>NC_135807.1:12812551-13477207 GCF_964213995.1 Mustelus asterias
GGCCTTGCTGATGGGTAGGATGACGTCTCTTCACTGGTTGGGGGGGGGGGGGATGTGACATCTCTTCCCTGGGGGGGGGGGAGGGTAGGGGGGGATGTGACATCTCTTCCCTGAGGGGGGGGGGGGGGGGAGGGTAGGGGGGATGTGACGTCTCTTCCTTGACGGGGGGGACGGAGACGTCACAACCCCCCCCCCCCCCCACACCCTCCCCCCCCCCCCTCAGGGAAGAGACAGCACATCCTCCCCTAACACCCTCCCCCTCAGGGAAGAGACATCACATCCCCACCCCCCCACCCCCCACCCCCCACCTCAGGGAGGAGACGCCAGATCCTTCCCCTATCCCCCCCCATGGAAGTGACGTCACATCCGACCCCACCCCGCCCCGCTATCCCCCCCCCCCCCCTCCCCGCCCCCCCCCAGGGAAAGACAAAGGCAGCGCAGACAGCAGTGCTGAGTGCTGCGCATGCGCAGTTCGGTTCTCCGACAGATGCAAATGCGCTTGGCCCCGCCCACTGGACCCACGCCGAAAAAAGGCGTATGGGGGCGCTGGAGCGCGGCTGCCGGGCGCGGGTCTGATTTACGACCGCACCCGGCACTTAGAGCCGATTTGGTAAAATCGGCCCCAGTGAGTCGATAGGGTTGAGACACAGAACAGCCATAAAAACAAAAAACAAAGAACAGTACAGCACAGGAACAGGCCCTTCAGCCCAATAAGCCTGTGCCGATCACGCTGTCCTATCCAGGCCAACCGCCTGTATCCTTCTATTCCCCGTCTGTTCATGTGTCTACCCTGATAAATCTTAAATGTAGCTAACGTAACTGCCTCAACCACCTCACGCGGCAGCGCATTCCAGGCCCCCATCACCCGCTGTGTAAAAAACCTCCCCTGCACATCTCCACTGAACCTTTCCCCCCTTATCTTGAACTTGTGCCCCCTTGTAATTGTCAGTTCCACCCTGCGAAAAAGCTTCCAACTGTTCACCCTATCTATACCCCTCATAATTTTATAAACTTCTATCAGGTCGCCCCTCAGCCTCTGTCTTTCCAGGGAGAACAATCCCAGTTTATTCAATCTCTCCTCATAGCAAATACCCTCCATACCAGGCAACATCCTGGTAAACCTTTTTTGTACCCTCTCCAAAGCCAGCATGTCCTTCTGGTAGTGTGGCGACTAGAATTGGACACAGTATTCCAAATGCGGCCTAACCAACGTTTTATACAACTGTTACATAATTTGCCAACTCTTATACTCAATGCCCAGGATCAAAGTGGAGAATGTGGGCATCGATCTCACTATCTCTCACATGCAAAGCGAGCGCTCTACCATTTGAGCTAATTCCCCCGGCCATGATCTAACTGAATGTCAGAACTAGGTTCGATGAGTTGAAGGATCGATTCCTGCTCCGAAGTTAGTGAGTCCCAGGTGCCCTGCTCTACTCCTGTTTGAGTCACCTGTTGTCAGGACTCACACATGAATAATGCCCAGTTAATGTAGTGGGTTACACTAGGTACCCGTGGCATGTGCCTACCTGCGAGTTAATACCTTCAGCAAAGGAGAAGAGAAAAGTGAACAATGTTGTTTTCGACATACATTTTACGCACAAAACGTCTGAAAGTTTTATGATATAAATAGATTCATTACATAAAAGTTCAGATTTGATATCACTTCAAAACTTATAGAACAAAGAACAAAGAACGAAGAACAATACAGCACAGGAACAGGCCCTTCGGCCCTCTGTGGTGAACCATTGTTGGTTCCCACCAGGTAGTGCTGAGCCATGGTCTGGCCAGTACTATGAGTCTGTAGATATGTTACTGTTGGGGTTAGGGTTGGGCTGTTCTACCTGTTAATATAGTCCTATGGTACACCCCAGTCGGCTCCGCCTCCTGGGAGAGGTATAAAGGTCACTGCTCTGCCTGGTGACCCTTTAGTCTGAGATTGTATATTGTATATAGTAGCTCCATTATTGTTGGCAATAAAAGCCTTTATTTCCCGAGTACATCCTGCCTCCCGTGTGATTTATCGCGCATCAATTTTATTGCCAACAAGTTAATTCTTTTTTTTGAAAAAAAAAACAAAAGAAAACATAGAGCAAATGCTTAAACCCGAACGACTTACGTTGGACCCACGTGCGGCAGGAGCATCGAACACTTTCGATCACTGGTTGAAGTGTTTCCAAGATTACCTCGACGCCTCCACAGCGGTCACCGACGACGCCGACAGACTCCGGGTCCTCCACGCGAGGGTAAGCGACGCTGTATACTTAGCGATCCGTGGGGCCACCGACTACAAAGGGGCCCTTGAGCTTCTCAAGAAGCGATACAACAAACCGCCGAATGAGATCCATGCTCGACACCTTCTAGCCACTCAACGGCGGCAGCCCGGCGAAACGACGGAACAGTACGCGTGCAAGCTTCAGCAGCTAGCCAGAGCCTGCAACTGCAAGTCAGTGTCGGCAGCCCAGAACATGAGCGACCTCATTCGAGATGCGTTCGTGGCGGGAATCGGCTCATCGTACATCCGCCTTCGGCTGTTGGAGCAAGGTAACCTCGATCTCACTAAAACGATAGAGTTAGCTGACGCTCTAGAAACGGCCTCCAAAAGTCTGGAGATGTACCCCGACGACCGCATGGAGACAATGTGGCAGGGGCAGTCACAGACTCCACTTTATTCAGCGGGATCGAAAAACTGCGCGATTGCGTTCCCAGCCTCGGACCTGACGACGGCAGCAGCTCCAGGTGGCCCGCGGTGTTACTTCTGTGGGGGGGTGAAACACCCTCAGCAGCAATGTCCAGCTAAAGCGGTGTTGTGCTCCGCCTGCGGCAAGAAGGGGCATTATTCCAAAGTATGCCGGTCCAAACCTCCATCCAAAAACAGCAGTGCGGCGTGTGACTCCCCGGAGCCGGCCTCCTTGTCTTCTGCGTCTTCAAGGTCTTCTACCACGTGCAATTCTAGGACGTCGCCATTCCGAACGACGGAGTCGCAAGACACGTGCAACCTGCAGGGGCCGCAGGTTTTGGCGCCATCGTCCACGTGCGACCTATGGGGGCAGCCATTTTGGCGGCCTTTGACTTTCGCGCTCGGGGGCGCTGAGTGCTGCGCATGCGCAGTTCGGTTCTCCGACAGATGCAAATGCGCTCGGCCCCGCCCACTGGACCCACGCCGAAAAAAGGCTTATGGGGGCGCTGGAGCGCGGCTGCCGGACGCGGGTCTGATTTACGACCGCACCCGGCACTTAGAGCCGATTTGGTAAAATCGGCCCCAGTGAGTCGATAGGGTTGAGACACAGAACAGCCATAAAAACAAAAAACAAAGAACAGTACAGCACAGGAACAGGCCCTTCAGCCCAATATGCCTGTGCCGATCACGCTGTCCTATCCAGGCCAACCGCCTGTATCCTTCTATTCCCCGTCTGTTCATGTGTCTATCCTGATAAATCTTAAATGTAGCTAACGTAACTGCCTCAACCACCTCACGCGGCAGCGCATTCCAGGCCCCCATCACCCGCTGTGTAAAAAACCTCCCCTGCACATCTCCAGTGAACCTTTCCCCCCTTATCTTGAACTTGTGCCCCCTTGTAATTGTCATTTCCACCCTGCGAAAAAGCTTCCAACTGTTCACCCTATCTATACCCCTCATAATTTTATAAACTTCTATCAGGTCGCCCCTCAGCCTCTGTCTTTCCAGGGAGAACAATCCCAGTTTATTCAATCTCTCCTCATAGCAAATACCCTCCATACCAGGCAACATCCTGGTAAACCTTTTTTGTACCCTCTCCAAAGCCAGCATGTCCTTCTGGTAGTGTGGCGACTAGAATTGGACACAGTATTCCAAATGCGGCCTAACCAACGTTTTATACAACTGTTACATAATTTGCCAACTCTTATACTCAATGCCCAGGATCAAAGTGGAGAATGTGGGCATCGATCTCACTATCTCTCACATGCAAAGCGAGCACTCTACCATTTGAGCTAATTCCCCCGGCCATGATCTAACTGAATGTCAGAACGAGGTTCGATGAGTTGAAGGATCGATTCCTGCTCCGAAGTTAGTGAGTCCCAGGTGCCCTGCTCTACTCCTGTTTGAGTCACCTGTTGTCAGGACTCACACATGAATAATGCCCAGTTAATGTAGCGGGTTACACTAGGTACCCGTGGCATGTGCCTACCTGCGAGTTAATACCTTCAGCAAAGGAGAAGAGAAAAGTGAACAATGGTGTTTTCGACATACATTTTACGCACAAAACGTCTGAAAGTTTTATGATATAAATAGATTCATTACATAACAGTTCAGATTTGATATCACTTCAAAACTTATAGAACAAAGAACAAAGAACAATACGGCACAGGAACAGGCCCTTCGGCCCTCCAAGCCCGCGCCGCTCCCTGGTCCAAACTAGACCATTCTTTTGTATCCCTCCATTCCCAGTCCGTTCATGTGGCTATCTAGATAAGTCTTAAATGTTCCCAGTGTGTCCGCCTCCACCACCTTGCCCGGCAGCGCATTCCAGGCCCCCACCACCCTCTGTGTAAAATACGTCCTTCTGATATCCGTGTTAAACCTCCCCCCCCCCCTCACTTTGAACCTCTGACCCCTCGTGAACATTTCAGTTGCTTCAATCGAGGCTGGAATGTTTTGCCGTTCGTGCCTCGTCACCGCTGCCAGCAGGGACAGAGAATTTGGTGCTCAGCCAAATCTCCGTTCACTGCAGCGGGACTGGAGAATCCCGCTGGCGAGAACGGCCGGAAAATTCCAGCTAGAGTTCGTGAGGTGTCTCACTACATTTGTCATTCCAGATTTGATTTACATTTCACGTCAAACACTCTCTGGTACATAACAACCCAAGGGGTTTTGCATGTTTTCCAGCCCTTCAGTGTACTATAGGGGGAGGGCCATAGCCTGCGGAATATTTTCATAGAATCCCTACGGTGCAGAACATAGAACATAGAACATAGAACATTACAGCGCAGAACAGGCCCTTCGGCCCACGATGTTGCACCGACCAGTTAAAAAAAAAACTGTGACCCTCCAACCTAAACCAATTTCTTTTCGTCCATGAACCTATCTACGGATCTCTTAAACGCCCCCAAACTAGGCGCATTTACTACTGATGCTGGCAGGGCATTCCAATCCCTCACCACCCTCTGGGTAAAGAACCTACCCCTGACATCGGTTCTATAACTACCCCCCCTCAATTTAAAGCCATGCCCCCTCGTGCTGGATTTCTCCATCAGAGGAAAAAGGCTATCACTATCCACCCTATCTAAACCTCTAATCATCTTATATGTTTCAATAAGATCCCCTCTTAGCCGCCGCCTTTCCAGCGAAAACAATCCCAAATCCCTCAGCCTCTCCTCATAGGATCTCCCCTCCATACCAGGCAACATCCTGGTAAACCTCCTCTGCACCCTCTCCAAAGCCTCCACATCCTTCCTGTAATGTGGGGACCAGAACTGCACACAGTACTCCAAGTGCGGCCGCACCAGAGTTGTGTACAGTTGCAACATAACGCTACGACTCCTAAATTCAATCCCCCTACCAATAAACGCCAAGACACCATATGCCTTCTTAACAACCTTATCTACTTGATTCCCAACTTTCAGGGATCTATGCACATATACACCTAGATCCCTCTGCTCCTCCACACTATTCAAAGTCCTCCCGTTAGCCCTATACTCAACACATCTGTTATTCCTACCAAAGTGAATTACCTCACACTTCTCCGCATTAAACTCCATCCGCCACCTCTCGGCCCAACTTTGCAACCTGTCTAAGTCTTCCTGCAAACTACGACACCCTTCCTCACTGTCTACCACACCACCGACTTTGGTGTCATCAGCAAATTTGCTAATCCACCCAACTATACCCTCATCCAGATCATTAATAAATATTACAAACAGCAGTGGCCCCAAAACAGATCCCTGAGGTACACCACTTGTAACCGCACTCCATGATGAATATTTACTATCAACCACCACCCTCTGTTTCCTATCCGCTAGCCAATTCCTGATCCAATTTCCTAGATCACCCCCAATCCCATACATCTGCATTTTCTGCAGAAGCCTACCATGGTGAACCTTATCAAACGCCTTACTAAAATCCATATATACCACGTCCACTGCCTTGCCCCCATCCACCTCCTTGGTCACTTTCTCAAAAAACTCAATAAGGTTAGTAAGGCACGACCTACCTGCCACAAAACCATGCTGACTATCACCTATCAATTCATTACTCTCCAAATAACTATAAATCCTATCCCTTATAATTTTTTCCAACATCTTGCCGACAACAGAAGTGAGACTCACCGGTCTATAATTCCCGGGGAAGTCTCTGTTCCCCTTCTTAAACAATGGGACAACATTCGCTAACCTCCAATCTTCTGGTACTATACCAGAGGCCAACGACGACCTGAAGATCAGAGCCAGAGGCTCTGCAATCACTTCTCTTGCCTCCCAGAGAATCCTTGGATAAATCCCATCCGGACCAGGGGATTTATCTATTTTCAGACCCTCCAGAATATCCTGCACATCCTCCTTATCAACTGTAATACTGTCTATTCTACTCCCCTGCAACCCAGTGTCCTCCTCAGCTATATTCATGTCCCCTTGCGTGAACACCGAAGAGAAATATTGGTTCAATGCTTCACCAATCTCCTCCGGTTCCACACATAACTTCCCTCTGCCATCTATAACTGGCCCTAAACTTGCCCTAACCAACCTTCTGTTCTTGACATACCTATAGAACGCCTTAGGATTCTCTTTAACCCTATCCGCCAAAGTCTTCTCATGTCCCCTTTTAGCCCTTCTAAGCTCGCTCTTCAACTCCCTCTTAGCCAATCTAAAGCTTTCTAGTGCACTACCCGAGTGCTCACGTCTCATCCGAACATAAGCCTCCTTTTTCTTTTTAACCAACAAAGAAACTTTTTTGGTGCACCACGGTTCCCTAGCCCAGAAGGAGGCCATTCAGCCCATCGAGTCTCTCTGACAGAGTATTTTACCCAGGCCCTTTCCCCCACCTTATCCCTGTAACCCCACACGTTTGCCATGGATAATCCATCTACCCTGCATATCTTGGGAATCATAGAATCCCTTCAGTGCAGAAGAGGCCATTCAGCCCAACTCTGCACTGACTCTCTGAAAGAGTATCTTACCCAGGCCTTTTTCCTCACCTTATCCCCGTAAACCCATATATTTCCCATGGCTAATCTATCTAATCTGCACATGTTGGGTCACTCAGGGACAATTTAGCATGGCCAATCCCCCTAACCTGCACATCTTTGGAGTGTGGGAGGAAACCAGAGCACCCGGAGGAAACCCACGCAGACACGGGGAGAACGTGCAGACTCTGCACAGACAGTGACCCAAGGCTGGAATCGAACCCGGGTCCCTGATGCTGTGAGGCAGCAGTGCTAACCACTGTGCCACCGTGCCACCCATTGAACCTTTGCTGTGGCTGCCCAGAGCTTTAGTACGCCTTTCAACCCCTCATCCAGGACTTTGGAATGTGCCAGTCTGAAACCCTCAGTCATCACCAGCGCCTGGCACTGCAAGAGCAGTAAGTCGCGAGAGTGGCAGAAAAGTAACTTTCATCAAATGGTACAAGCAGCAGTTGATGTTTATCTTGGTGTGTGCCTCCCTGTGCCAGGGCAGCACGGTGGCACAGTGGTTAGCACTGCTGCCTCACAGCGCCAGGGATCCGGGTTCAATTCCTGGCTTGGGTCACTGTCTGTGCGCAATCTGCATGTCCTCCCCGTGTCTGCGGGGGTTTCCTCCGGGTGCTCCAGTTTCCTCCCACAGTCCGAAAGACGTGCTGGTTAGGGTCCATCGGCCATGCTAAATTCTCCCTCAGTGTACCCGAACAGGCGCCGGAGTGTGGCAAGTGGGGGGTTTTCACAGTAACTTCATTGCAATGTTAATGAAAGCCTACTAGTGACGAATAAATGAACTTTAACTTTAATCCCGTGGGGCACACACTCCAGAGTGAAGATTGCGTCCAACATCCAAGAAAGATTGTTGGCCATATTTTTCCAAAGACTCAGGATATTGTCTCATGTTACATTTTAAACCTAACATCACGGAGCGAATATAACAGCAGGCACAGGGAAAATATTTGGCCTAAAACTTGAACAAGAGGGAAATAAATAAAAGCAATCTGGAATGCAGCTCACAGCATCTTGATCTATAATACAGTAACGCACATTCAATTAAACAGATTAAATTACTCTTATTGTACACCTACAACAAATTACTGTCATTAGCATGTAATTGCATCAGTTAAAATAATGCGATTCTGCATTTCTTATACAATGTATCAACCACTTTCAGAAAACATATTTATCTAATTTACTTGGATATTTATTGCTCTTTTAACTTTTCGTGGTATATTTTATCTTCCAACATCAATTGTTATTACAATTACCTCATTGCAATTAGGCAGGGAGAGGATCAAGTTGACAATCAATTTAAAACGTAACCGAGAAGACTATTGAGAAAATATGTTGTGTTTGGATTGGGACTGGAATTATTTTGATGAACAGAAACTTGATTCTTTAATTAGCACGGCAAATTCAAGACGGGTAGATTTTTCTTTTACTCATTTGTGGGACATGGGCGTCGCTGGCTGGGCCAGCATTTATTGCCCATCCCTAGTTGCCCTTGGAGGGCAGTTGAGAGTCAACCACATTGGTGTGTGTAGTGGGGCTAACCCAGGGAGTGTGGGCCGCAGCAAGAGAGGAATGTATGGAAAGATTGTTGATCGCACTATGGTATCCACACTCACTGCAAGCAGACAGGACAAAATACAAATAACTACATCTCAGACAGCAGTAAAACAGTCACACCCCAGGTGGTATCGCTCCAAGGATTCAACAACCATAAAAGAATTGACATCAATTACCAAGGCTCCAGAGGAATCATTGTGCCTCTGAAAACTTAATCACATATTCAGGAGAAGAGACAATTAACACCCCATCAAAATCAGTCTGGCAAACATAATGCTTTGATATTGTAAACAAGTGGACAGGAGATGTCCACAAAGCGATTGAAGCTTAAGCACCCAAGACAATGGAACCATATAATATAATCAAGAACAGAACTGTAACCAATTCGAAGTAACAATTTGATGTCCTAATTGAAATGTAACATGTTGCAATGTAAAGAAAGGGGTTTATGCAAGATTCAATGATCAGTAAAGTAGCTCGGAAGCAAGCTGTAGTTACAGCCACGAGTTCTGCTCTCCCTCGTGCATGTTGAATAAAGCCCTTTTTATTGAAGTTCTACACAGTCTCTGAAGACTTGTTTGTTCATTCCCTCCAATGGTGTGGCTCTGGAGTAGGCCAGACCAGGTAAGGACAGTAGATTTCCTCCCCTAAAGGAAATTAGTGGACCAGATGGGTTTTTCTGACAACTGATGACAATAGTCATCAATAGTTTCTTAATTCCAGATTTTTCCTTTATGTAATTCAAATTCCACCATCTGCCGTGGGGGGATTTATAGCCGGACCCCCAGAACATTAGCTGAGATTTTGCATTAAGAGTCTTGCGATAATACCTCTAGGCCATCGCCTCCCCTTCACGGAGGGATGGAGCCCAGATGCAGGTCAGGCAAGAACTAACTAAGTGGTGGAGCACTCTTGAGGGACTGAATGGACTACTCTTGTCCTCCTACCTCTGAAGAAGAGTCTTATGGACGCGAAACGTTTAACTCTGTTTCTCTCTCCACAGACGCTGCCAGACCTGCTGAGTTTTTCCAGCATTTTCTCTTTTTATTTCTGATTTCCAGCATCTGTGGTATTTTGCTGTTACTTTTGTCCGTGTGTCCCTCTGGAACTTTGACTGCCTGTTTATTGTCTCAATATTCAAAATATTCTGCAATATTCAAAAAAGTTTAAGTAATTCAACATGTAAAGATTAGAACTAATTATAATTTCTGAAGGCAAAATCAAGGACCCTGAGATTGCAACTTTATTTATTTTGATTTATTATTATTGTCACGTGTATTAGTATACAGTGAAAAGTATTGTTTCTTGCGCGCTATTCAGACAAAACATACCGTTCAGAGAGAAGGAAACGAGAGAGTGCAGAATGTAGTGTTACAGTCATAGCTAAGGTGTAGAGAAAGATCAACTTATACGAGGTAGGTCCATTCAAAAGTCTGATGACAGCAGGGAAGAAGCTGTTCTTGAGTCAGTTGGTACGTGACCTCAGATTTTGTATCTTTTTCCCAATGGAGGAAGGTGGAAGAAAGTATATCTGGGGTCATGGGGTCCTTGATTATGCTGGCTGCTTTTCCGAGGCAGCAGGAAGTGTAGACGGAGTCAATGGATGGGAGGCTGGTTTGCATGATTTTAGTATTTCAGTTGTTCCAATGTGTCAGGAAAGCAGAGGTAGCTTTAAATTATATTGTTAAATATTAGAAATAAGGTATATGTTTAAGTGGGTTTAATTTAGTAGTTCTGTGTAAGAGAAGTAAAATTCTAGTTAGATTTTTTTTTATTCATTTGTATGACATGGGCATGGCTGGCCAGTATTTATTGCCCATCTCTAGTTACCCTTTGAGGGCAATTGAGAGTCAACCACATTGCTGTGGCTCTGGAGTCACATGTAGGCCAGACCAGGTAAGGATGGCAGATTTCCTTCCCTAAAGGACATTAGTGAACCAGATGGTTTTTCCAACAATCGCCAAGGGTTTTATGATCATCAGTAGATTCCCAAGTTCCGCTGCGATGGATGGGGTTATTGGCTGAGCGTCTATTCTCTCTTCTCACTGGCCGTGGTGACAGAGTGTATCACATCGGAGAATTCCAGCCTTTATATCATCTACAGCATCTAGTTCGATCCAGCGCTGACTCTGCCTCAGCCCTGGAATTTATCAGCAGTGGCCTGGATCCATTTCATGTCAGTAGGTATTTAGCTTTAGATTTATTGTCACATGTACCGAGATACAGCGAAAAGTATTGTTTCATCATATCATATCTAGGTACATCAGGGTAATGGAACAGAGTATAGAATATAGTGTTACAGCTACAGAGAAAGTGCAGAGAAGATCAGTTCAGATATGGGCCAAATGCAGGCAATTGGGATTAGTTTAGGGGCTTAAAAAAAAAGGGCGGCATGGACAAGTTGGGCCGAAGGGCCTGTTTCCATGCTGTAAACCTCTATGACTCTATGACTCTATCTGAGAGGTCCATTTAAAACTCTGATTTAACATTCTTGAATGTATTGTATTGTTACATGTTTTCAAACTTTTGTATCTTTTGCCTGATGGAAGAAGGTGGAAGGGAGTATGTCTTTGGTTATGCTGGCTGCTTTCCCGAGGCAGCAGGAAGTATAGACAGAGTCAATGGATGGGAGGCTGGTTTGTGTGATGGACTGGGCTGCGTTAACAACTCTCTGTAATTTCTTCCAGTCTTGGGCAGGGCAGGAGCCACACCAAGCTGCGATGCATCCGGAAAGGATGTTTTCTAAAGTGCGTCAATAGAAGATTGGTAAGATTCATTGTAGACATGCCAAATTTCCTAAGTCTTCTGAGGAAGTAAAGGTATTGGTGAGCTTTCTTAACTATAGCGTCAACGTGGGTGGACCAGGTCAGATTGTTGGTGATCTTTATCCCTGGGAACTTGAAGCTTTCGACCATCTCCACCTCAGAACCCACTGATACAGACAGGGGTGTGTCCTTTACTCCGCTTCCTGATGTCAATGACCAGCTCACTGAGGGCACTCCAGCCCAGCTCAGCCCTGTCATCATGCACACAAGCAAAGAAAAGCTGCTTGCATGAGTTGATGGTTCAAGAGTAGGGAACACAGATTTAAAGTTCTCAGCAAGTGTTACAGAGATGAAGGATGTTTTTACACAATGATTGGTATTGACCTCGGACTTGCTGACCACAGGAGTGGTGGAAGGCGGGATGATCAATGAACAACTTGGCTGGACAATTGAGGAAACAGATTTGCAGGTTTACGGGGACAGAGTGGAGGAATGGAAATTACTGAGTAATGGATTGCTCCGTGGAGAGTCAGTATGGACCCAATGACCCTATGACATTTATTTCCAATAAAGGGCTGATGGAAAATGATCAGGGAGAGTCATCCTGTCTTATTTCCTGACCTCAGAATCCCAGTTGCTGAGATAAGCTAACTCGACGCAGTTTGGCAAGCAACTAGTATGGGCGGCACGGTGGCACAGTAGTTAACACTGCTGCCTCACAGCGCCAGAGACCTGGGTTCGACTCCCAGCCTCAGGTCACTGGCTGTGCAAAGTTTGCACTTTCTTTGTGTGGGTTTCCTCTGGGTGCTCTGGTTTCCTCCCACAGTTCAAAAGACGTGCTTGCTAGCTAGATTGACCATGCTAAATTCTCCCCCAGTGTACCTGAGGGTGGCGACGAGGGGATTTTCACAGTAATTTCATTGCAGTGTTAAGGTAAGCTTGCTTGTGATGCTAATAAATAAATAAACATTGTCAAGTTCAGCTATCTTCTGTGGATGAGTCAGAAATGACAATAGTAAGCCAACATGTAACAAATATCTCTCTCCACCGATACTGCCAGACCTACTGAGTTTTCCCAACACTTCCTGTTTTTATTTTGATTTCCAGCGTCTGGAGTATTTTGCTTTTATTACAAGTAACTCTGAACATGTAACAAGCTTGCTCCCATTAAAATATAATAATTGGCTGATTTGCTGCAAAGAGGCACAATTAAATTTATTTTTTTCTTAAGTGACTAATTTGCTAAGGAATTAATCCAAATCAGACAATTTAGATGCCTCATTGATTCCAATCTTAGAGCAATTTGACACAAACTTGATGTCCATGGGCTGATCACAAACAGTGAGCGTGGGAGGGAGACATCGCCAGTCTCCATAGCACCTGACCCAGTTAAACCTGCAGCACGTTTTGTGCCATGTTTCTTTGAGTGCTTCTATCTTTTTTTTAAATTCATTTATTAGTGTCACAAGCACAAACATTAACACTGCAATGAAGTTACTGTGAAAATCCCCTAGTCGCCACACTCCGGCGCCTGTTCGGGTACACTGAGGGGGAATTTAGCATGGCCAATGCACCTAACCAGCACGTCTTTCGGACTGTGGGAGGAAACCGGAGGAGACCCGTGCAGACAGGGGGAGAATGTGCAGACTCCACACAGACAGTGACCCAAGCCAGGAATTGAACCTGGGTCCCTGGCGCTGTGAGGCAGCAGTGTTAACCACTGTGCTACCATGTCGCCCTGTTCGCTGGTTTAAGGATTCAAGACTCACAATCTATAATCTTTTCAGATCTGAGTTTCCTAATGTATAGTCTACTGGATTGTGTGCAAGGGG
Source organism: Mustelus asterias (assembly GCF_964213995.1). Classification (NCBI taxonomy): domain Eukaryota; kingdom Metazoa; phylum Chordata; class Chondrichthyes; order Carcharhiniformes; family Triakidae; genus Mustelus; species Mustelus asterias. Next base: position 12,825,869 of record NC_135807.1, read on the forward strand.
TGGTATTTACATTCTCAGGTGCTTATCTTATTTATTCTCGAGATGTCAGCTTCTCTGAGTCCCCAGCATTAACGATGTTGCCTAGTTGCCGTGAGAAGGTGCTGGTGGGTCTTCTTGAACCATTTCAGCGAGAGTTGTTCTCATACCCACTGACAGGAGAGATCCTAACCACCTCCCCTTGACATTCAATGGTATTACCATTATTGATTCCCCCACTATCAACATCCTGGGAGTTACCATTGACCAGAATTTATGCTGAATTCTATTGGGAGCAGTTTGGAATTCAGCAAAGGAGGACGAAGGGACGGATTAAGAAGGGGAACGTAGAGTAGGAAGCTTGCGGGGAACATAAAAACTGATGTAAAAGTTTCTATAGGTATCTGGGGAGAAAAAGATTGGCAAAAGTGAATGTACGCCCTTTGCCCTTTACAGTCATGTGAGGATAATAAGATTGTTGAAGACAAATGTAGGTCCCTTACAGTCAGAAACAGGGGAATTTATAGTGGGGAACAAAGAAATGGCTGACTAACTGAATACATACTTTGGTTCTGTCTTCACTGAGGACACAAATGAGATACCAGAAATGTTGGGAAACACAGGGTTTAGTGAGAGGGAGAAACTGAAGAAGATCAGTATGAGTAGGGAAATGGTGTTGGAGATACTGATGGGATTGAAGGTGGGTAAATCCCCAGGGCCTGATAATCTACATCCCAGAATACTTAAGGAAGTGGCCCGAGAAATAGTAGATGCATTGGGGTCATCTTCCAGGATTCTATGGCCTCTCGAAGAGTTCCTGCAGATTGAGGATAGCTAATATAACCCCACTATTTAAAAAGGTTTGTAGAGAGAAAACAGGGAATGATAGACCAGTCAGCCTGACGTCAGTAGTGGGGAAAATGCTAGAATCCATTTTCAAAGATTTTATAGCAAAACAGTTGGAAAACAGCAGCAGGATCAGACAGATTCAGCATGGATTTACAAAAGGGAAATCGTGCTTGACAAATCTATTGGAATTCTTCAAGGACGTAACTAGTAGAGTTGATGAGTGGGAGCCAGTGGATGTGGTTTATTTGGACTTTCAGAAAGCTTTTGACAAAGTCCCCCATTAGAGAGAGTAAAAAAAAATTGGCTGAGCAAATACTCATGCCTGCAAGAGAAATGGTGGGTCAATTAGGAGCCATGAGTCCTTTCAATGAAGACAATGAATCATGGAGTTCCTATGGAGACCATTTTCAGTACTTTGTGCAAGTGAATAAAACTACAAGTACGTTGCTTGTGCCAGCTTTTCTCAGTTCAATAAGAAGTAAAACTTCCAATTTTCTCTGATGCTTGGTTCATCCAGAAAAGCCAGGAACCAAAACCTGCAATGACTTGACAAAGGTCCTTGAAGAGCATTATTCTCCAAAGCCACTGATCATCGCGGAATGGTTCAGGTTCCATTGAATGAATCAAGTGGAAGGCAAAATCATTGCTTAGTTTGTGGCAACCTTAAAAAGGCTGGAACAACATTGTAAGTGTTGGAAGATACTCTTCAAGATCATTTAGTTTGTGGTCCCCAAAATGAGATTTTCCAAAGAAGAACATGTTTTGATGTGGAGATGATGTGGAGATGCCGGCGTTGGACTGGGGTAAACACCGTAAGAGTTTTAACAACACCAGGTTAAAGTCCAACAGGTTTATTTGGTAGCAAATGTCATTAGCTTTCGGAGCGCTGCTCGATCGTCAGATGGAGTGGATATCTGCTCTCAAACAGGGCATACAGGGCATACTGTAACTTGATTTTGTGTCTCTGTATGCCCTGTTTGAGAGCAGATATCCACTCCATCTGACGAAGGAACAGCCGCTCTGAAAGCTAATGGCATTTGCTACCAAATAAACCTGTTGGACTTTAACCTGGTGTTGTTAAAACTTTTATTGATGTGGAGATGCCAGCGTTGGACTGGGGTGGGCACAGTAAGAAGTCTCACAACACCAGGTTAAAGTCCAACTGGTTTATTTGGAATTACGAGCTTTCAAAGCAGTGCTGCTTCATCAGGTGAGTGGGGAGGTGGGTTCGCAAACACGGCATATATAAGCAGAGACACCATTGCAACGTCTGTGTCGATATGCACGATCTTCTTGAAGAACATGCTTTGATTTTAAAAGACTGGGTTTTTAAAAAAAAAGGGCGGCATGGACAAGTTGGGCCAAAGGGCCTGTTTCCATGCTGTAAACCTCTATGACTCTATGACACTGTGACTGCAGTAGAAGTTGCAATATTGAGGGAACTGGCTGCTAAAGAGGTTTCAAAATTTGGTGCAAGAATGAAGATCCATAACTTGGGAACTGCCAAGAAGTCAAACCAGTAGCAAGCATGTCACAGGTGTACCAAAATGATCCATTCAAAGTGAATGCTAGAGCAAGGATAGTTAATGCAAGAAAAATGGGTCATATTGCAAAAGCTTGTTGGGTGAGACCAGTTTCCTCTGAGAAGAATATTCAGAAGAAGAATCTTGAGTACCTACAAGAAGAAGAAAAGTTGCATTCTACAGAAAGGTTTTTACAACATAGAATAAAATAATTACGACTGTGAAGAAGAGAATGTCCAGAAATATGATAAAGAACTCCAACTGAATGTCTTATCACACACGGTGAATCACGTAGATTCTGGTGATTCCAAAGTGAAGTGGACAACATATATGTGAGGATGGAGGTTAATACTGATGCTGCTATATCTTTAACTCCTGAGACTACATCTGTAATGAAGCGGGGGTTGATCCCCCGCCTCTGAGAACTAACCCCAAAATGCCCAAAGAGGAGTACCTCATCTCATAATCTGTAAGAAGTGTGTGTGAAGTGGTGTGAGCTGATCTTCAGCAACTTCTAGCGATTAGATACAAAATAAATTCCTGGCACTCACTCTAAAATCAACACATAACAATTTATTTATCTAACTAATGGTGAACTAAACTCTCAGCACACTGAATAAAACATGATTCTAATGGAATGCTGTTCAGACATATATAATCCCCCCATAATAGAATTTAGTCACTCTCAAAATTACAACCAGGCTTGGTGTCTTCCGGAATATTCTGGACCTTCTCAGTTTATTCTTCTATCTGGAACTTATTTCTTCTTTGGTACTTTTGCTATCCCGATGATGCTTTCTCTTAAGACATATATGAATGTATGAGAGCCAGAAACTGCTGCTTGGCCTTTCGATATAAATGTTTCAGTTTGGGCTCTCTTGTACTTGCACTTTTAACCTCTAAGCACAGAAAAAAACACCACTCTTTAACAGGACCATGCAATGCTTTCTGTTTCAGCATCTTTACAATTTCACAAACACAAAATTCTAACTTCCTACTTCTCAATCTACAATTACTCTACTCAACTTCGTAACACATACCAACGAAAGCAGAAGCATCTTCCTTTAAAACCAGCTGATGTGATCAGAAGCTGTTAAAAGGTTACATCATGGTCAATGCAGAGTTGAGTGGACAAACAGTCAAGTTGCCTCTCCGTGTGTTCCATGATAATTTTCCAGTTCTATTTGGGAGATCATAGTTGGAGAAGATAAAGCTTAATTGGAGTGCTTTCAACAGATTGGTCATTGTCAAAACAGACCTACAGCACCTTCTGGATAAATACAAGAGCGTATTGGAAGAGACTCTTGGTTCAATGAAGAGAGTTCAAGTGAAACTCCAGATAAAGCCTAATAGCCAACCCAAAAGTCTCAAAGCAAGAACGGTGCCATATCCAATTCATCCCAAAGCCAAAGAAGAATTAATATGAATTGTTAACGCTGGTGCGTTAGAGCTGGTTACAATAAGTGATTGGGCTACTCCCATTGTACCTGATGGTTCGGATCATATTTGTGGTGATTTATAGCAACTGTAAGTCCGATGTTGTGTGCTGATCAATATCCGCTTCCTTTGATTGAAGGTTGTTCGCTGGGTTAGCAGACCGCAAGGAACTACAAAAGGTCATGAATGTAGCCCAATCCATCACGCAAACCAGCCTCCCATCCATTGACTCTGTCTACACTTCCCGCTGCCTCGGCAAAGCAGCCAGCTTAATTAAGGACCCCACGCACCCCGGGCATTCTCTCTTCCACCTTCTTCCTTCGGGAAAAAGATACAAAAGTCTGATGTCACGTACCAATCGACTCAAGAACAGCTTCTTCCCTGCTGCTGTCAGACTTTTGAATGGATCTACCTCGCATTCAGTTAATCTTTCTCTACACCCTAGTTATGACTGTAACACTACATTCTGCACTGGCACTCTCTTGTTTCCTTCTCTATGAACGGTGTGTTTTGCGTGTATAGTGCACAAGAAACAATACTTTTCACTGTATGTTAATACATGTGACAATAATAAATCAAATCAAAGATGAGTAGAAATTCAGCAATATTGATCTTTCACAAGCATATTTGCAGATGAGTGGAGCCACTGAATCACAATCATTGCTTACCATTGTTATTCATGAAGGTCTTTTTCATTATAGATTACATTTTGGTATAACATCCGCACCAGCCCTATTCCAAAGATCAATGGATCACGTTTTAAGTGATCTCTCTGGTGTACAAAGTTACCTGGATGACATTCAGCGTCCAGTGGTCAAGAGCATTTAAATAATTTAGAAGCAACATTGGACCATCTTCAAGCACTTGGTCTGCGTATCAAGAAAGAAAGGTGTGACTTTTTCCAGACATCAGCCCAGTATTTGGGTTACTTTATTGATAGTAAAGGCTTACATAAAGCACCTAAAAAGGTGGAAGTTATTTTAGAAGCACCACATTCAACGGTTGTGACACAATTGAGGTCCTTTATGGAGTTAGTAAATACTTATAGCAAATTTGTTCCTAACTTAGCTACATTATTGAAGCCATTGCATAATTTACTGTGTGTGAACCAGTCGTGGGACTGGACAACACAATGTGAGAAAGCACATCAGGATGCCAAAGATGCTTTGCTGAAGTCTGAAATATTGGTTTATTTTAACCCAAAGCTACAATTACTGCTTGCTTACAAGGCTTCATCTTATCGAGTAGATGCAGTAGTTTCACATATCAAGCATTCAGGAGAAGAAAGACCAATAGTTTTTGCTTCACGTATTCTGACTAGTGCTGAATGTTGTTTTTTTTAACTCTCTTTACCGCTTAGAGTACTCACAGGTAAGGATTAAATGAGCCAAAAATCCCTTTCTAAATATTTAGTCTCATTGACATTAATCACAAACAGTTATGCAGAGAAAGAGGCTTCTAACCTCAATTAATAGTGAAAATTGAAACTCAGAATGCTCAATTCATTTACTTCAGGAGACTGAAGGGTTAATTCATCATTTCCATCTTTCATGGTCTCTGGTCAGTCTCAATGTCTCTGGTTGTATCACAGCTTGGTATGGCTCCTGCTCTGCCCAAGACCGCAAGGAACTACAAAAGGTCGTGAATGTAGCCCAATCCATCACACAAACAAGCCTCCCATCCATTGACTCTGTCTACACTTCCTGCTGCCTCGGCAAAGCAGCCAGCAGAATTAAGGACCCCATGCACCCCGGACATTCTCTCTCCCACCTTCTTCCATCGGGAAAGAGATACAAAAGTCTGAGGTCATGTACCAACTGACTCAAGAACAGCTTCTTCTCTGCTGCTGTCAGACTTTTGAATGGACTTACCTTGCATTAAGTTGATTTTTCTCCATACCCTAGCTATGACTGTAACACTACATTCTGCGCTCTCTCATTTCCTTCTCTATGAACGGTATGTGTTGTCTGCATAGCGCACAAGAAACAATACATTTCACTGTATGCTAACACATGTGACAATAATAAATCAAATCAAATCAAATGTTTCCCCGTTCGAATGACCTTGTCGATGGAATAAAAACAGTTCCTGATGTTTTGCTTTCTTTGTTTTAGAGCACAGCTGTCTCGCTCTGTCTCCGTGGGCTGAACTGTGAGGCCCTGAAGGAGCCAGTGTCAGATTAAGCTTTCTTTTTATAATTATAGTACTATTAGAACTTTTGTATTGCTGGCAAAGGGCACAAGTTGGTGAAGCTTTTTGTCTTGCACGTCTCAGGATAATTCACAAGAATACCAAATTAGTTGTTCCCTTCACAGTTCAGTTTTCTTTGAAATTGTCCTGATGAGTTCAAAACAAAAAGCTTCGACAGCACATGGATTTTCTCAGCAATACTCAACTTCTGTAAGTTCAAATGACTGATTGGTAGAACTTAGTTGTCATATCATCCCATGAATGTATTTTTAAAAAACATTAAGTATACCTGTTCACATTGTATTCTGCATGTAACACAACCACAAAGGATGATCAATAAGTTGAACATTGGCTAGTTTTGTACAAGTATAAAACTTTGTATATGTACAGGGCGGTATGGTGGCACAATGGTTAGCACTGCTGCCTCACAGCACCAGGGACCCGTGTTCAATTCCCGGCGTGGGTCACTGTCTGTGTGGAGTTTGCACGTTCTCCCCGTGTCTGCGTGGGTTCCCTCCGGGTGCTCTGGTTTCCTCCCACAGTCCAAAGATGTGTGGGTTAGGTGGATTGGCCATGCTAAATTGTCCCTTAGTGTCAGGGGGACTAGCTAGGGTAAATGTATGGGATTATGGGGATAGGGCCTGAATGGGATTGTGGTCGGTGCAGACTTGATGGGCCAAATGGCCTCCTTCTGCACTGTAGGGATCCTATGGATTCTACAGAAGTGATGTCAAGAAGCAGTGTAAAATGACTAATTTGGTTAATGCCAAACACTATAAATACATTAAACAATGGATAGCCTCAGGGAAACTTCCAACCCTTCTTCCAATAAAAGACTAAATATACCCCAGCCTATAAAGAGCCTATATTGGCCATTTTAAGTGGCCATTTTTAGGAATGTGACCACTGAGCCACAACAGCAGGAGGTGTGACCATTCAGTCTAAGGACAGTGAATGACAAAAGGCATGAGTTGCCTCTCATGGGGTTCGTAGTATCAAGGAAATGTGAGACTGATACCAGCAGAGGCACAAATCATATGTTCATGGGGTCTTTAGACTTGGTAGAACAATGAGGTAATTACCAGCCAATCACATAGTTAGGAAAGGAGTTTTACCCAATGTAGAGCTCGGGTTGGAAAAGAATATAAAGTAACAACATCTAAGACCTCAAAGCTTGCATCATCATCGAGGACAAAAAGACAGAAGATAGACTTCATCCAAGAGACAGACACTGAAGTCAACTGGATGGCCCATGTTCTACAGTGAACACAACTGCTTACCACTGCCTGCTGCTAAGTATCATGACTTGTATTTATTATGATAAACTTAGTCATCGATCCTCGGCCCGATTAAGCTTCAGATCCAGCCCAAGATGGGTTGCAAAGCCTTATCTTGTCAGCTTGGATCTTCTTTGTCTCTCTTGTGGGGACCATGAATTGGATTCAGATTGAGTTTGGTTTTCGGAGTAAGCAAGGAGATAGATTTGGGCTTGCCCTGTGCAATCTGCACATTAACTTTGTAACTTTAAGACTGGAGTAGAAACAATGTTTTTAACTCTGTGAGGCCTGTGAAAAGATACATGTGCCTAATGTGATCTGTAGCCCGTCTGAAGTGAAGCTCCCTTTTAGAACAGCAAATCCAAGTTAGTCCGTAATTGTAATTACAATTAAATTAAATCAAAGTCAACGCCAGATTGTATAGCAGAGAGGTGTGGGATTGCTGGCATCAGCCGACATTTCGTTTCCCCAGTTACATCCTGGTGGGGGGGGGGTGCATTCCCGGACATGGTAAGGGGGTGGGGATGCCAAGTAGCTGGTAGCCTTTATCAAAGGCCATTTAAGGCCTCATGTCGGGCAGGTGTGTAGTTGCTTAGAGACAGCCTTCCAGAAGCATAGTGAAACACCAGTCCTCCTGGCAGGCCCAGGGATCCTCCCTGCCTGCGTGGTTTCAGTTGTAGCCACGAGCTGTGTGGTGGACCTCAGTTGTGCCTTTGTCCTATATGGACCACCGTTGTGTGTGTTTGTCATACCTGGACACATCCCCTTCCAGTTTGGTTCCTCCCCTCAGCACCTAGTATAAAGGTGGCTGTCTCCTCCCCCTTGTTCAGTCCAGGTCGGTTAATTGTTGGGATCTGCTCCTGATTCTGTTGTGAATAAAAGCCTACACTTATATTGGCATATCGGTAGTCTTTCGCCTTATTGATAGCGCATCAAGCTGCCTGCTGACAGATTCCACCAGCCTCCACCACGATGGCTTAGCTACTGAGGCCCTTGTTAAATTTAAAGTTCAAGTACTTGGTCAGAGGACGACTCCATCTTGAGATGCTGGGCAGGATTTTCTGGTCCCGCTCACCATGGGAATCGTAGCGGGTGGGACAGATAAGTCGGCGGACCATTTCAAGGTCCGTTGACCTCAGGTGGCAATTTCCCATCTTGGGACGCGCGCCGTCGGAACATCCCACCCGTTTTCTCTCTCTCTTGCTGTTAATCCAGAAACTCAGCTCATGTTCTGGGGACCCTGGTTCGAATCCCATCACAGCAGATGGTGGAATTTGAATTCAACAAAACAAAAGCTGGAATTAAGAATCTACTGATGACCATGAAACCATTGTCAATTGTCGGAAAAACACATCTGGTTCACTAATGTCCTGATGTGGAGATGCCGGCGTTGGACTGGGGTAAACACAGTAAGAGGTTTAACAACACCAGGTCAAAGTCCAACAGGTTTATTTGATAGCAAATGGCATTTGTTACCAAATAAACCTGTTGGACTTTAACCTGGTGTTGTTAAAACTCTCACTGTCACTGATGTCCTTCAGGGAAGGAAGTCTGCTGTCTTTATCTGGTCTGGCCTACATGTGACACCAGAGCCACAGCAACGTGGTTGACTCTAAGTTGCTCTTGGTCAACTAGGGATGGACAATAAATGCTGGCCAGCCAGCGACGCTCATGTCCCACGAATGAATGAATAAAAAGAAAGGGCAAATTTCTGCTTCTTCAGAGGGTCCTTTCTACCCTCAAGATTTCTCTGCCATCCTTAATCTCTCAATTCTTTAGAATTTAACAATTCTTTAAAAACACTGCCAGATCTCCCAATTTGCACCTTTAATACAGTAAAACATGCAAAAGTATTTCACAGCAGCAATTATATAGCGATTTTTTTTACACTGAGGCATTTAAGATGACATTAGATCAGATGAGCAAAAGCTGCTCAAAGTGGGTAGGAACATCTTCGGATATTGATCTAGTTGTTTAGGAACATCTTAAAGGAGGACGGTGAGGTAGAGAGGCTGAGAGTGAATTCGAGAGTTTAGGATCCCAATAACTGAAGGCATGGTCGCCAATGGTGGAGTGGAAAAAAATTGAGGACCCATAAGGAGACGAGTATTGGAGAAGCATGGAAATCAGCAAAGAATGGATAATGCAGGGAAAACGCGTGAGTTTTAATCTTCTAGTTTACCATCCGAATCATTGGGACATGTCACATCCTTGCATGCTGAACAGACATCAAGGGAGCAACTTGGAAATCCATCCCCAAGTCTAAGCCATTCTTTGGTCTTCATAGAAGGATGTGAAAACAAACCAAGCAAATTCCTGGGATGGCGGGACTGACGCATAAGGAGAGGTTGAGTCGGTTAGGATTGTATTCGCTGGATTTCGGAAGAATGTGGGGGGATGTCATAGAAACGTAAAAAATTCTAACAGGACTAGACAGGGTAGATGCAAGAAGGATATTCCCGATGGTGGGACTGTTCAGAACCAGGGGTCACAGTCTGAGGATTCGGGGTGGACCATTTAGGACGGAGATGAGGAGAAATTTCTTCACCCAGAGAGTGGAATTCGCTACCACAGAAAGCAGTTGAGGCCAAAACATGATGTTTTTAAGAAGCAGCCAGATATAGCGAAGGGGATCAAAGGTTATCTGGGGGTGGCAGGATCAGGCTATTGAGTTGGATGATCAACCATGATCATAATGAATGGCGGAGCAGGCTCATAGGGTAGAATGGCCTTCTGCTCTTATTTTCCATATTTCGATGTTTCAAGCCTTTGCAAGTTCCTAATGAGTTCTCTGATGCTGTCAACTTCCCAGAATGGGCTGAGAGGGAGCAGATATCAAAATGACAACCTTCAGAATCGGTGTTGAGCAGGAGAAAGTAACCTGTGACTTTAATCTTAACCTTCTGTGGCATTTTTTCTGATTCGCTTTAATGAAATACAGAATTCCAATCCATCGAAATGCCTGTGAGAAAATTAGTTGCAATTATTGTCTCTCTTTTGCTGCTAGCATTTTTTAAATTAAATGCATGCAAAAGTCTTTATTTTTTTGTAATTTGGAAATTTTAATTATAGTGATTAATTAATTGGTTATATTGCACATTATATTATAAACTGGGAAAAAAGTTTCAATTAAATACTCCAATTTTTGAGGGTTACTCTGCAACGGCAATGACTCATTCAGCCAATTCATTGACAAAAGTCCGAATGATGCTTTTTCCTGCACAGATAGTGAAGGTATTTCTCTGGTTCCCTTTCCGAGGGATGCCATCTTAGGTCACTGGCAGCTCAGCTATGCAGCAAAACAACCCGCGTTTGCCCGCACTCTCACACATCTATGTATACACAGAATTTTACCACCCCGCCCGCCACGGGAATTGGGGCGGGTGAGGGGCGGAACATGGAAAGGTCCACTGACCTCGGGTGAGAATTCACGGTTTCGGGACGAGCGAGGGCACCAAATCCCGCCCATCGACTTTTATCTTGAGGGAAGAGGAGAGGCAGAGGTGGAAAGAACTTGGAGGGTCTCCAATGTGTATGGTGGTATGGTAAAGGAGGTATCATACCCCATCCCTCGCCTGGCCACCAGCCCAAGGGGTGAAAGCTGCCAGGTTTCACACTTGTCACCATCCTCCAGCCCCACTGGGGCACCGTGGGGAAAATCTCAGTAGCGGCAGGAGCCCTTAAGTGTCTCAATTTGCCCACATGCTGGCTAGTTTCTTCAAGTCTCCCACATCATGGGTAAAGTTGTAGCAAGGTGAAGTGGGTGGTAAGGTGCGGGTAAGAGCTCTCATGGGACGGCGCCTTATTTTACAAACCTCCATCCATCTCCACCATTCCAAACCATTGCTAGGGGCTGTAAAATCCCAACCATGGACTATGTGACACACTAGCCAATTATAGCCCAGTTAGACCATAAGACATAGGAGCAGAAGTTGGCCATTTGGCCCATCAAGTCTGCTCCACCATTCAATGAGATCATGACTAATCTGATTTGATAATCCTCAACTCCACTTTCCTGTCTTATCCCCATAACCCTCGATTCCCTTACTGATTGAAAATCTATGAACATACTCAACAACCCAGCCTTTATAGCCCTCTGCAGCAAAGAATTACACAGATCCACTCTCCATTGAGGAAAGAAATTCCTCCTCATCTCTGTTTTAAATGGGTGACCCCTTATTCTGAGATTATGCCGTCTGGTCCCACAAGGGAAACAACCTCTCAGTATCTGCCCTGTCGAGCCCCCTGAGAATGTGATATCATAGAAATCATAGAAACCCTACAGTGCAGAAGGAGGCCATTCGGCCCATCGAGTCTGCACCGACCACAATCCCACCCAGGCCCTACCCCTACATATTTACCCGCTAATCCCTCTAACCTACACATCCCAGGACTCTAAGGGGCAATTTTTTAACCTGGCCAATCAACCTAACCCGCACATCTTTGGACTGTGGGAGGAAACCGGAGCACCCGGAGGAAACCCACGCAGACACGAGGAGAATGTGCAAACTCCACACAGACAGTGACCCGAGCCGGGAATCGAACCCGGGACCCTGGAGCTGTGAAGCAGCAGTGATAACCACTGTGCTACCGTGCCGCCCTTGATATGTCTTAATAAGGTCACCTCTCATTTTTATAAACTCCAATGAGTACAGGCCTAATCTACTCAACCTCTCCACATAAGAAAATCCCTCCATACCCAGGATCAACCTAGTGAACTTCCTCTGGACTGCCTCCAATGCCAATATACCTTTCCTTAGATAAGGGGACCAAAACTGTTCACAGCATTCCAGGTGTGGTCCATTTATCTTGTATAGCTTTGTATATTTGTTAGTGACAGACTCGAGTCTATAACATGGAAAGAAATGAGTAATTACTCGGAGAAATGTGAGTAAACAAGAAACAGCTAGCATTAATTTTGAAAAGACATGCCTCTTATTAACTTACATCTCTCGATGTACTCACTAATTCCTTTTGATATTGTAGACTGGAGTATGAAATATGAAACCTTTTCACGTCCTTGACTTTTTCTGTGCCTGCAGGTTTGAATATCTAATTATTTTTACATTCTTGTTGAACAATCTTTTGATTGCATTTTTCTTTCGCACATCTTGCACTCACGTCCGTGACCACAAGTGGGTTGGGGTGATGGGCCAGCCAGCTCCCTCCGGTAACATTCAGTCCAGGATGTCAGGTTAGCAACTTGATAAAAAAAGTGACCCCTCGGACAGTACCACATTCCCTCAGCACCACACTGGCCCACTTAGATCTGCCACTCAGCATCCTGAACTCTCAAAGCTTCCGATGTCAGGGAAAAGAATGCATATGCGGCATGGTGGCACAGTGGTTAGCACCGCTGTCTCACAGCGTCAGGGACCCGGGTTTGATTCTTTGGCTTGGGCCACTGTCTGTGTGGAGTCTGAACGTTCTCCCCGTGTCTGCGTGGGTTTTCTCCGGGTGCTCCGGTTTCCTCCCACAGTCCGAAAGGTGTGCTGGTTGGGTGCATTGCCTGTGCTAAATTCTCCCTCAGTGTACCCGAACAAGTGCCGGAGTGTGGCGATTCAGGTATTTTCACAGTAACTTCATTGCAGTGTTAATTTAAGCCTATTTGTGACACTAATTAAAAAACTTAAACCTCTGTTCTATTCCTATAGCTGGGGAACAAGCCTAGATGTAGAACTGACTCAAGAACAGCTTCTTCCCTGCTGCCATCAGACTTATGAATGAACCTACCTTATATTGAGTTGATCGTTCTCTACACCCTGGTTGCAACCATAACACTACAATCTACACCCTCTCCTTTCATTCTCCCCTATGTACTCAATGAATGGTATGCTTTGTCTGTATCACTCATCCGATGAAGAGGCAGCGCTACGAAAGCTCGTGCTACCAAATAAACCTGTTTGACTTTAACCTGATGTTGTGAGACTACTTACGTTGTCTGTATAGCGAGCAAGAAACAATACTTCTCACTGTAGCCAATACATGTGACAATAATAAATCAAATCAAATCAAATCAAAGTTAGCCATCTATTCAACAGCTTCAACTGGAGCAGTGTGACTGATTGATTTGATTTGATTTGATTTGATTAATCATTGTCACATGCATTAGTATACAGTGAAAGGTATTGTTTCTTGCACGCTATGCAGACAAAGCATACCGTTCATAGAGAAGGAAAGGAGAGGGTGCAGAATGTAGTGTTATGGTCATAGCTAGGGTGTAGAGAAAGATCAACTCAATGCCTGGTAGGTTCATTCAAAAGTCTGACAGCAGTAGGGAAGAAGATGTTCTTGAGCCGGTTGGTACGTGACCTCAGACCGTTGTATCTTTTTCCCGACGGAAGAAGGTGGAAGAGAGAATGTCCGGGGTGTGTGTGATTATGCTGGCTGCTTTGCCGAGGCAGCAGGAAGTGTAGACAGAGTCAATGGATGGGAGGCTGGTTTGCATGATGGATTGGGCGACATTCATGACCTTTTGTAGTTTCTTGCGGCCTTGGTTTGCTGATTGCGATGCTACCAGGAATTAATCTCCCAGGGCAGAGGTTCAAGAGGTGTTCTGTGTTCTGTGGAACAAAGGGACCTTGGTGTGTTTGTCCACAGATCTCTGAAAGCGGAAGGGCATGTTAGTAGGGTGGTGAAAAAGGCGTATGGGACACTTGCCTTTATTAATCAGGGTATAGATTACAAAAGCAAAGAGGCCATGTTGGAGTTGTATAGGACTTTGGTGAGGCCACAGCTAGAGTACTGTGTGCAGTTCTGGTCGCCACATTATAGGAAGGACGTGTTTGCACTGGAGGGGGTGCAGAGGAGATTCACCAGGATGCTGCCTGGGATGGAACATTTAAGTTATGAAGAAAGGTTGCGTAGATTTGGGTTGTTTTTGTTGTAATAGAGAAGACTGAGAGGCAACCTGATCGAGGTGTACAAGATTATGAGGGGCATGGACAGAGTGGATAAGGAGCAGCTGTTCCCCTTAGTTGAAGGGTCAGTCACGAGAGGACATAGGTTCAAGGTGAGGAGCAGGAGATTTAGGGGGGATGTGAGGAAAAATGTTTTTATCCAGAGGGTGGTGAGAGTCTGGAATGCGCTGCCTGGGACGGTGGTGGAGGTGAGTTGCCTCACATCCTTTAAAAAGTATCTGGCACATCATAACATGGGCCAAGTGCTGGCAGATGGATGAGATGGGAGTTCAGGTGGTTCTAATGTGTCGTTGTGGACTCGATGGACGAAAGGGCCTCTTCTGCGCTGTAAGATTCTATGATTCTATGGTGACCTGACTTAGATGGCCACAGTCACTCTGGGGAGGCATTAGTGAAATGGCATTGTCACTGGACTAGTAATGCAAAGATGCAGGGTAACGCTGCCTCACAGCTCCAGAGAACCCAGGTTCATAGAGTCATAGAGTCATGGAGGTTTACAGCATGGAAACAGGCCCTTCGGCCCAACTTGTCCATGCTGCCCTTTTTTTAAAAAAAACCCTAAACTAATCCCAATTGCCAGCATTTGGCCCATATCCCTCTATACCCATCATACCCATGTAACTATCTAAATACTTTTCAAAAGATAAAATTGTACCCGCCTCTACTACTACCTCTGGCAGCTTGTTCCAGACACTCACCATCCTCTCTGTGAAAGAATTGCACCTCTGGACACTCTTGTATCTCTCTCCCTTCACCTTAAACCTATGCCCTCTAGTTTTAGACTCCCCTACGTTTGGGAAAAGATGTTGACTATCTACCTTGTCTATGCCCCTCATTATAACATCTATAAGGTCACCCCTCAGCCTCCTACGCTCCAGAGAAAAAAGTCCCAATCTATTCAGCCTCTCCTTATAACTCAAACCATCAAGTCCCGGTAGCAACCTAGTAAATCTTTTCGGCACTCTTTCTCGTTTAATAATATCCTTTCTATAATAGGGTGACCAGAATTGCACACAGTATTCCAAGTGTGGCCTTATCAATGTCTTGTACAACTTTAACAAGATGTCCCAACTCCTGTATTCAATGTTCTGACCGATGAAACGAAGCATGCCGAATGCCTTCTTCACCACTCTGTCCACCTGTGACTCCACTTTCAAGGAGCTATGAACATGTACCCCTAGATCTCTTTGTTCTGTAACTCTCCCCAACGCCCTACCATTAACTGAGTAAGTCCCTGCCCTGGTTCAATCTACCAAAATGCAACACCTCGCATTTGTCTAAATTAAACTCCATCTGCCATTCGTCAGCCCACTGGCCCAATTGATCAAGATCCTGCTGCAATCGGAGATAACTTTCTTCACTGTCCACTATGCCACCAATCTTGGTGTCATCTGCAAACTTACTAACCATGCCCCCTATATTCTCATCCAAATCATTAATATAAATGACAAATAACAGTGGACCCAGCACTGATCCCTGAGGCACACCGCCGGTCACAGGCCTCCAGTTTGAAAAACAACTCTCTACAACCACCCTCTGGCTTCTGTCAAGAAGCCAATTTTGTATCCGTTTAGATACCTCACCCTGGATCCCGTGAGATTTAACTTTATGCAACAACCTACCATGTGGTACCTTGTCAAAGGCCTTGCTAAAGTCCATGTAGACAACATCAACTGCACTGCCCTCATCGACCTTCTTGGTTACCCCTTCAAAAAACTCAATTAAATTTGTGAGACATGATTTTCCACTCACAAAGCCATGCTGACCGTCCCTAATCAGTCCTTGCTTCTCTAAATGCCTGTAGATCCTGTCTCTCAAAATACCTTCCAACAATTTACCCACCACAGATGTGAGGCTCACTGGCCTGTAGTTCCCAGGTTTTTCCCTGCAGCCCTTTTTAAACAAAGACACAACATTTGCCACCCTCCAATTTTCAGGTACCTCACCCGTGACTATCGATGATTCAAATATCTCAGCGAGGGGACTCACAATTTCCTCCCTAGCCTCCCACAACATCCTGGGATATACCTCATCAGGTCCTGCAGATTTATCTACCTTGATGCGCTTTAAGACTTCCAGCACCTCCTTCTCTGTAATATGTACACTCCTCAAGACATCACTATTTATTTCCCCAAGTTCTCTAACATCCTTGCTTTTCTCAACAGTAAATACTGATGAGAAATATTCACTTAGGATCTCACGCATCTCTTGTGGATCCGCACATAGATGACCTTGTTGATCTTTAAGAGGCCCTACTCTCTCCCTTGTTACTCTTTTGCCCTTTACGTATTTTAATTCTGGCCTTGGGTGACTGTCTGTGTGGGGTTTGCACATTCTCCCCGTGTCTGCGTGGAATTTCTCTGGGTGCTCCCGTTTCCTCCCACACTGCAAAGATGTGCAGGTTAGATGCATTGACCATGGTAAATTGCCTCTTAGTGTCCCAAGGTGTGTAGGTCAGATTTTGATTCGATTTGACTTGATTTATTATTTGTCACATGTATTGGGATGCAGTGAAAAGTATTGTTTCTTGCGCACTATACAGACAAAGCATACCGTTCATAGAGAAGGAATAGAGAGGGTGCAGAATGTAGTATTACAGTCATAGCTAGGGTGTAGAGAAAGATCAACTTAATGCGAGGTAAGTCCATTCAAAAGTCTGATGGCAGCAGGGAAGAAGCTGTTCTTGAGTCGGTTGGTACGTAACCTCAGACTTTTGTACCTTTTCCCAACAGAAGAAGGTGGAAGTATGTCCGGGGTGCGTGGGATTATGTTGGCTCCTTTTCCGAGGCAGCGGGAAGTGTAGACGGAGTCAATGGATGGGAGGCTGGTTTGAGTGATGGACTGGGCTTCGTTCACAACCTTTTGTCATTTCTTGCAGTCTTGGGTAGAGCAGGAGCCAGACCAAGCTGTGATACAACCAGAAAGAATGCTTTCTATGGTGCATCTGTTAAAGTTGGTGAGAATCGTAGTGGATATGCCAAATTTCCTTCGGCTCCTAAGAAAGTAGAGGCATTGGTTGGCTTTCTTAATTATAGTGTCGGCATGGGGGGACCAGGACAGGTTGTTGGTGATCTGGACATCTAAAAACCTGAAGCTCTTGACCACTTCCACTTCAACCCGTTGATGTAGACAGGGGCAAGTTCTCCACTGCGCTTCCTGAAGTCGATGACTAACTCCTTCATGAGCCATGGCAAATGTGTGGGATTACGGGGATAGGGCGGGGGAGAGGGCCTGGGCGAGATACTCTGTCAGAGAGTTGGCACAGACTCGATAAGCCGAATGACCTCTTCGGCATTGTCGGTATTCTATGATGTTCAATCAGAAGAGGCTTACACCCCAGAGTGCAGCCCATTATCTCCTGAGACAGACACAGTTGTAGTGTCGGAAACATGGCAGCCAAATTGTGCACAGCAAGCTCCCATGAACAGCAATGTCATAATGACCAGATGAGTTTTTATTTAAGTGATGTTGGTTGGTCTAACATAAACTTTGGGTGATTTGGTGCGATGAATTTGGTTATCCTGGTTTATATCCTGGGGCGGCACAGTAGCACTGTGGTTAGCACTATTGCTTCACAGCACCAGAGTCCTAGGTTTGATTCCCAGTTTGGGTCACTGTCTGTGTGGAGTTTGCACGTTCTCCTTGTGTCTGCGTGGGTTTCCTCCGGGTGCTCTGATTTCCTCCCACATTCTGAAAGACGTGCTGGTTAGGTGCATTGACCCAAACAGGTGCCGGAGTGTGGCAACTAGGGGAATTGCACAGTAACTTCATTGCAGTGTTAATGTAAGCCTTACTTGTGACTAATAAATAAACTTATTAAAACCCACACCAATCTAAATCCCCTCTCAGAGTCATAAAGTCATAGATGTTTACAGCATGGAAACAGGCCCTTGAGCTCAACTTGTCCATGCCACTCTTTCTTTTAAACCCCTATGCTAGTCCCAATTGCCCGCATTTGCCCTCTGTACCCATCTTACCCATGTAACTGTCTAAAAAGACAAAATTGTACCTGCCTCTACTACTACCTCTGGCAGCTTGTTCCAGACACTCACCACCCTCTGTGTGAAAAAATTGCCTCTCTGGACCCTTTTGTATCTCCCCCCTCTCCCCTTAAATGTATGCCGTCTAGTTTGAGACTCCCCGACCTTTGAGAAAAGATCTAACTGATCTATGCCCCTCATTATTGCAGCTGCAGTGACGGCATCTCATTTTCTTTTCCGTTTAAATGCATAAGCGCATCAACAACAGCAAAAATCCAATATTAGCTCAGCAACAGGCTTTGCCAGATCATGTCCCATTAAACAATACCCAGTCACTGGACCAGAAGCCCATGTTATGCAGCTATGTAGGAATGCTCCTTTCTGTGTGACTGCACCAATGAGCAATGAATTCACTGAAGTAGATTATCAGTGTAAAAAAGTCTTCCGATCCTGAACAGCTCTGTTCACATTCTGCGTATCAGGGCTTAGATAAGTTCAGTGAAACAAAAGGTGCGTTTGGGGCATTGTGGGGATACTGTAACCGTCCTAACAATGAACTATTTTCGGTCAGTGGCCAGTGATCTAGCAATAATGATGTTTTTTCCCCCCGTTTTGATGCGATTCAACACCTATGACACAAAAATGTTCAATTCTCATGAGTATCACAGACACGTGAATCACAGCTGCACCAGGGGCAAGATTAAGAAAGGTCGGGAGTAGTTTAATGTATACATTTTGATACTTCCCTGAACTAGCTCTGATTTTCCTATTAACGTAACAGGAAGACTAACGCTTTTATTATTTGCGCAAATAGTCCATCAACATCAGATGTGCGGTCAAACCATTGAAATCCAAATGTTAATCTCAGAATTGCAGGGTTCTGCCATTAGTTTTGTGGAAATGACACCTGCTTCACCATGGAAACACATCGAGCAAGTATTCCGCCATTTATTTAGTGTTCATTAAGCCCTAATTGCCCCTGAGCAGATAATGGCGAGCTGCCTTCTTCACAGCTGAGTGGATCGCTAAGCCATTTCAGGGGGCAGTTAAAGGTCAAGTACATTGCTCTGAGTCTGGAGTCACATGCAGTCCAGAGCAGTTAAGTATGGCATGATATGATGTGGAGATGTCGGCGTTGGACTGGGGTGGGCACAGTAAGAAGTCTCACAACACCAGGTTAAAGTCCAACAGGTTTATTTGGTAGCACGAGCTTTCGGAGCGCCGCTCCTTCATCAGATGAGTGACTAACCTGAGGAAGGAGCAGGGCTCCAAAAGCTTGTGATTCCAAATAACCTGTTGGACGTTAACCTGGTGTTGTGAGACTTCTTACTGTGCCCACCCCAGTCCAACGCCAGCATCTCCGCATCAGGCCTCCCCACATTTAGTGGTGCTCTAAGGCAGACTTTCATGTATTTCCATAGCTTGGGTGGCACGTTGGCACAGTGGTTAGCGCTACTGCCTCACAGCTCCAGGGACCCGGGTTCGATTCCCGGCTTGGGTCACTGTCTGTATGGAGTCTGCACGTTCTCCCCGTGTCTGCGTGGGTTTCCTCCAACAGTCCAAAAGACGTGTTGGTTAGGTGGATTGGCCATGCTAAATTGTCCCTTAGTGTCCCAGGATGTGTAGGTCAGAGGGATTAGCTGGGTTGTGGGGATAGGGCCTGGGGTGGGATTGCTGTCGGTGGGCCGAATGGCCTCCTTCTGCTTTCTATGAGCTTTCTAATAATAGGGTTTCTATGAGCTTTCTAGTAATTCCCAGAACAGGTTGTTAGTTTGTCGCCAGGGGCTTAGAGCTTGAGGGACACCACTTCACATCAAGCATGGCTGACCAGGAATCTCTCCCATTCTTACCACCAGCCATTGAAGGATTTGTAGGCTGACACACTCAACTGTGACCTCATTATTAACACACCTTCCTTGCCCATCAAGTCCTGGGGTGGGACTCAAACCCGGAGCCTCTGGCTCAGAGGCAGTGACACTAACCAACTGCTCCACAGAGCCTTCTGGGCATCTCTTTTATTCTATCTCTCTTAACCCAATCTTTCTTTCTCCCTCTTTATTTCTCATTCTGTATCTGATTTGACATTGAGTTCACCCATTCCAGTTTACTCTTCCTTCTCAATCCCAGTGCTGTCAATCTCACATTCCTTCAATTTGGTTGGCTAAACAGATACACAGTTGCTCTCCCTGTTTACTGAGGTGTCAAATGTCCTATTTCCCTTGCTGTATTCCTGTTAGCTCGCACTTCCAGCAAAGTTTAAAGTATATTTCTAGTGTCACAAGTAGGCTTACATTAACACTGCAATGAAGTTACTGTGTAAATCCCCTAGTCGCCACACTCCGGTGCCTGTTCGGGTAAACTGAGGGAGAATTTAGCACGGCCAATGCACCTAACCAGCACGTCTTTCAGACTGTGGGAGGAAACCAGAGCACCCGGAGGAAACCCACGCAGACACGGGGAGAATGTGCAGACTCCGCACAAACAGCAACCCAAGCCGGGAATCGAACCTGGGTCCCTGGCGCTGTGAAGCAGCAGTGCTAACCACTGTGCCACCGTGCCACCCCAATACTCATGCTTCTAGGGCATCGCTAACTAGTAGCCTCAATGTTTAAAAAAAGAAGTAATGTTGCTATTCAGGGGATTTTCACAGTAACTTCATTGTAGTGTTAATGTAAGCCGACTTGTGACAATAATACTTTAAAATTTTAAGTGATGTGACAACATGGTGGAATAAATGCTTTCCTTTAAACAGCAAATGTTTGTTGGAAAATATTGCCTCCTGATATTTTGGTCAATAGATATAAGCATAAGTCAGAGACGCATCCACCAATGGTAAAGGGCAAATTAAGCCCATTAATTACTGGCTCACCATAGATAGGTAGATAGGTACCTCATCCATCTCTCACACTAGCATTGACCTGCTGAGGTCATTGCCAATGTGTGGGCCTTGCATGTCTGATCGCCACCCCAGACCCCTGATTGCATTCCTGGAGCTGATTTTGATTTGATTTGATTTGATTTGATTTATTATTGTCGCATGTATTAACAGACAGTGGAAAGTATTGTTTGTTGTGCGTTATACAGACAAAACATACCGTTCATAGAGAAGGAAATGAGAGAGTGCAGAATGTAGTGTTCCACTCATAGCTAGGGTGTAGAGAACGATCAACTTAATGCAAGGTAGGTCCATTCAAAAGTCTTATGGCAGCAGGGAAGAAGCTGTTCTTGAGTCGGTGACCTCAGACCTTTGTATCTTTTTCCCGGCGGAAGAAGGTAGAAGAGAGAATGTCCGGGGTGCATGGGGTCCTTGATTATACTGGCTGCTTTGCTGAGGCAGCGGGAAGTGTAGACAGAGTCAATGGATGGGAGGCTGGTTTGAGTCTTGGATTGGGCTACATTCACAACCTTTTGTAGTTCCTTGTGGTCTTGGACAGAGCAGGAGCCATACCAAGCTGTGATACAACCAGAAAGAATGCTTTCTATGGTGTATCTGTAAAAGTTACTTCCCCACAAGAGTCGCCACTCTCCCTGTGGAGGAGGCTGCAGGCTCAGAGTTCTGGGTCAACTGAAAGCTCACGCGCCACATGGACTCCTCCAACACAGAGACCATGGTACGCAGACCCTCGGGGATCTCTGCCAGATCTACACATCTGCCCCCTGATGTATGACCTCCAGAAGCTCATCGTCCACTTCAGGCGCAGCGTCGCTCTGGTCTCCAGAATCCTCCAACAGTCAGTGCACTCTCTGGCTCTGCCAGCTCCTCAGGTGAGGGTGACATGCCTTCACCACTGTGCACTGCCATCTGGTCCAATATGCTTCTGCACATTGGCGTGCCTAATCCGTGCCGGTGCTTGGTGCAGAGGGAGGAAATGATGAGGATGCATCTAGCTGCAGGTCATCCTGAGAGGTCGAGGGATTGTCCTTGGGATCCTCCTGTGAGGATTTACACCTGAGAGAAGAAGGAAAAATTGTCAGTTATTACAGAGTACTGGCGGTCCAGTTGCTACACAGAGTGGACATCTGGGTAAACGAAGACTTCTCAATGTAGGAGTGACAGTAGTAAGTGGGTTTCACATTCACAACCGCTGCTTGATGGGCCCTATTTTGCCATTTTGATTCTACGTGCTGGGCGGACTTGAAATTGGGAGTGTTTCACATCCGACTTTTAGACCCGTTCTCAGGCGCCTCCTTATGCACTCTTCCTGAACAAATATCACCGACTCCGAATCGTGCTGCAGAAGCTTGTGGGTGGGGCTTACCACGCCCGAAATCCTGCAGCTCCGATCAGCGCCTCCAACTGCGCATGCGCAGAAAAAAAACTGATAGCATGCCGCTCCCCCGCCACATCCCTCCCGGGCCAGGTAATGCCCCCCTAACCCCTATAGACATTGCCCCACCCCCTCAATATTACTGACTGACTTATCCCCCCACACACCCCCCCACCCCCGCCATCCAGACCAATCAAGGACCTCTCCCCCCTTTCTACTCACTGATCTCAGGCAGAGTGGCGGCGGACCCCCCTGCCCCCCCACCCCACTGATCCCACGCAGAGTGGCAGCGGACCCCCCTTCCCCCCCCCCCACTGATCACAGGCAGAGTGGCTGCAGACCCCCCTTCCCTCCCCACCGATCTCAAGCAGAGAGCCGTCGGACACTCGGTACTTACCTCCTCACTGGTGAAGCGCTGGAGTCGGACCTTTGGAGAGCATGTCTGTTTCACGCCAGTTCTGGTTGGGCGAATGCAGTGGTAAAGGAGGAAGTACCGATTACGTTGGGTGTGCAGCCCATTAAGTCAATTTAACTGCATGAAAATGCATGGTCCCGATTACAGCAATTTTTGGGCCTTGGTAAAAGGGGAACCAGCGCGGAGGTGGCCACGGATCACACTACTCACCTCATGCCCGACTTTACCAAGTTTTCGCACCCGAAAATGGGTGCAACGCGATGGTAAAATCAGGCCTGACATCTCTCATACCCTCCCCCAATCTCTTCCCTGTCCACTGGACTCTTACCTTCATCTGAGACCCATGCACCGGAATATGACCATCCCACCCACCACAGGAATCAGGGCGGGCGAGGGGTGGATAATGGGAAGGTCCGTTGACCTCAGGAGAGATTTTACGGTTTCGGGACGCGCGAGGCCGTAAGATCCTGCCCAAGTTTCTTGACCAGTCTCGGCTGTATGTCCTCACACCATCTCCAGTATATGCTCCTCCACCTTACTGCAGGGCACAAAGATTTGGGAGCCCCACCAACTGCCCTTCCTCACCCCTGCACATTGTAACTCCTCTCATCCTGTTAGTACAAAGTGCTTTCATTAGTTCCCCTTCTTCATGCCAGAAAATACCAGCCTCCCCCCAAGAGAGATGGGTTGAGGTGCCCATCACACTGCTACACCTTACCCTCATGGCCATCTAATCACATGTCTCGTATAACAGACTACTATTGGGGAGAGTTACAGAAGAAAGAGATCTAGAGGTACAGGTTCACAGCTCCTTGGAAGTGGAGTCACAGGTAGATAGAGTGGTGAAGGAGGCATTTCTTTTGGATTCATTAGTCAGAATATTGAATATATGAGTTGGGGTGCCTTCTTGAAGTTGTACAAGACATTGGTAAGGCCACATTTGGAATACCATGTACAGTTCTGGTCACCCTATTATAGAAAGGATATTATTAAACTAGAAAGAGTGCAGAAGAGATTTACTAGGATGCCACCGGGACTTGATGGTTTGAGTTATAAGGAGAGGCTGGATAGACTGGGACTTTTTTCTCTGGAGTGTAGAGAGCTGAGGGGTGATCTTATAGAGGTCTACAAAATAATGAGGGGCACAGATCAGCTAGATAGTCAATATCTTTTCCCAAAGGTAGGGAAGTCTAAAACTAAAGGGCATAGGTTTAAGGTGAGAGGGGAGAGATACAAAAGGGTCCAGAGGGGCAATTTTTTAACACAGAGGGTGGTGACTGTCTGGAATAAGCTGTCAGGTAGTAGTAGAGGCGGATACAATTTTGTCTTTTAAAAAGCGTTTAGACAGTTACAAGGGAAGATGGGTAGAGAGGGATATGGGCCAAATGCGGGCAATTGGGACTAACTTAGGGGTTAAAAAATAGGGCAGCATAGACAAGTTGGGCCGAAGGGCCTGTTTCCATGCTGTAAACCTCTATGACTCTATAACTATTAAGGTTAAAGCACGTGGGATTGCAGGTAATGTCTTGAGATGGATAGAAAGCTAGATAACAGATAGGAAGCAAAGAGTTGACATAAATGGGTCTTTTTCTAATTGGCAGTCAGTGACAAGTGAGGTTCTGCAGGGATCTGTGCTAGGACACCACCTGTTCACATTATATATTAATGATTTGGAAGAAGAAACTGAATGTATTATCTCCAAATTTGCAGATGATACAAAGTTGGGTGGGAGGGTGAGCTGTGAGGAGGATGCAGAGATGCTTCAGCGTGATTTGGACAGGCTGACTGTGTGGACATCTGCATGGCTGATGCAGTATAATGTGGATAAATGTGAAGTTATCCACTTTGGAAGCAATAATAGGAAGACAGATTATTACTTGAATGGGTGTAAATTGAAAGAGGTGGATGCGAGAGGATTTGAGTATAGGGATAGGGATATTTTACTGCAATTGTATAGGGCGTTGGTGAGGCCACACCTGGAGTATTGTGTGCAATTTTGATGTTCTTATCTGAGGAAGGATGTCCTTGTTACTGAGGGAGTACAACAAAGGTTTACCAGGCTGATTCCTGGGATGGCAGGTCTGTCATATGAGGAGAGACTAAATCGGTTAGGATTATAGAGGTGAGCTGGCAAGGTGGATACAAAACTGGCTCAGTCAAAGAACACAGTAAGAAGTCTAACAACACCAGGTTAAAGTCCAACAGGTTTATTTGGTAGCAAAAGCCACTAGCTTTCGGAACAGGCTGTTCCTTCTGTGTTTACCCCAGTCCAACGCCGGCATCATGACTACCAGCGGTCAAAGAAAACAGAGGGTAGCAGTGGAAGGATGTGTTTCTGAATGGAGGGCTGTGACAAGTGGTGTTCCTCAGGGATCAGTGCTGGGACCTTTGCTGTTTGTAATATATATAAATGATTTGGAGGAAAATGTAACTGGATTGATTAGTAAGTTTGCAGACGACACAAAGGTTGATGGATTTGCAGATAGCGATGAGGACCATCAGAGGATACAGCAGGATATAGATCAGTTGGAGACTTGGGCAGAGAGATGGCAGATGGAGTTTAATCCGGACAAATGTGGGGTAATGCATTTTGGAAGGTCTAATACAGATAGGAAATATACAGTAAATGGCAGAACACTTAAGAGTATTGATAGGCAAAGGGATCTGGGTGTACAGGTACACAGGTCACTGAATGGCAATGCAGGTGGAGAAGGTAGTCAAGAAGGCATATGGCATGCTTGCCTTCATCAGCCGGGGTATTGAGTTTAACAATTGGCAAGTCGTGTTGCAGCTTTATAGAACCTTAGTTAGGCCGCACTTGGAATATTGTGTTCAATTCTAGTCGCCACACTACCAGAAGGATGTGGAGGCTTTGGAGAGGGTACAGAAAAGATTTACCAGGATGTTGCCTGGTATGGAGGGTTTAAGTATGAGGAGAGGTTGGAGAAATTTGGTTTGTTCTCACTGGAGCAACGGAGGTTGAGGGGAGACCTGATAGAAGTCTACAAGATTATGAGAGGCATGGACAGAGTGGATAGTCAGAAACTTTTTCCCAGGGTGGAAGAGTCAATTACTAGGGGGCATAGGTTTAAGGTGCGAGGGGCAAGGTTTAAAGGAGATGTACGAGGCAGATTTTTTACACCGAGAGTAGTGGGTGCCTGGAACTCGTTGCCGGGGAGGTCGTGGAAGCAGATATGGTAGTGACTTTTAAGGGGCGTCTTGACAAGTACATGAATAGGATGGGAATAGAGGGATATGGTCTCCGGAAGGGTAGGGGGTTTTAGTTAAGTCGGGTAGCATGGTCGGCGCAGGCTTGGAGGGCCGAAGGGCCTATTCCTGTGCTGTAATTTTCTTTGTTCTGTGTATATTCACTGGTTTAGAAGAGTGAGAGGGGATCTCAAAGAAACTTACAAAATTCTAACAGGGTTAAGAAGGGTAGATTCTGAAAGAATGTTCCCAATGGAACTCATTGCTTCTTGGAAGTACAGCAGAGAGGGAGAGATTCGCGAGAGGAGTGCTGCGGGTAAGCGCTTTTATTTTTTAACTTACTTTTTCGCGGGGTTTTTTTAAAATATCTAAACCCGGAAGTGGTCGCGCAGGGAGGTCTGGGAGAGAGAGATTTTTTTTTCCCCAATAAATTGGAACAGAGAGGAATCCCGATACTCTACACTTGTAGAGTATCCCACCCTCCCTCCTCCTCTAACCTAAAAAAAAAGACCCAGTGAGAGCAGGGCTTTGGAGAAAACAGGAGGAGGAAAGGTAAGTTTAAAATTTTCATTCACTTTTTTTTTCCCTGTGTGTTTAAAAGGGCAATTATGAGTGTGAGGCCAGTATGTTGTTCCCAATGTAGGATGTGGGAGGTCCTGGAGGCTCCTAGCCTCCCGGACGACCATATCTGTGCTGGGTGTGTTGAGCTGCGGTTCCTAAGGGATCATGTTAGGGAACTGGAATTGCAGCTCGAGGACCTTCGTCGGGTTAGGGATAGTGAGGAGGTCATTGACAGGAGCTATCGGCAGGTGGTCACACCGGGACCACGGGAGGAGGGTAACTGGGTAACAGTGAGGAAGGAGAAAGCTCAGTTGATGGTGAGCACCCCGGTGGATGTGCCCCTTAATAATAAGTACTCCTGTCTGAGTACTACTGGGGAGGACAGCCCACCTGGGGGAAGCAGCGGTGGCAGTGTCTCTGGAGCTGAGCCTGGCTCAGTAGTGCAAAAGGGTAAGGAAAGGAGGGTAGTGCTAATTGGGGACTCTACGGTGAGGGGGTCAGATAGGCGTTTTTGCGGACACAGACGGGACTCTCGGATGGTGGTTTGCCTCCCTGGTGCAGGGGTCTGGGATGTCTCTGGTCGAGTCCCAGAAATCCTGAAGGGGGAGGGAGAGGAGCCGAAGGTCGTGATGCATATAGGTACTGCTGACATAGGTAGGAAGAGGGAAGGGGTCATGAAAAGAGAATATAGGGAGTTAGGTAGACAGCTGAGAAAGAGGAATGCAAAGGTAGTAATCTCGGGATTGCTGCCTGTGCCGCGGGAGAGTGAGAACAGGAATCGGTGGAGAATGAATGCGTGGCTGAGGGACTGGAGCAAGGGACAAGGATTTGGGTACTTGGATCATTGGGACCTCTTTAGGGGCAGGGGTGACCTGTTTAAAAAAGACGGGTGGCACTTGAATCCCAGGGGGACCAATATCCTGGCGGGAAGGTTGGCTAAGGCTACTGGAGAGACTTTAAACTAGAAAGGTTGGGGGGAGGGAATCGAAATGAGGGGACTGAGAGCGAGGAGGTTAGCTCGCAAATAGATAAGGAATGTAGACAGGGTAAGAGGGAGGTTAGACGAGTGATGGAGAAGGGAAGTGCTCAGGCTGAAGGTCTGAGATGTGTCTATTTTAATGCCAGGAGTGTAGTGAATAAAGTGGATGAGCTTAGAGCGTGGATTGCTGCTTCGAATTGGGATGTGGTGGCCATTACGGAGACTTGGATGTCTCAGGGACAGGACTGGGTGCTTCAGGTGCCGGGTTTTAGATGTTTCAGGAAGGACAGGGAGGGAGGCAAGAGAGGGGGGGAGTGGCACTGTTGATCAGGGATAGTGTCACGGCTGTAGAGAAGGTGGACGCCGTGGAGGGATTGACTACGGAGTCTCTGTGGGTGGAGGTTAGGAACAGGAAGGGGTCGGTAACTTTGCTGGGTGTTTTCTATAGGCCGCCCAATAGTAACAGAGATGTTGAGGAGCAGATGGGGAAACAGATCCTGGAGAGATGTAGGAATAACAGAGTTGTCGTGATGGGAGATTTTAATTTCCCAAACATAGATTGGAATATCCCTAGGGCTAGGGGTTTGGATGGAGAGGAGTTTGTTAGGTGTGTCCAGGAGAGTTTCCTGACACAGTATGTGTATAAGCCTACTAGAGGAGAGGCTGTACTTGATCTGGTGCTGGCTAATGAACCTGGACAGGTGGAGGATCTCTCGGTGGGTGAGCATCTTGGGGATAGCGATCATAATTCTATCTCCTTCACGATAGCATTGGAAAGAGATAGGATCAGGCAGGCTAGGAAAGTGTTTCTCTGGAGTAAAGGGAAATACAGTGTCATCAGGGAGGAAATTAGACGGGTAAATTGGAAGGAGGCATTCTTGGGGAAAAGTACCGAAGGAAAGTGGAGGATTTTCAAGGAATGTTTGTCTGGAGCTCTGCATGACAACGTTCCGATGAGACGGGGGGTGTTGGTAGGGTACGGGAACCGTGGTGCACGAAGGTTGTGATGAACCTGGTGAATAAGAAAAGAGAGGCGTACAGAAGGTTCAGAGAGCTAGGAGGTGTTAAGGATTTAGAGGAGTATACGGGATGTAGGAAGGAGCTTAAGAAGGAAATTAGGAGAGCGAGAAGGGGTCATGAGAAGACCTTGGCGGGTAAGATTAAGGAGAATCCCAAGGCTTTCTACAAATATGTCAAGAGTAAAAGGATGAGATGTGAAGGCATAGGACCCTTAAAAGGTGAAGGGGGAAAGGTTTGTGCGGAACCGTTAGAAATGGCGGAGGTGCTTAATGAATACTTTACCTCGGTATTCACGGTGGAAAGGGATCTGGGTGGTTGTACTGCTGGTTTGCGGTGGACAGAAAGGATCGAGCATGTGGACATAAAGAAAGAGGATGTGTTGGAACTATTGAATGGCATCAAGGTTGGTAAGTCGCCGGGACCGGATGGGATGTACCCCAGGTTACTGTGGGAGGCGAGGGAGGAGATTGCGGAGCCTTTGGCGATGATCTTTGCATCGTCGATGGAGACGGGAGAGGTTCCGGAGGATTGGAGGATTGCAGATGTGGTCCCTATATTCAAGAAAGGGAACAGGGACAGCCCGGGAAATTACCGACCGGTGAGTCTAACCTCAGTGGTTGGTAAGTTGATGGAGAAGATCCTGAGAGACAGGATTTATGATCATCTAGAGCAGTTTAGTATGATCAAAAGTAGTCAGCACGGCTTTGTCAAGGGCAGGTCGTGCCTTACGAGCCTGGTTGAGTTCTTTGAAAATGTGACCAAACACATTGACGAAGGAAGAGCGGTGGATGTGGTCTATATGGACTTCAGCAAGGCGTTCGATAAGGTCCCCCATGCAAGACTTCTTGAGAAAGTGAGAGGGCATGGGATCCAAGGGGCTGTTGCCTTGTGGATCCAGAACTGGCTTGCCTGCAGAAGGCAGAGAGTGGCTGTGGAGAGGTCTTTCTCTGCATGGAGGTCAGTGACCAGTGGAGTGCCCCAGGGATCTGTTCTGGGACCCTTGCTGTTTGTCATTTTCATAAATGACCTGGTTGAGGAAGTGGAGGGATGGGTTGGTAAGTTTGCTGACGACACCAAGGTAGGTGGTGTTGTGGATAGTTTGGAGGGATGTCAGAAGTTGCAGCGAGACATAGATAGAATGCAAGACTGGGCGGAGAAGTGGCAGATGGACTTCAACCCGGATAAGTGTGTAGTGATCCATTTTGGCAGATCCAATGGGATGAAGCAGCAGTATAATATGAAGGGTACCATTCTTAGCAGTGTAGAGGATCAGAAGGACCTTGGGGTCCGGGTCCATAGGACTCTTAAATCGGCCTCGCAGGTGGAGGATGCGGTCAAGAAGGCGTACGGCGTACTGGCCTTCATTAATCGAGGGATTGAGTTTAGGAGTCGGGAGATAATGCTGCAGCTTTATAGGACCCTGGTTAGACCCCACTTGGAGTACTGCGCGCAGTTCTGGTCACCTCATTACAGGAAAGATGTTGAAGCCATTGCAAGGGTGCAGAGGAGATTTACAAGGATGTTGCCTGGATTGGGGGGCATGCCTTATGAGGATAGGTTGAGGGAGCTTGGTCTCTTCTCCCTGGAGAGACGAAGGATGCGAGGTGACCTGATAGAGGTTTACAAGATGTTGAGAGGTCTGGATAGGGTAGACTCTCAGAGGCTATTTCCAAGGGCTGAAATGGTTGCTACGAGAGGACACAGGTTTAAGGTGCTGGGGGGTAGGTACAGAGGAGATGTCAGGGGTAAGTTTTTCACTCAGAGGGTGGTGGGTGAGTGGAATCGGCTGACGTCGGTGGTGGTGGAGGCAAACTCGTTGGGGTCTTTTAAGAGACTTCTGGATGAGTACATGGGATTTAATGGGATTGAGGGCTATAGATAGGCCTAGAGGTAGGGATATGATCAGCGCAACTTGTGGGCCGAAGGGCCTGTTTGTGCTGTGGCTTTCTATGTTCTATGGTTGGGGGAGTCCAGAACCAGGGATCATAGTTTGAGGATGAGGGATAAATCTTTTAGAACTGAGGTGAGGAGAAATTTCTTCACCCAGGGGATGGTGAATGTGTGGAATTCACAACCACAGAAAATAGTTGAGGCCAAAACGTCTGATTTCAAGAAGAAATTAGATATAGCTCTTGGGGCTAAAGGGATCAAGGGATATGGAGAGAAGGGGGAATCAGGATATTGAATTCGATGATCAACCATGATCATAAGGAATGGTGGAGCAGGCTTGAAGGGCCGAATGGTCTCCTCCTGCTTCTAGTTTCTATGCTTATATGTTTCTATGTTTCTATGTCATCTTTCAAGGCATAGCAATATGTGCCAATTTACACTCCATGTTTCACATCCATGAATAGCAACACTCCTGTCACTCACAAAGGCATGTTTCCCACTGGATTCAGTACTCACCCTGGCACAGCTCAGAAGGTCACTGGACCTCTCCCTGCCCTGGATCCAGGTCCTTGGCACTAACACATGACCGCTGACATGGCAGCTCCGCCCAAGCCTTCTTTGTTAGGTGTTGAGGCCTTTCCTCTCTGTCTCACGCTGAGTATTGATTGTCTCCATCAGAAGCCGCAGACACTCGTCAGAGAAGCGGGGGAATTGGGTGGGTGGAAGATTATGAAGGGAATAGATAAGATAGAAGCCGGGAGGTTGTTTCCACTGGCAGGCCAAACTAGAACTAGGGGGCATGGCCTCAAAATAAGGGGAAGCAGATTTAGGACTGAGTTGAGGAGGAACTTCTTCACACAAAGGGTTGTGAATCTGTGGAATTCCCTGTCCAGTGAAGCAGTTGAGGCTACCTCATTGAATGTTTTTAAGGCAAGAATAGATAAATTTTTGAACAGTAAAGGAATTAAGGGTTATGGTGAGCGGGCGGTTAAGTGGAGCTGAGTCCACGAAAAGATCAGCCATGATCTTATTGAATGGCGGAGCAGGCTCGAGGGGCCAGATGGCCTACTCCTGCTCCGAGTTCTTATGTTCTTATGGAATGCACTGCCTGTGAAGGTAGTGGGGACCAGAACCCTTGCAATGTTTAAAAAGCATTTGGATGAGCGTTTTAAAGATCATAACATTAAAGGACATGAGACAAGTGCAGGAAAATGGGATCAGCATGGCTTCAGTGGTAGTTATTGTCGGTGCAGACTCGATGGGCCGAAGGGACTTTTCCGCACTGTGCAGCTCGATGGCCGGAATTTTCCAACAATCCACGTCAGCGGGACCTTCCCATCCCGCGCTGCCGTGAACGGAGATTTGGTTTGTCACCAAATTCCCTGACCTTGCTGCAGCGGGAGCGGGCGGTAGGATTGTGTCCTGTGACTAAGGCTGGTGAGCAATGATTGACAGCCTTTAGGGGGCTTCGATTGAAATACCCTGCTTGTCCCAGTGCCCCTCCCTCGTCTCGTCTCCCCCGGCAGTGCTGAGCCTGTCCCAGTGTGCGTCTCACACTGGTCTGCAGCTGATCAGCCAGCCAGTGGAAAATTAGTATTGGGAGCGAATTTCACAGCCACTTCCGCTCCTGCCAATCACAGTCCCTCCAGCCAGGTCGAAACCTCAGACACATTTGTTACAACAACTAATGAGGAACCCCTCCTGAAATGTTAATCTGTCGTTTTTCTCTCTCAGACACTGACTGACCTGCTCTCGAGTTTAACATTTTTACATTTATTTATTAGTGTCACAAGTAGGCTCACATTAACACTGCAATGAAGTTACTGTGAAAATCCTCTAGTCACCACACTCCGGCACCTGTTCGGGTACACTGAGGGAGAATTTAGCACGGCCAATGCACCCCAACCAGCACGTCTTTCGGACTGTGGGAGGAAACCGGAGCACCAGGAGGAAACCCACGCAGACACGGGGAGTACGTGTAGACTCCGCACAGACAGTGATCCAAGGCTGGAATTGAACCCGGGTCACTGTGAGGCAGCAGTGTTAACCACTCTGCCACTGTGCTGCCCACTAGCCATGCCAATGGCTTTTACTTCATTTATGTTCAGTCCGAAAAACTCGCCCTGTCTGTTGAGTCGATCTGCCATAACTTCGAGCTGTTTGTTTAGTTTTAGTGTAGTTTATTTATTAGTGTCACAAGTAAACTTAGATTAACACTGCAATGAAGTTATTGTGAAAATCCCCCAGTTGCCACACTCTGGTGCCTGTTTGGGTACACTGAGGGAGAATTTAGCATGGCCAATGCACCTAAGCAGCACGTCTTCCAGAGGAAACTGGAGCACCCGGAGGAAACTCACGCAGACACGAGGAGAATGTGTAGACTCCACACAGACAGTGACTAAAGCTGGGAATCGAACCCAGTTCCCTGGCACTGTGAGGCAGCAGTGCTAACCACTGTGCCACCGTGCTGCTCTGTGTTTCCAGCAGCGTCTATTGTCATGGACCGCTGTGTAAAACGCTAATAATCTTGCACGTCATACTTTAAAATCCCTCATCACTTCTTTCATGTCCCCAAGTTGACCCAAACAGCATATCTACCACCCATCCACCCCTCCCCACCCCCACCACGCACCCACCACCCGCCCAATCCGCGCAGCCGACCATTCTGTTAGGTCACATTATATTAATGTCATCTTTCTTAACCAGAGCCTCAGGAGAAAGTACAGAGGGTGAATAAAACAAATGAATTCTGCTCCAACGAACACAACAACCTTGGCAGCAAAAAAACCGAACAAGGTACCAACGTCTACACAGTGGGGAAGCAAAGGATTCAATGAGAAAAATCAGAAGATATTATGAGAGAGAATACTTTTTGCTTTTCTCTTCATTTCGGTAAGAGGTTTTGTCAGCCCGATCTGTAACCTGTTTTTGGGGCAGCCATTCTCGTACCTCAGGCCAGGTGAAGATCGGGAAGGGGCGGGGGGTGGGGGGGCAGGGGTAGGGGGGGAGGGGGCAACATCTATTGAAAGAGGTAAAGTAAGGAATTTTAGCTCCCCACCAGCAGCACGGTGGCAAAATGGTTAGCACTGCTGCCTCACAGCGCCAAGGACCCGGGTTCAATTCCGGCCTCGGGTCACTGTGTGTGTGGAGTTTGCACATTCTCCCCGTCTCTGCCTGGGTTTCCTCCGGGTGCTCTGGTTTCCTCCCACGCTCCAAAGATGTACAGGTTAGGTTGATTGGCCATGCTAAATTGACCCTAGCGCCAGGGGGATTAGCAGGGTAAATATGAGGGGCTACAGGAATAGGGTCTGGGTGGGATTGATGGCCACCAAGGAGTGCTTGATGGCCTATTCGCTACTGTTTGCGGATGAGGTGTTTCCGTGCCCCCCCCCGCCCCCGACATTTCCATTCCCCACCCCAACTGACCTCTTTCCTCTTCCTTCCCAACCCCATGATATCACCAACCCCAAGGTCCAAAGTCTCCAACCACTCTGACTGTGATGGGACTTAAATCATTACCATGATCACCAAATACTCCCTCCAACAATCCTTTCCTATCTCCTCCCCGAATCTATCTGAGCTGTCTGCGATCGCCCTCCCCCTCTCCGCTCCCTCAGCCCCCTCCTCACCCCCGGAACACACTGCCAGTGTAGATGTGGAAACAAGCATGTTATCAACGTTCAAGGTTTATCTTGATAGACACATGAACAGCGGGTGAACAGTGGGATAGAAACTGCATATCGGCGCAGGCTTGGTGGGCCGAAGGGCTTGTTCCTCTGCTGTGTTGTTCCTTTCTTTATTCTTTGTTCTCAGTTCTAAGAGGTGTGAAGTTAAGAGTTTTAGAAGGATGAATGAGGAAATAACATATTAACGACAGGATGCAATTGTTATAAATATGAAGTTCTCTAGATTGTAATGTTTCGGAACTGTCTCTTTCATTTGGGGTAAAATGGAGGAGTGAACAGAGTAATATACACTGCCCTGTCTCCTGCCTGGCAACAACCCAGGAACGTCTCAGTTGTTAAAGATTAAGGGGGAAGGCATGTTGCCTTTTGATTTGCTTTGATTTGATTTATTATTGTCACATATATTAGTATACAGTGAAAAGTATTGTTTCTTGCGCGCTATACAGACAAATCATACCATTCATAGAGAGGGAAACGAGAGAGTGCAGAATGTAGTGTTACAGTCATAGCTAGGGTGTAGAGAAAGATCAACTTAATGCAAGGTCGGTCCATTCAAAAATCTGATGGCAGCAGGGAAGAAGCTGTTTTTGAGTCAGTTGGTATGTGATCTCAGATTTCAGTATCTTTTTCCCGACGGAAGAAGGTGGAAGAGAGAATGTCCGGGGTGCGTGGGATCCTTAATTATGCTGGCTGCTTTTCCAAGGCAGTGGGAAGTGTAGACAGAGTCAATGGATGGGAGTCTGTCTCACTGGGAATAAGGTGCTGAATGGCCGCATCCATAGACAGTAGTGAAGGGGTTTAAAATATTGAAGGCAGCAAAGTTCCCC
This sequence comes from Mustelus asterias, assembly GCF_964213995.1. Lineage (NCBI taxonomy): Eukaryota > Metazoa > Chordata > Chondrichthyes > Carcharhiniformes > Triakidae > Mustelus > Mustelus asterias. Next base: position 12,860,874 of record NC_135807.1, read on the forward strand.
AGTGAATTGAGAACAGCAGAATTTCCCGGGAAGCTGCTGTAAAGTTGTTCCTGTGAAGTGCCCACAGTTCCAGATGGGCGACAGACACAAGCTGAACAAGGGACAAGAGAATGGGAACGTTCTCCATTTGGAGAATGGCCATAACAGGCAAAGTCTGTAAGTGTGGTTGTTTGGATGGTGTGGCTGTTCTTCATTAATCATTGAATATTACAATTAGACCAGGTTTTATAGGCTGTAACTGGTTAACTTTATTCACCAACTGTATAATTCAGTAATTTGAACTAAGTTAAGTTTATTTATTAGTGTCACAATTAGGCTTATATTAACACTGCAATGAAGTTACTGTGAAAATTCTCTTGTCGCCACACTCCAGCGCCTGTTCGGGTACACAACACTGAGGGAGAATTTAACACAGCCAATGCACCTAGCCGGCACGTCTTTCAGACTGTGGGAGGAAATCTGAGCACCTGGAGGAAACCCACGCAGAACGGGGAGAATGTGCAGACTCCGCACAGACAGTGACCCAAACCAGGAATCGAACCTGGGTCCCTGGAGCTGTGAGGCAGGAGTGCAACTGTGCAACTGTGCCACCAGGGAGCCGGGTTCAATTTCCAGTTCTACTATTAGCTGTAATTCGTAATCAGTGACTTCAGAAGAAATGTATATGGCGCTCGACTCATCGATCGACAGTTCCGTCGCGCCACAGCGAAAAACCGTACCGACCTCCTCAGATGACAAACACGGGACACGGTGGACAGAGTACCCTTCGTCGTCCAGTACTTCCCCGGAGCGGAGAAGCTACGGCATCTGCTCCGGAGCCTTCAACATGTCATTGATGAAGACGAACATCTCGCCAAGGCCATCCCCACACCCCCACTTCTTGCCTTCAAACAACCGCACAACCTCAAACGGACCATTGTCCGCAGCAAACTACCCAGCCTTCAGGAGAACAGTGACCACGACACCACACAACCCTGCCACAGCAACCTCTGCAAGACGTGCCGGATCATCGACACGGATGCCATCATCTCACGTGAGAACACCATCTACCAGGTACACGGTACCTACTCTTGCAACTCGGCCAACGTTGTCTACCTGATACGCTGCAGGAAAGGATGTCCCGAGGCATGGTACATTGGGGAAACCATGCAGACACTACGACAATGGATGAATGAACACCGCTCGACAATCACCAGGCAAGACTGTTCACTTCCTGTGGGGGAGCACTTCAGCGGTCACGGGCATTTGGCCTCTGATCTTCGGGTAAGCATTCTCCAAGGCGGCCTTGACGACACACGACAGCGCAGAGTCGCTGAGCAGAAACTGATAGCCAAGTTCCGCACACATGAGGACGGCCTAAACTGAGATGTTGGGTTTATGTCACACTATCAGTAACCCCCACAGCTTGCCTCCTGGACTTGCTGGCTGTCCTGTCTGGAGACAATACACATCTCTTTAACCTGTGCTTAATGCTCCCTCCTCCACTCACATTGTCTGTATCTTTAAGAACTGGTTGGCTGTAGAGATTTGCATTCTAATCAGTTTTCTGTAACTTGATTTTGTGCCTCTGTGCCCTGTTTGAGAGCAGATTTCCACTCCATCTGACGAAGGAGCAGGGCTCCGAAAGCTAATGGTATTTGCTACCAAATAAACCTGCTGGACTTTAACCTGGTGTTGTTAAAACTGTTACTGTGTTTACCCCACGCCGGCATCTCCACTTCATGATAACCATGAAACCATTCTTGATTGTTGGAAAAGCCCATCTTGTTCCCCAATGTCCTTTAGAGAAGGAAATCTGCCATCCTTACCTAGTCTGGCCTACATGTGACTCCAGAGCCACAGCAATGTGGTTGACTCTAAACTGCCCTCTGAAATGGCCTAGCAAGCCATTCAGTTCAAGGGCAACTAGGGGTAGGCAATAAATGCTGGCCCAGCCAGCGACACCCATGTCCCATGAATAAAAAAAGACATTAGTAGAAGCAGGCAGGCCTAACAACAAATAAAGTCTATTTTACAACAAACAGCCTGTTCCCCAACATTGACAGGGGTGTCTTACATCCAGGTTGGAAAGGGGCAGGAGTTCCAAAAACCTGGCTGGGTTTGGAGTCAGGTAGGAGCAGTCGAGAGCAGAAAATCAGGGGAGCAGGCATAATACAGGGAGGCAGACCTGAGACATCGATTGGATTCAAATGTGGATCGGACACGAGCGGGACTAAATGGCTTTCTCCTGCTCCTATTTTTTGTGTTCTTATATAAGCAAATCTGAATTCAAATCGAGTGAACGAGTGCAAAACATGATCCGAGGACCCACAGGGGACAAACATGTATTTGTAAGATTACCTGTCAGAATGTGTGAAATCTTAATGGAGTCTCTCCTTTGGGACTTGATAAAGTTGTCTGCATGCATTTGTCAGCCACTGCACACAGAATGTCATTCCCTGTTTACAGATTCCCTGCAATGTGTGAAATAGAGGAGGTGACATTCTTGCTCCATTTTCAGAGCGATTCGCAGAGCTGCCTCGTTGAAATCTATATAATGTATTGATGTTAAATATTAGTACATACATCTCTCAGAACACTTATCCACATCCAAACTGAAGTCTTCTTTGGGAACAGTCTTTGCAGCATATCCCTGAGGAATACAAAACACTGGGAATGAAAGCAATTATATAAAACTCTTGGGCCTGAATTTTATATTCCCCTCGTTGACAAGTTTATAGATGGTGGGGTGGAGGGGGAGGTGTTGAGTGTGACACATTGTGGGTGTGCGTCCCACTGGGTTGCTGCTCCTTCTGACTTTTTAGCAATTCTAAGCTGGGGTGAGCAAGGTCCAACAACCTGTCCTGGCCCCCCATGTGGACACTATAGTTAAGAAAACCCACCAACGCCTCTACTTTCTCAGAAGACTAAGGAAATTTGGCATGTCTGCTACGACTCTCACCAACTTTTACAGATGCAACATAGAAAGCATTCTTTCTGGTTGTATCACAGGTTGGTATGGCTCCTGCTCTGCCCAAGGCCACAAGGAACTATGAAGGGTCGTGAGTGAACATAGAACATAGAAAAAATACAGCACAAACAGGCCCTTCGGCCCACAAGTTGCGCCGGTCATGTCCCTACCTACCTAGGCTTATATATAGGCTAACCTATAACCCTCAATCCTATTAAGTCCCATGTACTCATCCAGAAGTCTCTTAAAAGACCCTATTGAGTTTGCCTCCACCACCACTGACGGCAGCCGATTCCACTCACCCCACCACCCTCTGAGTGAAAAACTTACCCCTGACATCTCCTCTGTACCTACTCCCCAGCACTTTAAACCTGTGTCCTCTCGTAGCAGCCATTTCCACCCTGGGAAAAAGCCTCCGAGAATCCACCCGATCTATATTTGTTCCCAGGAGCAGGCTGAGGTTAATTTTGGGTTTAAAATCGGAGGTTTTTTTCAAAACCGGAAGTCAGGCCAGGAGAGGCCAGGGGAAGTTTTTGGGGGGTTTAAAAGTGCACCAAAGTATACAGCGGGCAGCATCGTAGCGGGCAGCAGAGTGAGTGGGAAGTTGAGTGAGCTGTCAGGGCTTTGGCTCACAGGGCTTGGACGAGCAGGGGTGAGTTTTTGTTTCCTTACATTCTTATTAACTTTTCACTGTCTTATTTGACATAAAGTGTCCAGTATGAGTGTGAAACCAGTGTGTTGTTCCCAGTGTAGGATGTGGGAGGTCCTGGAGGCATCTGGCCTCCCGGACATCCACATCTGTGAGGGGTGTGTCGAGCTGCGGTTCCTGAGAGACCCGTGTTAGGGAGCTGGAACTACAGCTCGAGGATCTTAGGCTGATGAGGGAGAATGAGGAGGTGATAGACAAGAGCTATCATCAGGTGGTCACACCAGGGCCACGGGAAGAGGCCAAGTGGGTGACGGCCAGGAAGGGTAAGGCTAGGGTGGTTGAGAGCACCCCGGTGGATTTGCCCCTGCACAACAAGTACTCCTGCTTGAGTACTGCTGGGGGGGACAGCCCGCCTGGGGGAAGCAGCAGTGGCCGTGTCTCCGCAGTGGAGTCCAGCCCTGTAACTCAGAGGGCTAAGGAAAAGAGGAGGAAGGCGGTATTAATCGGGGACTCGATGGTGAAGGGGACAGACAGGCGTTTCTGCGGAGGTAGGCGGGATTCTCGCATGGTGGTCTGCCTCCCTGGGGCCGGGATCCAGGATGTCGCTAGTCGCGTCCCGGAAATCCTGAGGTGGGAGGGAGAGGAGCCTGAGGTAGCGGTACATATTGGTACCGCTGAAGTGGGTAGGAAGGGAGAAGGGGTCATGAAAAGGGAGTACAGGGAATTAGGGAGACAGCTGAGAAAGAGGAAAGCAAAGGTAGTAATCTCAGGATTACTGCCTGTGCCACGGGAAGGTGAGGGCAGGAATGGAGTGAGGTGGAGGATGAATGTGTGGCTGAGGGACTGGTGCAGGGGGCAGGGATTCAGGTTCCTGGACCATTGGGACCTCTTTAGGGGCAGGGGTGATCTGTATACAAAAAACGGGTGGAACTTGAATCACACGGGGACCAATATCCTGGCCGGTAGGTTGGCTAAGGCTACTGGGGAGAATTTAAACTAGATAGGTTGGGGGGAGGGGAGCTAGAAGAGTTGACTAGGATCAAGGAACTAATTGATGGGGGGGAGGATGCAGGGGTAAGGGGAATTACAAAATTAATGGTAGAGGAGAGGGTGCAAGTGAATGAAGGCGGTAATTTAGATAAGGGAGTAGAGGGAGAGGGTGTTCGCGACTCATCAAAGCGGGTTCAGATAAAAGCTGGAATAAGGACACTTTGCCTGAATGCACGAAGCATTCGGAACAAGGTGAATGAGTTGATGGTGCAAATCAGCACAAGTGGGTACGATCTAGTGGCCATTACAGAAACGTGGCTGAAAGGTGACCAGGACTGGGAGATGAATATCCAGGGGTATCAGGCGTTTAGGAAGAATAGACAGGAAGGAAAAGGTGGTGGGGTTGCGCTATTAATAAGAGATAATATCAGGGTAGTACTGAGGGATGACATAGGCTCTGAGGAACAAAACGTGGAATCATTATGGGTAGAGATGAGGAATAGTAGAGGGAGAAAGACACTAGTAGGTGTGGTATATAGGCCCCCAAATAATAATGTTGAGGTAGGGAGGGCTATAAACAAGCAGATAAGGGATGCGTGTAAAAACGGAACGGCAATAATCATGGGGGACTTCAACATGCACATTGACTGGCAGACTCAAGTCGGTAAGGGTGGAATGGAGGAAGAGTTCTTAGAATGCTGTCGGGATAGTTTCCTTGAACAGCATGTTACGGAACCGACGAGGGAACGAGCTATTTTGGATCTGGTATTGTGTAACGAGGTAGGTAGAATTAAGGATCTTATTGTGAAGGACCCTCTTGGGTCTAGTGACCACAATATGGTCGAATTTCTGATTCAGATGGAAGAGGAGAAAGTTTGGTCTCAAACCAGTGTCCTCTGTTTGAACGGAGGGAAATATGATAGGATGAGGGATGAATTGGCTAAGGTAGACTGGGAAAGCAGGCTGGCAGGTAGGATAGCTGAGGAACAGTGGAGGATTTTTAAGGAGATCCTTTTCAGTTCTCAGCAAAAATATATTCCAGCAAAAAACAAGGATTGTAAGAAAAGGGAGAACCAGCCGTGGATAACGAAGGAAATAAAGGAGAGTATTAAAATAAAAACAGCTGCGTACAGAGTGGCCAAAAATAGTGGAGAAACAAGTGATTGGGAAAAATTTAAGAAACAACAAAGAGAGACTAAGAAAGTGATAAAGAAAGGAAGGATAGACTATGAAGCTAGGCTAGCAATTAATATAAAAAATGATAGTAAAAGTTTTTATAAATATATAAAAAGGAATAGCGTGGCTAGAGTGAATGTTGGACCCTTGGAGGACGAGAGGGGGGAGATAATAGTGGGAAATGAGGATATGGCTGAGTCTTTAAATAAGTTTTTTGTGTCGGTCTTCACGGTGGAGGACACAAATAGTTTGCCAAATATTAACGATAGAGGGTTGGCAGCAGGAGAAATACTTAATACAATTAATGTTACCAGAGAGGCAGTGCTGGGTAGACTAATGGGACTGAAGGTGGACAAGTCCCCGGGTCCGGATGGAATGCATCCCAGGGTATTGAAAGAAATGTCAGAGGTAATAGTGGATGCGTTAGTGATTATTTATCAAAACTCGTTGCATTCTGGGGTAGTGCCGGTTGATTGGAAAACGGCTAATGTTACGCCGCTGTTTAAAAAAGGAAGGAGACAAAAGGCGGGTAACTATAGGCCGGTCAGCTTAACGTCTGTAGTAGGGAAAATGCTGGAATCCATTATTAAAGAGGAGATAGCAGGGCATCTGGATAGAAATGGTTCGATCAATCAGACGCAGCATGGATTCATGAGGGGAAAGTCGTGCTTGACGAACATGTTGGATTTTTATGAAGATGTGACGAGGGCGGTTGATGGACGAGAACTGGTGGATGCGGTGTTTTTGGATTTCCAAAAGGCGTTTGATAAGGTGCCCCATAAAAGGCTGCTGAAGAAGATTAGGGCACACGGAGTTGGGGGTAGTGTGTTAAAGTGGATTGGGGACTGGCTATCCGACAGGAAGCAAAGAGTCGGAATAAATGGGTGTTTTTCTGGTTGGAGGAAGGTAACTAGTGGCGTGCCGCAGGGATCGGTACTCGGGCCGCAACTGTTTACCATTTATATAGATGATCTGGAGGAGGGGACGGAGTGTAGGGTAACGAAGTTTGCAGACGACACAAAGATAAGTGGAAAAGTGAATCGTGTGGAGGACGGAGAAGATCTGCAGAGAGATTTGGACAGGCTGAGTGAGTGGGCGAGGATATGGCAAATGGAGTATAATGTTGAGAAATGCGAGGTTATACACTTTGGAGGAAATAATAACAAATGGGATTACTATCTCAATGGAAACAAATTAAAACATGCTACCGTACAAAGGGACCTGGGGGTCCTTGTGCATGAGACGCAAAAGCCCAGTCTGCAGGTACAACAGGTGATCAAGAAGGCAAATGGGATGTTGGCCTCTATTGCGAGGGGGATAGAATATAAAAGCAGGGATGTCTTGATGCACCTGTACAGGGCATTGGTGAGGCCGCAGCTGGAATACTGTGTGCAGTATTGGTCCCCTTATATGAGGAAGGATATATTGGCATTGGAGGGAGTGCAGAGAAGGTTCACCAGGTTGATACCGGAGATGAGGGGTTTGGATTATGAGGAGAGGCTGAGGAGATTGGGTTTGTACTCGTTGGAGTTTAGAAGGATGAGGGGGGATCTCATGGAGACTTATAAGATAATGCGGGGGCTGGATAGGGTGGAGGCGGAGAGATTCTTTCCACTTAGTAAGGAAGTTAAAACTAGAGGACACAGCCTCAAAATAAAGGGGGGTCGGTTTAAGGCAGAGTTGAGGAGGAACTTCTTCTCCCAGAGGGTGGTGAATCTCTGGAATTCTCTGCCCACTGAGGTGGTGGAGGCTACCTCGCTGAATATGTTTAAAGCGCGGATGGATGGATTCCTGATCGGTAAGGGAATTAAGGGTTATGGGGATCAGGCGGGTAAGTGGTACTGATCCACGTCAGATCAGCCATGATCTTATTGAATGGCGGGGCAGGCTCGAGGGGCTAGATGGCCTACTCCTGCTCCTATTTCTTATGTTCTTATGTTCTTATACCTCTCAACATCTTGTACACCTCTATCAGGTCACCTCTCATCCTTCGTCTCTCCAAGGAGAAAAGACCGAGCTCCCTCAGCCTATCCTCATAAGGCATGCCAACCAATCCAGGCAACATCCTTGTAAATCTTCTCTGCACCCTTTCAATCATTTCCACATCTCTCCTGTAATGAGGCGACCTGAACTGAGCACAGTACTCCAAGTGGGGTCTGACAAGGGTCTTATAAAGCTGCATCATTATCCCCGGACTCCTAAACTCAATCCCTCGATTGATGAAGGCCAGCACACCATACGCCTTCTCAACCACCTCCTCTCTCGGCGAGGCTGATTTAAGAGTCCTATGGACCCGGACCCCAAGGTCCTTCTGATCCTCTACAGTACTAAGAGTCTTACCCTTGATATTATACTCCTTCATCCCATTTGACCTGCCAAAATGGACCACTACACATTTATCCGGGTTGAAGTCCATCTGCCACTTCTCCGCCCAGTCTTGCATCCTATCTATGTCACGCTGCAGCTTCTGACATCCCTCCAACCTATCCACAACACCACCAACCTTCGTGTCGTCGGCAAACTTACCAACCCATCCCTCCGCTTCCTCATCCAGGTCATTTATGAAAATGACAAACAGCAAGGGTCCCAGAACAGATCCCTGGGGCACTCCACTGGTGACCGACCTCCATTCAGAAAAAGATCCGTCTACAACCACTCTCTGCCTTCTGCAGGCAAGCCAGTTCTGAATCCACAAGGCAACAGCCCCTTGGATCCCATGCCCTCTCACTTTCTCGAGAAGTCTTGCATGGGGGACCTTATCGAACGCCTTGCTGAAGTCCATGTAAACCACATCTACCGCTTTTCCTTCGTCAATGTGTTTAGTCACATTTTCAAAGAACTCCACCAGGCTCATAAGGCACGATTTGCCTTCGACAAAGCCGTGCTGACTACTTTTAAGCATACTAAACTTCTCTAAATGTTCATAAATCCTGTCCCTCAGGATCTTCTCCATCAGCTTACCAACCACTGAGGTTAGACTCACCGGTCGGTAATTTCCTGGGCTATCCCTATTCCCTTTCTTGAATATAAGAACCACATCCGCAATCCTCCAATCCTCCTGAACCTCTCCCGTCTCCATCGACGACGCAAAGATCATCGCCAGAGGCTCTGCAATCTCTTCCCTCGCCTCCCACAGTAACCTGGGGTACATCCCATCCGGTCCCGGTGACTTATCTATCTTGATGCCATTCAAAATTTCCAACACATCCTCTTTCTTACTGTCCACATACTCAATCTTTTCAGTCCGCCTCAATCCTGTAGTACAACCACCCAGGTCTTTTTCCACCATGAATACCGAGGTAAAATATTCATTAAGCACCTCTGCTATTTCTTCCGGTTCTGTACAGACTTTCTCACCTTCACCTTTTATAGGTCCTATTCCTTCACATCTCATCCTTTTACTCTTCACATATTTATAGAACACCTTAGTGTTCTCCTTAATCTTACCTGCCAAGGCCTTCTCGTGACCCCTTCTGGCTCTCCTAATTTCTTTCTTAAGTCCCTTCCTACAAGCCGTATACTCATCTAGATCCCTATCATCGCCTCGCTCTCTGAACCTTTTGTACGCTTTCCTTTTCCTTCTCACTAGGTTCAGCGCAGCTTTCGTGCACCACGGTTCCCGTAACCTACCAACACCTCCCTGTCTAATCGGAACGTTGTCATGCAGAACTCCAGACAAACATTCCTTGAAAATCTGCCACCTTACTTCAGTACTTTTCCTCAAGAATGCCTCCTTCCAATTTACGCCTCTAATCTCCTGCCTGATGGCTTCATATTGCCCCTTACTCCAGATAAACACTTCCCTAGCTTGCCTGATCCTATCTCTTTCCAATGCTAGTGTAAAGGAGATAGAGTTATGATCACTATCCCCAAGATGCTCCCCCACTGAGAGATCCGACACCTGTCCAGGCTCATTAGCCAGTACCAGAGCGAGTACAGCCTCTCCTCTTGTCGGCTTATCCACATGCTGTGTCAGGAAACCCTCCTGAACACACCTAACAAACTGCTCCCCATCCAAACCCCTTACCCTAGGGATATTCCAATCGATGTTTGGGAAATTAGTCTCCCATCACGACAACCCTGTTATTCCTACATCTCTCCAGGATCTGTTTCCCTATCTGCTCCTCAACATCCCTGTTATTATTGGGCGGCCTGTAGAAAACACCCAGCAAACACCCAGAATGAAGCCCAGTTCATCACGCAAACCAGCCTCCCATCCATTGACTCCGTCTGTACTTTGCGCTGCCTCGGAAAAGCAGCTAGCTTAATTAAGGACCCCACGTTCCCTGGACATTCTCTCTTCCACCTTCTTACAATACTTTTCACTGTATACTAATACATGTGACAATAATAAATCAAATCAAGTCAAAATCAAAATTGTTGACCACTTATGGGCCGTTTTTGTGCCCAGCCTCTCTTTTTCAGGCTGGCTGGAGTTGTTCCCGGTTATGGGGAGCCCTGAAATAATCAGGTTGAGGCCTCAGGCAGATGGGATTGATGCCTTCATCAGAAGCTCCCTTCTAACTTCCCCCTCCCCCCTACCCCAGGAGTAACCACAAGACTCCTATACCACCTCCGGCCTCTTTCCCGACACCCAAATTCCCCACTGTTCACACCTCCTCCCAACCCCGCCTACCCTTCCCCCTCCCCCTCTCCCCCTCCAGCAAGGCCTCCCCTATCCTCCCCACACTGTGACCATCCCCCCCCCCAAAAAAAAACTTCCCTGGTCTTGGAACGATGGGACTCCGGCTCTGCGGACTGCCTGCAGTTCCAGTCTCGTCCACTGCCGCTTCTGGCTCCACGCAGGCCAAAGAGCTACCGACCGCTCTGATTGGCCAGCAGCTCTCCAAGGCGGAACATTCATCTGAGTGAGGGGGAGGAGACTCCTGTCTCCAGACAATCAAAACTCGGCGGAGCGTGACGTGGCCGTGGGGTGGGCAGTGTTGATGAGGACCTGTTCTCCGTTGACATGGGCGACACGGCGGCACACTGTTAACACTGCTGCCTCACAGCGCTCGGGACCCGGGTTCAATTCCCGGCTTGGGTCACTGTCTGTGTGGAGTTTGCACGTTCTTCCCGTGTCTGCGTGGGTTTCCTCCGGGTGCTCCGGTTTCCTCCCACAGTCCAAAGATGTGCGGGTTAGGTGGATTGGCCATGCCAAATTGACTCTAGTGTCAGGGGAACTAACTAGGGTAGATGTGTGGGGTTACGGGAATAGGGCCTGGGCGGGATTGTGGTTGGAGCAGACTCGATGGGCCGAATGCCTCCTTCTGTACTGTCGGGATTCTATGATTCTATGACTCTTCTGAAGATGGAACGAGAAACCAGCAACCCTAAAAATCCTGGCTTGAAATTAACCAGTTTCTTCTAAAAATAACCTGAACATTATTCAGTTTCTATATAAAAACATTATAGAGGCAGGGATTTGATTTTAGTTCAATCTCTGTTTCAAGTATTTTGATGCAGGGGGGAATAAGTTCCTATACGCCACAGTATTGTGAATGGAGCTTAACATGCCCTGGCTAACCTCCATCACTGACCCTTGTAAGCACCCATATCTGATTTGATGTCAGTTTGAGCCATAATTAGTTGGGCCTACAAGCAGCAAGTACGAAAATAAACACACTGCATAGAAACGACTGAACTGCAACAACGGCCACCAAGCAGGTTATATTTTACTTTGTTTAATGAACGAACAGCAAATGGAAGAGTGGTTTTCTTCCCTGAGGGTTGATTGGTCCCACATTCATCACCCAGTGGTTTATGTAAGTCAAACTTAGCAGTAGGATTTCCACGGGCATAAAATGGAGTTTGAACGGGCGGACTGAGGTGGGATAGGTTTCAGCTGGGGAGAATGTAGGCGCTCAAGAGGAAGGTGAGGCAAAGATCAACCAATGGGCTGAATGGATCACCCCCCACCCCCACTCCCCGCCCCCCCCCCCACCCCGAGTTTTTATTTTGAAGTTTAAAGTTTATTTATTAGTGTCACAAGTAGGTCTGCATTAACTCTGCACTGTGAAAATCCCCTACTCGCCACACTCCGGTGCCTGTTCGGGTACACTGAGGGAGAATTTAGTACGGCCAATGCACCGAACTAGCACGTCTTTTGGATTGTGGGAGAAAACCAGAGCACCCAGAGGAAACCCACACGGACACGGAGAGAATGTGCAAATTCCGCAAAGACAGTGACCCAAGCCAGGAATTATAGAATTCTACAGGTGCAGAAGGAGGCCATTCAGCCCATCAAGTCTGCACCAACCACAATCCCACCCAGGCCCTATCCCCATAACCCCATGCATTTAACCTAGTCAGTCAGTCCCCCTGACACTAAGGGTTAATTTAGCATGGCCAATCCACCTAACCCGCACATCTTTGGACTGTGGGAGGAAACCGGAGCACCCGGAGGAAACCCATGCATGATGTGGAGTTATCATAGAAACATAGAAACCCTACAGTGCAGAAACAGGCCATTCGGCCCATCGATTCTGCACCGACCACAATTCCACCCAGGCCCTACCCCCATATCCCTACACATTTACCCGCTAATCCCTCTAACCTACACACCTCAGGACACTAAGGGGAAATTTTAGCATGGCCAATCAACCTAACCCGCACATCTTTGGACTGTGGGAGGAAACCGGAGCACCCGGAGGAAACCCACGCGGACACAAGGAGAATGTGCAAATTTCACACAGACAGTGACCCAAGCCGGGAATCAAACCCAGGTCCCTGGAGCTGTGAAGCAGCAGCTAACCACTGTGCTACCGCGCCGCCCCATTGGACTGGGGTAGGCACAGTAAGTAGTCTCACAACACCAGGTTAAAGTCCAATAGGTTTATTTGGTAGCACGAACTTTCGGAGTGCTGCTCCTTCATCAGGTCAGTGCATGGTTTGTTTCACAAACAGGGCATATACAGACACAAACTCAATTACAAGATAATGGTTGGAATGCGAATCTTTACAGGTAATCAAGTCTTTACAGGTACAGACAATGTGACTGGAGAGAGGGTTAAGCACAGGTTAAAGAGGTGTGAATTGTCTCAAGACAGGACAGTTAGTGAGATTTTGCAAGATCAGGGGGGTTACAGATAGTGTGACATGAATCCAAGATCCTGATTGAGGCCGTCCTTTGTGTGCGGAACATGGCCATCAGTTTCTGCTCAGCGACTCTGCGTTTTGTGTGTTGTGAAGGCCGCCTTGGAGAACGCTTACCCAAAGATCAGAGGCTGAATGCCCTTGACTGCTGAAGTGTTCCCCGACAGGAAGGGAACACTCCTGCCTGGTGATTGTTGAGCGGACAATCATGCAGACAGTGGACAACCACGCAGACACGGGGAGAATGTGCAAACTCCACACAGACAGTGACCCAAGCCAGGAATTGAACCCAGGTCCCTGGCGCTGTGAGGCAGCAGTGCCACCATGCCGCCCGAGTATAAAGCAGGCAATATTTCATCAGCCACCTCTTATACATCTCTTCCCAGTTTCATTTTCATTGAATTCAATATGTAATGGTTGCCAGTTCCACAATCACCTAGTTTGCATTACTTCTCCATCTCAGCAACAGTGAAATGAGACAACTCTAAACTGGAGTAGAATATTTTGCCCTTTGAACTTACTCCACAATTTGGTATGCTCATGATCTATCATCCACCTCAATCCCACCTTCCACATCCCATAGTTCCTGAGTATCCAAAAATCTATCGGCAGGTGTCTTGAATGTACTGAACAATTGAGCATCCACAATTTACTGGGATACAGAATTCCAAATATCCACAACACTCTGGGATTGAGAATTCCAAATATATACAACCCTCTGGGATAAGAATTCTAAATATCCTCAAAGTTCTGGGATAGAGAAGTTCAAATATCCACAACCCTTTGGGATTGGGAATTCCAAATATCCACAACTCTCTGGGATACAAAATTCCAAATATGCACAACCCTCTGGGACAAGAATAACCTGCTCACGGAGGTTCAGTCTGGGTTCCACCAGGGTCATTCAGCTCCTGACTTCATTACAGTCTTGGTCCAAACATGGGCAAAACTGTTGAACTCAAGCAGTGAAGTGAGAGTGACTGCCCTTGACATCAAGGCAGCATTTGATCTAGTATGACATCAAGGAGCCCTCGCAAAACTGGAATCAGTGGGAATCAGGAGAAAATTCCACCCTATAGAGTCAAATCTGGTACAAAAGAAGATAGTTGTGGTTGTTGGAGGTCATGCATCACAGAACATCACTGTAAAAATTCTTCACAGTTGATTCCTCGGTCCAACTATCTTCAGCTGCTTCATCAAGCCCTTTCCTCCATCATAAAGTCACACATCGGGATCTTTGCTTATGATTGCATAATGTTCAGTATCATTCACAACTCCTCAGATATTGAAGCAGTCTATGTCCACATGGATAACATTTAGGCTTGGACTGATGAGAGGTAAGTGCCAGGCAAATCACCATCTCCAGCAAGAGAGAATTTAAACATCTACCCTTGACATTCAATGGCATTACCATCGCTTAATTCCCTCCAATCCAACATCCCCTAGGTTTACCATTGACCAGAAATTGAACTGGACCTGCAGCATCCAAGCAGAGGATTAAGTTCCAGCATCACGTGGGCATTCGTATTTTCTGTGCTAAACCTGTGGCAAGGGTTCTGTTTATGAGATTTGTTTGGTTGGAACAGTGTTTAGTTGGTAGGGTTTGTACAATATCATGGGTTTTTTTTGTTTGTAATTGGTAAAAGTTATTGCTAATTTTCTTTCTATACATGCTAACTGTATTCTTAAAATACACTTTGTTTGATAAAAGCTCCCGAGTGGGCCATTGGAATCATACCTGAAGTGAAACATCTCATGCTTACCCTAGCCAAGTTCCAATTGCAAAACTTATGATTGAGGTGGATTTCATAGAACACTTTGGAATTTCTGACCTGAATTATAACAATTGGGGGTTCTTTGTGGGATTCAAATCTGTATTTCTTGATTGATTCAGGATCATTGGACTGAAAGACAGTGAGTGGAGAGCATATTGTGTTTCCTTTTCAGGTGTTGTATTCAGCTTTAAATAAGGAGTGCCTTGTGGAATACTGGCTCTTTCGGAGACTAAGAGGTTCCAGGGAGTGGAGGAATTAACGCAGGGTGATTTACAAAAGGTAATTAAAACAAAGCTTTTGGAATTGGCAAAAACATTGCAGCTGACATTGCCTGACAGTGTACGGAAGGGGGAGATAATTGTGGCGGCAGCTCAGCATTTAAAATTGCCAGTAACACAGTCAGAATCATTGGAAATGGCTAGAATTCAATTACAAATGGAACAGCTGGAACATGAAAAAAAATTAAAGTAGCCTGAAGTTGAAATAAAGGAAAGAGAGAGAGAGAGCAGTAAAAACTAAAGGAAGGGATACAATTGTAGTTAAGAAAACCAGAGAAAAGGAGGCCATTGCTGCTGAAAAAGCAGAGAAAGGAGGAACGAAAAGAGCAACAAATGAAACTGCTCGAATTGCAAGTAAGGGGAAAAGAAAAAGACAGAGAATTTGAACTTTGGAAACTGGCAATAAAAAGTGAACGTCGGTTAAAATTGGCGGAGGTAATGGGAAAAGTACAGGTTGAGAGTAGTGATGAGGATGGTGAGAAAGAGCAAGAGTTGTTTTATTTATGGGATTTGTTTGGTTGGAACAGTATTTAGCTGTTAAGGTATAGACAATATCATGGTTGTATTTTATTTCCTTGTTTGTAATTGGCAAAAGGTATTGCTCATTTACTTTCTATACATGTTAACTGTATTCTTAAATAAACCTTGTTTGATTAAAGCTCCCTAGTGGGTCATTGGAATCATACCTGAAGTGAAACATCTCATGCTCACCCGAGCCAAATTCAAATTGCAAAACTTATGATCTAGGCGGACTTCATAAAACACTTTGGAGTTTCTGACCTGAGTTATAACGCTAGTCCTTTTGTATGATTGATATATTTATATCAAAGAGAAAAAGGTAACACTTGTGAACCCCAGTAGTTAAGTCTACAAGCATGAAAATGACCTGTTCATGTCTGCAGACTACAAATGAAGCATTTTTATCAAACAACACTTTGAAATATTGTCGTGCATGAATAAAAATCATTAAATCCAATATCAACATGAGGTAAGATTAACTGATAATGTCACAGCGAAAGATCAATTGAGAAATAGTCATCATAATAATATTGAATTCCACATTAAGTTTCAAAACAACATACTCCAGTCACGAACATGCATCTTAAACTTAAACAAAACCTATTGGGTAAGTATGAGTGCAGGCTATTGTTGATTTGATAAACAGACCAATAGATATGGCAGTAAATAAGCCATGGAGAACATTTAAAGAAACAATTCAAAATGTTCAACAGAAATACATTCCATTGAGAAATAAAAACTCAGCCACAAAGATCTACTCAAGGCTGACTAAGGAGCTTAAAGATAGCATTTGATTTAAAAGGGGGTCTTGTGATAGAACATAGAACAGTACAGCACAGAACAGGCCCTTTGGCCCACGATGTTGTGCCGAGCTTTATCTGAAACCAAGATCAAGCTATCCCACTCCCTATCATCCTGGTGTGCTCCATGTGCCTATCCAATAACCGTTTAAATGTTCCTAAAGTGTCTGACTCCACTATCACTGCAAGCAGTCCATTCCACACCCCAACCACTCTCTGCGTAAAGAACCTACCTCTGATATCCTTCCTATATCTCCCACCACGAACTCTATAGTTATGCCCCCTTGTAATAGCTCCATCCACCCGAGGAAATAGTCTTTGAACGTTCACTCTATCTATCCCCTTCATCATTTTATAAACCTCTATTAAGTCTCCCCTCAGCCTCCTCCGCTCCAGAGAGAACAGCCCTAGCTCCCTCAACCTTTCCTCATAAGACCTACCCTCCAAACCAGGCAGCATCCTGGTAAATCTCCTCTGCACTCTTTCCAGCGCTTCCACATCCTTCTTGTAGTGAGGTGACCAGAACTGCACACAATATTCCAAATGTGGTCTCACCAAGGTCCTGTACAGTTGCAGCATAACCCCACGGCTCTTAAACTCCAACCCCCTGTTAATAAAAGCTAACACACTATATGCCTTCTTCACAGCTCTATCCACTTGAGTGGCAACCTTTAGAGATCTGTGGATATGAACCCCAAGATCTCTCTGTTCCTCCACAGTCTTCAGAACCCTACCTTTGACCCTGTAATCCACATTTAAATTTGTCCTACCAAAATGAATCACCTCACATTTATCAGGGTTAAACTCCATTTGCCATTTTTCAGCCCAGCTTTGCATCCTATCTATGTCTCTTTGCAGCCTACAACAGCCCTCCACCTCATCCACTACTCCACCAATCTTGGTGTCATCAGCAAATTTACTGATCCACCCTTTAGCCCCCTCCTCTAAGTCATTAATAAAAATCACAAAGAGCAGAGGACCAAGCACTGATCCCTGTGGCATTCCGCTAGCAACCTGCCTCCAGTCCGAAAATTTTCCATCCACCACCACCCTCTGTCTTCGATCAGATAGCCAATTACCTATCCAATCTGCCAACTTTCCCTCTATCCCACACCTCCTTACTTTCATCATAAGCCGACCATGGGGGGCCTTATCAAACGCCTTACTAAAATCCATGTATATGACACCAACTGCCCTACCTTCATCAACACACTTAGTTACCTCCTCAAAAAGTTCAATCAAATTTGTGAGGCACGACTTGCCCTTCACGAATCCGTGCTGACTATCCCGGATTAATCCGTATCTTTCTAAATGGTCGTAAATCCCATCCCTAAGGACCTTTTCCATCAATTTACCAACCCCGAAGTAAGACTAACCGGTCTATAATTACCAGGGTCATTTCTATTCCCTTTCTTAAACAGAGGAACAACATTCGCCACTCTCCAGTCCTCTGGCACCATCCCTGTGAACAGTGAGGACCCAAGGATCAAAGCCAAAGGCTCTGCAATCTCATCCCTTGCCTCCCAAAGAATCCTAAGATATATTTCATCAGGCCCAGGGGACTTATCGGCCTTCAGTTTATTCAAACCTGCCAGGACATCCTCCCTCCGAACATCTATTTCCTCCAGCCTATTAGCCTGTAACACCTTCTCTTCCTCAAAAACATGGCCCCTCTCCTTGGTGAACACTGAAGAAAAGTATTCATTCATCACCTCGCCTATTTCTACTGACTCCATACACAAGTTCCCACTACTGTCGTTGACCGGCCCTAACCTCACCCTGGTCATTCTTTTATTCCTCACATAAGAGTGATGTTGCAAAGATTGATGCTAGGTGGGATTTTCTAACCCTTTCGACCGGTGGGCTTCTCCGGTCCCACCAAAAGTGCCCCCCTCTCCTCCCCACCCCCCCCCCCCCCACCCACTTCCCCCACCGCACCCCCCCACCCCCCCCCCCTCCCCCCGCCCCCCCCCCCCTCGCCCTGGCCCCACAGATAGTTCTCGGACAGTGGGATGGGCAAGCCACGCAAAATAGCGTAAACATCGGCAGAACTAGAAGATCCTGCCGGTGGCCAATGGTAAGCCGCATCCTCCACCAGAAAAGATGTGAAAGAGACCATAAGACCACAAGACATAGGAGCAGAATGGAGAGGCGATGGCCTAGTGGTATTATTGCTAGATTATTCATTCAGAAATTCAACCAATGTTCTGGGGACCCGTGTTCGAAACCAGCCACGGCAGGTGGTGGAATTTGAATTCAATGAAAATTATCTGGAATTAAGAATCTACTGATGACCGTGAAACCATTGTCAATTGTTGGAAAAACCCATCTGGTTCACTAATGTCCTTTAGGGAAGGAAATCTGCTGTCCTTACCTGGTCTGGCCTACATGTGATTCCAGAGCCACAGCAATGTGGTTGACTCTCAACTATCCTTGGGCAACTAGGGATGGGCAATAAATGCTGTAAGAAGTTTAACAACACCAGGTTAAAGTCCAACAGGTTTATTTGGTAGCAAAAGCCATACCAAATAAACCTGTTGAACTTTAACCTGGTGTTGTTAAACTTCTTACTGTGTTGACCCCAGTCCAACGCCGGCATCTCCACACAATAAATGCTGGTCAGCCAGCGATGTCCATGTCCCATGAACGAATAAAAAAAGAATTAGGCCATTTGGCCCATCGAGTCTTCTCCACCATCCAATCATGGCTGATATGATTCTCATCCTCATTCTCTTGCCTTCTCCCCATAACCCTTGATCCCCTTATTAATCAAGAACCTATCTATCTCTATCTTAAAGACATTCAATGACCTGGCCTCCACAGCCCTCTGTGACAATGAGTTCCCACAGATTCACCACCTTCTGGCTGAAGAAATTCCTCCTCATCTCAGTTTTAAAGATACGTCCATTCACTCTGAGGTTGTGCCCTCGGGTTCTAGTCTCTCCCACTAGTGGAAACATCCTCTCCACGTCCACTCTATCTAAGCATCTCAGTACTCTGTAAGTTTCAATTAGATCCCCCCCCCCCCCACCTCATCCTTTTAAACTCCATCGAGTATAGGTCCAGACTCCTCAACCGCTCCTCATGTGACAAACCCTTAATTCCTGGGATCATTCTTGTGAACCTCCTCTGGACCTTCTCCAAGGCCAGCACATCCTTCCTTAGATATGGGGCCCAAAACTGCTCACAATACTCCAAATGGGGAATGACCAGAGCCTTATACAGCCTCAGCAGTACATCCCTGCTCTTGTATTCTAGCCCTCGAGAAGGTGCTAAATGCATGGCATTGCCTCCCATCTGCCAACATTTCCACCAGATTTTTTATTTGGAGTCTGTGGGTGACTGCAGTGTGTGGCCCCTTTAAATGTTTTTTTTGCACAGCCAAACCAAGAAATAAGTTAAAGGAGCTGATTTGTGCACAGTCTGGACTGAACCTTGGTGATGTCTGTTAAAACCAGGAACAGGTCCAGCTCTCACCTGAAGGAAGCGAGCGAGGAAGAAGTTGAAGTTTATTTATCAGTCACAAGTAAGGCTTACATTAACACTGCAATGAAGTTACTGTGAAAATCCCCTAGCCGCCACACTCCGGCACCTGTTCAGGTACACTGAGGGAGAATTTAGCACGGCCAATGCACATAACCAGCAAGTCCTTCAGAATTTGGGAGGAAACTGGAGCACCCGGAGGAAACCCACGCAGACAACGTGCAAATTCCACACTGTGACCAAGCGTGAATCGAACCTGGATCTCTGACGCTGTGAGGTAGCGTTGCTAACCACTCTGCCAACGCGCTGGATGAGGTGACGAACTGTTCCAAAGCTCTGCTGTTCCCTTGGAAAGGAACCACCCTCTGACATCCAGCCTAGATGTGGCCTCATGCAACCCACAACTGATCCCCCTTAACCTATTGTTGTAACAAACTGCCAACTGGGGCAATCTATCTCCTTTATAATTGTATAGGTTTCAATTAGAGCAACATCAGGTTCACACTTCGTTGAAGTGAACAGTCCCAACTCTTTCAGCCTCGCCTGATAACTAAGATGCTTTATACTGGAAATTAGTCGAGTCCCCCTCACTTAGAATAGAATCCCTACACCCTATTTTATTCGTGTCACAAGTAGGCTTACATTGACACTGTAATGAAGTTACTGTGAAAATCCCCTAGCCGCCACACTCCGGCGCCTGTTCAGATACACTGAGGCAGAATTTAGCATGGCCAATGCACCGAACCAGCACAGAGCATCCCACCCAGGCCCTTTCCCATAACCCCTTGTATTTACCCCCTCGTCCCCCTAATGGGACAGTAAGGGGCAATTTAGCATGGCCAATCCACCTAACCTGCACTTTTTGGGCTGTGGGAGGAAACTGGAGCACCCGCAGGAATCCCACGCAGCCACAGGGAGAACGTGCAGACTCCGCACAGACAGTCACCTGAGGCTGGAATTGAACCCAGGCCCTTGGCATTGTGAGGCAGCAGTGCTAACCACTATGCAATCGTGCCGCCCTCATCAACACTCTTTTCAAAATGATATTACTCACCATGTGAGGAAACCAGAACACAGCATTCCAAAGTGTTTTACAAGGACAAAATGGCATTCTTTATTTTATAATCAATTAGAATCATAGAATCCCTACAGGGCAGAAGGAGGCCGTTTGGCCCATTGACTCTCGAAGGAGCATTGCACACTTGCCCCCACTCCCCCGGCCCTAACCTTGTAACCCCGTGCATTTACCATGGCTAATCTACATAACGTGCACATCTTTGGACACTGAGGAGCAACATGGCTAATCCACTGTACCTGCACACCTTTGGACTGTGGGAGGAAACCAGAGCACCCGGAGGAAACCCACACAGACACGGGGAGAATGTGCAAACTTCACACAGACAGTGACCCGAGGCTGGAATCGAACCCGTGTCCCTGGCACTGTGAGGCAGCAGTGTTAACCACTGTGCCACTGTGCCACCCTGATATGTTCTGATATTCCTTCAGGTACTAATCTAATTTCTCCTGTAATAAATGTATGTTATTCGATTCATCTACTCCTTGTGATAGGGATTTCCAACACTCTTTGAGTAAAGAGGTTTCTCCTGATGGATTTATTTGTGACTATTGTATATTTCTGGCCCCTCGTTCAGGCCTATTGCCTAATACCAACCTCCCCCCCAGGATCACCCCGTGACACTGGGAGTGCTGCTTGGCAAATTAGGGTGGATTTGGAATGCTTGTTGTCGTTTCAGTTGAAGGGCATCCAGCTATTGTTGATGTCTACATATTTAACAAGGTTGGGCATTCATCCGGAAAACAAAATTAATCATTCTCATAAAAATTATGCAAAATTTAATTGCAGTTACAAGAAGGAAAGATTGCGAGCAAAAATTTGATGAGCCAAATGGAAATGGCTCAAAGTCTGGCACACCTGCCCCCTCCCCCACTGCGGATGCCATGTCCGTTCAACATCAAGTCAAATGGAAAGGTAACTGTTGGCGATGCCATGTTAACCTCTGATAGCTTTACACATCACGGTGACACTGCACTCTAACGAATGTGATTATTGATTTAGAACTGGCTTCGCCCACCC
This sequence comes from Mustelus asterias, assembly GCF_964213995.1. Taxonomy (NCBI): domain Eukaryota; kingdom Metazoa; phylum Chordata; class Chondrichthyes; order Carcharhiniformes; family Triakidae; genus Mustelus; species Mustelus asterias. Next base: position 12,882,684 of record NC_135807.1, read on the forward strand.
TTTAAGCTCGGAACGTGCACATTTCAGACGGCAAGCACAGTTAATCAGTGTCAAGGAAGCATACACACCTCGGGACTGTCAAAAACACCATAATTCACCAGAACTCTGCGGCTTCGCTTCCTCGGCAGCAATAAGCGAAGACAAATTCACGCTGAGGAGCCGTAAGCAAGCTCTTTTCACAAGAGTTATGGTTGCTGAGCTGTATATAAAAGATGATAGATCCACTGGATGGGACAGAATTCTCCAGTGAAGAATTATGGCCTGATTACTCATTGAAGCAAAACACCAGGATGGTACCCTGCGCAGGAAAGTGGTAGTTAGATAATCTTGCAAGTTTGGAACAACTGGTCACAGGGCAATTATTTTTTGTGATGTGTGAGTAGAACTTTGAAGTGTCTTCTGCAACTGGTATTTGGGGAATTGCCAGAAACAGCAATGGAATATTGCGTCCCTTTTTCCCAGGTCGGAGGTGACGATCACGAGGGGTCACGGGCTCAAGCTGAGAGGGGCGAAGTATAACTCAGACATCAGAGGGACGTTTTTTACACAGAGGGTGGTGGGGGCCTGGAATGCGCTGCCAAGTAGGGTGGTGGAGGCAGGCACGCTGACATCGTTTAAGACTTACCTGGATAGTCACATGAGCAGCCTGGGAATGGAGGGATACAAACAATTGGTCTAGTTGGACCAAGGAGCGGCACAGGCTTGGAGGGCCGAAGGGCCTGTTTCCTGTGCTGTACTGTTCTTTGTTCTTTGTTTATCATGCCCATTCGAACCATAGAAGCCCCACAGTGCAGAAAGAGACCATTCGGCCCATCGAGTCTGCACTGACTCTCCAAAAGAGCATCTTATCCAGGCACACCCCATACACCTCTGTATCTTACCATGACTAATCCGTCTAACCTACACATCTTTGGACACTAAGGGGCAATTTAGCATGGCCAATCCATCTAATCTGCACATCTTCAGAGTGTGGGAGGAAATTCTACATCCTAGCTATGACTGTCACAGTAAATTCTGAAACCTCTCCTTTCCTTCTCTATGAACAGTATGCCTTGTCGGTATACTTTTCACTGTATCCCAATACATATGACAATAATAAATCAAATCAAATTGAATCAAAACCTAACCTATACATCTTGGGATACTAAGGGTCAATTTAGCATGGCCAATGCACCTAACCCGCACATCTTTGGACTGTGGGAGGAAACCAGAGCACCCGGAGGAAACCCACGCAGTCACAGGGAGAACGTGCAAACTCCACACAGACAGACACCCAAGGCTGGAATTGAACCGAGGTCCCTGGCACTGTGAGGCAGCAGTGCTAATCACTGTGCCACCTTGCCGCCCAAATGTGGGAGGCCGTTGTTGTTGTTGGTTATTGTTATGTCAGAAAATGCAGCAGCCAAACTGTACACAGCAAGCTGCCACAAACAGCAATGTGATAATGACCAGATAATCAGCTTTAGTGATGTTGATTGAGGGACAGAAGTTGACCAGGCCATTCGGAAATAACTCTGCAATGGTGCTGTATGACCTTTGACATCTACCTGAGAGGACAGGTCGGGTCTCATTTCAACACAGTGATCAGCACTGCTGCCTCATAACGCCAGGGACCCGGGTTCAATTCTGTCCTCGGGTCACGGTCTGTGTAGAGTTTGCAAATTCTCCCCGTGTCTGCGTGAGTTTCCTCCGGATGCTCCGGTTTCCTCCCACACTCCAAAGATGTGCGGGTTAGGTTGATTGGCTGTGCTAAATTAACCCTAGTTAGTGTCAGGGGAATTAGCAGGGTAAATGTGTGGGATTACGGGAATGGGGCCTGGGTGGGATTGTGGTCGGTGCAGACTCGATGGGCCGAATGGCCTCCTTCTGCACTGTAGGGATTCTATGAATACTACAACACAAGGAATAGGCCACTTGGCCCAGTGAGCCTGCTCCACTATCCTGTGCGATGATGGCAGATCTTGCCCGTTCCCCATAATCCCTCAATTCCCCGAGAGACCCGGCACCTCCAACATTGTAGCACTCCCCCCCGGGCTACACTGGAGTGTCATTCCTCTTCCCAATAGCATATCCTCTCAGACTCCCATGAGCAACGCCATGGGCGATCTGCTTGTAGGAAGAGAACATATTTACTGTGAGGATAGCTCTATTTCCCTGCCACCATCTTTCAGGACAGGCAGTGTGTCAATATTTATGAGCATGTCAATATTTAGCATTGACCCCCTTCAGAGTCTGTCAATAAACGTGAGGGGATTCTTGACATAGAGAGGTTTAAAGAATTAATTTAGTTAGCGGGAGTCTGAGTTTTCCATATGTAATTCAATCCAGCTGCAATGAATTTCTGAAGACGGTGTACAAAGCAATTACGTTGATTATTCAGAGAGCAGGTGATAAAAGAGGAATAATCGGCTTTGAATAAATTGGCATCGAATCGACTGCACAGAATTAGACCATTCAACCCAATGGGGGAGGTGGTGGCATAGTGGTATTGTCACTGGGATAGTAATCCTATAACCCAGGGTAATACTGTCAGGACACAGGTTCAAATCCCCCCACAGCAGATGGTGGAAATATAAATAGAAAAAAAGTCTGGAATTAAGTGTCTAATCATAGGAGTTATTAGAAGTAGGCAAATCCAGCCCTTCGAGCCTGCTCCGCCATTCAATCAGATCACGGCTGATCTCTCCCTGGTCTCAAATCCACGTGTTCCCCTCATCCCTTTTTTTTATCAGAAATATATCTATCTCCTTGAAACCATTCAATGATTCATACTCCACCGCGCGATGGGGCAGCGAGTTCCACAAATTCACTTCCCTCTGCGAGAAGTCGTTCCTCCTCATCTCAGTTTTAAATTTACCCCCTTTCAACCTATACCTGTGACCTCTTGTTCTAGATTGCCCCACAAGGGGAAACATTTGGTCTACATTGACTTTATCAATCCGTTTTAAAATTTGACATACCTCGATCAGATCCCCTCCCATCCTTCTAAACTCCAGCGAGTATAAACCCAAACTGGTTAATCTCTCCTCATACATCAACCCTTTCATCCCCGGAATCAACCTGGTGAACCTCCTCTGAACTGCCTCCAACGCCGCCACATCCTTCCGCAAATAAGGAGACCAAAACTGGACACATTACTCCAGATGTGGTGATGACCAAGGAACCATTGTCGTACAAACCCAATGTTCTTCAGAAGTTAATCCGCCATCCTTACCTAGCTTGAGGGCAATTTGGGATGGGCAATAATTGTTGGCCTAGCTAGCAATACTGTCATCCCATAAATGAGTTTTTAAAAAGTTTAAAATTGGTCTACGCCAGCCTTTAGGCTCCACACGACTCTCCTCCCACCCCCACATCAACACATTCCATCAGCATATCCTCCCTATCTTTCTCCTAAATGTTCTCACCTCACTTCTCCTTAAATGTATCCATGCAATGCTCCTCAAATACACCACGTGGTAATGAGTGCCGCATCCTAACCAATCTCTGAGTAAAGAGGTTCCCCCTGAATTCCCAAGTGGATTGATTAGTGACTGTCTTATATTTAGGGCCCCACCTTTTCATGCACATCACCTTCCAATATCATTCACAGATTTTCTTTGATTTGATTTATTATTGTCACATGTATTGGGATACAGTGAAAAGTATTGTTTCTTGCGCGCAATAAATACTTATATAGCATAGTATATAGTATAAAGCATACCGTACATGGAGAAGGAAAGGAGTGGGGGCAGAATGTAGTGTTACAGTCAGGGTGTAGAGAAGGATCAACTTAATGCAAGGTAAGTCCATTTAAAAGTCTGATGACAGCAGGGAAGAAGCTGTTCTTGAGTCGGTCAGTACGTGATGTCAGACTTTTGTATCTTTTTCCCGACGGAAGAAGGTGGAAGAGAGAATGTCCAGGGTGTGTGGGGCCCTTAATTATGCTGGCTGCTTTGCTGAGGCAGCGGGAAGTGTAGACAGAGTCAATGGATGGGAGGCTGGTTTGCATGGTGGACTGGGCTTTGTTGATTTGATTTGATTTAGTATTGTCACATGTATTAGTATAAAGTGAAAAGTATTGTTCTTGCACTCTATGCTGACAAAGCATACCATTCATAGAGAAGGAAAGGAGAGGGTGAAGAATGTAGTGTTACAGGGTGTAGAGAAAGATGAATTTAATGCCCATTCAAAAGTCTGATGGCAGCAGGGAAGAAGCTTTCTTAAGTCGGTTGATACATGACCTTTGTATTTTTTTTGGACGGAAGAAGGTGGAAGAGAGAATGTCTGGGGTGCGTGGAGTCCTTAATTATGCTGGCTGCTTTTCCAAGGCAGCAGGAAGCGTAGACAGAGACAATGGTAGGGAGGCTGGTTTAAGTGACCCTTTGTAGTTTCTTGCAGTATTGGGCAGAGCAGGAGCCAGACCAAGCTGTGATACAACCAGAAAGAATGCTTTCTATGATGCATCTGTAGAAGTTGGTGAGAGTTATCGCGGATGCGCTTTCCTGTCACTGTAGGTCTATTCCCAATTGTCCTGTCACTTTTACACTACAACTGCTGCAATTTAAGTCTGCAATCTCTTGCAATGTTGCTCAGGTATTATATTCAATTATACTCCTCTACCAAGCTTGACTGTTTCAATCACGACCCAACAGTAGCACCTACTCGCTCTCATTTGCTTGATTTATAGCTATAATAACTGCACATAATTCTTCAAATCGCTTCCCTTCTATAGCTTACACTTCATTTTGCTTCTTTTATGACTGGCAGAATTTTGCACAGTATTTTTTTTTTGCCATAACACATATCTCTTCCCAAAGCATCTTTGGCTCTGATATCTTGGAAATTATTCAGCCTTTGATCAACGATTCTGTTAGTTGCGCGTGAGTTGGTTGCCCAGTGCATGTAAATGAAGGGAGAAATTATGCAGAATTCTCTGCGGGATTCGGTCGGGGCCATGGTGTCCCCCCCAGATGTTGCCCCCAACCCCCCCCCCCCAATCCTGAATTCCTAAATTCACCAGCCGGGCACTTCTTTCACCTGCCCCTCACCCCCTGGAAGCAACCTGTACAGGGCACATCCGACAGAATTCCTGGTCTATCCTGAAAATCCTAACAAATGTGCCGCCGAGAGTGGATTGTGTTGTCCGTTAGGAGACTAAATCCTGCGTCTTCAGTTCGCCAAAGCAAATGGTGAAGGGTCTCCGAGGGATCGCTTCGCTCTGAGAGGAAGGCTTGGTGTTATCCCAGAGCCTCTGTGAACCATCTGGACATAATGGGTGCAATGTTCCCATCCCGCCCGCCATGGAAATTGGGGAATTGTAGCGGGCGGAACACGGGCTTTGCAAAGGTCCGTTGACCTCGGGTGGGACTTTATGGCCTTGGTGCGAGCACAGCTGGAAAATCCCACCCAATGAGTCCAGATTTTTCTGCCCCACTGCTGCTGGTTTTCCAGCAATCATGGAATAATCCTGGGTGGGATATCGGTTGACGCTCGATCTCCCTGCCACGTTTTATTCCATTCCCCCATTTCCCCTTCCCCCATCCCTGCCTCTGAACTCTCCTGAAACCTGTTACATCTCCTACATTTTTTTATTCATTCGTGGGACATGGGAATCACTGGTTGGCCAGCATTTATTGCCCATCCCTAGTTACCCCGAGGACAGTTGAGAGTCAACCACATTGCTGTGGCTCTGGAGTCACATGTAGGCCAGACCAGGTAAGGATGGCAGATTTCTTTCCCTAAAGAACATAAGTGAACCAGATGGGTTTTTTCAACAATCGACAATGGTTTTATGGTCATCAGTAAACTCTTTATTCGCTGACACAAAATTGGGGCAGAATTTAATGCACGTCCACAGACAGGTGGAGGTGGGGGAGAGGTGGAGGGGTGGGGGGTGGAGGGGTGGTGTGGCTTGTCTGGGGGTGGAGGGTTGTGGGGGAACCAGCCTTTGATCAGGGTGCAAGGAGCATTTTGGGGAACCCCTCCATGGAGGAGGTGTGGAGGAGGCCTCCACACCTCCTCCTCCACCCGGCTAAGTTAGGGACAGGAAGGCTCATGAACAGTCTTCTCTCCCGGATGTTCATTGAGGCCCACTTAATGGGCCCATCCTGCCGCTGCTGGTGTTGAGCCAGCAGCAACAGGCAGGGGACTCAGCGTGCAAGAGGACTGACAAATAAACCCCATGGGGAATGCTTGCAGCGTCATGAGGGGAGCCTGGACCCTCATTGAAAGCTACTTAGTGCTTGACTGAAGGGTCTGATTTTGGGAAGGGAGAAGCCCACCAAAAGTCAGTCCACCTCATCCCCCCCCTCACCTCCCACCCCTCCCTCACCACCCCAACCCCCGACGCTCTCCAGTTAGCTCTTCCTCAAAGAAAGCAATATGGAATCCTGTCAGTTCTACGAATGGCAGACGAAAACCCTGTCTCGGAGATTTAATTCCACCCAAGGTTACAAGTATTAAATGCTAACTCTGCTTCTCTCTCCACAGATGTTGCCTGATCTTCTGAGGGCAGCACGGTGGCACAGCGGTTAGCACTGCTGCCTCACAGCGCCAGAGACCCGGGTTCGATTCCTAGCTTGGGTCACTGTCTGTGTGGAGTTTGCACGTTCGCCCCGTGTCTGAGTGGGTTTCCTCCGGGTACTCCGGTTTCCTCCCACAGTCTGAAAGATGTGCTGGTTAGGGTGCATTGCCCGTGCTAAATTCTCCCTGAGTGTACCCAAACAGGCACCTGAGTGTGGCGGTTAGGGGATTTTCACAGTAACTTCATTGCAGTGTTAATGTAAGCCTACTTGCGACACTAATAAAAATAAACATTAAACATAAACCTATCATAATCTCGGTCACCTCTATCAAATCTCCCCTCAATTTCTTTTGTTCCAAGAACAACTCCAGCTTCTCCAACCTAACCTTGTAGCTAAAATCCCCAATAAGTGGAACCGTTCTTCACTGCAACCTCTCAAGGATCCTCACAACGTTCCAACGCCTTTTCTGGATGCAGCACGCTGCTGGCCTAAACAGAGCTTTATACAGGTCCGTCAGAACCACACTGCCTTTGTATTGGTGATGGCACAGTGGTTAGCACTGTTGCCTCACAGCGGCAGGGACCCGGGTTCGATTCCCAGCTTGGGTCACTGTCTGCGTGGAGTCTGCACGTTCTCCCCGTGTCTGCATGGGTTTCCTTCGAGTTTTCTGGTTTCCTCCCACAGTCTGAAAGACATGCTGGTTAGGGTGCATTGGCCGTGCTAAATTCTCCCTCAGTGTATCCGAACAGGTGCCGGAGTGTGGTGACTAGGGGATTTTCACAGTAACTTCATTGCAGTGTTAATGTAAGCCGACTTGTGACACTAATAAATAAACTTAAACCACTTTCTGGTCATAAATGTAAGATAGTCACTGATAAATCCAGTGATTGGTGCAGGGAAGATCCCTTTACTCAGACAGTGGTCGGAATATGAAACCTGCTGTTCCATGGAGCAGCTGTTTAAAGTTTATTTATTATTGTTACAAGTAGGCTTACATTAACACTGCAATTAAGCTACTGTGAAAATCCCATAGTCGCCACACTCCGGCATCTGCTCGGGTACACTGAGGGAGAATTTAGCACAGCCAATGCACCTAACCCGCACATCTTTCGGACTGTGGGAGGGAACTGGAGCACCCGGAGGAAACCCACGCGGATACATGAGGTGCTCACTGAGGTGAGTAGCGGGAGATGTTAGAAAAAAGCAGGGAAGGAGAAAGGAATAAGAAAGATAAGCTGCAAAGGTGAGATGACACAGGGTGGGGAAGGCTCGTGTGGAGGGTTGAAGCAGTTCGGCCGAATGTCCTGTTTCTATGCCAGACATTCTGTAGCGTCTGAATTTCCATCCTCCTGTTCTAAAATCAAACACGACTTGTGAGTGTTGTTGTGTCAGAATATTATAATTAATCGGCACTACATCATTACTGACGCTCCTGAATTCTCATTTGTCAGCTCAATGCTCGGGAACACTGAACAAGCTGGAGAGATTTTATGAGCAGAACCATTTAGAGAAGCAAAATCATACTTTAATCCTGTTTCTTAAGGACTGAAAATTGTCACTTTTAACTAGCACATCAGTTAAACTAGCTGCCATTATGCGGTTGAGAAAATGACTTGATTGGTTTCAGTCCCAAGGCTTGATCTTTTCTTTACAACTTGCATTTACATAGCTCCTCTTGGAGTAGTGAAGTGTCCCAAAGTAATTCACAAAAGTATAATCAGACAAATCTGATGCCATGCTGCTTGGAGTGTTAGGTCAGGGTGGACAATGGCTTGGTCAAAGAGTTAGAGAGGAGGAGAGAGAAGTGAAGTGGTCATAATATATACCCTTGGCCATTAAATGCATGTCCACTCCTTCAGTAAATGGCAGAACCCTTAAGAGTATTGATTGGCAGAGGGATCTGGGTGTACAGGTACACAGGTCACTGAAAGTGGCAACGCAGGTGGAGAAGGTAGTCAAGAAGGCATACGGCATGCTTGCCTTCATCGGTCGAGGCATTGAGTTTAAAAATTGGCAAGTCATATCGCAGCATTATAGAACCTTAGTTAGGCCGCACTTGGAATATAGTGTTCAATTCTGGTCGCCACACTACCAGAAGGATGTGGAGGCTTTGGAGAGGGTACAGAAAAGATTTACCAGGATGTAGCCTGGTATGGAGGGCATTAGCTACGAGGAGAGGTTGGAGAAACTTGGTTTGTTCTCACTGGAACGACAGAGGTTGAGGGGAGACCTGATAGAAGTCTACAAGATTATGAGGGGCATGGACAGAGTGGACAGTCAGAAGCTTTTTTCCGGGGTGGAAGAGTCAATTACTCGGGGGCACAGGTTTAAGGTGCGAGGGGCAAGGTTTAAAGGAGATGTACGAGGCACGTTTTTGACACAGAGGGTGGTGGGTGCCTGGAATTCGCTGCCGGGGGAGGTGGTGGAAGCAGATACGATAGTGAGTTTTAAGGGGCGTCTGGACACATACATGAATAGGATGGGAATAGAGGGATATGATCCCCGGAAGGGTAGGGGGTTTTAGTTCAGTCGAGCAGCATGGTCGGTGCAGGCTTGGAGGGTCAAAGGGCCTGTTCCTGTGCTGCAATTTTCTTTGTTATTTGTTCTTTGTTCACTCACAGGCCATGATTTCCAATTCCCCCCCACCCCCCTCACCGGGTTGTGTTTTCCATCCATCAGTTGGAGGCGGTCCACCATTGGCCGCCGGCAATATCTTCCAGTCCCGCCAAAGTCAACGGTTGTTCATTGGCTAGTGGTGTGCCGCAGGGATCGGTGTTGGGTCCATTGTTGTTTGTCATCTATATCAATGATCTGGATGATAATGTGGTAAATTGGATCAGCAAGTTTGCTGATGATACAAAGATTGGAGGTGTAGTGGACAGTGAGGAAGGTTTTCAAAGCTTGCAGAGGGATTTGGACCAACTAGAAAAATGGGCTGAAAAATGGCAAATGGAGTTTAACGCGGAGAAGTGTGAGATATTGCACTTTGGAGGGACAAACCAAAGAAGAACGTACAGGGTAAATGGTAGGACTCTGAAGAGTGCAGTTGAACAGAGAGATCTGGGAATACAGGTACAGAATTCCCTAAAAGTGACGTCACAGGTGGATAGGGTCGTAAAGAGTTCCTTTGGTACATTGGCCTTTATAAATTGGAGTATCGAATATAAAAGTTGGAGTGTTATAGTAAGGTTATATAAGGCATTGGTGAGGCCGAATTTGGAGTATTGTGTACAGTTTTGGTCACCTAGTTACAGGAAGGATGTAAATAAGATTGAAAGAGTGCAGAGAAGGTTCACAAGGATGTTGCCGGGACTTGAGAAGCTGAGTTACAGAGAGAGATTGAATAGGTTGGGACTTTATTCCCTGGAGCGTAGAAGATTGAGGGGAGATTTGATAGAGGTGTATAAGATGTTGATGGGTATAGATAGAGTGAATGCAAGCAGGCTTTTTCCGCTGAGGCTAGGGGAGAAAAAAACCAGAGGGCATGGGTTAAGGGTGAAAGGAGAAAAGTTTAAAGGGAATATTAGGGGGGGCTTCTTCACGCAGAGAGTGGTGGGAGTGTGGAATGAGCTGCCGGATAAAGTGGTAAATGCGGGGTCACTTTTAACATTTAAGAAAAACTTGAACGGGTTCATGGATGAGAGGGGTGTGGAGGGATATGGTCCAAGTGCAGGTCAGTGGGACTAGGCATAAAATGGTTCGGCACAGACAAGAAGGGCCAAAAGGCCTGTTTCTGAGCTGTAATTTTCTATGGTTCTATGGTTCTATGGCTGTGTTGCAGGGGGACCCAGCACCAGAGTTGCAGGGGCTGATGGGGGGCAGAGGGTCAACTTCCATCGAGTACAGACCCAGAGTCCTCAAACATTCCTCATATGTCAAGCTTTTCATTCCCACCAGCTTTGACACATTGGGCGAGATTTTACGGCCTTGCTTGTCCCGAATCTGTAAGATCCCGGTCGAGGCCTTTCCATGGTCCGCCCCCTCGCCCGCTCCGATTCCCGTGGCGGGCGGGACAGGAAAATTCCGGCCATCCTACCTCTTTCCAGCCGGCTTCTCTTTGTTGGCAGTATGCGGCTGGATTAATCTGTCTCATCGCTGCTTGCTCGTTTCAAAAGGAAAACAAGGTTTTTGGATTTTCACTCTTCCTCTTAATGAGGTCTTTCTCAGCAGATCAACTGTCACATCAACTTAGCAAAATCTCCTCCTGGTCTTTCCTCTGCAGCAACTCTTCAGCCATGTTCGCTTTGTTCCCATCGATTGATAGCTCTTGATGTTTTCTCGCAAAATTGGGCTGTCAGCTTGCATGAATTTTACATCTTTCACAAGTTGTTACATGAACAAATATGAGACTGGCTGACAAGGTAGTTCCGTGCTATTGTTCTCTACGCTGACCTAATATCTCAAGCAACACGGCGCCGGATTTGCCTGATTATACCTCTGTGAAGGGCCTCGGAACCCTTCACTACTCCAAAGGGGCTATGCAAATGCAAAGTTGTTGTAGAGGAAAGATCAAGCCGTCGACTGAAGCCAATCAAGTCATGTTTCTCAACCACAGAATGACAATTAGTGTAACTACTGAGCTTGCGTATAGAAAGATTTTGGAAGGAATAATTGTTCATCTCCACACTCGGTTTTCAGTTTCCAAAACTTCGGCTGAGGAATCACACACAAATAACCAGAAACCCGAAAGATTAGATGCTTGCAGCATCCTCGGCTATCAGTCCTACAATCCTAGACCCATTCCCCAGAGGATAAAAGGCTATTTTTCCCAATGTCAATAGCAGTTGAAACTAAATCATTTAACTCCAGCTCAAAGAACCTGGCATTTATCTTTCATTCTATGGAAAGTTTTAAGATTTAAAAAGACAGGGGCACAGGACAGCACAGTGCAGGTCAAAGCCCCAGCTTTGTCAAAGGGTCACCTGGACTCGAAACGTCAGTTCTTTCCTCTCCTTACAGATGCTGCCAGACCTGCTGAGATTTTCCAGCATTTTCTCTTATGGTCTTGCATTGCCCTAGACAATGAGGGGTGGCACAGTGGCACAGTGGTTAGCACTGTTGCCTCACAGCACCAGGGACCCGGGTTCGATTCCCGGCATGAGTGTAGAGTTTGCACGTTCTCCTCGTATCTACGTGGGTTTTCTCCGGGTGCTGCAATTTTCTCCCACAGTCTGAAAGACATGCTGATTCAATGCACTGGCCATGCTAAATCCTCCCTCAGTGTACCCGAACAGGCGCCGGAGCGTGGCGACTGGGGGATTTTCACAGTAACTTCATTGCAGTGTTAATGTAAGCTTGTGAGACTGATAAATTAACTTTAACTTTTCCATTCTCATTTGTCCCATTATAGAGAAATGTTGAGTGGAAAACAGATGCCTATTGCTAAAGGTAGACCATTAAAATCATGCAGCCAATCACCCTGGACTAACTTTGAAGTGGATTGGAATATAAGAAATAGGAGCGGGAATAGGCCATTGGACCCTTTGAGCCTTCTTAACAATTTAAGACAATCATGGTTGGTCTTCTCCAACTTCCCACACAATCCCATCTGCAAAATGTCCACTTGACCCTGAGAAAACCACCCAGCTAGCTACAGATGCAAGCCTAGTTGACTTAGGTGTAGTACTCATGCAAAATGACAGTGGATCCATCAATTGTTGCAATTTTGAACCCCGTATCTAAGTAAGGATGCGCTGGTCCTGGAGAGGGTCCAGAGGAGATCCACGAGAACGATCACAGGAATGAAAAGCTTGACCTATGAAGAATGTTTGAGCATTCTGGGTCTATACTCGATGGAGTTTAGAAGGATGAGGGGGATCTCATTGAAACTTACAGAATACTGAAAGGCCTGGATAGAGTGGGTGTGGGGAAGAGGTTTCCATTAGTAGGAGAGACTCGGATCCGAGGGCACAGCCTCAGAGTAAAGGGATGACCCTTTAGAACCGAGATGAGGAGGAAGTTCTTCAGCCAAAGGGTGGTGAATCTGTGGAATTCCACAGAAGGCTGCGGAGGCCGGGTCATTGAGTGTATTTAAGACTGAGATAGATAGATTCTTGATTAGTAAGGGGATCAAAGGTCACGGGGAAAACTCTGTTCTGAACTGGCCCCCCCTTATTTTGAGGCTGTGCCCTCTAGTTCTGGTTTCCCTTCTAAGTGGAAAGAATCTCTCCACCTCTACCCTATCCAGCCCCTTCATTATCTTATATGTCTCTATAAGATCACCCCTCATCCTTCTAAACTCCAACGAGTACAGACCCAATCTGTTTAATCTCTCCTCATAAGCTACACCCCTCATCTCCGGTATCAACCTGGTGAACCTTCTCTGCACTCCCTCCAAGGCCAATATATCCTTTCGCAAATAAGGGGACCAAAACTGCACACAGTACTCCAGTTGCGGCCTCACCAGTGCCTTGTACAGTTGCAGCAAGACCTCCCTGCTTTTATATTCTATCCCCCTCGCGATAAAGACCAACATTCCATTCGCCTTCTTGATCACCTGCTGCACCTGCAGACTGAGTTTTTGCGATTCGTGCACAAGGACCCCCAGGTCCCTCTGCACAGTCGCACGATGTAATTTTTCTCCATTTAAATAATATTCCAATTTACTATTATTTCTTCCAAAGTGGATAACCTCACATTTGCTAACGTTATATTCCATCTGCCAGATCCTCGCCCACTCGCTCAGCCTATCCAAATCTCTCTGCAGACTTTCCACGTCCTCCACGCAATTCGCTTTCCCACTCACCTTCGTGTCATCAGCAAACTTGAATACCCTAGATTCAGTCCCCTCCTCCAGATCATCTATGTAAATGGTAAACAATTGAGGCCCCAGCACCGATCCCTGCGGCACGCCACTGGTCACCAACTGCCAACCAGAAAAGCACCCATTTATCCCAACTCTCTGCTTCCTGTTAGATAGCCAATCCCCAATCCACGCCAACACCATACCCCTAACTCCGTGTACCCCAATCTTCTGCAGCAACCTTTTGTGAGGCACCTTATCGAACGCCTTCTGGAAATCTAAAAACACCACATCCACCGGTTCCCCTCTGTCAACCGCACTAGTGACATCTTCATAAAAGTCCAGTAGATTCGTCAAACACGACTTTCCCTTCATTAATCCATGCTGCGTCTGCTTGATCGAACCATTCTCATTCAGGTGCTCTGTTATTTCCTCTTTAATAATGGACTCTAGCATCTTCCCAACTACGGACGTTAAGCTAACCGGCCTGTAGTTACCCGCCTTTTGTCTACTTCCTTTTTTAAACAGCGGCGTAACAGTAGCTGTTTTCCAGTCAGCCGGCACTACCCCAGAGTCCAGCGAATTTTGATAAATTACTACTAACACATCTGCTATTACCTCAGCCATTTCTTTCAGTACCCTGGGATGCATTCCATCTGGGCCCGGGGACTTGTCTACCTTCAGTCCTATTAGTCTACCAAGCACCACCTCCTTAGTAACAGTAATTGTATTAAGGACCGCCCCTCCCACCAACTCTCGATCTCTAATATTCGGCAAACTATTTGTGTCTTCCACCGTGAAGACCGACACAAAGAACTTATTTAAAGTCTCAGCCATTTCCTCGTTTTTCACTATTAAATCCCCCCTCTCATCTTCCAAGGGTCCAACATTCACTCTAGCCACTCTATTCCTTTTTATATACAGAGCAACTCCTCACTCAACCAATGGAAAACCAGTAGCTCCACTCGACGTTGCACATCTTATGCGCACATGTCCCACTGAGCTATCCCATGGAGCTAATGATTGACATGTACACAAACTCGATTGAGAACAGAAGCATCACGTGACCGCAGAAGTATCGTGAAATATGAAATTCAGAGCTATACGCCAGGAGATAAAGTACTTGTGAAATGTGATGGTCATGTTGAAAAGCAAACAACATTGATTTGATTTAATTAATTGTCACATGTACTGGGAAATGGTGACAAACATGCATTCATTTGTTGTGACCATCGCAAAAGCATTAATGATCACCGCTACACATAGTTCACAAATCATCACACAAAACATGCGATTCTTCAGAGTAACAAAAACCCCATTTATAATTCAATCCAATTGCCATACTGACATCTCTGATGGAGTACACAGGTTAAATGAGACTACAGGCGGGATTTTACGACCTTGCTCAAGCAAGACCGGAAATTCCCGCCCCAGGTCAACGGACATTTCCGTTGTCCGCCCCTCGCCCACTCCGGTTCCGTGACGGGCGAGGCGGTAGAATTCCGGCCTGCATCTGATGTTATTATATCCTACTCATGAGAGAAAACATCCACCGTATTTATGTGACCATGTTACAAAGGTGAATTATTTTCAGTTAATAAACAAATCTTTCATTTCATTCTTTATAACCAAGTGCATTAAGTTAATACAAATGTTAGAATGCATAATGAATTGAATGTTCACATTGTGTTTAAGTCTATTGTTTGTATGTTGGGTACAAATCATTGAAACATGCCATGTCTCTCACTTACTAAGAAGGGGAGGTGGTGGTGTATTAGTGTTTTGAAAAAGTGCACTGTTCATTTTGTTCAATTGAGGCTACCATACAGAATTATACCAGCAGAGGGAGTCTGCAAGTAAAAGTTAGAATCTGGAGAAGCTATTTTAATAAAATGAGCCATGTTGCACGTGGGTTTGTAATTCTGATTTGTTTCTGGCTGCTTCTAGCCCCAAAGAATGAACATGAAGTCCCTTTTAAACTGTAGTCAATGTTATAATGTCAGAAATGTGACAGCCATATGCACACATCAAGGTCCAACAAATAGCAATGGGATAGTGGCTCGATCATCTGTTTATGCGATGTGGATGGAGGGGTATATATTGGCCAAGATGTCAGGGAGAACTCCCTTATTGTTCTTTAAGCATTTTATATCCATCTGAGAGGAGAGACTGGGCCTCAATTTAATGTCTCCTTCAGAAGACAGCGCCTCTAACACTGCACATTCCCGCAGTGATTCACTAGAGTATTGGCCTTGATTTGTAAGAGTTTTAACAACACCAGGTTAAAGTCCAACAGGTTTATTTGGTAGCAAATACCATTAGCTTCCGGAGCGCTGCTTCTTCGTCAGATGGAGTGGAAATGTGCTCTCAAACAGTGCACAGAGACACAAAATCAAGTTACAGAATACTGATTAGAATGCAAATCTCTACAGCCAACCAGGTCTTAAAGATACAGACAATGTGGGTGGAGGGAGCATTAAGCACAGGTTAAAGAGATGTGTATTGTCTCCAGACAGGACAGCCAGTGAGATTCAGGAGGCAAGCTGTGGGGGTTAATGATAGTGTGACATAAATCCAACATCCCGGTTTAGGCCGTCCTCATGTGTGCGGAACTTGGCTATCAGTTTCTGCTCAGCGACTCTGCGCTGTCGTGTGTCGTGAAGGCCGCCTTGGAGAACGCTTACCCGTAGATCAGAGGCTAAATGCCCGTGACCGCTGAAGTGCTCCCCCACAGGAAGAGAACAGTCTTGCCTGGTGGTTGTCGAGCGGTGTTCATTCATCCGTTGTCATAACATCTGCATGGTTTCCCCAATGTACCATGCCTCGGGACATCCTTTCCTGCAGCGTATCAGGTAGACAACGTTGGCCAGGTTGCAAGAGTAGGTACCGTGTACCTGATAGATGGTGTTCTCACGTGAGATAATGGCATCCGTGTCGATGATCCGGCACGTCTTGCAGAGGTTGCTGTGGCAGGGTTGTGTGGTGTCGTGGTCACTGTTCTCCTGAAGGCTGGGTAGTTTGCTGCGGACAATGGTCTGTTTAAGGTTGTGCGGTTGTTTGAAGGCAAGAAGTGGGGGTGTGGGGATGGCCTTGGCGAGATGTTCGTCTTCATCAATGACATGTTGAAGGCTCCGGAGGAGATGCCGTAGCTTCTCCGCTCTGGGGAAGTACTGGACGACAAAGGGTACTCTGTCCACCGTGTCCCGTGTTTGTCTTCTGAGGAGGTCGGTGCGGTTTTTCGCTGTGGCGCGACGGAACTGTCGATCGATGAGGCGAGCGCCATATCCTGTTCTTATGAGGGCATCTTTCAGCGTCTGGAGCTGTCTGTTGTGATCCTCCTCATCCGAGCAGATCCTGTGTATACGGAGGGCTTGTCCGTAGGGGATGGCTTCTTTAACGTGTTTAGGGTGGAAGCTGGAGAAGTGGAGCATCGTGAGCTTATCTGTGGGCTTGCGGTACAGTGAGGTGCTGAGGTGACCGTCCTTAATGGAGATGCGTGTTTCCAAGAATGCAACCGATTCCGGAGAGTAGTCCATGGTGAGTCTGATGGTGAGATGGAACTTGTTGATGTCAAAATATAGTTGTTTCAATGATTGTTCACCATGACTCCAAAGGAAGAAAATGTCATCGATGTATCTAGTGTATAGCATCAGTTGAAGGTCCTGTGCGGTGAAGAAGTCTTGTTCGAACCTGTGCATGAAGATGTTGGCATGCTGAGGTGCGAATTTGGTCCCCATAGCTGTTCCGTGTGTCTGGATGAAGAACTGGTTGTTGAAGGTGAAGACATTGTGGTCCAGGATGAAGCGGACGAGTTGTAAAATTGCATCTGGAAACTGGCAGTTGTCGGCGTTGAGTACTGAGGCCGTTGCAGCAATGCCATCATCGTGGGGGATGCTGGTGTAGAGTGCCGAGACATCCATTGTGACGAGGAATGCTCCTGGTTCAACTGCTCCATGTGCGTTGAGTTTCTGTAGGAAGTCCGTAATGTCGCGACAAAAGCTGGGGGTTCTTTGTACAATGGCCAACACCTTCATGCAAAAATAAAGACAGCAACTTGCAGAATGGATTGCTGCCCAACTGACTTGTTGCTGAGAGATTGAGTTGAGAGTGTATATTCTTGCAACATCTTTTGATTTGATTTGATTTATTATTGTCACATGTATTAGCGTACAGGGCAAGTATTGTTTCTTGCGTGCTATACAGACAAAGCATACCATTTATAGAGAAGGAAAGGAGAGAGTGCAGAATGTAGTGTTACAGTCATAGCTAGGGTGTAGAGAAAGATCAACTGAATGCAAGGTAGGTCCATTCAAAAGTCTGATGGCAGCAGGGAAGAAGCTGTTCATGAGTTGGTTGGTACGTGTCCTCAGACTTTTGTATTTTTTCCTGACGGAAGAAGATGGAAGAGAGAATGTCCGGGGTGCATGGGATCCTTAATTATGCTGGCTGCTTTGCCGAGGCAGCAGGAAGTGCAGTGTCAATGGATAGGAGGCTGATTTGAACGATAGACTGGGCTTCATTCACGACCCTTTGTAGTTTCTTGCAGTCTTGGGCAGAGCAGGAGCCATACCAAGCTGTGATACAACCAGAAAGAATGCTTTCTATGGTGCATCTGTGAAAGTTGGTGAGAGTCGTAGCGGACATGCCAAATTTCCTTGGTCTTCTGAGAAATTAGATGCTTGAAGAAGCCCATGGACAACAGTGCACCTTTTTTCTGAACTACCCTCATCATCATCTGTGCTGTTCTCAAATCTCAATCGCCCAAGGTAAGGAGATGGAAATCATTTTTTTGCAGCTGCACAGCAAAATGCAAACCCAGCCCCATTTGTCTTTGGCTATCTTGTTGTTCATTGGATGGACTGTCAGCAAATGTGATCTGCACTTGTCTTCTGATATAGTGTCGACTGCAGGAGCTTTTGTAGATCAGCATCAGCTCCCATCGATTTTCCTTTGACACGGCGATAAAAGATTCCTTTACACCAGAATGCTTCACAATACAATTCTGCGGTCAAAGGGTTTTACGATGCTACCTTCAGCTACAGCGAACTCTGCCAGTTTATGAGTTTGTTTTCTGTCTCCCAGAGGGGGGCCTAACCCCGCTGAGAAAACGTATCAGAAATTGAGCAATTCGACAACCACTCAAATTGCACTCCTGAATTTGCAGCAACTATTTTGGACAGCCACAAGCACGAGGTAAGAAAATTACTCCTCCAGTACTTTTATTTTCCGAGTAACTTGTTAGGAGGAAAAGCTTCCATCTTTTGATTTTTTTTCCCTCCAATTACAGGGAAAACCCACCAGCCTTACTTTATAATATTGTAATGACACAGAATGTGCAGCATGGAGAAAGGCCATTCAGCCGAGCAGGTCTGTGCTGTGTTCATGCTCCACAGGTGCTATCATATGCTTAGCCTTCCTAAACACTGCCTGTGTAGATATCACCACACCTATTCATCAAGTATAATTGTGTGGATGACCTGGATATCTTGGAGTGTCGTAACCAAGGCAATGCCTCTCACATACTAGGGACAATCACTTTGTTGAATGAATGGACAACAGCAAATCACATGAAAATGAACCTCCAAAAGAGTGATTCTACGGAGTTGTGTTCCATGCTCCTCTCATCAACTTAGACGCCGCTGACATTATGGGCGGCACGGTGGTTAGCACTGCTGCCTCACAGCACCAGGGACCCAGGATCAATTCCAGCCTTGGGTGACTGTCTGTGCAGAGTTTGTACATTCTCCCCATGTCTGTGTGGGTTTCCTCCGCGCGTTCCAGTTCCCTCCCATAGTCCATAGATGTGCGGGTTAGGTGCATTGGTCATGCTAAATGTTATGGTCTCAAGATGGCACCAGAGTGTGGTGACTTCTTGCAAGCTGTGCCCAGCATACCCTCTAATTCTATCTTTTACTCTCATTACTGTAACACTACATTCTGCACTCTCTCCTTTCCATATTATTTACAGTATGCTTTATCTGTATAGTGTGCAAGAAACAATACTTTTCACTGTATGCTAATAAAGTTTATTTATTAGTCACAAGTGAGGCTTACATTAACACCGCAATGAAGTTACTGTGAAATTCCCCTAGTCGCCACAGCCCAGCATCTGTTCGGGTCAATGCACCCTAACCAGCACATCTTTCAGAATGTGGGGGGGAACCGGAGCACCCGGAGGAAACCCACGCAGAGAACATGCAGACTCCACACAGACAGTGACCCAAGCCGGGAATCGAACCCGGGTCCCTGGCGCTGTGAAGCAGCAGTGCTAACCACTGTGCTACCGTGCCGCCCTAATACATGTGACAACAGTAAATCAAATCAAATCAAATAAATTGACCTTAGTGTCCCAAGATGTGTAGGTTAGGGGGTTTTCGAGGTAGCCGGGTACAGTCAGAAATTTCAGATAGTACAAGACTCATGAAGCCAGTGTTTCAGTTTAAAGGCGTAACCTTTATTTTGACCAGCAGCCATTAGGAGAAGTCATCAAAGGGTCAGGGCTCCTCCAAAGATAGAGCAGCTAGACCTCTTCAATGAATTCTAAAGTATACAATTCAAAACAGATCAATTATAGGTTTTTCTTATCAATTACTCTCGTCTTTCATTAGCTTTAAATCAATCTTCAATATACATAAATCAACAATAATACCCATCATCTTACCCTCTGGGAATGTGGCATTTCATTAGTCCTTAGAATCCGGATGCTTCTTCCCCTTTTAGCTAACTCCGCTTCCTCTGTTACCTAGTAACCTCAGACGCTAGCTACAAAGCTCAAAATGAACAGTCCCATAAGTTCCCCTTTAGGTCACTGCCAAACCAGATCAAGATGTGGAGATGCCGGCGTTGGACTGGGGTGGGCACAGTAAGAGGTCTCACAACACCAGGTCAAAGTCCAACAGATTTATTTGGTAACAAAAGCCATTAGCTTTCGGAACAGGCTGTCCCTTCGTCAGGTGGGTGGGAGTTCTGATTACAAACAGGGCACAAAGACACAAACTCAATTTACATGAATAATGATTGGAATGTGAGTCTTTACAGCTAATCAAGTCTTAAAGGTACAGACAATGTGAGTGGAGGGAGCATTAAGCAGAGGTTAAAGAGACGTGTATTGTCTCCAGACAGGACAGCTAGTGAGATTTTGCACATCCAGGCAGGTTGTGGGGGTTACAGATAGTGTGACATGAACCCAATATCCCGGTTGAGGCTGTCCTCATGTGTGCGGAACTTGGCTATTAGTCTCTGCGTGTGTCGTGAAGGCCGCCTTGGAGAACGCTTACCCGGAGATCAGAGGCTGAATGCCCGTGACCGCTGAAGTGCTCCCCAAGAGGAAGAGAACAGTCTTGCCTGGTGATTGTCGATCGATGAGTCGAGTGCCCTCATAAGAACAGGATATGGCGCTCAACTCATCGATCGACAGTTCCGACGTGACAAAGCGAAAAACTGCACCGACCTCCGCAGAAGACAAACATGGGACACGGTGGACAGAGTACCCTTCGTCATCCAGTACTTCCCCGGAGAGGAGAAGCTACGACATCTTCTCCGGAGCCTTCTACATGTTATTGATGAAGACGAACATCTCGCCAAGGCCATCCCCACACCCCCACTTCTTGCCTTCAAACAACTGCACAATCTCAAACATTGTCCACAGCAAACTACCCAGCCTTCAGGGGAATAGTGACCACGACACCACACAACCCTGCCACAGCAACCTCTGCAAGACGTGACAGATCATCGACACGAATGCCATCATCTCACGTGAGAACACCATCCACCAGGTACACGGTACATACTCTTGCAACTCGGCCAACGTTGTCTACCTGATATGCTGCAGGAAAGGATGTCCCGAGGCATGGTACATTGGGGAAACCTTGCAGACGCTACGACAACGGATGAATGAACACCGCTCGACAATCACCAGGCATGAGTGTTCTTGTTGGGGAGCACTTCAGTGGTCACAGGCATTCGGCCTCTGATCTTCGGGTAAGCATTCTCCAAGGTGGCCTTCATGACACACGACTGTGCAGAGTCACTGAGCAGAGACTGATAGCCAGGTTCCGCACACATGAGGACGGCCTCAACCGGGATCTTGGGTTCATGTCACACTATCTGTAACCCCCACGACTTTGCCTGGACTTGCAAAATCTCACTAACTGTCCTGTGTGGAGACAATACACATCTCTTTAACCTGTGCTTAACGCTCTCTCCGCTCACATAGTCTGTACCTTTAAGACTTGATTAGCTGCAAAGACTTGCATTCCAATAATTATTTTGTAAATTGAGTTTGTGTCTTTATATGCCCTGTTTGTGAACTGAACTCCCACTCACCTGAGGAAGGAGCAGCGCTCCGAAAGCTAGTGGCTTTTGCTACCAAATAAACCTGTTGGACTTTAACCTGGTGTTGTGAGACTTCTTACAATATTTATACCTCAACCAACATCACTTATTCGGATTAACTCGTCATTATCACACTGCTGTTTGTGGGAGCTCGCTGCTTTTCCTACGTGACAAAGGTAAGTGTATTTCAAAACCACCTAATTGGCCCTAAAACACATCTGACAGGGATTTTGCGGCTGCCCTGCATCCTGATTTCCAATGGCGGAGACGGCTCGCCATTGGCCATCGACAGGATCTGCCGGTCCCGCCAATGTTTATGGCGTTTTGTGTGGTTCTCCTACCGTTGGCGGGGGGCGGGGGGGGGGGGGGGGGCGCAGGGGGGCAAGTCACTTTTGGCGCGACTGGAAGATCCCGCCAGCAAGAAGTTCCAAAAAATCTCGAATACTGCGGTGAGTAACTCACTTCCTGACTCCCCAGAGCCTGTCCACCATCTACAAGGCACAAGTTAGGAGTGTGATGGAATACTCCTCACTTGCCTGGATGGGTGCAGCTCCAAAAACAAGAAGCTCAACACCATCCAGGACAAAGCAGCTCGCTTGATTGACACCACACCCACAAACATCCACTCCCTCCACCACCGACGCTCAGTAGCAGCAGTGTGGCCTTTCTACAAGCTGCATTGCAGCAATTCACCAAAGATCCTTAGACAGCGCCTTCCAAACCCGTGACCACCTCCATCTAAAAGGGAGCAGATACATAGGAACACCACCACCTGCAAGTTCCACTCCAATCCACTCGCCATCCTGACTTGGAAATATATCGCCGTTCCTTCACGGTCGCTGGGTCAAAATCCTGGAATTCCATCCCTAACGGCATTGTGGGTCAACCCACAGCACGCGGACTGCAGCGATTCAAGGCGGCAGTTCACCACCACCTTCTCAAGGGCAACTAGGGATGGGCAATAAATGCTGGCCTAGCCAGCGACGCCCATGTCCCACAAATGAATAAAAAAATATTGTGGAACCATCGGTGGTCACGCCTTCAGCTGCTAAGGCCCGAAGCTTTGAAATCCCCTTCCTAAATCTACCCCCTCTCAAAATCTCCCCTCCTTTAAAACACTTCTTAAAAACCACCATTTTTACCAAAGATTTTAATCCTCTGTCCTAATATCTCTTTATGTGGCTCAGTGTCAAGTTTTGTTTGATCATGCTCCCATTTGGGACATTTCCTGCATTAATATGCTACACAAATAGAAGCCATTGTTCTTCTTCTGTTTTTTTCTTTCCTTCTTTCTCGTAAGTAAAATCCAGCAGGGCAAAGCCGTCTATTTTTAAGCCCTCGTGTTCCCCCCCCCCCTCCCCCCCCCCCCCGACACACTCCATCGCTCAGTGACAAGATTTTTTTTAAATGTCCTGTTTCTCAGCAAAATTAAAAATGGAATGATCTTTGCTTCTTTCTGTAAAAGACAGGTGCATCTCAGGCTTATAGTGTCCCAATTAGGCCAGGTTTGACGATTCAGAAAATTAATCAGCCTTGGCCTACTTCAGGCCAATCTGTTCGTACAATGTGAGTCTCGATTTCCAAAGGGTTGCACCGTTGTTAAGACTGGGTGTGAAAATTTTGCACCCACATTGTTCTCTTTTGAGAATTGAACTGATAATTCCACCACATATTATGATTATCAGTCGGGTCTGGGGCGACATGGGGGCACAGTGGTTAGCCCTGCTGCCCCACAGTGCCAGGGACCCGGGATCGATTCCCGGCTTGGGTTTCTGTCTGTGTGGAGTTTGCACATTCTCCCCGTGTCTGCGTGGGTTTCCTCCGGGTGCTCCAACTTCCTCCCACACTCCAAAGATGTGCGGATTAGGTGGGTGGATTAGCCATGCTAAATTGGTGTCCCAAGATGTCTAGGTTAGGGGGAATTAGCCATGGTAAATGCGTGGGGTTAAAAGAACGAGGCGGGGGTTTGGGCCTGGGTAAGATGTCCCGTTGGAGAGTCGGTGCTGACTCGACAGGCCAAATGGCCTCCTTCAACACTGTGAGGATTCTATGATTCAATTATTCAATAACTAAACTTATCTCCTGAAAGCCCAACCTAACGAGTGTACACGGCACTTTGCAAACCTTCTTCCCACAGCAAGGGCCATTCGCTGCTCCTATCTGGATATTCCCAACAGCCTTCCCGATTAAACACTGCAAACTCTGCACATCAATTACATAGATTCCCACTGAAACTAGCAGAGATGGCAATTCCAGCTGGGGAAAATTCCGGAGGTTTCGTCACATGGTCTCCAGTCCTTTTGTTGATTTGTTTCTGGAACCTGGGCTTCATTGGCCAGTCCACCGTTTATTTCCCATCCCTAATTGCCCTCGAGAAGGTGATGGTGGTTAGCAGAATGGAAAGGTCCATTCGAAACTACTCTCCGGAATCGGTTGCATTCTTGGACACACGCCTCTCCATCAAGAATGGTCGCCTCAGCACTTCACTGTACCGCAAGCCCACGGATAACCTCACGATGCTCCATTTCTCCAGCTTCCACCCTAAACATGTTAAAGAAGCCATCCCCTACAGACAAGTCCTCCGTAAACACAGGATCTGCTCAGGTGAGGAGGATCGTAACAGACACCTCCAGACGCTGAAAGATGCCCTCGTAAGCATGGGATATGGCGCTCCACTCATCAATCAACAGTTCCGACGCGCCACAGCGAAAATCCACACCGACCTCCTCAGAAGACAAACACGGGACACGGTGGACAGAGTACCCTTCGTCATCCAGTACTTCTCCGGAGCGGAGAAGCTATGGCATCTTCTTCAGAGCCTTCAACATGTCATCGATGAAGACGAACATCTCGTCAAGGCCATCCCTACACCCCCACTTCTTGCCTTCAACAACTGCGCAACCTCAAACAGACCATTGTCCACAGCAAACTACCCAGCCTTCGGGAGAACAGTGACCATGACATCACACAACCCTGCCACAGCAACCTCTGCAAGACGTGCCGGATCATCGACACGGATGCCATCATCTCACGTAAGAACACCATCCACCAGGTACATGGTATATACTCTTGCGACTTGGCCAATGTTGTCTACCTGATACGCTGCAGGAAAGGATGTCCCGAGGCATGGTATATTGGTGAGACCATGCAGACGCTATGACAATGGATGAATGAACACTGCTCGACAATCGCTAGGCAAGAGTGTTCTCTTCCTGTTGGGGAGCACTTCAGCAATCAAGGGCATTCAGCCTTCGATCTTCATGTAAACATTCTCCAAGGCTACCTTCAAGACACACGACAACGCAGAATCGCCGAGCAGAAACTGATTAAGGAGAATCCCAAGGCATTTTATTCATACGTTAGGAACAAAAGGGTTGTCAGGGAAAAAATCGGACCTCTCAGGGACAAAAGTGGGGAATTATGCTCAGAGCCCAAAGAAGTAGGGGAGATCCTAAATGAATACTTTGCGTCGGTATTCACAAAGGAGAGAGATGTGTTGACTGGGAGTGTCTCGGAGGGGAGTGTTGAACCGCTGGAGAAAATCTCCATTACAAGGGAGGAAGTGTTAGGTTTGTTAGAGAATATAAAGACTGACAAATCCCCAGGGCCTGATGGAATCTATCCAAGGCTGCTCAGGGAGACGAGAGATGAAATCGCTGGGCCTCTGACGCAAATCTTTGTCTCGTCACTGGACACAGGTGAGGTCCCAGAGGATTGGAGGATAGCTAATGTGGTCCCGTTATTTAAGAAGGGTAGCAAGGATAACCCGGGTAATTATAGGCCGGTGAGCTTGACGTCCGTGGTGGGGAAGTTGTTGGAGAAGATTCTTAGAGATAGGATGTATGCGCATTTAGAAAGGAATAAACTCATTAACGATAGTCAGCATGGTTTTGTGAGAGGGAGGTCATGCCTCACTAACCTGGTGGAGTTTTTTGAAGAAGTGACTAGAATGGTTGATGAGGGAAGGGCCGTGGATGTCGTCTATATGGACTTTAGTAAGGCGTTTGACAAAGTCCCTCATGGTAGGCTGGTGCAAAAGGTTGGATCTCATGGGATAAAGGGGGAGGTGGCTAGATGGGTGGAGAACTGGCTTGGTCACAGAAGACAGAGGGTGGTAGTGGAAGGGTCTTTTTCCGGCTGGAGGCCTGTGACTAGTGGTGTTCCGCAGGGCTCTGTATTGGGACCTCTGCTGTTTGTGATTTATATCAACGATCTGGAAGAAGGTGTAACTGGGGTGATCAGTAAGTTTGCGGACGATACAAAATTGGCAGGACTTGCAGATAGTGAGGAGCATTGTCAGAGGCTACAGAAGGATATAGATAGGCTGGAAATTTGGGCAAAGAAATGGCAGATGGAGTTCAATCCTGATGAATGCGAAGTGATGCATTTTGGTAGAAATAATATAGGGAGGAGCTATACGATAAATGGCAGAACCATAAAGGGTCTAGATACGCAGAGGGACCTGGGTGTGCAAGTCCACAGATCCTTGAAGGTGACGTCACAGGTGGAGAAGGTGGTGAAGAAGGCATATGGCATGCTTGCCTTTATAGGACGGGGCATAGAGTATAAAAGTTGGGGTCTGATGTTGCAGATGTATAGAACGTTGGTTCGGCCGCATTTGGAATACTGCGTCCAGTTCTAGTCACCACACTACCAGAAGGACGTGGAGGCTTTGGAGAGAGTACAGAGGAGGTTTACCAGGATGTTGCCTGGTATGGAGGGGCTTAATTATGAGGAGAGATTGGGTAAACTGGGGTTGTTCTCCCTGGAAAGACGGAGGATGAGGGGAGACTAAATAGAGGTGTATAAAATTATGAAAGGCATAGATAGGGTGAACAGTGGGAAGCTTTGCCCAGGTCGGTGGTGACGTTCACGAGGGGTCATAGGTTCAAGGTGAAGGGGGGGGAGGTTTAACACAGATATCAGAAGGACATATTTTACACAGAGGGTGGTGGGGGCCTGGAATGCGCTGCCAGGCAAGGTGGTGGAGGCGGACACACTGGGAACGTTTAAGACTTATCTAGATAGCCACATGAACGGAGTGGGAATGGAGGGATGCAAAAGAATGGTCTAGTTTGGACCAGGGAGCGGCACAGGCTCCCGTGTTGCAGCCTTTCTGGGAATGTCAGCTCAGTGCTTGGGACATTCGCTTCCAAAGGTTACGAGGTGCCTCCAGTAAAAGGGTGTACTGTTTGGCATTTATTGGCATAGCCACCAGTGAGGGGAGGCCAGAGTGGCTGTTCAACCCAGTGTCTGCCTCTTGGAGCAGACGAGATACGGCTGAATTGTGAGGCCAGCAATTAGCTTGTTTATGGGGAAAAGGCAGGAGAATGGGGACTTGAGAAAAATATCAACCATGATTGAATGACGGTGCAGACTCGATGGGCTGAGTGGCCTAATTCTGTTCCTATGCCTCATGGTCTTATGCGCAGTGCATTCCCAGAGAGCACCCTGCTTGTCCCAGGTAACAAGAGGTGCAGAATTGAGCAGCCTTCCCATGACCCATTGAGATCTATCATTACACTCAAACCCTGACAATTGGTTTGTGGTTGCCGCACAGATTCTCCCTTTTGCCCTCACATTGCTGCCTGAGTGTGGGTTCCAATCACTGCAGTCATCCTCCCCCGAGGCCCTTCGGGCAGCACAGAGGGGAGACGCAGCCCATTCCTGAATTTCCAACTCTGCCCTGACAACCCTGGCCTGTCATGGGACCCCACCCGGGTAACACACAGTCCCCCCTCAATGCTGACCCTCTTGTCTTCAACCCCTCCCACACTCTTGCCAGCCCCCACTAAGGAAGGGCAGTCCCTCTGCTACGGACATGGACAGGAACCCAGGAAGGAGGACCCGGGAAGCGCTGCCTGCATACCAGCCTTCACAACCCCTTTAAAGCAAGAGGGGCCCTGACATGAAGGGAAGGTAAGATCAGCAAGTGACCCCTTCCGACCCCTCACCCCGAGATGGTGATGATGGGATCCCGAGCCCGGAGTTGCACTTATCTGTGCCCTCCAAGTCCTCTCCGGTGCCCCCTGAGCAGTGCACACTGCCAAGGGTTCTACTACCTGAACGCTCACCTCCGAAAGCGCCCCCCGGAGGTGAAGATGCCAGGGTCACGCTTATGCAGCCCTGTTGTAAATGATGCTGATGTGATGTCATGCTAGAATCCGCTGAATATCCGGTGGGGGGGTGTGGGGGCGGGGGGGGGGGGGGGGGGGGGGGTGTTGGGGGGGGGCGGGGGGGAGGGGGGGGTGTTGGGGGGGGGTTAGGGGGAGAGTCCCAGAGAGAGTGCTCACTAATGACATGCTAATGTATTAAATTCAGCTTCCCAGGATCCCATGCTGTGATTCATGGCACTCCACTAGCGAGCGGCATGGAAGATCAGAACTTAGAAACTCACCAGCGCTAATCACAGTGCCATGAGCGGCACGGTGGCACAGTGGTTAGCACTGCTGCCTCACAGTGCCAGGGTCCAGGTTCAATTCCGGCCTTGGATCACCGTCTGCGTGGGTTTCCTCCGGGTGCTCCGGTTTCCTCCTACAATCCAAAGATGTGCGGGTTAGGTTGATTGGCCATGCTAAATTTAAAGTTTATTTATTAGTCACAAGTAGGCTTACATTCACACTGTAATGAAGTTACTGGGAAAATCCCCCAGTCGCCACACTCTGGCGCCTGTTCGGATACACTGAGGGGGAATTTAACATGGTCAATCCACCTAACCAGCACATCTTTGGACTGTGGGAGGAAACAGGAGCACCCAAAGGAAATCCGCGCAGACACGGGGAGAACATGCAAACTCCACACAGACAGTGACCCAAGCCGGGAATCGAACCCAGGTCTCTGGTGCTGTGAGGCGTCGATGGTAGTTATGATGTGGAGATGCCGGCGTTGGACTGGGGTAAACACAGTAAGAGTTTTAACAACACCAGGTTAAAGTCCAACAGGTTTATTTGGTAGCAAATGCCATTAGCTTTCGGAGCGCTGCTCCTTCGTCAGAGGGAGTGGATGGCATTTGCTACCAAATAAACCTGTTGGACTTTAACCTGGTGTTGTTAAAACTCTTACTGTGTTTACCCCAGTCCAACGCCGGCATCTCCACATCATAACTACCATCGACGCCTCACAACACCAGAGACCTGGGTTCGATTCCCGGCTTGGGTCACTCTCTGTGTGGAGTTTGCATGTTCTCCCCGTGTCTGCGTGGATTTCCTTTGGGTGCTCTGGTTTACTCACACAGTCCAAAGATGTGCTGGTTAGGTGGATTGACCATGTTAAATTCTCCGTCAGTGTATGGACCCTGGCGCTGTGAGGCAGCAGTGCTAACCACTGTGCCACCATGCCGCTCATGGCACTGTGATTAGCGCTGGTGAGTTTCTAAGTTCTGATCTTCTATGCCGCTCGCTAGTGGAGTGCCATGAATCACACCATGGGATCCTGGGAAGCTGAATTTAATACATTAGCATGTCATTAGTGAGCACTCTCTCTGGGACTCTCCCCCCAACCACGCCCCCCCCCCCCCCCCCGCCCCACCCCCACCCCCCCACCGGATATTCAGCGGATTCTAGCGTGACGTCACATCAGTATCATTTACAACAGTGTTGCATAAGCGTGAACCTGGCATCTTCACCTCCGGGGGGCGCTTTCGGAGATGAGCGTTCAGGTAGTAGAACTTCCCCGGAGCAGAGAAGCTACGGCATCTCCTCCAGAGCCTTCAGCATGTCATTGATTGATGCGCGACAATCAAGCACGAGGTACAAGGCTTCAGCTATTGAAGGCTTTTATTAGCAAACAATGGAACTAACTAACACGAGTACACCAATTCAGACTGGAGGGGTCCCGCCTGAGCAGAGGGTCTTATACCTCTCCCCAGGAGGCGGGGCCCGACCGGGATGTGCCATAACAACATCTACCACAGGTAAACACCCTAACCCAACAACATTATACAACCCCCACAGTGGCAACACCCTAACCCAACAGTAACATAGGAATAACCCCACAGTGGTAACCAACGATGGTTCACCACATTCACCCCTCCTTTAAAAACAAAGGCCGGCGGGGTGCGAAAACAGGTCACATATATACAAAATTCACAAGTCCAGACGGTCTGGAGGACCGCACCGTCGCTGTGATCTCCTCAACACCGGTTGCGACACCGGAGCAGGTGCTTGCGGTGGCGTTCTCTCCAAAACAGCGTCCGGCTGTCCCCTCGAGGACTCCCGGGCCGGTTGACCCTGGTGAGGCGATGGTGCAGGGGATCCTGGAACCTTCTGTGGTGGCGCCGATCTCCGAGTCTCAGGCAAGCTGTACATGGGAGTATAACTGTTATGCACTGGTCCCGGTGCTGACCGCGCCACGTCTGGGGAAGAAATAAGTGATAGGGGATTCGTGACAGGGGGTATGGGAGCGACAGGAGTTGCTACGTCCCCTGCGGGCGCCAGGTCTCGAATCGAGACTGTGTCCTCTCGCCCGTCAGGATATGCCACATAGGCATACTGAGGGTTGGCGTGGAGGAGTTGGACCGGTTCGACCATGGGGTCGGACTTGCGGGCCCTCACATGTCGCCGCAGAAGGACAGGTCCTGGGTACGTCAACCAGGCTGGTAAGGAGATCCCCGAGGACGACTTCCGAGGGAATGAGAACATCCTCTCGTGGGGAGTAGCATTGGTTGCCGTACACAGGAGGGAGCGAATGGAATGAAGCGCATTTGGAAGGACCTCCTGCCAACGGGAGACTGGAAGGCCCCTGGATTTCAGCGCCAGTAGGACAGCCTTCCAGACTGTAGCATTCTCCCTCTCCACCTGTCCGTTACCCCTAGGGTTGTAGCTCGTGGTTCTACTAGAGGCAATCCCGTATGAGAGCAGGAATTGCCTCAAGTCGTTACTCATGAACGACGAGCCCCTGTCGCTATGTATGTAGCAGGGGTACCCGAACAGGGTAAAAA
Source organism: Mustelus asterias (assembly GCF_964213995.1). Lineage (NCBI taxonomy): Eukaryota > Metazoa > Chordata > Chondrichthyes > Carcharhiniformes > Triakidae > Mustelus > Mustelus asterias. Next base: position 12,913,204 of record NC_135807.1, read on the forward strand.
GATCACTGAATGCCTTAATCACTGTGGCAGTCGACGTGTCCGCACAGGGGACAACAAACGGGAACCGGGAGTATTCATCTATTATATTGAGGAAATAGACATTCCGGTCCGTTGAGGGAAGGGGGCCCTTAAAATCCACACTCAGCCTCTCGAAGGGGCGAGTGGCCTTGACCAATTGCGCCCGGTCCGGTCGATAAAAGTGCGGTTTGCATTCCGCGCAAATCCGACAGCTTCTTGTTACTGACCTGACATCCTCCACCGAGTAGGGCAGGTTGCGGGCTTTTACGAAGTGGTAGAGTCGGGTGACTCCAGGATGGCACAGGTCATTGTGGAGGGCCTTCAAGCGGTCCTCCTGCATGATGGCGCATGTTCCGCGCGAGAGGGCATCCGAGGGCTCATTGAGCTTCCCTGGACGATACATAATATCGTAATTATAGGTGGAGAGCTCAATTCTCCACCGCAAGATCTTATCATTCTTGATCTTGCCCCTCTGCGTGTTACTGAACATAAACGCCACGGATCGTTGATCCGTGATCGGGGTGAACCGCCTCCCCGCCAGGTAATGGCGCCAGTGTCTGATGGCCTCCACAATGGCCTGAGCCTCCTTCTCCACCGCTGAGTGCCGAATTTCGGGACCTTGAAGGGTGCGGGAAAAAAACGCGACGGGCCTGCCTGCCTGGTTTAGTGTGGCGGCCAGGGCGAAATCAGATGCATCACTTTCCACCTGAAAAGGGATGGATTCATCCACCGCGTGCATCGTGGCTTTCGCAATGTCGCTTTTCAAAGCCTTGAAGGCCAATTGGGCCTCTGGCGTGAGTGGGAAGGTCGTGGACTTGATGAGCGGACGGGCTTTGTCCGCGTAGTTGGGGACCCACTGCGCATAATACGAAAAGAAGCCAAGGCACCTCCTCAGTGCTTTTGTGCTATCGGGCAAGGGAAGTTCAGTAAGGGGGCGCATACGGTCTGGATCAGGGCCGATGACCCCGTTTTCCACCACGTATCCAAGGATAGCTAACCTGCGCGTACGGAATACGCACTTCTCCCTGTTATAGGTCAGATTCAGGCGAGATGCAGTGCGCAGAAAGTTTTGGAGATTCGTGTCATGGTCCTGCTGGTCATGGCCGCAGATGGTGACGTTATCCAGGTACGGGAAGGTAGCCCGCAACCCGTTCTGGTCCACCATTCGGTCCATAGCACGCTGGAAGACCGAGACCCCATTGGTGACACCAAATGGAACCCTAAGAAACTGGTATAGACGACCATCCGCCTCAAAAGCCGTGTATTGTCGGTCCTCTGGGCGGATGGGGAGTTCATGGTAGGCGGACTTAAGGTCTATGGTGGAGAACACCCGGTACTGCGCAATCTGATTGACCATATCAGATATGCGCGGGAGAGGATACGCATCCAGCTGCGTATAACGGTTAATGGTCTGACTGTAGTCGATGACCATCCGAGGTTTGTTCCCGCTTTTAACCACCACGACCTGCGCTCTCCACGGACTAGCACTGGCCTGTATGATCCCTTCTTTGAGGAGCCGCTGAACCTCAGATCTGATAAAGATCTGGTCTTCAGCGTTGTAACGCCTACTCTTAGTAGCGATGGGCTTGCAGCCTGGTACAAGATTCTTAAATAAAGAAGGTGTGGTGATCTTTAGTGTGGAAAGATTGCATGCGGGGCGCTTTGGGCAATTTGGAGGCTGCGGCTGATTCCCTACTGCCAGTGAAGGGAGTGGCCCACCGTACTGTAGGATCACACTCTTCATGTGGACCATAAAGTTTAGTCTGAGGAGAATTGGCGCACAAAGGTGCGGTAACACAAGGAGCCTGTATCGCTCGTACATTGTGCCCTGCACCTCTAGGGTTACCACACAACGTCCTTGGATCGGTACAGACCGGGACCGTGATGCCATGGAAATTGTCTGTTTGGCAGGTAGAACCCGGAGTCCACACCTTTTTGCAGTGTCAGGGTGAATAAAACTCTCGGTGCTCCCACTGTCAAACAGACAATACACAGTACGACCATTTACCTTGATGTTCATCATGGAACTGTCAAGCCTGTGATGCTTTGTCTGGTCCAGAGAGATCGACGCCACCGTTGGCCCCTGGGCGTCACTGCAGGCAGCTGAGGTTGATACTGAGGACCCCTGCTGGTCGCTCCTAGTCGTCGTCGACCATGATGGCCGCCCCCATGAATCGCACGTGGGTGAGGGCGCCAAGCGTAGCGACTCCTGGTGGTCTTCCTCCTCCTCCGTCAGCCACGATGGCGCCGTCCTGGATTCGCACGTGGTCGGGCCTCGCGGGTACCGCGACATCGAAGGAGATTGTCTCCGCTCTGGAGGGTCACAGGCTGCACTGCCGTTCTTGGGCTTCGACCTGCAAACTTTAGCATAGTGCCCCTTTTTACCACACTGACTGCAGATCGCCGTTTTTGCAGGACACTGTTGCCATGGATGCTTGGCTCCGCCGCAAAAATAGCATCGCTGGCCGCCTGGAGCTGCCGCCGTCGTCGGATCGATATGGGAGCGCGAGCCCGTGGGGCGAGGAGGGATTTGTGCTTGCTCCTGCCACGTTGTCTCCGCGTGGTCTTCGGGGTACAGAGCCAAGCTTTTCGACGCTGCCTCCAGCATCTCAGCCATCTCCATCGCTTGGGTCAAGTTGAGGTTCCCTTTCTCTAATAGCTTAAGCCGGATGTACGAGGACCCTACCCCTGCTACGAACGCATCTCGGGCGAGGTCGTACATATATTGCTCTGCCGACACATCTTTGCAGTCGCAGCCCCTGGCAAGCTGCAAGAGCTCATTGGCATAGTCCTCCATGGTTTCGCCCGACTGCCGACGTCGTGTAGCGAGGAGGTAACGAGCGTGGATCTCGTTGGGTGGTCTCGTGTACCGTTTCTTCAAGAGCTCGATGGCCCTCGGGTAAGTGGTGGCCGCACGAATCGCAAGATAGACCGTGTCGCTTACCCTCGCGTGGAGGACCTGGAGTTTGTCGTCGTCCGTAGTAACAGCTGCAGAGGCTGCCAGGTAGTCCTCGAAACACTTCCACCAGTGGTCGAAGGTGTTAGCGGCACCGACCGCACGTGGGTCCAGCGTCAGACGCTCTGGTTTTAGTATTTGTTCCATACTCCCTTTATTGTCGAGAGTTTTATGTTTGCTAATAAAATTGATGCGCGACAATCAAGCACGAGGTACAAGGCTTCAGCTATTGAAGGCTTTTATTAGCAAACAATGGAACTAACTAACACGAGTACACCAATTCAGACTGGAGGGGTCCCGCCTGAGCAGAGGGTCTTATACATCTCCCCAGGAGGCGGGGCCCGACCGGGATGTGCCATAACAACATCTACCACAGGTAAACACCCTAACCCAACAACATTATACAACCCCCACAGTGGCAACACCCTAACCCAACAGTAACATAGGAATAACCCCACAGTGGTAACCAACGATGGTTCACCACATTGATGAAGACGAACATCTCGCCAAGGCCATCCCCACACCCCCACTTCTTGCCTTCAAACAACCGCACAACCTCAAACAGACCATTGTCCACAGCAAACTACCCAGCCTTCAGGAGAACAGTGACCACGACACCACACAACCCTGCCACAGCAACCTCTGCAAGACGTGCCGGATCATCGACACGGATGCCATCATCTCACGTGAGAACACCATCTACCAGGTACACGGTACCTACTCTTACAACTCGGCCAACGTTGCCTACCTGATAAGCTACAGGAAAGGATGTCCCGAGGCATGGTACATTGGGGAAACCATGCAGACGCTACGACAATAGATGAATGAACACAGCTCGACAATCACCAGGCAAGACTGTTCTCTTCCTGTTGGGGAGCACTTCAGCGGTCACAGGCATTCAGCCTCTGATCTTTGGGTAAGCGTTCTCCAAGGCGGCCTTCACGACACACGACAGCGCAGAGTCGCTGAGCAGAAACTGATAGCCAAGTTCCGCACACATGAGGACGGCCTCAACCGGGATATTGGGTTCATGACACACTATCGGTAACCCCCACAGCTTGCCTCTTGGACATGCAAAATCTCACTGGCTGTCCTGTCTGGAGACAATACACATTTCTTTAACCTGTGCCTGATGCTCCCTCCACTCACATTGTCTCTATCTTTAGGACCTGATCAGCTGTAAAGATTCGCATTCTAATCAGTATTCTGTAACTTGATTTTGTGTCTCTGTGTGCCTTGTTTGAGAGCAGATATCCGCTCCATCTGACGAAGGAGCAGCGCTCCGAAAGTTAATGGCATTTGCTACCAAATAAACCTGTTGGACTTTAACCTGGTGTTGTTAAAACTCTTGCTGTGAGGCATCAGTGCTGACCGCTATGCCACCCTAGTGTCAGGGGGATTACCAGGGCAAATGCGTGGGGTTACGGGAATACGGCCTGGGTGGGATTGTGGTTGGTGCAGACTCGAGGGTCCGAATGGCCTCCTTCTGCACTGTCGGGATTCTATGATTCTATAAATCACGCCTGAGTCTTTCCGGGTTTCGCTCGCATGCCGCCATTGCCGTGGATGCAGACTGCGGGCTCTAAATCACCCCAGCATTTCTGGGCGCCAGTTTTATCAGGTTCTCTTTAACTGCCAGAAATTTCTCCTGCGAGAAATAGATAGCTACAAATTTACCTGTTTACTGCATCAAGGCACTTAGATTTATCGCTGGAAAATAATTTTAGCACATGCTTGAATTAGCACTCCATAGCAAACAATCTCCACTGCTTCACCTTCTTCCCCATTTGCTTCCGTGGCAAAACGGGCACTCGTTTCTTGTTGCACAGCCCTTCTCATTAAATTTATACCACAACAAGTCCAAATAAATAATTTAGCCTTGATCCCAAGATCTTAACAAAGCTGGACGAGTTACTCCCTGATAATCGGAGCTTCACTTTTCGCCTTATTCTCAATACTAATGAACAGTTGCCTGTACAGCAAAAATCTGGTGTCAAAGAACCACTTCTACATTAATTTTTGAGCTTTCAGCTGAGGCTGTCATGTGTAGCTTGCAACAGGTTTCCCTGGAGAACGTGCATTATTCACAATCGTTATTATTTCCCTTTCTAACAAGCGATCTTCAAACACTATTCACACAAGACAACTCTCGCAATTCCCTCAGATATTCCTCTGTGCGGCTGCTAAGTGTAAAAAGGGATTTACCTTATTCCAAAAGAAAGTTTCTCTGAAAGTCCCCCAGCATGAATAATACACTTTGAAGTTACTAAATCTTGTCTTGCACTGCCCCTTAGTTTAAACATCACAGAGAAGCTTCCTTGTAGTGCTACATGCTTCTGCCTTTATGCTACTTAATTAAAGCAGCTTTTAGGAAATGTAAATAATTAGTTTATCTCAGATCCCTCTGATCTATCGCAACTTTCAAATTCTTTGCCACGTAACTCTTGTTTACAAGAAATTACCCACGCAAGCAAAATGAAATGGATCAAAGTTTCTGCAATCCGTTTTTATTCGGAGGAATTGCTTTGACTTCAGAGGTAAGGGGAAATCATAGAATCGAATCCCTGCAGTGCAGAAGGAGGCCATTCAGCCCATCAAGTCTACACAGACCACAATCCCACCCTATTTCCATAACCCCACATCTTTACCCTGCTAATCCCCCTGACACTAAGGGTTAATTTAGCATGGCCACACATTTTTCGGACTGTTGGAGGAAACCGGAGCACCCGGAGGAAACCCATGCAGACACGGGGAGAACGTGCAAACTTCGCACTGGCAGTGACCCAAGGCTGGAATCGAACCCAGGTCCCTGGCGCTGAGAGGTAGCAGTGCTAACCACTGTGCCACCGTGCCGCCCCTTGCCGAAAGAGCAAGACTGTGCGACTAATTGGAATGTGCTTTAAAGGACTGGCGCAGACTAAATGGGCCGAATTGCCTCCTTCTGTGCTGCACTGTTCTATGCTTCAATGATCTTTTTAAATAAACTCTTCAACAATGTTCCCAATTAATCCTCACCCATGTCTTTGCTATAGGAGGAATACAACGAAGGTTTGCCAGGCTGACTCTTGGACTGGCAGGTCTGTCATATGAGGAGAGACTAAGTCAGTTATAGAGTCATAGAGTCAAAGAGGTTTCCAGCATGGAAACAGGCCCTTCGGCCCAACTTGCTCATGCCGCCCAGTTTTCACCATTAAGCTAATCCCAATTGCCCGCATTTGGCCCATATCCCTCTATATCCATCTTACCCATGTAACTGTCTAAATGCTTTTTAAAAGGCAAAATTGTACCCGCCTCTACTACTACTTCTGGCAGCTTGTTCCAGACACTCATCACCCTCTGTGTCAAAAGATTGCTCCTCTGGACTCTTTTGTATCTCTCTCCCCTCTCAACTTAAACCTATGCCCTCTAGTTTTCGATTCCCCTACCTTTGGGGTCAGGATTATAGAACATAGAACATAGAACAGTACAGCACAGAACAGGCCCTTCAGCCCACGATGTTGTGCCGAGCTTTATCTGAAACCAAGACCAAGCTATCCCACTCCCTATCATCCTGGTGTGCTCCATGTGCCTATCCAATAACCGCTTAAATGTTCCTAAAGTGTCTGACTCCACTATCACTGCAGGCAGTCCATTCCACACCCCAATCACTCTCTGCGTAAAGAACCTACCTCTGATATCCTTCCTATATCTCCCACCATGAACCCTATAGTTATGCCCCCTTGTAATAGCTCCATCCACCCGAGGAAATAGTCTTTGAACGTTCACTCTATCTATCCCCTTCATCATTTTATAAACCTCTATTAAGTCTCCCCTCAGCCTCCTCCGCTCCAGAGAGAACAGCCCTAGCTCCCTCAACCTTTCCTCACAAGACCTACCCTCCAAACCAGGCAGCATCCTGGTAAATCTCCTCTGCACTCTTTCCATCGCTTCCACATCCTTCTTATAGTGAGGTGACCAGAACTGCACACAATATTCCAAATGTTTATGGTCCAAGTGCAGGTCAGTGGGACTAGGCACAAAATGGTTCGGCACAGACAAGATGGGCCAAAAGACCTGTTTCTGAGCTGTAATTTTCTATGGTTCTATGTGGTCTCACCAAGGTCCTGTACATCAGAAACATTCTTTCTGAATCTACCCTGTCAAAGCCTTTTAGAATTTTATAAGTTTCTATGAGACCCCCCCTCACTCTTCTACCCCATAACCCCACGGCTCTTAAACTCCAACCCCCTGTTAATAAAAGCTAACACACTATAGGCCTTCTTCACAGCTCTATCCACTTGAGTGGCAACCTTTAGAGATCTGTGGATATGGACCCCAAGATCTCTCTGTTCCTCCACAGTCTTCAGAACCCTACCTTTGACCCTGTAATCCACATTTAAATTAGTCCTACCAAAATGAATCACCTCACATTTATCAGGTTTAAACTCCATTTGCCATTTTTCAGCCCAGCTTTGCATCCTATCTATGACTCTTTGCAGCCGACAACAGCCCTCCACCTCATCCACTACTCCACCAATCTTGATGTCATCAGCAAATTTACTGATCCACCCTTCAGCCCCCTCCTCTAAGTCATTAATAAAAATCACAAAGAGCAGAGGATCAAGCACTGATCCCTGTGGCACTCCGCTAGCAACCTGCCTCCAATCTGAAAATTTTCCATCCACCACCACCCTCTGTCTTCGATCAGACAGCCAGTTACCTATCCAATCGGCCAACTTTCCCTCTATCCCACACCTCCTCAGTTTCATCATAAGCCGACCATGGGGGACCTTATCAAACGCCTTACTAAAATCCATGTATATGACATCAACTGCCCTACCTTCATCAACACTTGAGTTGATATTTACTTGAGTTTAGAAGAGTGAGGGGGGGTCTCATAGAAACTTATAAAATTCTAAAAGGCTTTGACAGGGTAGATTCAGAAAGAATGTTTCCGATGGTGGTGGAGTCCAGAACGAGGGGTCATAGTTTGAGGATAAGGGGTAAACCTTTTAGAACTGAGGTGAGGAGAAATTTCTTCACCCAGAGGGTGGTGAATGTGTGGAATTCTCTACCACTGAATGTAGTTGAGGCCAAAATGTTGTCTGATTTAAAGAAGAAATTAGATATAGCTCTTGGGACTAAAGGGATTAAGGGATATGGGGGGAATGGGGTATCAGGATATTGAATTTGATGATCAGCCATGATCATAATGAATGGCAGAGCAGGTTTGAAGGGCTGAATGGCCTCCTCCTGCTTCTAGTTTCTATGTTTCTATGTTGCCACGATGTCTTCCCTGTTAATCTTCCTCTTGGTTTGAATTGCTGACTTTGAATTTCAATCTCAGGGCTATATTTTCCCACCTTGGTTTTGACCTTGGTGAACATAGTTAACATGGTGGGTAGTTAGAGTCACACAGGTATGTATCTGAAGAAAAAACTGGGCACTCAGACAACCTCCTCAGTCATGGCTCAATGGGTAACGCTCTTAGCTCTGAGTTGGAGCATTGTGGGTGCAAGTCCCACTCCAGAGTGTTGTGCTCCAAAATCCAGGCTGACAGTTCTGTGTGTTGCAGCTAGGGAGTGCTGCATTGTTGGAGGTGCTGTCTTATGGATGGGATGCTAAGCTGAGGCCCCATCTATTATCATGGGTGAATGTAAAAGACCCCATGGAGCTATTTGAAGAAGAGAATTCCCCTCGTATTAATCCTCCAATCAACATTGCTAAAACAAAATCCCAGGATACCTGGCAGTTATCACGTTGGTGCTTTTTGGGAGCTTGCTTGTAAAAATTTGCTGCTTTGTTGCCTTCATCACAACTGTGATTATGCTTCAAAATGTCATTGGTCCTGAAACACTTTGGATGTTGTGAAAGTTAGCACATAAATGCAAGTATTTATATTTCTATTCCTACCACTCTATGTATTTCATCTCACCCTATCAGCATATCCTTCTATTCCTTTCCCTCTGACATGCTGATCTAGCTGAAGTGTGTCTACTGTGACGATACTGTGCCTTTAAGAAATGTATTTATAGAGTTTTTCTGGTGAGGGGTATGTTTAAAATTCAACTCTGTTTTACACGGTGCCAATTTGTCTGCAGTAGGCTCAATGCTGAGAATGCACACTAACGATGATTTTAGCTAGGGATGTGTTTGTGTTAATCTGAGTTAATGTACTTTTGTTTATTCGGGTTTTCTCCTGGGTTTCAGAGTAGGGTTTTGATTAGATTGATTGACAAGAGACAGTCATGTATTAATGGGAGAAGCTAAGCTTGCAGGAGAAACAGTGTTTTTAAAATCAAGAGCAGTTGCTGCCTAGTTCTGAAAGAAGCAAGAGGTGTATTTCTGTCTCTCTCCCTTTCTCTCTCCCTCTCTCTCTCCAGAGGTGCTTAAAAAGCACTAGGACTATTAACAAGTACAGACACATAAGCCAGTGTGTTGCTAACTGATTTGAAGAGGGGGTTTTATTCTGTAAGAGGAATATTGCTGGAATTGGAACTCATAGGGATAGGTTCGCAGTCAAGAATTGTATCTTGTCATGTTAAAGCATTTGTCAAATGTTAAATGCTAAGCTAATTCATTTGTTATAGTTAAATAGTTAAACTGTATTGTTAAATAAAGTTTTTCTGATAAAAGCTTCCCAGTGGGTCAACGAAATCACACCTGAAACAACTTATCCTCACACTAATGCCAAAATAAAAAAATTGTTGGGGTCTTGTCGGGCTACATAACACACTTTGGGGTTTCTGATCTCGTACCCTAACACTATATTACTTGCATCAGCCCATCCCTGTTTTAGTGTGATGTATCAGAGTTGGTTGATCTGCTATAGCCCTGTTTACACCATCGCTGTAACCTCATTTATTTGCCAACATGAAGCTTGCTGCCATTACAGATTGTTCCTGTTTCTTTAGATTTTCTGATTACAAATGTGAGGTAATGCATTTTGGAAGGTCGAATACAGATCGGAAATATACAGTAAATGACAGAACCCTTAAGAGTTTGATAGGCAGAGGGATCTGGGTGTACAGGTACACAGGTCACTGAAAGTGGCAATGCAGGTGGAGAAGGTAGTCAAGAAGGCATACGGTATACTTGCCTTCATCAGCCGGAGAACTGAGTTTAAAAATTGGCAAGTCATGTTGCAACTTTATAGAACCTTAGTTAGGCCGCACTTGGAATATAGTGTTCAATTCTGGTCGCCACACTACCAGAAGGATGTGGAGGCTTTGGAGAGGGTACGGAAAAGATTTACCAGGATATTGCCTGGTATGGAGGGCATTAGCTATGAGGAGAGGTTGGAGAAACTTGGTTTGTTCTTACTGGAACGATGGAGGTTGAGGGGTGACCTGATAGAAGTCTACAAAACTATGAGAGGCATGGACAGAGTGGATAGTCAGAAGCTTTTTCCCAGGGTGGAAGAGTCAATTACTCGGGGGCACAGGTTTAAGGTGCGAGGGGCAAGGTTTTCAGGAGATGTATGAGGCAAGTTTTTTTTTTACACAGAGAGTGGTGGGTGCCTGGAACTCGCTGCCGGGGGAGGTAGTGGAAGCAGATACGATAGTGAGTTTTAAGGGGCGTCTGGACAAATACATGAATAGGATGGGAATAGAGGGATATGGTCCCCGGAAGGGTAGCGGCTTTTAGTTCAGACGGGCAGCATGGTCAGTGCAGGCTTGGAGGGCCGAAGGGCCTGTTCCTGTGCTGTAATTTTCTTTGTTCTTTGTTCAATGCCATCTCTGGATTGTATGATTCTCGCAATCCTCAACATCCATTAAATTTCTTTCTTTGGGGCCCCCAGTATTTAAGGAACTGAGTAATCGGGGGGAGGGAGAGGGAGAACATAGAACATAGAACATAGAAAGCCACAGCACAAACAGGCCCTTCGGCCCACAAGTTGCGCCGATCACATCCCCACCTCTAGGCCTATCTATAGCCCTCAATCCCATTAAATCCCATGTACTCATCCAGAAGTCTCTTAAAAGACCCCAACGAGTTTGCCTCCACCACCACCGACGTCAGCCGATTCCACTCACCCACCACCCTCTGAGTGAAAAACTTACCCCTGACATCTCCTCTGTACCTACCCCCCAGCACCTTAAACCTGTGTCCTCTCGTAGCAACCATTTCAGCCCTTGGAAATAGCCTCTGAGAGTCTACCCTATCCAGACCTCTCAACATCTTGTAAACCTCTATCAGGTCACCTCTCATCCTTCGTCTCTCCAGGGAGAAGAGACCAAGCTCCCTCAACCTATCCTCATAAGGCATGCCCCCCAATCCAGGCAACATCCTTGTAAATCTCCTCTGCACCCTTTCAATGGCTTCAACATCTTTCCTGTAATGAGGTGACCAGAACTGCGCGCAGTACTCCAAGTGGGGTCTAACCAGGGTCCTATAAAGCTGCAGCATTATCTCCCGACTCCTAAACTCAATCCCTCGATTAATGAAGGCCAGTACGCCGTACGCCTTCTTGACCGCATCCTCCACCTGCGAGGCCGATTTAAGAGTCCTATGGACCCGGACCCCAAGGTCCTTCTGATCCTCTACACTGCTAAGAATGGTACCCTTCATATTATACTGCTGCTTCATCCCATTGGATCTGCCAAAATGGATCACCACACACTTATCCGGGTTGAAGTCCATCTGCCACTTCTCCGCCCAGTCTTGCATTCTATCTATGTCTCGCTGCAACTTCTGACATCCCTCCAAACTATCCACAACACCACCTACCTTGGTGTCGTCAGCAAACTTACCAACCCATCCCTCCACTTCCTCATCCAGGTCATTTATGAAAATGACAAACAGCAAGGGTCCCAGAACAGATCCCTGGGGCACTCCACTGGTCACTGACCTCCATGCAGAGAAAGACCCCTCCACAGCCACTCTCTGCCTTCTGCAGGCAAGCCAGTTCTGGATCCACAAGGCAACAGCCCCTTGGATCCCATGCCCTCTCACTTTCTCAAGAAGTCAAGGAGGTGAGTTACAGATAGGACAGCTGGAGTCAGGCGCTTCCCAAAACATTTTAAAGTCTTTTCTCCAGCCTTCCCAGCAGCGGGAATTCCGCGGCAAAGGAACGGATGGGGAAGGAGCTGGAAATCATGATCGAGCGTGGGGGAGTTGGGTAGGGTGGATCATGTGGCTGTTGAGGATGGGTAAGGGAGAGATCAGAGGGGGAAATGAGCTGGTGGTCAGGCGGGGAGATGACAGTGAGAGCTGGTGCTTATCAGGAGTGAAGCAGGCAGACTAGCTGGGACATATTGCTGGGGACGGCACGGTGTCACAGTGGTTAACACTGCTGCCTCACAGCGCCAGGGACCCGGGTTTGAATCCCGGCTCGGGTCACTGTCTGTGTGGAGTTTGCATGTTCTCCCCATGTCTGCGTGGGTTTCCTCCGGGTGCTCCGGTTTAATCCTACAGTCCAAAGATATATGGGTTAGCTGGATTGACATGGTAAGATTGCCCCTAGTGTGTAGGGTGGGTGGATTAGCTGTGATGGATGCGTTGGGTTGTGGCAATGGGGCAATGGGGTGGGTTTGGGTGGGATGCTCTTTGGAGGGTCAGTACAGACCTGATAGGCCGAATGGCCTCTTTCTGCACTGTAGGAATTCTATGAACATACGTCCTCGACGCTGAATGGCCAACTGTGTAGCGTGCCAACCTAATTACTTTACCTGTTAGCCACTCTTGCCATTGTCACTGTAGTGCCCGCCATCAGGTTCATGGGTTGTGCTTCACTGATTGTTACCGTCACAACTTTGTTTCACACAAGTCCTTGATGACCCTGTCAGGAGTCACATTGGAATGTCTCAGTCATTGTCTGTCTGTCTCTTTGAACAGAAAACACAGCTTCTTCTCTGATAGCCTGACCTTGCTGACTTAAAGTATTAATCACCAATTCTGATTCATTGGATTTCTCAAGATCAATAATGTTTTTGCCCTGACCTCAGTAACAAGGATGTGTTTATGTCCCATGGGGGGAAGCCTGTATTCTATTCCTCCGCAGTGCATTGGAAACAGTCACTAACTTCATATCTTCTCTTCTCATTAGAATAGCCCACCCTTTTAAAACTCTGACCAGTTTTGCAAAAGGCTCTTTGTCATATGATTTTGCGAGCTATATTAGATTGGCCGCTCTGTCCTGAGAAGGCTGAAGATATTTTGCCTGATTCGAACTGGACTGTCATTTAAAAGCACAAAATTTCATTTCAGGGAAAGGAGGTTCACTCAGGATTGAATCTCTCCCCTCGGTGCCTCGATGAAGGATTAATATCCGGATCTCTGGAAATGAGCTTTACACAGAATCCCTACAGTGCAGAAGGAGGCCATTCGGCCCATCGAGTCTTCATCGACTCTCCAACAGAGCAGCTTACCCAAGCCATATCCCAGTAACCCCACGTTGACACAGTGGTTAACTCTGCTGCCTTGCAGCGCCAGGGACCCGGGTTCGAATCCCGGCTTGGGTCACTGTCTGTGCGGAATCTGCATGTTCTCCCCGTGTCAGCGTGGGTTTCCTCCGCGTGCTCTGGTGTCCTCCCACAGTCTGAAAGACGTGCTGGTTAGGTGCATTGACCTGAACAGGTGCCGGAGTGTGACGACTAGGGGAATTTCACAGTAACTTCATTGCAGTGTTAATGTTATCCTTACTCGTGACTCAAAAATAAACTTTATTTACCCTGCTAATTCCCCTGACATACACATCGTGGGACACGAAGGGGCAATTTAACATGGCCAATCCCCCTAAGGTGTACATCTTTGTGCCGCCCTTATGGTATTTGAAATCCTGCGGAGGAGAGACAGTAAATACAATTTCCATCGCTTTCAAGTGAATGATTAAAATGTGAAGCAAGTCTTGAATGTGTATTTCTGAAATGAATCAGCATGTTGCACTGTCTGGTCCAAATGAGGGAAAGGGATTCTGAACCTGTTCATTTGTGTTGTATTTGTGCTTTGCAGATTGTGGTCAGAACACAGTGCCCTCCCCTGGGGGGGGGGGGCCTTTCTACCCCGTCACCAACTGAGGCCACCAAGTGGACAATTAATGCTTGCACTTAAGAGACCCATCCCACCACTGCTGGCATTAACACTGTAGCGGCCGGAGTGCTCACACTGCAGAGAATATGACCTGCAAACCCATGGCCCTCCCATGAAGGGTGCTTCACTCAAAAGCATTCAGGGCCTGATCAAGGGGCGGGGGGTGGGGACTAATAGTCCCCACCTTGCCCCTTCTCCCAACACCCACTTCCTCATCATGAATCCAGTCCTGTTACTGCCACCCCCCCCCCCCCCCCCCTTCCCACCATCGCTGACCTGCACCTGGGTCCCTCCTCCAACTGAAGCATTGGGTGGGTTTAGGACCGGAGTAACCATCTCCCTCCCAGTGGCACTGCCAAGTACAAAAGACCTGTCGGCCTCCAATTGAAAGGCCCACAGGTGGCCAAATATGTGCCTGAGTGACACAAAGCCCAATAGGCCTGCCTGAAAAGAAGCGCTAAGGGGGCCTGCAGCCAAAAGCCCTGTGGGAAAGGACAAAGATAGCAGGCGGCACGATGGTACAGTGGTTAGCACTGCTGCCTCACAGCACCAGGGACCCAGGTTCGATTCCCGGCTTGGGTCACTGCCTGTGTGGAGTCTGCACGTTCTCCCCATGTCTGCGTGGGTTTCCTCCGGGTGCTCCAATTTTCTCTCACGGTCCAGAGATGTGCAGGTTAGTGGATTGGCCATGCTAAATTGCCCCTTAGTGTCAGGGGTACTAGCTGGGATAAATGCATGGGGTTATGTTGATAGGACCTGGGTGGGATTGTGGTCAGTGCAGACCCAATGGGCTGAATGGCCTCATTCTGCACTGTAGGGATTCTATGAAACCAGTTCAGGGAGATGATGTAATTCACAGAATGCACTGGTCCCATTCTCCTATCTTAGAACATAGAACAGTACAGCACAGCACAGCACAGGCCCTTTGGCCCACGATGTTGTGCCGAACCTTTTCCAAAACCAATATCAAGCTATCCCACTCCCTATCATCCTGGTGTGCTCCATGTGCCTATCCAATAACTGCTTGAAAGTTCCTAAAGTGTCTGACTCCACTATCACAGCAGGCAGTCCATTCCACGCCCCAACCACTCTCTGAGTAAAGAACCTACCTCGGACATCCCTCTTATATCTCCCACCACAGACCTTTAGTTATGCCCCCTAGTAACAGCTACATCCACCCGAGGAAATAGTCTCTGAACGTCCATTCTATCTATCCCTCTCATCATCTTATAAACCTCTATTAAGTTGCCTCTCAACCTCCTCCGCTCTAAAGAGAAAAGCGCTAGCTCCCTCAACCTTTCCTCATAAGACCTACCCTCCAAACCAGGCAGCATCCTGGTAAATCTCCTTTGCACTCTTTCCAGCGCTTCCACATCCTTCTTATAGTGAGGTGACCAGAACTGCACACAATATTCGAAATGTGGTCTCACCAAGGTCCTGTACAGTTGCAGCATAACCCCACGGCTCTTAAACTCAAACCCCCTGTTAATAAACGCTAACACACTATAGGCCGTCTTCACGGCTCTCTCCACTTTAGTGGCAACCTTCAGAGATCTGTGGATATGAACCCCTAGATCTCTCTGTTCCTCCACATTCCTCAGAACCCTACCTTTGACCCTGTAATCCGCATTCAAATTTGTCCTACCAAAATGAATCACCTCGCACTTATCAGGGTTAAACTCCTGTGCTCCTGTGCTCGTTGACCCGGCTCCAGGTTCAACAACTCCTAGATTTTAAATTTCTTTTCGACTCCCTCCATGGTCTCGTACCCACACCCCCATCCCTGCCACCTCATCCATCCCCACACCCCCTGAGATATCTGCTCTATTCCGATACTGACTTCTTCCTCATCCCCGATTCAGGGCGTTCCACTCTTGGACATCCGGTCTGCATCTGCCCAGGCATCAAGCTTTGAAATTCCCTCTACAAACCTTTCCACTTCTCTACCCGTCTCTCCCTTTCTCCCCCTTTACAACACACCTTAAAGCCCAGACTTTGGCCATCTGTTATATTCTCTCCTCATGTGAATGGGTCAAAGTTCATCTGATTAAGCTGCTGCAAAGCACTGTGGGATGCCTACCCACATTAAAGTCACTATTAAAAATGCAGCTGTTTTTATAACATCAAAATGTTGAGAAATCTCAATCCTTTCCCTTGTACCAACAAGCGCCCCCAACCCGCCCCACTCCCCCAGCCATGTCATCACCAACAACCAACCCCCCACTCCCCCAGCCAGGTCACGACCAACAACCACCCCCCCACCCCCCTCAGCCATGTCACCACCAACAACCACTCCCCCACCCCCCTCAGCCATGTCACCACCAACACTACCACCCCCCCACCAGCCATGTCACCACCAACACTACCCCCGCCCCCTGTTTCCCCAGGGTAGGGGGAGTTCAATACTCGAAGGCATAGATTTAAGGTGAGAGGGGAAAGATTTAAAAGGGACCTGAGGGGTGACTTCTTCACACAGATGGTGGTGCGTGTATGGAACGCGCTGCCAGAGGAGGTGGCAGAGGCGGGTACAATTACAACATTTAAAAAACATTTGGACGGGTACATGGATGGGGAAGGTTTAGAGGGATATGGGCCAAACGCAGGCAAATAGGATGAGTTCAGTTTAAGAAACCTGGTCGGCACGGACGGGTTGGACTCTGACTCTATGAGGGGAATTTTCCCGTCCTGCCCGCCACGGGAATCGTAATGGCGGGGGGGGGGGGGGGGGGAGTGCTGGTGGTCAGACCATGCAAATGTCTGTTG
This sequence comes from Mustelus asterias, assembly GCF_964213995.1. NCBI lineage: Eukaryota > Metazoa > Chordata > Chondrichthyes > Carcharhiniformes > Triakidae > Mustelus > Mustelus asterias. The sequence goes on from NC_135807.1 coordinate 12,929,951, forward strand.
ACCTTGGGTGGGATTTTCCAGTTTTGGGGTGAGCGTGGCTGGAAAATCCCGCTCTATGACTCTAACGCCCCCACCACCACCACCTCTTCCCCTCCCCCCCCACTGCCCCACCCACACCGACCACCCACCGACCCTCCTCATTTTTTGTTTAACAGGCAGGATTCGCTAGTGGTTTATGTTATCACATCTCAATATCAATATTCACCGTTCCCCTGTGGCCATTTCCCATTGCACAGTTATCAAACAACTAATCATAAATGAAGCATACTTTCCCTAAAGAGCCTTGGGACTGACTTACTCCGATTGGATCCACTCCCAGTCTTAGTCCTTGATGGCTAAGCATTGTTTCATCTTGGTATGGCTCCTGCTCTGCCCCAGACCACAAGAAACTACAAAGGGTTGTGAATGAGCCCAGTTCATCACTCAAACCAGCCTCCTATCCATTGACTCTGTCTACACTTCCCGCTGCCTCGGAAAAGCAGCCAGCATAATTAAGGACCCCACGCACCCCCGACATTCTCTCTTCCACCTTCTTCCGTCGGGAAAAGATACAAAAGTCTGAGGTCACGTACCAACCGCTTTTTCCCTGCTGCCGTCAGACTTCTGAATGGACCTACCTCACAGTAAGTTGATCTTTCTCTACATCCTAGCTATGACTGTAATGCTACGTTCTGTACCCTCTCCTTTCCTTCTCTATGAACGGTATGCTTTGTCTGTATAGTGCGCAAGAAACAATACTTTTCACTGTATACTGACACTTGTGACAATAATAAATCAAATCAATATCTGAAATTCCTTTTGCGCTAGTTGAAGCAGCATTGCCTGGTGTCACGCAAATTGTTCTGGGCAAGAATGGACTTAAAGCTGACTAACTTTGGAAGGCAGTTTCATCTGGAGGCTTAAAAGTATCAGGAGGCCTTGGGATGACCTGCTGTGCTACCTTTTCATAAATAATGATTGAAAAAGACCGTCTGACCTGCCACATCCTTTCAATCATCGCTCATTACAGACAGTTTGAGAGGCCAATTCGCAGAAATGAAAATGGCAAGTGCTCAAACACTCAGCAGGTCAGGCAGCACAAACTGTGGAGAGGAACAGAGTTAGCAACATTTCAGTTTTGTGGCCTTCCATCAGGTCAGGAGCAGTTTTCAAAACATGGGCCTCTTGTAAGTTTGTTTTCTTTCATCCAATGATGAGATGTGGGTACTGCTGGCTGGGCCAGCATTTATTGCCCATCCCCAGTTGCCCTTCAGAAGGTGGTGGTGAGCTGCCATCTTGAATCACTGCAATCCCTGATGTGTAGGTGCATCATGATGTGGAGATGCCGGCTTTGGACTGGGGTAAACACAGTAAGGAGTCTAGCAACACCAGGTTACGCGTTAACCTGGTGTTGTTAGACTCCTTACTGTGTAGGTGCATCCACAGTGTTGTTAGGGAGAGAGTTCCAGGATTTTGACCCAGCAACAGTGAAAGGACGGAGATATATTTCCAAGTCAGGATGGTGAATCGCTTGGAGAAGAACCTTGAGGTGGTGGTGTTCCCAGGTATCTGCTGCCCTTATCCTTCTAGGTGTCCTTCCTTATAGAAATTGCAAATTTCAATTCATTAACAAACATACTTAATGCAAAATGAAACACAAAATACTGAAAATGGACAGCAGGTCAGTCAGCATCCCTGACAAGAAAAGACAGGTCAAAGGTCAGACCCTTATCAAAACCCAGTCAGTGACTGATAAAAAATTTTCATTAACACTTTATTAAAAGTGGAAGGAAAGTGGAAGGAAAGTGGAGGATTTTCAAGGAATGTTTGTCTGGAGCTCTGCATGACAACGTTCCGATGAGACAGGGGGGTGTTGGTAGGGTACGGGAACCGTGGTGCACGAAGGTTGTGATGAACCTGGTGAATAAGAAAAGAGAGGCGTACAGAAGGTTCAGAGAGCTAGGAGGTGTTAAGGATTTAGAGGAGTATACGCGATGTAGGAAGGAGCTTAAGAAGGAAATTAGGAGAGCGAGAAGGGGTCATGAGAAGACCTTGGTGGGTAAGATTAAGGAGAATCCCAAGGCTTTCTACAAATATGTCAAGAGTAAAAGGATGAGATGTGAAGGCATAGGACCCTTAAAAGGTGAAGGGGGAAAAGTTTGTGCGGAACCGTTAGAAATGGCGGAGGTGCTTAATGATTACTTTACCTCGGTATTCACGGTGGAAAGGGATCTGGGTGGTTGTACTGCTGGATTGCGGAGGACAGAAAGGATCGAGCATGTGGACATAAAGAAAGAGGATGTGTTGGAACTATTGAATGGCATCAAGGTTGGTAAGTCGCCGGGACCGGATGGGATGTACCCCAGGTTACTGTGGGAGGCGAGGGAGGAGATTGCGGAGCCTTTGGCGATGATCTTTGCATCGTCGATGGAGACGGGAGAGGTTCCGGAGGATTGGAGGATTGCGGATGTGGTCCCTATATTCAAGAAAGGGAACAGGGACAGCCCGGGAAATTACCGACCGGTGAGTCTAACCTCAGTGGTTGGTAAGTTGATGGAGAGGATCCTGAGAGACAGGATTTATGATCATCTAGAGAAGTTTAGTATGATCAAAAGTAGTCAGCACGGCTTTGTCAGGGGCAGGTCGTGCCTTACGAGCCTGGTTGAGTTCTTTGAAAATGTGACCAAGCACATTGACGAAGGAAGAGCGGTGGATGTGGTCTATATGGACTTCAGCAAAGCGTTCGATAAGGTCCCCCATGCAAGACTTCTTGAGAAAGTGAGAGGGCATGGGATCCAAGGGGCTGTTGCCTTGTGGATCCAGAACTGGCTTGCCTGCAGAAGGCAGAGAGTGGCTGTGGAGGGGTCTTTCTCTGCATGGAGGTCAGTGACCAGTGGAGTGCCCCAGGGATCTGTTCTGGGACCCTTGCTGTTTGTCATTTTCATAAATGACCTGGATGAGGAAGTGGAGGGATGGGTTGGTAAGTTTGCTGACGACACCAAGGTAGGTGGTGTTGTGGATAGTTTGGAGGGATGTCAGAAGTTGCAGCGAGACATAGATAGAATGCAAGACTGGGCGGAGAAGTGGCAGATGGACTTCAACCCGGATAAGTGTGTAGTGATCCATTTTGGCAGATCCAATGGGATGGAGCAGCAGTATAAAATGAAGGGTACCATTCTTAGCAGTGTAGAGGATCAGAAGGACCTTGGGGTCCGGGTCCATAGGACTCTTAAATCGGCCTCGCAGGTGGAGGATGCGGTCAAGAAGGCGTATGGCGTACTAGCCTTCATTAATCGAGGGATTGAGTTTAGGAGTCGGGAGATAATGCTGCAGCTTTATAGGACCCTGGTTAGACCCCACTTGGAGTACTGCGCGCAGTTCTGGTCACCTCATTACAGGAAAGATGTTGAAGCCATTGAAAGGGTGCAGAGGAGATTTACAAGGATGTTGCCTGGATTGGGGGGCATGCCTTATGAGGATAGGTTGAGGGAGCTTGGTCTCTTCTCCCTGGAGAGACGAAGGATGAGAGGTGACCTGATAGAGGTTTACAAGATGTTGAGGGGTCTGGATAGGGTGGACTCTCAGAGGCTATTTCCAAGGGCTGAAATGGTTGCTACGAGAGGACACAGGTTTAAGGTGCTGGGGGGTAGGTACAGGGGGGATGTCAGGGGTAAGTTTTTCACTCAGAGGGTGGTGGGTGAGTGGAATCGGCTGACGTCGGTGGTGGTGGAGGCAAACTCGTTGGGGTCTTTTAAGAGACTTCTGGATGAGTACATGGGATTTAATGGGATTGAGGGCTATAGATAGGCCTAGAGGTGGGGATGTGATCGGCGCAACTTGTGGGCCGAAGGGCCTGTTTGTGCTGTGGCTTTCTATGTTCTATGTTCTATGTTCTAAAATGTAAGTAAGCAGGTCTACTGTGTAACAGTTTAATCTGTCACTAATGAAGAAATAATACAAATAAAGGCTTCAATATTTCCTGAGCAGTGGTGATTAATAATACTGGTGCGCAGTCTTTAGACTGCGCTGCTTATGAACTGGATATAACTGTTTTATAAATTGTCTTGGGTGTGTAATACATGTTCCCCATTCTCAAGCGGAAAACATAAAACTCGCATGTTTGAGTGGTGACGTTTTTCTAACATAGACTCTGCCTACCAGTATAAGTATATCTGACGCTGCAAAATCTCAGGCGGCACAATGGCACAGTGGTTAGCGCTGCTGCCTCACAGCACCAGGGACCCGGGTTCGATTCCCAGCTTGGATCACTGTCTGTGTGAAGTTTGCACGTTCTCCTCGTGTCTACATGGGTTTCCTCTGGGTGCTCCGGTTTCCTCCCACAGTCCAAAGATATGTGGGTTAGGTGGATTGGCCATGCTAAAATTGCCCCTTAGTATCAGGGGGACTAAGCTAGGGTAAATGTATGGGGTTATGGGGATAGGGCCTCCTTCTGCACTGTAGGGATTCTATGATTAAACTCTGCAATTATAGAACGCGTCTATATGAGATTTATTGTTACCGGGTTAAGTTTCAGATGGAGAAGTCAGTTTGTGAACCTTGTGTTTCTTGCACCTATCCAGAGCAGGGCTCCATTAGAATCGCCATATATATCTGACAGTTATGGTTCATTTCAATTTTGAAATCAAAATCTACATCGGGAAACCAAGCCCCATTTGACTTTTCGAAAGTTAATCATCGGCAAATCCTGCTTGTTCGTTATGGGGTGGTGAAAACGTTGCAAACTCCTCTTTAGAATCCCTACAGTGCAGATGGAGACCATTCAGCCCATCGAGTCTGCAGTGACCACATTCCTACCCAGGCCCTATCCCCATAACCCCACGTATTTACCCTACTAGTCTCCCTGACACTAAATGGCAATTTAGCATGCCCAATTAACCTAACCCGTACATCTTTGGTCTGTGGGAGAAAACCTGAGCATCCGGAAGAAACCCACGCAGACACAGGGAGAATGTACAAACTCCACACAGACAGTGACCTAAGCTGGGAATCAAACCCGAGTCCCTGGCGCTGTGAGGCAGCAGTGCTAACCACTGTGCCACCCCTTTGATTCATATTTGGTGTTACATTTTGTGGGCTGTTCACACAGAAGTGAAACAGGTCATCCAACCCTTTGAGTGTGGTCTAATATTGAGTTACATCATGGCTGATCTGTGTCCTTACAAAGGGCAATCAAACAGAAGTTCATCGATTCCCCCAGCCCAAACATGCTTTGATTTTTTAATATATTCTTTCATGCGATGTAAGCATTGTCATCATTTGTTGCCTATGCTTGAGAAGATGGAGATGAATAGCCTTCCTGAATCGCTGCAGTCCCTGAGGCTTAGGTACACCCACGGTGCTGTTAGAGACAGAGTTCCAAGATTTTGACCCAGAGACAGTGAAGGAACAGCAATGTATTTCCAAGTCAGGATGGTGAGTGGCTTGGAGGGGAACTTGCAGGTGATGGTGTTCCCATGTATCTGCTGACATTGCCCTTCCAGGTGGCAGAGGTTGTGAGTTTGGAAGGTACTGTCTAAGGAGCCTTGGTGAGTTCCTACAGTGCATCTTATAGATGGTGCCACTCCGGGACAGAGTTCCATCTCTGCTGCACCCTCTCCAAAGGGCAGCACGGTGGCACAATGGTTAGTACTGCTGCCTTGCAGTGCCAGGGTTTTGATTCCCAGCTTGGATCACTGCCTGTGCGGAGTTTGCACATTCTCCTTGTGTCTGCGTGAGTTTCCTCTGGGCACTTGGGTTCCCTCCCACAGTCCGAAAGACGTGCTGGTTAGGTGCATTGGCCATGCTAAATTCTCCCTCAGTGTACCCGAACAGGCACCAGGGTGTGGCGACTAGGGAATTTTCACAGTAGCTTCATTGCAGTGTTAATGTAAGTCGACTTGTGACACTAAGAAATATACAAAAGCCAATATGCACTTACTGAAGTCCACTACACAGAACTGAACATACGACCAAACAATTTAGGAGCAGGAATAGGCTATTCAACCCCTCTAACCTGCCAATCAGTAAGATCATGGCTGATCTGATAGTGACCTCACCTCCACTTTCCTTCCAACCCCCTATTCCCTTTGACTCTCATACAAATAAAGCATGCTCGATGTTGTCTAACCAAAGCTTAATATAGTTGCAGTATACCTTTCACCTCCTTTGTAATCCAGCCTTCTTGTGATAAAGATGAAGATTCTATTCACCTTTAGGATTACTTCTTGTGCCAGTCCTTGGATGGGATTTTCCGGCTGTGCTCACCCCAAAACTGGAAAATCCCACCCAAGGTCAACGGACCTTTGTATGGTCTGCCCCCTGCTTGCTACAATTCCCATGGAGCGTGGGACGGGAAAAATCTCCCAAACTTGTCTTTCAATGATTTTTGGACATGTATCCCTTAATTTCTGTTTCTCCACAGCTCCTAGCTTCTCACTCATTGGAAAATGCTCCTAACTGCCTACCTTAGGTTCAAAGTGAATCCCTCACACTTCTCTGCCCTAAACCCACCTGCCATCGATTTTGCCCATTCACATGATCTGGCAATATCCCTTTGCAACCCTCTTCTCTTATCTGCAGTCTGTGCTACACTGCCAGTTCACCAAAGGCCTCAGACAGCACCTTCCAAATCCATGATCATTTCCATCTAGAAGGACAAGGGCAGCACATACCTGGGAACACCACCACCTGCAAGTTCCCCTCCAAGCCACTCACCGTCCTGACTTGGAAATATATTGCCATTCCTTCACAGTCACTGGGTCAAAATCCTGGAATTCCCTCCCTAACGGCATTGTGGGTCAACCCACAGCACGTGGACTGCAGCGATTCAAGAAGGCAGCTCACCACCACCTTCTCAAGGGGCAACTAGGGATGGGCAATAAATACTGGCCAGCCAGCGACGCCCATGTCCCACAAATTATTTTTTAAAAATTGGTGTCACTGCCAAGCTAGATTTACAACACTTTTTTCTTCATTCTCTGTGTCGCTGTGTTGACACAAAGCCTTAAACATCAGGAGGATTATTGTAAAATCACAAGTATAGTGTATGAATGATTTTTCAATCCTTGACTTTCACACTCGGTCAACTGTGACTTCTCAATAACTTACACAAAAGAAGCAGTCGGTGGAATGAAGCTACTGAAAAAGTTGGCCTACTTTATTGGTTCCTGAAGTGTAGACCACTTTCATCGATAAGTCCCAAATTAGCACTGCTGCCTCACAGCGCCAGGGACCTGGGTTCGATTCCCGGCTTGGGTCACTGTCTGTGCAGAGTCTGCATATTCTCCCCGTGTCTGCATGGTTTTCCTCCGGGTGCTCTGGTTTCAAAGAACAAAGAATAAAGAAAACTACAGCACAGGAACAGGCCCTTCGGCCCTCCAAGCCTGCACCGACCATGCTGCCTGACTGAACTAAAACCCCCAACCCTTCCGGGGATCATATCCCTCTATTCCCATCCTATTCATGTATTTGTCCAGACGCCCCCTTAAAAGTCACGATCGTATCTGCTTCCACTATCTCCCCCAGCAGCGAGTTCCAGGCACCCACCACTCTCTGTGTAAAAAACTTGACTTGTACATCTCCTTTAAACCTTGCCCCTCGCACCTTAAACCTGTGCCCCCTAGTAATTGACTCTTCCACCCTGGGAAAAAGCTTCTGACTATCCACTCTGTCCATGTCCCTCACAATATTGTAGACTTCTATCAGGTTGCCCCTCAACCCCTGTCATTCCAGTGAGAACAAACCAAGTTTCTCCAACCTCCCCTCATAGCTAATGCCCTCCATGCCAGGCCACATCCTGGTAAATCTTTTCTGTAGCCTCTCCAAAGCCTCCACACCCTTCTGATCGTGTGGCGACCAGAATTGAACACTATATTCCAAGTGCGGCCTCACTAAGGTTCTATAAAACTACAACATGATTTGCCAATTTTTAAACTCAATGTCCCGGCTGACGAAGGCAAGCATGCCATATGCCTTCTTGACTACCTTCTCCACCTTCATTGCCACTTTCAGTGACCTGTGTACCTGTACATCCAGATCCCTCTGCCTATCAATACTCTTAAGGGTTCTGCCACTTACTGTATATTTCCTATCTTTATTAAACCTTCCAAAATGCATTACCTCATTTGTCTGGATTAAACTCCGTCTGCCATCTCTCCGCCCAAGTCTCCAATCGATCTATATCCTGCTGTATCCTCTGATGGTCCTCATCACTATCCGCAAATCCACCAACCTTTCCTCCCACAATCCAAAAGATGTGCTGGTTAGGTGCATTGGCCATGCTAAATTCTCCCTCAGTGTACCCGAACAGGTGCTGGAGTGTGGCGACGAGGGGACTTTCACAGTAACTTCATTGCAGTGTTAATGTAAGCCTGCTTGTGACACTGATAAATAAACTTTAAGCAAATTCCTAACCCTCAGAGCACCTTCTCCAGCCTTGCTCTTTTTGGTATGCTTTCAGAAATGTGCCAGGAACAGCTTTCTCTGGATCATTTTTCGCCATTAGAACAATCCAGTGCCTCCGAGTGATCGCTTTACTATTCTCAGTAACCAATGGGGCATCATTGCCTCAGAGCAAGCTTTAAATCTTTACATAAATGATGAAGGTGAAGAAATTGTAAAGTAATGGGCTGATACCGATCAATGCACAAGACAGTCTGAAGGGAACACTTACATTTATATAGCACCTTTCACAACATCAGGATGCCTCAAAACGTTTCAAAGCCAACAACCACTTTTTGAAACATGGACACATGTAGTGTCAGACATGTCCTCGCCAGTTTGTGCACAGGGAGATGTTTAAGCAACACTGATTGTTTTTCCTTTTGGGGAACAGTGGGGGAAAGGATTCATAGAATCATAGAATCCTACAATGCAGAAGGAGGACATTCGGCCCATCAAGTCTGCACCGAACACAATCCCACCAGGCCCTATTCCCATGACCCATACATTTACCCTAGCTAGTCCCCCTGACACTAAGGGACAATTTAGCATGGCCAATCCACCTAACCCGTACATCTTTGAACTTTGGATTCCTGAGCTGATTAGTAGTCCATTCGTTGAACCGCGTTATGAACACTTCCATGGCCAATGGGCAGCACAGTGACACAATGGTTAGCACTGATCCTTCACAGCGCCGGGGCCCAGGTTCGATTCCCAGCCAGGGTCTCAGTTTGTGTGGAGTTTGCACATTCTCCCCGTGTCTGCGTGGGTTTCTTCCGGGTGCTCCAGTTTCCTCCCGCAATCTGAAAGACGTGTAGGTTAGGTGCAGAGGCCATGCTAAATTTATCCTTAGTGTCCCAAGATATGTAAGCTAGAGATTAATGGGGTAACGGGAAAGAGGCCTGAGATTTACCAGGATGTTACCAGGGTTGAGGGATTCAGTTGTGAGGAAAGATTGGAAAAGCTATATCGGTCTTCGGGAAAGAGAAGGTTAAAGCACCACCTAACAGAGATCTTCAGGATGATTCGAGGATTTGATAGAGAAAGCTCCCTCTGGCAATTGGATCAATAACTAGAAGCCTTAATTTTAAAAGCATCATCAAAGAGAGAAGAGAAATTTCTTCAATCAGGAGATTGGGTTTCAGAATATTCTCCCTGAAAAAGGTGCTTGAGAACCGAGAGAGTTAGAGGCAAAAAGTGACAATGTTGGACTCAGCACACTTGCTCTTGGAAAGAGCTGGCACAGGGACAACTGGCTGAATGGCCTCCTTCTGTGCTTTAAGTTTTTATTATTCTAACCATATTCAATTTAATGAGAACTCCAACCTTGTACATAATTGCAGGGCATTTAACAGAGTCCCAGTAACTGTGCATCCCTCCTTGAATTCAGTGGGGTAACATCATTTGTTCTTCATTTTTACAGCTTCATTGCCCGTGAGAGTCTTTAAGATTTGGTCTCCAATCAGCCAGCTGCACAACTTATCTGAAATTGTTGATTTTCCCTTAATTTTATATTCACTTATCATTAGACGGCTTACCATTTTAAAACATTCAGCGGCCAACGGAATGAGGAGGGCCCAAAGAGGGTGACAGACACTGCCTCCCGTCTGAAAGCGTCATGAAAAATTATACAATAATCCCACCCTGGCTTCAATAAAACTACTGGGTGGTGACGGCTTCTCACAGGTTAATTTACAGGTTGAGTTGGTAGTTGGGGGAGGCAATGGCCTAGTGGTATTATCGCTAGACTATTGATCCAGAAACTCAGCTAATGCTCTGGGGAACCAGGTTCGAATCCCGCCACGGCAGATGGTGGAATTTGAATTCAGTAAAAATACCTGGCATTAAGAATCGACTGATGACCATGAAACCATTGTCGATTGTCAGGAAAACCCATCTGGTTCACTAATGTCCCTTTTGGGAAGGAAATCTGCCATCCTTACCTGGCCTGGCCTACATGTGACTCCAGAGCCACAGTAATGTAGTTGACTCTCAACTGCCCTCGGGCAATTAGGGATGGGCAATAAACGCTGGCCAGCCAGCGACACCCATGTCCCACAAATGAATTTTAAAAAAGGGAGACAAATGCAATGTGAGAATTCATTTCCCCCTGTGGAACTCTTTGCCACAGAAGGCTGTGAAGGCCAAGTCATTGAGCGTCTTTGAGACAAAGATAGATAGGTTCTTGATTAATAAGGGGATCAGGGGTTATGGGGAAAAGGCAGGAGAATGGGGATGAGAAAAATATCAGCCATGATTGAATGGCAGAGCAGACTCGATGGGCCGAGTGGCCTAATTCTGCTCCTATGTCCTAGGGCTAGAATACAAAAGCAGGGATGTACTGCTAAGGCTTTATAAGGCTCTAATCAGAGCACATTTGGAATATTGCAAGCAATTTTGGGCCCCGTATCTGCGGAAGGATCTGCTGGCTTTGGAAAGGGTCCAGAGGAGGTTCACAAGAATGATCCCGGGAATGAAAAGCTTGACATGTGAGGAGAACATAGAACATAGAACATTACAGCGCAGAACAGGCCCTTCGGCCCACGATGTTGCACCGACCAGTTAAAAAAAAAAAAAACTGTGACCCTCCAACCTAAACCAATTTCTTTTCGTCCATGAACCTATCTACGGATCTCTTAAACGCCCCCAAACTAGGCGCATTTACTACTGATGCTGGCAGGGCATTCCAATCCCTCACCACCCTCTGGGTAAAGAACCTACCCCTGACATCGGTTCTATAACTACCCCCCCTCAATTTAAAGCCATGCCCCCTCGTGCTGGATTTCTCCATCAGAGGAAAAAGGAGAGTTTGAGGACTTTGGGTCTTTACTCAATGGAGTTTAAAAGGATGAGGGGGAGAGCTCATTGAAACTTACAAAATACTGAAATATCTGGGTAGTGTGGACGTGGGGAAGATGCTTCCATTAGTAGGAGAGACGAGGATCTGAGGGCACAGCCTCAGAGTAAAGGGACAACCTTTAGAACCAAGATGAGAGGAATTTCTTCAGCCAGAAGGTGGTGAATCTATGGAATTGGTTGCTACAGAAGGCTGTGGAGGCCAGTCATTGAGTGTACTTAAGACAGAGACAGATAGGTTCTTGATTGGTAAGGGGGTCAAAGGTTACGGGGAAAAGGCGAGAGAATGGGGTTGAGAAATTTAGCAGCCATGATTAAATGGCGGAAAAGACTCGAAGGGCCGAATGGCCTAATTCTGCTCTTGTATCCTATGGTCTTATAGAAACGGACACAAATGGAAGGTAACCATCACCTCTGCTGGAGAGTGAATTTCACAGACTCAGCTGCAGATGAATTATTGATAAATCAGCCCCGTACAATCATTAATCCTCTGGGGCGAAACTCATTAAAAAGCATCAGTTGCTTTCAGCACAGAGAGTAACTAAAAGCAGAACTCTGAAACGTGAATGCTAAAGCAGAACAGATACCAGTCAATGATTTACCCTAATCTCGGATTCCCAATGATGGGTCACTCTGCATCCCGCTCCGGTGATGTACGATACTGTCTGAACTCCCAGATTGGATTGTTAATTTGCAATGAATGGGAAAGTGATCACATTTCTCTGCACAATGGTGCCAGTGACCTTAAATCTTACTCACAACTGTGGTGACGCTACCTGTATTTGCCTGCAATTCGTAATTCAGAGCAGCTACAGATGATGCTGTACTTGGACGAGTTTACATTCTATTTACTAAAGGCTTGGACAAAGTAATTCATCTAATGGTGTCAGACTACGGTATCATCTGTCCTTATCACTTAGATTCATCTCTTTTCCCCCTCCCAGTAATGCAATTATCCTTCACTTCTAGTCAAACGCAGCCAGTCTATCAAAAACCATCAACCTATTGAAATATTTAACGTAGAAGCTATGTGGGATTACAATATTACGTGTCCAAGCCAAGGATTCTTTAGCCTGAAACATTTTCACGGAATAATGTAATCACTTTCTAAGCCCTCATCATTTTTCAGTGCATGGCACTGTGCTGTGTATGCAAAATATAGCAGCATAGAATTCAACATGCTCTAAAGCAGATGAATATTAATAAGAATTTTAATTGTATAATGTAATTTGTTCCAAACATACTGTGATGGAATCAGAGATTAATTACTGAGATTGGTAAGAGCTCCCTGCTCACAGAATCCCTGCAGTGCAGAAGGAGGCCATTCTGCCCATCAAGTCTGAACTGACTCTTCGAAAGAGCATCTCACCCAGGTCCATCCCCTCCACCCTATCCTTGTAACCCCTGCGCTTTTACAATGGTGAATCCATCTAACCTATACATTTTTGGACACTAAGGGGCAATTTAGCATGGCCAATCTAGCTAACCTTTACATCTTTGGACACTAAGGAGCAAGTTAGCATGGCCAATCTACCTAACCTATACATCTTTGGACACTTAGGAGCAAGTTAGCATGGCCAATCCAGCTAACCTGCACATCTTTTCACTAAGGGACAATTTAGCATGGCCAACTGACTTAACCTGCATCTAGAATCATAGAATCATAGAAACCCTACAGAGCAGAAGGAGGCCATTTGGCCCATCAACTCTGCACCGACCACAATCCCACCCAGGCCCTATTCCTGTAACCCCTCATATTTACCCTGTTAATCCCCCTGACACTAGAGTTAATTTAGCATGGCCAATCAACCTAACCCTCACATCTTTGGACTGTGGGAGGAAACCGGAGCACCCGGAGGAAACCCACACAGACATGGGGAGAATGTGCAAACTCCACACAGAAGTGACCTGAGGCTGGAATTGAACACGGGTCCCTCCCCTCCCCTCCTACTTTCCCCCTCCCTTACTCCCCTCTCCTCATGCTCCTAACCCCCTTCTACTCCTGGTGCTGTGAGGCAGCAGTGCCAACCACTGTGCCACCATTTTGCCCTTGGCGCGCGATCAAGCACCCTATCGGTTTGTGGGTCCTGTTTAATGAAGATTGGAGCTTCTCAAATACTTACCAAGCACCATGGGGTTATTTGGGAAAAGAAATAAAAGCTACAGGAATATTACACGATGATGGTAAAGACATCTGATCCAGTTTGATAAAACCTGCTGTGCCTTTGTGTTGCATCCCTGTCTGCATAGTTTCATGTATATTGGTAGGTTTTAATGTCTCAGTGGGCAATGCTCTTACATCAGTGTTGGAAGGTAGTGAGTTGAAGCCCCAACCGAGGGGCTGAATGATAAGGCTGGGAGGAGGGGGGGTTGCAGATGCCACCTGCCAACCTAGAAACCACGTTGGCATGGAGCCAACCAAGTAACCCTGCAACCATGAAGTTCTGCGGGGCTCATTAACCAGTGCTGATTTCCGCCCCTCATTGTATCACAGCTTGGTCTGGCTCCTGCTCTGCTCAAGACTGCAAGGAACTACAAAAGGCCGTGAATGTAGCCCAATCCATCACGCAAACCAGCCACCCATCCATTGACTCTGTCTACACTTCCCGCTGCCTCGGGAAAAGCAGCCAGCATAATTAAGGACCCCACGCACCCCGGACATTCTCTCTTCCGCCTTCTTCCATCGGGAAAAAGATACAGAAGTCTGAGGTCACGTATCAACCGACTCAAGAGCAGCTTCTTCCCTGCTGCTGTCGGACTTTTGAATGGACCTACCTCGCATTAAGTTGATCTTTCTCTACACGCTAGCTATGACTGTAACACTACATTCTGCACTCTCTTGTTTCCTTCACTATGAACAGTATGTTTTGTCTGTATAACGCGCAAGAAACAATATTTTTCACTGGATGCTAATACATGTGACAATAATAAATCAAATCAAATCAAATCAAATCAGAAGGTCCGACCTCTGGTTGACCGGCTGCTCCATCAGTCCGGCAGTGCCAGGAAGGGGTGGGCACTGCAGGTGAGGGGTGCAGCCATAGTCCAGGGACCCTCAGCGGAGGTAAATCCGAGGACTTGGGCCAGGAGGGTTTGGGAGTGTTAGGGACAGGGGCACTGGTAGAGGGGGGTTGGGAGTAGAAGCGTGGGGAGAGGGTGGGCTTAGGAGAGGGAATGGGTAGGAATGAAGTGGCGAGGGGGGGGTTGGGGTGTTCAATCTCAGGTGGGCTGCCCTGCGATCAGGACAGGGCCGTCTCCGAAGCACGACCCCACCCCTCCCTTCCGTCCCGCCCTTTCATCATTAAAACTCAGGTTTCTCGTTGCTCTGCGGCTGCCCACACCAAATGTATTATTAGAACAAAGAACAAGACAGCACAGGAACAGGCCCTTCGGCCCACCAAGCCTGTGACAACACGTGGTTTCTATCCCTCTGCTCACCTCTCGTTCATATGTCTATCAGGAAACACCTTGAATGTTGCTAATGTGCCTGCATCCACCACCTCCACTGGCAACGTGTTCCAGACACTCACAACCTTCTGTGTGAAAAACTTCCCCCGCACATCTCCCCTGAACTTTCCCCCTCCCACCTTGAACCTGTGCCTCCTTGTAATTGGCACTTCCACCCTGGGAAAAAGCCTCTGACTATCCACCCTATCTATGCCCCACATAATTTTGTAGACCTCTATCAGGCTCCATCTTTCCAGTGAAAATAATCCAAGTTTATCCAATCTCTCCTCCTACCTAAAACCCTCGAGACCCGGCAACATCCTGGTCAATCTTCTTTGCACTCTGTGAAAAAGCATCCACGTCCTTCTGGTAGCATGGTGACCGGAACTGCACGCAATACTCCAAATGCGGCCTAACTCAAGTTTTATACAGCTGTAACATAACTTAGCTTCAATCAGTTTGGTAGCAAGCCTAATTGGCCTTTAATTGGTTGTTTTAATATGTCAGGCTGGCTGCTGATGTCAGCGCCCAATCAGGATCTCAAACCCGTGACTAAGGGAGTCATGGTTTAGTGGTCAGCAATGCACTGCACTCCAATACGATTCAGAAACATAGATGATTGTTGTGAATATCTAATTCATGATTCATCCATTTTAGAATATAACTTTTAGATTTGATGCTTATTTTTATTCATTCGTGAGACATGGGTGTCATTTATTACCATTCCTTTTTTCCTTGAGAAGGTGGTGGTGAGCTGCCTTCTTGAATCGCTGCAGCCCATGTTCTGTGGGTTGACCCACAATGCCTTTGGGGAGGGAATTCCAGGATTTTGACCCAGCGGCTGTGAAGGAACGGTGATATATTTCCAAGTCAGGATGGTGAGTGGCTTGGAAGAGAAATTGCAGGTGATAGTGTTTCCATGAATCTGCTGCCCTTGTCCTTCTAGATGGAAGTGGTCGTGGGTTTGGAAGCTGCTGTCTAAGGA
Organism: Mustelus asterias; assembly: GCF_964213995.1. Lineage (NCBI taxonomy): Eukaryota > Metazoa > Chordata > Chondrichthyes > Carcharhiniformes > Triakidae > Mustelus > Mustelus asterias. The sequence continues at coordinate 12,945,657 of NC_135807.1, forward strand.
TCTTTGCTGAATTGCTTCAGTGCATCTTGTAGATGGTACAGAGGATAAAAGCAAATTACTGCGGATGCTGGAATCTGAAACCAAAAGAAAAAACGCTGGAAAGTTTTAGCTTTGACAAAGAGTCATCTGGACTCGAAACGTCAGCTCTTTTCTCTCCTTACAGATGCTGCCAGACCTGCTGAGATTTTCCATGGTACACGCTGCTGCTACTGAGCGTCGGTGGTGGAGGGATTGAATGTTTGTAGATGTGGTGCCAATCAAGCGGGCTTCTTTGTCCTGGATGGTGTCAAGCTTCTTGAGTGTTGTTGGGGCTGCGCCCATCCAGGCAAGTGGGGAGTATTCCATCACACTCCTGACTAAAGGGTTAAATGTAAGATAAATAAAAACTCCCGATCGAGAAATTGGAAATAATCCTGAAGTGAATGCAATTCAAACAAGTTGAGAATTAATTACAATTAAAACCTACTCTACGTTTATTTTACAAAGTCAAAAGGAGGGATGTGAACACTTAAACAAAGAATGACCCATTTCTGGATTTCTTGGTGGAGCCAAAGGGCAGAATTTCACTGTCCCACCCGCCACGGGAATTGGAGTGGGCGAGGGGCGGACCATGGAAAGGTCTGATGACCTCGGGCAAGATTTTACAGTTTCGGCATAAGCGAGGCCGTAAAATCCCACCCAAAGCATCTATTATCTCCAAAGAAGAAGCTAATAAGCTAGCAATTCTGGGAAGGAGGGTTGTCAAACTCCACTGGAGATAGAAATTATTCATATGGGTTGCAGAGTCAAAGAGTTATGTGGAAGATAAAATAGTTTGCATTTCCACCTGGGAAGAGTTTGTGTCACGTTGCCATGCAGATAATGATTTGGGGTGGAGCCTTTGGTCTTTTTTAAAAATTTGTTGCTGTGTGTTTGTTGACAGAAGCAGACAATTCAGTTTGCACCTCACTGGACTAAGAGAGCCAAGCAGAGGTCATAGTTGGTTAGGTCTGCCCTTCAAGCAAAGAAAATATTGTTCACTACATGGAATGTGGTTCAATTTCAGTTTCGATATCATGAGGGGAAAAAAAAGATGGAAAACTTGTTCTAGCTTACAGCTTGAAGAAATCTACAGTGGTCCTCACAGAGCCTTGTGGCAGAAAGCAGTCAGTAGGGTTAGATTGGAAAGCTGTAGGAAGGCAGTTGGATATGTACTGGCAATGTGAATAAAGAGCTAAGGCATGCACAGTCATGAGGTGTGCAATGAAAAAATGGAGAGTTGCTAAGAGCTAACAGGAGGATCCCCCATGGAATCTAACCTCAGAGGAATAGCTAGAATACTAATGGGAATTAAAGTAAATTCTGGAGGGTTGTGGCATACCATTTGGCTTGGACCTAAGAAAAATGAATGAACGTTAAAGATTTTGTAAGATAAGGGAACTCTTAGGGAGGAGTAAAGAGTATAATTGAGTTCATAGCATAAGACCTTCTAAATTATAATGTTAAGTGATTGCTTTTTTTTGTTTAATTTCTTTTTGTACACAAAGTTTGTTTTTGTTCAAAACAGAAAATCTTGTGGTGTCATTCTGTGTGTTAATTAGTGGATGCTTGGGTTTCTTCTTTGAACATAAATGATTCTTAACAGGGTCGTAACATGACCTACCACAGGTACAATTCCCCAAAGTACTGGAGAAGTATCACCAACAGTGCAAAACGTTACAAACCTGTGCCAAGAAAGGTGATCCAACAGCAGCATCCTCTCCCAAACAAACTTTCTCAGCATCCGGGTGGCACATTCCTATGCCTTTCCTATGCCAGACAATGGACTTCCGAAACAACTACTCTACCCGGGACTCAGTCGTAGCAGGAGATTCCCAGGAGGATAGCAGAAAGACATTAGGGATGTCCTCAAAGTATCTCTGAAGAGTTCAAGCTTCTCCACCGACTCCTTGGAGTCCCTGGACTGTGACCAATTGGAATGGAGAAGGTTCATTCAGGAAGGCATTGAACACATCAAGGGACGATGCTGGGAAGGCTCAGGGACAAAGCCAAGGCATCAGAGGGAGCACGCAAACCTCCAAACAATCCACCCACCCAACCCCTCAACTTCAACATGCCCCGCATGCGCTAGAGTCCACGGGTCACACACTGGACACATCAGCTATCTCAGCACCAGTCAAAACAAAGTGGAAGCAAGTAAGGACAACATGGTGACTCAAAGCGTGGCATGGTGGCACGGTGGTTAGCACTGCTGCCTCATAGCACCAGGGATCCAGGTTCATTCTGGCCTTGGCTGACTGTCGGTGTGGAGTTTGTACATTCTCCCCCTGTCTACGTGGGTTTTCTCCAGGTGCTCCGGTTTCCTCCCACACTCCAAAGATGTGCCGGTGGGATTGTTGTCGGTTCAGGCTTGTTGGGCCAAATGGCCTCCTTCTGCACTGTAGGGATTCCATGATTCTGTGAAGTCACCCTCTATCCCAAGAAGCAGGAGAAAATGCAAGTCTCTGATCTGCAATGTCATGACTGAACGCACATTGGGGAACAGGTAGAAAACACATCCCTTCCACTTGCATGATATCACCCAACCTGACTGTCCACTGTGAATGTGGTCCGAATTGTACCAGCACGAGCAATAAGGGATGTAGCTTTATAAGCAAGATTTACATTGCTTCTGATTTTGTTTGATTAATTTAGATGCAAGGTTAGTATTAATTTCTCAGGAGAAGATTATTAGGATGATTATGCGACATATTAGAATCTTTCTAATAAAGACATTCTCTTGTGGTATTAACATCCAGAACATAAAAATGCTTCTGGCATGAATTCATAATTTATGGTAGTCAATAAAAAAAGTGCATAAATTTACAACATTTAGTCATGAGAAAGCAGCAAAATATGTGGAGTTTACATAAGTTCCCATTAATTCTGATGAGTTCAGTTTTGCAGCAGCGTAAAAGTGAGTGGGGCAGCATAAATTATAGAGAAGGAACCTGAGACCCATTGATGTAACAGAGCCCCCAGCGCTATTTTAAAGAACAACTTTATCGCTTGACCCAAAACAGAAAATGTTGGAAAATCACAGCAGGTCCGACAGCATCTGTGGGGAGAGCACAGAGCTGACGTTTTGAGTCCAGATCCAGCTCTGTTCTCTCTTCACAGATGCTGTCAGGCCTGCTGAGATTTTCCAGCATTTTCTGCTTTTGTTTCAGATTCCAGCATCCGCAGCATTTTGATTTGATTTGATTTATTATTGTTATTATTATTTTGCTTTTGTCTTAACTTGGGCACTATTTATCCCTCGATCAACGTCGAAAAAATAAGATTTTTCTATTCGTTCGTGAGACATGGGTGTCGCTGGCTAGACCAGCATTTATTGCCCATCCCCAGTTGCCCTTGAGAAGGTGGTGGTGAGCTGCGTTCTTGAAAGGCTGATACAACTGAGTGGCTTGCTCGGCCATATCAGAGGGCAGTTGTATTCCAGACCAGATAAGGATGGCAGATTTCCTTCCCTAAAGGACAGTTAGTGAGCCAGATGGGTTTTTCCAACAATCGACAATGGTTTTATGGTCATCAGTAGATTCTTAATTCCAGATTTTTTTTTTATTGAATTCAAATTCCACCATCTGCCGTGGCGGGATTCGAACTCAGGTCCTCAGAACATTAAGTGAGTTTCTGAACCAATAGTCTAGCGATAATGCCACTAGGCTATCGCCTCCCCTCATTATCACATAGCAGTTTGTGGGAGCTTGCTGTGTGCAAATTGCTTGCTGCGTTCCCCAAACATCCAAAGTGCATCATTGGCGGTAGAGAGCTTTGAGATAACCTGAGGTTTTGAGATGTGAGGTTGTGAAATATTCACTTATGAACGATTACACATTTGAGCCCTGACAAAGAATCACAGGAGCGTACAAACAATTCCTGAACATTTTTCTTCAGCAATGAAAATAAGAGAGAGCTTGGAGAGGGAACACCCATGGATGACAGACCTTGGAGGGGACAGGGAAGGAGGCCCTTGAGGGAGGCACCCTCGCTCAAGCCTCCTTGCTCCCCCAGTACTCCTCCTGCCAACCTCAATATTGGGGCCAGGCAGGAAGCAGCCCTGAGTTTATTATTGTGACAAGTAGGCTTACATTAACACTGCAATGAAGTTACTGTGAAAATCTCCCAATTGCCACACTCAGGCGCTTGTTCGGGCACACTGAGGGAGAATTTAGCATGGCCAATGCACCTAACCAGCACATCTTTCGGACTGTGGGAGGAAACTGAAGAACCCGGAGGAAACCCACGCAGACACGGGAGAATGTGCAAACTCCACACAGACAGTGACCCAAGCCAGGAATTGAACCTGGGTCCCTGGCGCTGCGAGGCAGCAGTGCTAACTACTGTGCCACCGTGCCGTCTTATAAAAAAAGTTGGCAATAATTGGCCTTGGGGTCATTCTCCTTGCTTTTCTTTGACGGTTGTAGAAAATTCAGACAAGGACATCTGTGCTTGCAACAGAGAATTATTCTCTTAACCATTGGCTTAGCAACCTTGGAATCGAGAATTGATATTCAGATTATGTTCACTTGAAACTTGGATAATTTAAATTTGAAATGGGAAACCTAATCATTTTCTAAATGGGAAGATTGTCCCTGAACCTCCAGGGAAATTCAGCATGCAAAAGACCAGTCATCTGCAGCAAGAACTACCTAAATCACCAGGTAAATGAGCATAAACCTCTGTGATACTGGACAAATCTACTGAAAGACTACACAATGAAAGAAATATGTGACACTGAAGCACCATGGAAAGCATTTACCCCACTCGCCAATGAAACCATTTGTCAGGAAGGGCGTTTATCAGGTTTATGCGATGCTGCAAGGGATCACTAAAAAGCTGTCACTTTCCTAATACCTAAAATGGCCAAGTGATTCCAAAATAAAATTTATCTCCGGTACATTTCAACGTGAAGAGCGTTGCAACTTGCCCAACTTCCCTCTCCTGATGTTTCTTCTCACTTTCTCACTCCACATAGCTAATCATAGAATCATAGAATCACTACAGTGCAGAAGGAGGCCATTCGGCCCATCGAGTCTGCACCGACCACAATCCCACCCAGGCCCCATCCCCATAACCCCATGCGTTTACCCTAGCTAGTCCTCCTGGCACTAAGGGGCAATTTAGCATGGCCAATCCACCTAATCTGCACATCTTTGGACATCTTTTGATACTGCAAAACCCATCCCTATCCTCCCCATCTGTTCCTTCTCCGACCTACCCCACAACATGCGGCGGCGTGGTGGCACAGTGGTTAGCACTGCTGCCTCACAGCGCAAGGGACCCGGGTTCGATTCCGGCCTCGGGTCACTGTCTATGCGGATTTTGCACCTTCTCCCCGTGTCTGCATGGGTTTCCTCCGGTTGCTCCGGTTTCCTCCCACACTCCAAAGATGTGCAGGTTAGATGGATTGGCCATGCTAAATTGACCCTTAGTGTCCCAGGATGTATGGGTTAGGTTGATTTAGTGGGGTAAATATGTGGGATTACAGAGGGATAGAATGCTCTGTGGGAGGGTCGGTGCAGATCCAATGGGCCAAATGGCCTCCTTCTGCACTGTTGGGATTCTATGATGTTTTCTCCAGATCTAGTGATCATCCCCAACCTCCTTGCTCCTCAAAATGTTTAGTGTTTAATAGACAAGCTCCTTGCTGTTGTGTATTTTAATATCTCAGATTTATCTGGAGATCACACTAGATTCTGTGGGCCTGATTTTGTAGCTGGAATGACTCGGGAGAGCTGTCAAAATGGTGATGAGGTGCCAATTCCAGGATTCCCGACCCCATTTCTGGGCTGTCTGATTTGGGAATGATTTTAAATGTCCTTCCTATCCTCCCCATCTGTTCCTTCTCCAACCCCATCCCACAACATAGGGCAGCATGGTGGCACAGTGGTTAGCACTGCTGCCTGACAGTTCCAGGGACTCGGGTTCGATTCCCGGCTTGGGTCACTGTGCGGAGTCAGCACGTCCCCCCCATGTCTGCGCGGGTTTCCTCCGACAGTCCGAAAGACATGTTGGTTAGGTGCATTGGCCATGCTAAATTCTCCCTCAGTGTACCCAAACAGGCGCCGGAGTGTGGCGAATAGGGGACTTTCACATTAACTTCTTTGCAATGTTAATGTAAGCCTACTTGTGACACTAATAAATAAATACAAACTTAAAAACCTAGATGCCCAGACCAATGCTCTGGGACCACTAGTTCATGAATTCAAATCCCACTGCGGTTGCTGGTGGAATTTATTAAATTTAATTCAGCAGGATGTAAACTAAGGTTTGATCTGATGCTGCACAGTGGGTCGGGGTAAGATTGCCCCTCACAGGCCTAACACCCACAGTCCAAAAGACATGCTGGTTGGGTGCATTGGCCATGCTAAATCTCACTCAGTGTACCCGAACAGGCGCCGGACTGTGGCGACTAGGGGATTTTCACAGTAACTTCACTGCAGTGTGAATGTAAGCCTACTTGTGACAATAAATAAAAACTTTAAACTTTAATTTTAACAGCAAAATACTGCAGATCGTGGAAATCTCAGATGAAAGCAGGAAACACTCATGACGCTCTGGCCGCATCTGTGGGGAGGAAAATAGGGCCAACGTTTCAAGTTAACGAAAGGTCATTGGCCTGAAACGTTAACTCTGTTTCTCGCTCGACAGATGCGGCCAAAGCTGCAGAGTATCTACAGCATTTTCAGTTTTTATTTCCCATCGGGATCAATCTTTCTCCATGTTTATTACACCGATTGCTTGTTGATTGAAAACTTAATCCACCTATTAAAATGGAATTTGCACAATCAATCCTGCCATGCACCACTAATTGGATAACTAACCCTATCGCCGCCATTTGCATTAATATGCGCTAAGTAATATTGTCACTGGAGTTTGCTGATCTGTCTAATCCAACATAAAACCAGGAGAATGGGCTAAATCCTCCCAATACATGTCAATTGATCTCCTGTATCATTGTTTCGATGTAGTACCGGCTTTCAGTCCATTTACACATTAATTCCTTCCTCCGCAGCAAATTCCCATTCACGTTGCTTCTATTTTCCAATGTCCTTTTAGCTTCTTAATCATTTCAGACTTCGATGCTGCCTCCCTCTCCACATTCTCTTGTTCTTCTTTGACTGACTGCAGTTAGCAAGAGGCCACAACCAGAACTCGTCTTGGCAGGGCACCACTAACATAATGGTTTCCTCCCACATTCTGAAAGACGTGTTGGTTGGGTGCATTGACCCGAACAGGTGCCGGATTGTGGCCACTAGGGGAATTTCACAGTAACTTCATTGCATGTTAATGTAAGCCTTACTTGTGATGAATAAATAAACTTTTAACTTTAACTTTCATGGTGATCTCAATAAAGGTAACGATGATGGTGTGAGGCATGAAGTGTCTATGATGGACCAGGAAACATTACTGAAAGGAAGGACAGTGGACAGGCATTTAACGAACGAAAGGTTTACCAGGCTGATTCCTGGGATCTGTCTATGAGGAGAGACTAGAATCATAGAGTTCTACCCTGCAGAATGAGGCCATTTGGCCCATCGAACCTACATCGACTACAATCCCACCCAGCCCCGATCTCCATAACCCAGCCCCGATCTCCATAACCCCATGCATTTACCCTAGCTAGTCCCCCTGACACTAAGAGGCAATTTAGCATGGCCAGCCCACCTAATTCTATGGGAGGAAACCGGCGCACCCGGAGGAAACCCACGCAGACACGGGGAGAACGTGCAAACCCCACACAGTCACCCAAGCCAGGAATCGAACCCGGGTCCCTGGCGCTGTGAGACAGCAGGGCTAGCAAATGTGCCACCCTGCTGCCCACTGTTGGTTAGGATTATATTCACTGGCGTTTAGAAGAATGAGAGGGGATCTCACAGAAACTTATGACATCCAAACAGGGTTAGACAGGGTAGATTCAGACAGAATGTTCCCAACGATGGGGGAGTCCAAAACTAGGGATCATAGTTTGAGGATAAGGAATAAACCTTTTGAACCGAAGTGAGGAGAAATTTCTTTACCCAGAGGGTGGCGAATGTGTGGAATTCACTGCCACAGAAAGTAGTTGAGGCCAAAACGTTGTCTGATTTCAAGAAGAAATTAGATGTAGCTCTTGGGGCTAAAAGGGTCAAGGGATATGGGGGGAAGGTGGGATCAGGATATTGAATTTGATGATCAGCCATGATCAAGATGAATGGCGGAGCAGGCTCAAAGGGCCGAATGGCCTCCTCCTGCTTCTAGTTTCTATGCTTCTATGTTTCTATAATAAAATGTCACAAGATACTTCATAGGGCTGATTCTCAAACAAAATTGGACTCTTGAGTCACAATGAGAGACATTAGAAGACAAAGGGGTGGGTTTTAAGGAGCATCTTAAAGGAGGAGCTTGAGAGAGCTGAGGGCCTAGCCAGCTGAAAGTACAGCTGGCATGGGGGTGGAAGTGGATGGTCTTAGTGATGGGGGGGGGAGGGGTGTGGGGTGCGGCAGAGTGTTAAGCAGGCAGCCAAGCTTGTGAACAGCCTGGCTCAGCCTCAGATGATGGTGAGGAAGTGAGGTGGAGTTGGAGGCTGGGAAAGGCAAGCGGATCACTGATCCTTGTTTCCCATACAGAGTCAGGAAACAAGAAGTTAGACCTTGCGTCTGAGCTTCTGAGCATATTTGCAGTTGGATGGGATTTAGGGCTTGGAAAGTTGTCCCTGAGATTCATTGTTGGCTTTCTGTGAGTACGACAACTGTGCTGAAATTAATGAACGCAAAGGGAGGTACAAAATGGAGGGGTCGGGATCTCACATGCCAACTGGAGAGCTAGCAAGAGCTCCATGTCGCTTCTTTAGGGAAAGCCTGTCAAATTTAACTGGACAATGACGGATCTTCCCGATCAAGGACCCCAGCGGCAGAAGTCCTGCCAGCCAAGAGCTGCTGACCAATCAGAGCTGGCAGCTCTTTATTGCTCGGCAGTGCCATTGGGGAGGTGGTGGCTGCTGTTGGTAATGCATCTACCTGAGGCCAAGTATCATTGCTGGATCCCAGGCCACGAGTGAGTGACGGCGCGAGGGGCAGGGCAAAGTTGGGGGGGGGGGGGGGAGTGGGGGGGAAGGGGGGGCGGGGAGGGAGGGCGGGGAGGAGGGGGCGGGGAGGGGGGGCGGGGAGGGGGGGCGGGGAGGGGGGGCGGGGAGGGGCGGGGAGGGGGCGGGGGGGGCGGGGAGGGGGGGGGGAGGTTGGGGAGGTCGCAGGTGGGAGGGGCGGCCAGCAGTAAGGGCAGGGCTGGTGGCTCTCAGCATCCCCCAGCCTGCCGATGGTGTGTCCACCAATGATGAATGAGGGACACCACGCCACCGCCCCCCCCCCCCCCCCCCCCGCCCCCCCACCCCGCTTAGGAAGCCTGCAAGCAAACAAGACAAGCTTTTCTTGGTGTGCTTTACACACGGCTACCTCGCTCCCACTGCTGGATTAATATATGTGGCAGCAGGATGAGGCCTTTAAGTGGGTGATTACTTAAGTGATTACTTGGGGTGGCACGGTGGCACAGTGGTTAGCACTGCAACCTCATAGAGCCAGGGACCTGGGTTCAATTCCCTGCTTGGGTCACGACCTGCGCGGATTCAGCACATTCTCCCCGTGTCTGCATGTGTTTCCTCCGCGTGCTCTGGTTTCCTCCCACAGTCTGGAAGACATGCTGGTTAAGTGCATTGGCCATGCTAACTTTCCCCTCAGTGTATCCGAACAGGCGCCGGAGTGTGGCGACTAGGGGATTTTCACAGTTACTTCATTGCAGTGTTAATGTAAGCCTACCTGTGACTGATAAATAAAATTTACTTTTAAGGGCGTCAAATGGTGGAGTGGCAGGAAGGTTGGCCACCTTCCCACTGCTCACTTAGAGACAGGATGGTGATGGGATCCACGCCCTTAATCCTCCTGCCCAATGAAATGCCAACCCCCGCCACGAAACTTTCCACGGGGAGAGAGCATTAAATTTCTCCCACAATTTCCCAACATCCAACCATGCATCCAAATTCGAGCATATAAGAAATTGGGGCTCAGTCGTACAGAACCCGAGTATTGATGAAAAAAGAGACATCTTGTTGCCGCTCCATCCTGCACTCAAATTCACCTTTGATGTTTAACAAGCACCATTTCCTCAACCAGTTCTCATTGAAAAATTCTGCTGATTAGTTGCCTGCTACTGTCTGCCAGAACAAAGAACAAAGGCCCTCCAAGCCTGCGCTAATTCCTCATCCTTATTTAGACCCACCACTTATTGCCCATCCACGGCCTTGGGTCACTGTCTGTGTGGAGCTTGCACATTCTCCCCGTGTCTGCGTGGATTTCCCCTGGGTGATCCGGTTTCCTCCCACAGTCCAAAGATGTGCAGGTTAGGTGGATTGCCCTTCAGAGTCAGGGGGATTAGCAGGGTAAATGTGTGGGATTATGGGAATGGGGCCTGGGTGGGCTTGTGGTTGGTGCGGACTCGAGGGGCTGAATGGCCTCCTTCAGCACTGTAGAGATTTATGAATACTGCAACACAAGGAATAGGCCACTTGGCCCAGTGAGCCTGCTCCACTAAGCCGTGTGATGATGGCAAATCTTGGGCTTCAACATCAATTTCCCCATAATCCCTCAATTCCCTGAGAGACCCAGCACCTCCAACATTGTAGCACTCCCCCCCCGCGCTGCATATCTGAAAGATGTGCGGGTTAGGTGAATTGGCCATGCTAAATTGCCCCTTAGTGTCAGGGGGACTAGCTAGGGTAAATGCATGGGGTTATGGGGATAGAGTCTGGGTGGGATTATTGTCGGTGCAGGTTCGATGAGCCAAATGCCCCTTTCTGCACTGTAGGGATTCTATGATAAGAGGAGCTTTGGGTGGAACATAAACATCGATACGGCCCTTCTGCGGCCAGTGGTCTGATTCTGTGCTATAGATCCTTTGTGGAATATCTCTTTCAGTCAGTTAGGTTACCAGCTGACAAAATGTTATCAATAGAAATTTGGTGAGTTGTATAATGGCATCTTCAATTCATGGAGAACACAAGACTGCGAATGCAGTGTCCAGGCAAGGACATGTCCTCCTGTATGAGAATGATGAGATTATGGCTTGTATCCGCAACCACTTTATATTGCTGCCTTCTCTGTTCATACCCTCACTCCCCATGGGGTCAACCACCACAGGGGCTTCCATATTGAGATCTCCTCCTCAGGAGAAGTCATGGAAGGGGCATGAAAGGGCCATCGCCCGTGGAACTCTAGCTGTAGGTTGCCCCTGAAGAATGATCAGAGAACCTTTGATGTGAAAATGGCAGTTTTAATGATCACTCTTTAGGTAAATGGACCTCATGTCTTGGTGCTTAATTCCAGTCCTGGGATAGTCATGATCTGCCTGGAGCCACCCAGGTTATTTGGCTTTCTAGGTCAAAGGGCGTTGTCTTAAAATTATGCTAATATGAAGTTTATTTATCAGTGCCACAAGTATGCTTACATTAACACTGCAATGAAGTTTGTGTGAAAATCCCCGAGTCGCCACACTCCGGCGCCTGTTTAGGGTACACTGAGGGAGAATTTAGCATGGCCAATGCACCTAACCAGCATGTCTTTCGGACTGTGGGAGGAAACTGGAGCACATGGAGGGAACCCATGCAGGCACGGGGAGAACGTGCAGACTCCACACAGGGAGTGACCCAAGCCGGGAATCGAACCCGGGTCCCTGGCGCCGTGAGGCAGCAGTGCTAACCAGATGTACCAGCATGCTGCCCATCTGGCAATTCCCAGAAAAATAAGTCTTCCCATTGATGCTGCTGACCACAAATATGTGGGAAAATTCCCAGTAAATTCTGTGAGATGTAGGCCGGAATCCTCCAACCTCACCCTGCAGCCGGGAATCTCTGGTCCCGCTGCAGGGAATGGGGTTTTGGCTGAGCGCCAAATCCCCTGTTCCCCCTGGCAGTGGTGGTGGGGTGAAGGCGATCAGAGAATCAAAGAACAAAGAACAGTACAGCACAGAAACAGGCCCTTCGGCCCACCAAGCCTGCGCCGATCATGATGCCTGCCTAAACTAAAACCGTACGCACTTACGGAGTCTGTATCCTTCCATTCCCATCCTATTCATGTATTCGTCTAGATGCCCTTTGAATGCTCCTATCGTACCTGCTCCCACCACCTCCCCAGGCAGCGCGTTCCAGACATTCACCACCCTCTGTGTAAAACATCTTTCTCGCACATCTCCTCTAAACTTTCCTCCACGCACCTTGAACCTAAATCCCGGCCATAGTTTCGAGATGGAGCTGCAGCTGAAAGCTGTCCAGAAAATAGAGTCAATAATTAAAAACTGAGTATTGGGAACTCCAAAGAGATTCAAACCAATTAAATCGTGACAGGGTTTTGTATGTGTGTATAAATAAACCCTTCCTTGCTAATGATGGAAGGCCGACTTTGAGACAATAAGCCTGGAGATTGCTCATTAGGGGAGCATAAATATGTCATGCCTCATCTGGCCGTCTGCAAGACCCTTTGTTAAAGGAAGATTGAGGAGCGAGGGAGTTGCAATGAGATCTGGCGTGCCTAAGTATCCATGTCTCATTAACTTAGTGATCTTCAAAAGCACTGACACTGCTGTTTGAGGAGATTGACAACAAAAGCCTTTTGACACATGAGTCACTTAGATTGGTCAACTGAATGGAAGGAGTTTTTACTTTAATTAAGATATATGAGAGGGTGTACAGCGCACCTTTGAAAAGATGCCACCTTTCTCGGTTTGATTCTGTAGCTGTCTTTAGCTGGCGTGTGGAGGCGGCTGACAACGCCAGTGACAACGTGTATCCAGGGCTAACAAAGAAGAGGATAGAGCCTTATTATGCAGCAATGTCAGCAGGTCACTTGCTGAGATATGTGTCCCACCTCAATGCATATGTTGCACAGGAGCATAGCAAATAGAAGCAGGAGTAGGCCATTCAGCCCTTGGAGCCTGCTCTGCCATTCATTGTGATCATCAAATTCAATATCCTGATCCCCCCTCCCCACCCCACCCCCCATATCCCTTTATCCCTTTAGCTCCAAGAGTTATATCGAATTTCTTCCTGAAATCACGCGAGGTTTTAGCCTCAAATACTTTCTTTAGCAGTGAATTCCACACATTCACCCCCCCTCTGGGTGAAGAAATTTCTACTCACCTCAGTTCTAAAAGGTTTACCTCTTATCCTCAAACTATGACCCCTAGTTCTGGACTCCCCCACCATCTGGAACATTCTTTCTGAATCTACACTGTCTAACTCTGTTAGAATTTTATAAGTTTCTATGAGATCCCTTCTCACTCTTTTAAACTCCAGTGAATATAATCCTAACCAACTTAGTCTCTCCTCATATGACAGACCTGCCATCCCAGGAATCAGCCTGGTAAACCTTCGCTGCACTCCCTCTATAGCAAGGACATCCTTCCCCAGGTAAAGACACCAGAACTGCACACAACACTCCAGGTGTGGCCTCACCAACGCCCTGTACAATTGCAGCAAAACATCCCTATTCCTATAGTCAAATCCTCTCGCTATGAAGGCCAACATACCATTTGCCTTCTTTACTGCCTTCTGTAGCTGTGTGTTTACTTTCAGCGACTGATGCATGAGGACTCCAAGGTCTCACTGAGTATCCACCTCTCTCAATTTACACCTATTCAAATAATAATCTGCCTTCCTATTATTACTACCGAAGATGATTACGTCACAATTATCCACTTTATACTGCACAGAATGATCACAGCACAAAAGGAGACCATTCAGCCCACCAAGTTCATGCCAGCTCTCTACAAGAGCAATTTAGCTAGTCATACTTCCCTGCCCTTTCCCAATAAGGCGACAATTATTTTTATCTTCAGGTGTTTCTCTACTTTAGTTCAGAAATCCAATATACAACCTTCTTTCACCGCCCTCTCAGAAAGCCCAAACCAAATCCTAGCCACCCACTATGTGAAAAACTGCTTTCTCGTGTTGCTGCTGATTCTAGTGACAATCACCTTAAATCAGAGTTCACTGGGTCTCGGACCTTCTGTCAAAGCGAATAGCTTCTCTCCATCAGCTCTGTCCTCATGATTTTAAACATCTCTGTCAAATCTCTTTAACTTGTCTTGCCTCAGGAGAATCACCCCACTTGTCCAATCTCTTCACCTAACTGAAGTTCCTCATCCATGGAGCCATTGTGGTAAACCTTTTCTGCACTCCTCATCTAAAGCCATTGTCTCCTTCCTAATATGTAGCATCCTGAATTAGACACAATACTCCAGTTACAGCCAAATCTGTGCTTTGAGAAAGTTCATATGAATCTCCTTGCTTTTGGTAGCACAGAACTTGGGTATTGCAGGAAAAATGGAAACATGTCATCAAAGTGTTCGATCCTGCACTCATCATGACAGCTCGCAAAACATTTTTTTTATTATCCATTCATGATGGGCATCACTGGCTGGTCAGCATTTATTGCCCATCCCTAGTTGTCCGATGGCAGTTGAGAGTCAACCACATTGCTGTGGCTCTTGAGTCACATGTGGACCAGACCAGGTAAAGACGGCAGATTTCCTTCCCTGAAGGACATTAGTGAACCAGATGGGTTTTTCCAACAATCGACAATGGTTTCATACTCATCAGTAGATGAGTATGAAACCATGAATAATTCCAGATATTTTTATTGAATTCAAATTCCACCATCTTCTCTGGTAGGATTTGAACCTGGGTCCCCAGAACATTAGCTCAGTTTCTGAATTAATAGTCTAGCGATAATACCACTAGTCCATCGCTTTCCCTTGCCAACAGTAAAAGGATCGACAAGTTCTACTGAATGAGAAGAGAGTGCTGACTGGTTAGAAAGTGGTTTGGAGGTTTATAGAGGTTTAGTGCATGGAACCAGGCCCTTCAGCCCAACTTGTCCATGCCACCCTGTTTTTACCACTAAGCTAGTCCCAATTGCCCACATTTGGCCCATATCCCTCTATACCCATCTTACCCATGTAACTGTCTAAACGTTTCTTAAAAGACAAAATTGTACCCGCCTCTACTACTGTCTCTGGCAGCTTGTTCCAGACACTCGCCACCCTCTGAGTGAAAGAATTGCCCCTCTGGACCCTTTTGTATCTCTCCCCTCTCACCTTAAACCTATGCCCTCTAGTTTTAGACTGCCATTATTTTATAGACCTCTATAAGATCTGAATAAGATTTCTGAGCGGAAGAGGCGTTGCCATGGAGAATGCTGCCAGACCTTTGTTCAGGTGGGCAGGTGGGCTCTGATTGCTCAAGATATCGCCATGAGGAATGAACTTACTGCTTGCACATGTCCAATCTCTGGAAAACAAGCCAGACGAACTTAAACCCAGACTCACTTTTCAAAGGGAGTTGAGGGACTGTTGTGTGTTCTGTTTCACGGAGATGCGGCTCACTCCTGTTTCACCGGACAGTGCCCTACAACCAGAGGGCTTCTCAATCCATAAAATAGACCATATAGCGGCCTCAAACAAGGCTAGGGGAGGTGGAGTCTGCCTCCTAATCAACACCTTGTGGTGCCTAGACGTGAGTTTCTGCTCCCCGGACCAAGAATACCTGACGCTAAAATGCTGCCCCTACTAACTTCCGCGGGGGTTCACCTCCATTATCCTGATGGCAGTTTACATCCCACCCCATGCGGATGTGAAGATCGCGCTGGACGAAATATACGCCACTACGAATAGCCTTGAGACGAAACATCCCGAGGCCTTGTTCATCGTGGCCGGGGACTTCAATCAGGCCAAGCTCAAGAGCGTACTACCAAGTTACCACCAACATATCTCCTGTTCACCAGAGGCCCAAACATCCTAGTCCACTGCTACACAAATATCCAACATTGCTACTGCTCTATCGCCCAGATACACTTAGGCTAATCAGACCACAAGGCTGTGCTCCTGCTCCCGACTTACAAGCAAAAACTGAAACGGGAGAATCTGTCAAAAAATGTCATGCACTGTTGGTCTGAGGAATTGGATGATCTCCTACAGGACTGCTTAGAGTCAGTAGATCGGTCAGTACTTAAAAACCCTGCGGCTAGCCTGAACGAGTACACCACTACAGCAACAGAGGCTTAAGTGTGTACCATCTACAAGGTGCCCTGCAGCAACTCACCATGGCTCCTTCAACAGCACCCTCCAAACCCACAACCAACTAGAAGGACAAGGACAGCAGATGTATAGGAACACCACCACCTGCAAATCCCCTCCAAACAGCACACTTGGAAGTATATCACCGTTCCTTCTCTGTCGCAGGGTCAAAATCCTGAAATTCCCTCCCTAACAGCACTGTGGATGTACCTACACCTTAGGGACTTCAGTGGTTCAAGAAGGCAGCTCACCACCACCTTCTCAAGGACAGGAAGGGGTGGGCAATAAATGCTGGCCTAGCAAGTGATTCCCACAACCCATAAATGAATAAAAAAATTGAAATCCACTCTAGGACTTGCCCACACACAGTAACACAGTAAACAAAAAGGGCGACATGGACCCAAGTTGGGCCAAAAGGCCTCTTTCCATGCTGTAAACCTCTATGATATTTTAAGTTTATTTATTAGCGTCACAAGTAGGCTTAGATTAACACTGCAATGAAGTTACTGTGAAAATTCCCCAGTTGCCACACTCAAGCGCCTGTTCGGGTACAAAGAACAAAGAACAATACAGCACAGGAACAGGCCCTTCGGCCCTCCAAGCCCGCGCCGCTCCCCGGTCCAGGATTGAATCCTGAATCCAGGATCCCCGCCCAATTTTCCAGCCTATCTACATACCAATATCCTATCCACCGAGCTGTCCCTCACAGCTACGATGCTTTGTTCATTACAACCTATTAACTCACCCCCACTCCCCCCATTCCAGACCATGTGATCTCCAGGGAGAGGCGAAAACCCAGAGTGAAAAACCCCAGGGCCAATATGGGGAAAAAAAATCTGGGAAATTCCTCTCCGACCCCCTGAGGCGATCGAAACGAGTCCAGGAGATCACAATGGCCCTGATCGGAAAATGCTTCCCAACCCTAGTCATTTCCACTTCCACGAACACCATCTGAATTCCCTGCCCCCGAGACAGGTTCCCAACTATCCGCAGTCTCGCTCTGTACTGGCACCAGCAAGATGATCATAGAATGAAGCCTTGAAACGAGAAACAAGGAACAATTAGCCCGCGCCGCTCCCTGGTCCAAACTAGACCACTCTTTTGTATCCCTCCATTCCCACTCCGTTCATATAGCTGTCTAGATAAGTCTTAAACGTTCCCAGTGTGTCCGCCTCCACCACCTTGCCCGGCAACACATTCCAGGCCCCCACGACCCTCTGTGTGAAATATGTCCTTCTGATATCTGTGTTAAACCTCCCTCCCTTCACCTTGAACCTATGACCCCTCGTGAACGTCACCACCGACCCGGGGAAAAGCTTCCCACCGTTCACCCTATCTATGCCTTTCATAATTTTATACACCTCTATTAAGTCTCCCCTCATCCTCCGTCTTTCCAAGGAGAACAACCCCAGTTTCCCCAATCTCTCCTCATAACTAAGCCCCTCCATACCAGGCAACATCCTGGTAAACCTCCTCTGTACTCTCTCCAAAGTCTCCACGTCCTTCTGGTAGTGTGGCGACCAGAACTGGACGCAGTATTCCAAATGCGGCCGAACCAACGTTCTATACATCTGTAACATCAGACCCCAACTCTTATACTCTATGCCCTGTCCTATAAAGGCAAGCATGCCATATGCCTTCTTCACCACCTTCTCCACCTGGGACGTCACCTTCAAAGATCTGTGGACTTGCACACCCAGGTCCCTCTGCGTCTCTACACCCTTTATGGTTCTTCCATTTATCGTGTAGCTCCTCCCTACATTATTCCCACCAAAATGCATCACTTCGCATTTATCAGGATTGAACTCCATCTGCCATTTCCTTGCCCAAATTTCCAGCCTATCTATATCCTTCTGTAGCCTCTGACAATGTTCCTCACTATCTGCAAGTCCTGCCAGTTTTGTGTCATCCGCAAACTTACTGATCACCCCAGTTACTCCTTCTTCCAGATCATTTATATAAATCACAAACAGCAGAGGTCCCAATACAGAGCCCTGCGGTACACCACTAGTCACAGGCCTCCAGCCGGAAAAAGACCCTTCCACTACCACCCTCTGTCTTCTATGACCAAGCCAGTTCTCCACCCATCTAGCCACCTCCCCCTTTATCCCATGGGATCCAACCTTTTTCACTAGCCTACCATGAGGGACTTTGTCAAACGCTTTACTAAAGTCCATATAGACAACATCCACGGCCTTTCCTTCGTCAACCATTTTGGTCACTTCTTCAAAAAACACCACCAGGTTAGTGAGGCATGACCTCCCTCTCACAAAACCATGTTGACTACACTGAGGGAGAATTTAGCACGGTCAATGCACCTAGCCCGCACATCTTTTGGACTACGGGAGGAAACCGGAGCACCCGGAGGAAACCCACACAGACATGGGGAGAACGTGCAGACCCCACACAGATAGTGACCTGAGGCTGGAATTGAACCCGGGTCCCTGGCGCTGTGAGGCAGCAGTGCTAACCACTGTGCCATCGTGCCGCCCAGTGCTGCTCTAATACAGTACTGAGGGAGTGCTGTCTTTTCAAGGAAATGTTAAACAGTTGTACATTCTGCTCTCAGTGGTGGAGATAAAAGACTCCAGAGAATTATTTCAGAGAGTAAGGGAGTTGTCCTGAATGTACTGGTCAATATTTATCCCTCAATCAACATCACAAGCACCTATTATCTGGTGGTTAGCGCATTGCTGGTTGTGGGAGCTTGCTGTGCACAAATCTCCACAATTTTCACTTAAGTCCCACAATTATGTGAATTAACAAATCTAATCCCACAAACATGAAACACAAAATTATTATCCTGAAAAGCATCATTTGTCAGAAAATATTTATCTTCACAATGGTTTTATTTTTGCTTCTTTAGTTTATTGGGTTGGATTCGAGGTTAATGAGATTTATCATTTTTACTGTGTGATTTCCACAAATCATTCTCCACATCCTCCGCGTCACTCTCAAAATCCTCAAGATCAAAATCTGCATCTGTAGCCATGCCCTGAGTGTATGCGAGTGCTCTGAATATTTCACCATCAGTGCCAAAGGCAACCTCTGTGGGTATCGCTCTCCACATTCTCAAAATGCTGAGCATTTTCATCCTGTGTCTCAATATTAAATACTCCATGATGAATCGCATCAGAAGATCTTCCTCCTTGAGCCAAAATAAAAAGATATCTTGATGATCCGACTCAGCTATTAAATTTTATGGTAATTTTTGAGAACTGTTTTAGTTTTGTGGTTGTTCTCATAAGAAGATCATTCAGTGAATCAGGCGAATCATTAAAAGTGACATATTTTGATTTGATTTGATTTATTATTGTCACATGTATTAGTATACAGTGAGAAGTATTGTTTCTTATGCGCTATACAGGCAAAGCATACCATTCATAGAGAAGGAAACGAGAGAGTGCAGAATGTAGTGTTACAGTCGTTGCTAGGGTGTAGAGAAAGGTCAACTTAGTGTGAGGTAGGTCCATTCAAAAGTCTGACAGCAGCAGGGAAGAAGCTGTTCTTGAGTCGGTTGGTACGTGACCTCAGACTTTTGTATCTTTTTCCCGACGGAAGAAGGTGGAAGAGAGAATGTCCGGGGTGGGTGGGGTCCTTCATTATGCTGGCTGCTTTTCCGAGGCAGCGGGAAGTGTAGACAGAGTCAATGGATGGGAGGCTGGTTTGCGTGATGGATTGGGCTACATTCACAACCTTTTGTAGTTTCTTGCGGCCTTGGGAAGAGCAGGAGCCATACCAAGTTGTGATACAACCAGAAAGAATGCTTTCTATGGTGCATCTGTCAATGTTGGTGAGAGTCGTAGCTGACATGCCAAATTTCCTTAGTCTTCTGAAAAAATAGAGGCGTTGGTGGGCTTTCTTAACTATAGTGTCGGCATGGGGGGACCAGGACAGGTTGTTGGTGATCTTGAAGTTCTCGACCCTTTCTGCTTCGTTGATGTAGACAGGGGCATGTTCTCCTTTACGCTTCCTAAAGTCGATGACAGTCTCCTTAATTTTGTTGACATTGAGGGAGAGATTATTGTTGCAGCACCAGTTCACCAGATTCTCTATCTCATTCCTATGCTCTGTCTCATCATTGTTTGAGATCCGACCCACTACAGTGGTGACGTCAGCAAACTTGAAAATCAAGTTGGAGGGGAATTTGGCCGCACAGTCATAGGGTATAAGGAGTACAGTAGGGGGCTGAGAACACAGCCTTGTGGGGCATCGGTGTTGAGGATGATTGTGGAGGAGTTGTTGGTGCCTATCCTTACTGATTGTGGTCTGTGAGTTAGGAAGTTCAGGATCCAGTCGCAGAGGGAGGTGCTGAGGCCCAGGCCAGAGTTTAGAGATGAGTTTCTTAAGAATAATAGAGTTGAAGGCTGAGCTGTAGTCAATAAATAGGAGTCTGACATAGGTGTCCTTGTTATCTAGGTGTTTCAGGGTTGAGTGCAGGGCCAGGGAGATGGCGTCTGCTGTGGACCTGTTGCGGCGATAGGCAAACTGTAGTGGATCCATGTAGTCTGGGAGGCTGGAATTGATTCGTGCCATGACTAGCCTTTCGAAGCACTTCATAATGATGGATGTCAGAGCCATCGGCCGATAGTTATTAAGGCACGCTGCTTGGTTTTTCTTAGGTATCGGGATGATGGTCATCATCTTAAAAGTGGATAGGGATCTCAGATTGTTGTAAAGAGAGGTTGAAGATGTCTGTGAATACCCCTGCCAGCTGATCCGCGCAGGATCTGAGTGCTCGTCTGGATACCCCACCCGGGCCAGTCACTTTCCGTGGGTTGACCTTCGAGAAAGCTGCTCTGTCATCTGCAATGGTGACCCCCAGATACAGGTTCATCCAGGGCATCCAGGGTGGAGGACATACTCTCGCTGACCTCTTGCTCAAAACGGGCATAGAATGCATTGAGCTCATCAGGGAGGGGTGCGTTGGAGCCGGCGATTTTACATGCCTTCATCTTGTAGCCTGTTACGTCTTGCAGACCTTACCATAGTCGATGGGGTCGGTGTGGCTAGCCTCGGACTCCAGCTTGGGTCCCAGCTAAGGCTACCTAATATAAGGGTAGGCCCATTCTTGCTTTTTATTCATTCATGGGACATGGGCGGCGCTGGCTGGGCCAGCCTTTATTGCCCATCCTTAGTTGCCCTTGGAGAGCAGTTGAGAGTCAACCACATTGCTGTGGCTCTGGAGTCACATGTAGGCCAACAGATTTCTTTTCCTTCAGGACATTAGTGAACCAGATGGTTTCTTCCAACAACTGACAATAGTTTCACGGTCATCAGTAGATTCTTAATTCCAGATAGTTTTTATTGAACTCAAATTCCACCATCTGCCGTGGCGGGATTCGAACCCGGGTCCCCAGAACATTAGCTGAGTTTCTGGATTAATAGTCTAGCAATAATACCACTAGGCCATCGCCTCCCCTAGATTCAAAGGTCTGGCAGCAGCAGGGAAGAAGCTGTTCTTGAGTCGGTCGGTATAAGGCATTGGTGAGGCCGAATTTGGAGTATTGTGTACAGTTTTGGTCACCTAGTTACAGGAAGGATGTAAATAAGATTGAAAGAGTGCAGAGAAGGTTCACAAGGATGTTGCCGGGACTTGAGAAGCTGAGTTACAGAGAGAGATTGAATAGGTTGGGACTTTATTCCCTGGAGCGTAGAAGATTGAGGGGAGATTTGATAGAGGTGTATAAGATTTTGATGGGTATAGATAGAGTGAATGCAAGCAGGCTTTTTCCACTGAGGCTAGAGGAGAAAAAAACCAGAGGGCATGGGTTAAGGGTGAAAGGAGAAAAGTTTAAAGGGAATATTAGGGGGGGCTTCTTCACGCAGAGAGTGGTGGGAGTGTGGAATGAGCTGCCAGATAAAGTGGTAAATGCGGGGTCACTTTTAACATTTAAGAAAAACTTGGACGGGTTCATGGATGAGAAGGGTGTGGAGGGATATGGTCCAAGTGCAGGTCAGTGGGACTCGGCATAAAATGGTTCGGCACAGACAAGAAGGGCCAAAAGGCCTGTTTCTGAGCTGTAATTTTCTATGGTTCTATGGTTCGTGACCTCAGACTTTTGTATCTTTATCCCGACGGAAGAAGGTGGAAGAGAGAATGTCCGGGTGTGTGCAATACAAGGTGGCTCTCTTTCCCACTGTTTTTGCACCACCATATACACATATTCTAATCTACTAATGATGATATCGTGTTCTGGATCAGAGGTGAAAACGTCTTTGAAGAGCCATAAGACCATAAGAGATAGGAACAGGAGTAGGCCGTTCGGCCCCTCGAGCCTGCTCCGCCATTCAATAGGACCATGGCTGATCCGACATTCCTCGCATGCACTTTCCTGCCCTTTCCCCGCGATCCTTGATTCCCTTACTGATCAAAAATCTTATCTATCTCAGCCTTAAATATACACAAGGGCTCTGACCCCACAGCTCTCTACAGCAAGGAGTTCCAAAGACTCACAATCCTCTGACAGAAGAAATTCCTCCTCATCTCAGACTTAAATTTGTACCTTTATTCTGAGACTTTGCTCTCTGATCCTGGACTCTTCCATGAGGGGAAACATGCTCTCAGCATTTAGCCTGTCAAGCCCCTTAAGAATCCTAAATGTTTCAATGAGATCAACTCTCATTCTTCTAAATGCCGACACTATAGTTAAGAAAGCTCACCATCACCTCTATTTCTCAGAAGACAAAGGAAATTTGGCATGTCAGCTACGACTCTCACCAACTTTTACAGATGCACCATAGAAAGCATTCTTTCTGGTTGTATCACAGCTTGGTATGGCTCCTGCTCTGCCCAAGACAGCAAGGAACTACAAAAAATCATGAATGTCGCCCAATCCATCACGCAAACCAGCCTCCCATCCATTGACTCTGTCTACACTTCCCGCTGCCTTGGCAAAGCAGCCAGCATAATAAACGACCCCACGCACCCCCAACATTCTCTCTGCCACCTTCTTCCTTCGAGAAAAAGATACAAAAGTCTGAGGTCACGTACCAATCGACTCAAGAACAGCTTCTTCCCTGCTGCCATCAGACTTTTGAATGGACCTACCTTGCACTGAGTTGATCTTTCTCTACACCCTAGCTATGACTGTAACACTACATTCTGCACTCTCTCCTTTCCCTCTCTATGTAAGGTATGCTTTGTCTGAAAAGCATGCAAGAAATAATATTTTTCACTGTATACTAATACATGACACAATAATAAATCAAATCAATGAGTGCAGTCCCAACCTGTTTAGGTTTTCTTCACAAGACAATCCGAGGGCTGCACGGTGGCACGGTGGTCAGCACTGCTGCCTCACAGCGCCGGACCTGGGTTTGATTCCTGGCTTGGGTTACTGTCTGTGTGGAGTTTGCACGTTCTCCCCGTGTCTGCATGGGTTTCCTCCGGGTGCATGGGTTTCCTCCCACACTCCAAAGATGTGCACGTTCGGGTCAATATATAGGGTTATAGGGATAGGGTCTGGGTGGGATCTTTGTCGGTGCAGGCTCGATGGGCCAAATGGCCTCCTTTTTCACTGTCGGGATTCTATGATTCAATGAATCCCTCTACACCAGAGATCATCCCAGTGAACCTTCTCTGAATAGCCTCCAGTGGAATAACTTCCTTAAATAAGGGGACCAACATTGCTCACAGTGCTCCAGGTGTGGTCTCACCAGCCTTGTTCACTTACTCGCAGCACTGGTTCTTTTTACATTCTGTTGCTCTGTTAACGTCTTACCTCTTATCCCTACGGTAAGGGGATTGGATGGGGAGGAGTTCGTTAGGTGTGTTCAGGAGGGTTTCCTGACACAGCATGTGGACAAGCCTACAAGAGGAGAGACTGTACTTGATCTGATACTGACTAATGAACCTGGACAGGTGCCAGATCTCTCAGTGGGAGAGCATCTTGGGGATAGTGATCATAACTCTATCTCCTTTATGCTTGCATTGGAAAAAGAGAGGATCAGGCAAGCTAGGAAAGCATTTATATGGAGTATGGGGAAATATGAAGACATAAGGCAGCAAATTAGAGGAGTAAATTGGAAGGAGGTATTCTCGGGGAAATCTACTGAAGAGAGGTGGCAGTTTTTCAAGGAATGTCTGTCTAGGGTTCTACAGGACAATGTTCCGAGAAGACAGGGAGGAGTTGGTAGGTTAAAGGAACCGTGGTGCATGAAAGCTGTGCGGGACCTAGTCGAGAAGAAAAGGAAAGCGTACAAAAGGTTCAGAGAGCTTGGCGAAGATAGGGATCTAGATGAGTATACGGCTTGTAGGAAGGGACTAAAGAAGGAAATTAGGAGAGCCAGAAGGGGTCACGAGAAGGCCTTGGCAAGTAGAATTAAGGAAAACCTTAAGGCGTTCTATAAATATGTGAAGAGTAAAAGGATGAGACATGACGGAATAGGGCCTATAAAAGGTGAAGGCGGGAAAATCTGTACGGAACCAGTAGAAATGGCAGAGGTGCTCAATGAGTATTTTGCCTCGGTTTTCACAGAGGAGAAGGACATGAGTGGATGTACTGTGGGCTTGCGGTGGACTGAAAAGATTGAGTATGCGGACTTTAACAAAGAGGTTGTGCTGGAATCTTTGAATGGCATCAAGATAGATAAGTCGGCGGGTCCGGATGGGATGTACCCCAGGTTACTGTGGGAGACGAGGGAAGAGATTGCAGAGCCTCTGGCGATGATCTTTGCGTCGTCGATGGAGACAGGAGAGGTGCCGGAGGATTGGAGGATTGCGGATGTGGTTCCTATTTTCAAGAAGGGGAATAGGGATAGCCCAGGAAATTACCAACCGGTGAGTCTAACCTCAGTGGTTGGTAAGCTGATGGAGAAGATCCTGAGGGACAAGATGTATGAGCATTTAGAGAGGTTTAGTATGCTCAAGAATACTCAGCATGGCTTTGTCAAAGGCAGATCGTGCCTTACGAGCCTGGTGGAGTTCTTCGAAAATGTGACTAAACACATTGATGAAGGGAAAGCGGTAGATGTGGTTTATATGGATTTTAGCAAGGCGTTCGATAAGGTCCCCCATGCAAGGCTTCTAGAAAATGTGAGAGGGCATGGGATCCAAGGGGCTGCTGCCCTGTGGATCCAGAACTGGCTTGCCCAAAGGAGGCAGAGAGTGTGTATAGATGGGTCTTTTTCTAAATGGAGGTCGGTCACCAGTGGTGTGCCCCAGGGATCTGTTCTGGGACCCTTGTTGTTTGTCATTTTCATAAATGACCTGGATGAGGAAGTGGAGGGATGGGTTGGTACGTTTGCCGACGACACGAAGGTTGGTGGGGTTGTGGATAGTCTGGAGGGATGTCAGAAGTTACAGAGGGACATAGATAGGATGCAAGACTGGGCGGAGAAGTGGCAGATGGACTTCAACCCAGATAAATGCATAGTGGTCCATTTTGGCAGGTCAAATGGAATGAAGGAGTACAATATAAAGGGAAAGACTCTTAGTACTGTAGAGGATCAGAAGGACCTTGGGATCCGGGTCCATAGGACTCTAAAATCGGCCCCGCAGGTGGAAGAGGTGGTTAAGAAGGCGAATGGTGTGCTGGCCTTTATCAATCGAGGGACTGAGTTTCGGAGTCCGGGGATAATGATGCAGCTATATAAGACCCTCGTCAGACCCCACTTGGAGTACTGTGCTCAGTTCTGGTCAACTCATTACAGGAGAGATGTGGAAAAGATTGAAAGGGTACAGAGGAGATTTACAAGGATGTTGCCTGGATTGAGTGGCATGCCTTATGAGGATAGGCTGAGGGAGCTCGGTCTTTTCTCCTTGGAGAGACGTGGGATGAGAGGAGACCTGATAGAGGTATAGAAGATGTTGAGAGGCATAGATCGGGTGGACTCTCAGAGGCTTTTTCCCAGGGTGGAAATGGCTTCTACGAGAGGACACAGGTTTAAGGTGCTGGGGTAGGTACAGGGGAAATGTTAGGGGGAAGTTTTTCACACAGAGGGTGGTGGACGAGTGGAATCGGCTGCCGTCAGTGGTGGTGGAGGCAAACTCAATAGGGTCTTTTAAGAGACTCCTGGATGAGTACATGGGACTTAATTGGATGGAGGGTTATAGGTAGGCCTACAAGGTATGGATATGTTCGGCACAACTTGTGGGGCCAAAGGGCCTGTTTTGTGCTGTAGTTTTCTATGTTTCTATGTTTCTATGTTTCTATATTTCATCGCCCCTTTCGCTAATTTCTGCCTGTTGCTGTCTGCCAATGTTTTGCCATTTTGCTCCAATCTCTTCATCTCCTCTGGGTCAGTATGCTGCCTGTCACTTTCTCCTGCCAAGTAAGAATGTGAAGTGTCTCCAGATGTAGCTTAAATGAAATATATAAAATATTAGAAAAAAACAAATTAAATATGAAAGATAGTCGAGGTTTAACATGTAAATTAGCTTCCCTCTTTCTTGGGGTGGTATGGTTAAACTTGGTCGAAGCATAGAATCCCTACAGTGCAGAAGGAAGTCATTCAGCCCATCAAGTCGGCACTGACTTTCTGACAGAGTATCCCATCCAGGCCCTATCCCCATAGCCCCACATATTTGCCCCACTTATCCTCCTAACCTACGCATCTTTAGATACTAAGCGGCAAATCACTGTGGACAATTCGCTGACCCTACACATCTTTGGACACTAAAGGGCAATTTAGCACAGCCAATCCTCCAACCTATACATCTTTGGGCAATAAGGGGCAATTTATCATGGCCAATCTCCCTAACCTACACATCTTTGGATGCTAAGGGGCAATTTATCACAGCCCATCCCCCAACCTACACATTTCTGGACACTAAGGGGCAATTTAGCATGGCCAATCTACCTAACCTGCACATCTTTGGATTATGGGAGGAAACCAGAGCAGCTAGAGGAAACCCACACAGACACGGGGAGAACTTGCAGACTCCACACAGTGACCCAAGCCGGGAATCGAACCCGGGTCCTTGGTACTGTGAAGCAGCAGTGTTAAACATTGCGCCACAATGCTGCCCTCAGCATGCCTGAGTTACAGTGGGAACACAGTGTAGGCAAGACAGTGGGATCCTTGCTAGGAGGCCAATGCCCCTACCCCAGGTAGGGTGTAGTTTGTTTTCAACTCTTCTACTGGATGCCCCTAGGTCAAAGGTATCATCCCACCAAGTTTCACTGAAATTGGACCAAGAGCCTCAGAGGAGTTTGACAACAAAAAAGACAGCCAGGCATTTTGCTTTTATCTACATATAAATTTCCAGCATCAGCTGGATTTTGCTGTTGAGCCAGAAGGTCTGAGCTGTGTCTCCACAGCGGAAAACTCCATCTCAAGGCGAGTGGAAGGGAACAGTAATGTGGAGATGCCGGCGTTGGACTGGGGTGGGCACAGTAAGAAATCTCACAACACCAGGTTAAAGTCCAACAGGCTTATTTAGTATCTCGAGCTTTCGGAGCACCGCTCCTTCATCAGGTGAGACTGAAACAATGTATCAGAGGCAAAAACAACAGGGTTGCTTTGGTAACAGGCTTTAGACATTTGAATCCACTCACCTGATGAAGGAACAGCGCTCCAAAAGCCTGTGACTCCAAATAAACTTGTTGGACTTTAACCTGCTATCGATGGCATTGGGTGCATGGCCCAAAGCTGTGGTGCCTAATTTAAATAGAATCATAGAATCCCTATGGTGCAGAAGGAGGCCATTCAGCCCATCGAGTCTGCACTGACTCTCCAACAGAGTATTTTCCCCAGGCCGTGTCCCTATAACCCCACAAATCTGCCGCGCTAATCCCCCTTTGGACTCTAAGGGGCAATTTAACATGGCCAATCCACCTAAACTGCACATCTTTGGATGTAAGATAATGAAAAGTGAGAAAATGTAAATAAAATGCCCGATTAAAGCTGCATGGGAGTTTTATCTAATTGCCAATGACATTGGCTAATTGGAGCCACTCTCCTGCCATTTCATTTGGTGATAATGTTTAATTTTCAATCCCAATGGGAAAAATCAGGTTTTATGTAGGAGTGCCTGGAATGTATAATGCAGAAACAGGCAAGCTGCCCAATTGGTCCATGTCAGTGTTTGTACTCCACACAAGCCTCCTCCCATCCCTCTCCATCTCCTCCTATCCACATATTCTTCTGTCCCTTTCTGCCTCATGTCATTACCAACCTCCCACTTAAATCAATCTGGGCAAAATTCATCGTGGTAATGGGATTGTGACAGTTATTATGTTTTTATAATGATAAAAAGACACCAATCTCTCATCAGGTTTTGGGTAAACATGTCCTGGGTCCATTTATTAATTGTGAACAGATAAATGTGGATATGGAATTTGAAGACCTCCGAGTTGCAGAGTTCCGTGTGCATCGTTTGGGAAACGAAATGAACTAAAGCAGCACATTGAGCAGTCAATTCAAAGTCAGCTCCTTAAAGTGACATTGCATCAAAGAACCAGAATCTCAAAAGAATCATCAAAGCAAAATGTGATTAAAGGGTTCAATAACACATCCCAGTCCTGGCGGTGCCCACTGGGCGCTGTCAGACACCATACGGTCCCTTTCCGGGGGCAGTGGACATAGCTGCAAATGCAGAGCTGTGTGCATGTGTATGTGTGTTCATGTGTATGTGTGTGTAAGCATGTGTGTGCGTGTATGTGAGTGTGCGTACGCATGCGTATGTGTGTGCATGTTTATGTGTGTGCATGTGTATGTGTGTGCATGTGTATGTGTGTGCATGCGTATGTGTGTGCATGCATATGTGTGTGCATGCATATGTGTATGCAAGCATGTGTGTGCATGTGTACGTGTGTGCATGGGTATGTGTGTGTAAGCATGTGTGTTTGCGTGTATGTGAGTGTGTGTATACATGCGTATGTGTGTGCATGTTTATGTGTGTGCATGTGTATGTGTGTGCAAGCACGTGTGTGCGTGTGTGTGTGAGTGTGTGTATGCATGCATATGTGTGTGCATGTGTGTGTGTATGTGTGTGTGCAAGTGTGTGTGTGTGTGTCTGCATGCGTGTGTGTCTGCATACATTTATGTGTGTGTGTGTGCGCATGCTTGTGTATTTGTGTGGATGTGTGTGTGCGAGTGCATGTGTGTTTCTGCATGTCTGTGTGTCTGCGTGCATGTGTGTGTACCTGTGGGTGTGTGTGTGTGTGTGTGCACATGGATGTGTATTTGTGTGCATATGTGTGTGTGCAAGCATAGGTGTGTGTGTGTGTGCGTGTGCATGCATATGTGAAACCTGTTGTCCTTACCTGGTCTGCCCTACATGTGATTCCAGAGCCGCAGCAATGTGGTTTATTACTTGAATGGGTGTAAATTGGGAGAGGCGGATACTCAGCGAGACCTTGGTGTCCTCGTGCATCAGCCGCTGATATTTAATATATTTAAATATATAAATATATGTATTTAAGTAAGCGGGCAGCTACAGCGGGCTGTAAAGAAGGCAAATGGAATGTTGGTCTTCATAGAAAGAGGATTTGAGTACAGGAATAGGAATGTTTTACTGCAATTGTACAAGTGTTGGTGAGGCCACATCTGGAGTATTGTGTGCAGTTTTGGTGTACCTATCTGAGGAAGGATGTCCACGCTACAGAGGGAGTGCAGCGAAAGTTCACCAGGCTCATTCCTGGAATGGCAGGTCTGCCACATGAGGAGAATCTAAGTTGTTTAGGATTATATTCGCTAGTTTAGAAAAGTGAGAGGGGATTTCATAGAAACTTAGAAAATTCTAAAAGGATAGGGTAGATTCAGAAAGAATGTTCCCAATAGTGGGGGAGCCCAGAACTAGGGGGTCATAGGATAAGAGGGAAACCTTTTAGAACTGAGGTGAGGAGAAATTTCTTCACCCAGAGGGTGGTGAATGTGTGGAATTCACTACCACAGACTGTAGTTGAGGCCAAATCGTTGTCTGGTTTCAAAAAGAAATTAGATATAGCTCTTGGGGCTAAAGGGATCAAGGGATATGGGAGGAAGGGGGAATCAGGATATTGAATTTGTGAGCAGCCATGATCAAAATGAATGGCGGAGCAGGTTCGAAGGGCTGAAGAGCCTACTCCTGCTTCTAGTTTCTATATATTTCTCTGTTCACCAGGCTGATTCCTGGTCTGTCAGATGAGGAGAGACTAAGTCGGTTAGGATTATATTCACCGGAGTTCAGAGGAGTGAGAGGGGATCTCATAAAAACTTATAAAATTCTAAAAGGCTAGACAGGGGAAATTCAGAAAGAATTTACCCAATAGTAGGGGGGAGCCCAGAACTAGGGGGTCATAGTTTGAGGATTTAGAACTGAGGTGAGGAGAAATTTCTTCACCCAGAGGGTGTTGAATGTGTGGAATTCACCATCACAGAAAGTAGCTGAAGCCAAAACGTTGTCTGATTTCAAGAAGAAATTAGATATAGCTCTTGGGGCTAAAGGGATTAAGGGATATGAGAGGAAGGGGGGATCAGGATATTGAACTCGATGATCAGCCATGATCAAAATGAATGGCAGAGCAGGCTCGAAGAGCTGAATGGCCTCCTCCTGCTTCTCATTGCTATACGTTTCTCTGTTCACCAGGCTGATTCCCGGGGTGGAAAGGCTGTCACATGAGAAGAGACCGAATGGCCTTCTCCTGTTCCTTGTTTCTATGCTTTACCTGCCCGCAGTTTGCAGAACCTGCTTAATTCCAGTATCAGACAATGCGTTTGCCCCACAGGCTCCAATACTTCATTTTACATCTACACCATTAGACCTGACTTTGAACATCCATTTTCCCCTGATTGCACAAGCTTATCCCATCAGGCATGAAGCCAAAGTTTGAATGATTAGCAAACCTGCAGCAAATTTCAGCAGGTTATTAACTGCAATAGCAAAGAAACCGAGAGGTTGAAGGGGGGGAAAAAAATGTCCTTTCTTCAAAAGGAATTCTGCTGGAAGTTGTAGAGGAATTGATGCTGACCTTTAAACAAAAATAACAGAATTATCTGGAATATCTTCCCACTGAACTCCTACACGTGTAATAACGAGGCCACTGGCTTTCCAAGGACAAATCTTATTTTGCCGTGACCGTTCATTCATCATTATGCTCTTAATGCTTTGAACAACACCCATTGAAAAGAAAAACAGCCAGTCGAGAACTAAAACCTATTGTACAATATTCGCAAGGATTTTATTTTGTAATTCAAAACGGGTCTTGATTCAAGTCACAAGAATGTCAGATTAAACAAAGCAAGGGTGGCACGGTGGCACAGTGTTTAGCACTGCTGCCTCACAACGCCAGGGACACGGGTTCGATTCCCGGCTTGGGTTCACCGTTTGTGTGGAGTTTGCACATTCTCCCCATGCCTGCGTGGGTTTCCTCCGGGTGTTCCGGTTTCCTCCCACAGGCGTGCTGGTTAGATGCATTGGCCGTGCTAACTTCTCCCTCAGGTGTACCCGAACAGGCGCCGGAGTGTGGCGACTAGGGGATTTTCACAGTAACTTCTTTGCAGTGTTAATGCAAGCCTACTTGTGACTAATAAATAAACTTAAACTTTAAGAATCAAGAGGTAGCACCTTCGGAAGCCTTTTGCAGTCTACGGGATGCATTTGAATGTCTCCCTTTCGGTAATACATTCTGAAAGATCTTAACAGGACAGGTAATAGGAAATGCCCAGAACACATGTCAAAGCAATGCGCCCTCACAGCTCTGCACACACTCCGCTCTGCCTTGTATATATGTGATAACCAATGTCTTAGCCACTCTCCAGTGCACTTCTGTCCTCGGGTCTCTCTTAATAGGATTTCCCAAGTTGTTCTTCATCTCTCAGGTTCCTCTGTTACAGGCTTTCGGGACAGGCTTTGTAATTGCAAAGGTAGTTCATCAATCTCTAGCCACTGGATTGAGACAAAAGTATTGGGTTGCTTTAGTTTTATTAATTGACTGCGGTGATTTATTTTTGCGATTACCCGGCCAGCTCCTCCTTCAGGAGGTCCCGCGGCCTATTGTGCAATTTGGCGCAGCTGTGAGAATCTTGTCTGGCCTCCCTTGTTTCCGATCATGGCTCTCGTGAGCCGGGACCCACTTGAATTAACACTGATAATTAGAAACTGCAGGAAAGGGGGCAACCAAGAAACGGTGAAGAATTTCACAAGATAGCTTCTTCTGAGAAAAAAAACCTGCATTTATACCATGCCCTTTACCACCTCAGGACATGGCAAGGAGCTTTAGAGCCAGTGAAGGGCTTTTGAAGCGTGGCATCCAGATGGCACAGCAAGATTCCACAAGCAGCAATGTGACAATGGCCAGAGGATTGGCTGTTTTCTTTTTCAAGTCATGTCAATCTTGGGTATGGAAGGACTTTCTTGTGGTTGAGTAAGTTGGGCTTGTACTCAATGGAGTTTAGAAGAGTGAGACATACAGGATTCTCAGGGGGCTTGACAGGGTAGATGCTGAGAGGTTGTTTCCCCTTGTGGGAGAGTCCAGGACCAGAGGGCACCATCTCAGAGTGCGGGGTCACCCATTTAAGACAGAGATGAGGAGGAATCTCTTCTCTCGGAGGGTAGTGAATCTGTGGAATTCTTTACCACAGAGAGCTATAGAGGCTGAAACCAAAAGAGAAAATGCTGGAAAGTCTCAGCAGGTCTGGCAGCATCTGTAAGGAGAGAAAAAGAATTGACATTTCAAGTCCAGACGACCCATTGTCAAAGCTAAAAAGCATAGAATGTGGGAGATATTTATAGGCTGTAGAGGCTGGGTTGTTAAGTCTGTTCAAGGTTGATTTTTAATCAGTAAGGGAATCGAGGGTTATGGGGATAAGGCAGGAAAGTGGAGTTGAAGATTATATCAAATCAATTATTGAATGGCGGAGCAGACTCGATGGACCGAGTGGCCTACTTCTGCTATTACGTCTTGTTTTATGGTTGGATAACTCCCCTGTTTGTCTCCAAAGCGCTGCCATGGGATTTCTTTTACATCTGCCCACAGGCCCTTGGTTTAACATCACATCTGAAAAGACAGCACCTCTGACAGTGCAGCACTGCCTCTCTGGGAGTGTCGACCTAGATTCTGTGCTCAAGTCTCTGGAGTGGGACTTGGATTCTGAGACAAGGATACTACCTGACTGAGCCACAACTGAACAGACAGGTCTTAATCATCTTGCTCTGTACAAGTTGCCGTAATGCCCCGTATTTTCAGCAGTGAAGGTTATAAAGTAGCATCGCAGTTAGTCAAAGCGCTATTACAGGGATCTGCTTTTGATTTCTCGATATGTTTGTGTGTCATTTCCATACTACAGCTGACCCATAAAAAGATAACAAAGAGTTTCAGATTGTGATTCGACAGAAAGTGATGTAAAGCCGACGGAACTTGTTGTAAAACACAGTATAGGATCGGGTGCTTGAAATAGCTCAATTTAAATAATAAAAAAAAATCACAAGTGGCTAATGGGGCTGGACCGATGCGAATTGGGAAGGCATAAAGAGCCAACACTGAGTGAGCGCCAAGATCCCGGGGCTGTACCCCTGAACGGAATTACAGCGGTGGTAGGAGTGGGGCCATGATTGGATGGGTAGCACTGCTGCCTCACACCGCTGAGGACCTGGGTTCAATTCCAGCCTTGGGTCACTGTCTGTGTGGAGTCTGCACGTTCTCCCCGTGTCTGCGTGGGTTTCCTCCGGGGGCTCCGGTTTCTTCCCACAGTCCCACAATGTACAGGTTAGGTGGATTGGCCATGCTAAATTGCCCCTTAATGTCCCATCATGTGTAGGTTAGGGGGGTTAGAAACATAGAAACATAGGAATTAGGAGCGAGAGTAGACAATTCCGCCCTTCGAGCCCACTCCGCCATTCTATATGATCATGGCTGATCTCCATCTCATCCTAACTCCACTTCCCTGCCTTTTCCCCGTAGCCCTTTATCCCGCATTTGATCAAATATTTATCCATCTCTTTCTTGAATCCATCGATTGATTTTGCATCCACTGCACTCTGGGACAGTGAGTTCCATAAATTCACAGCCCTGTGTGAGAAGTAGCTTCTCCTTATCTCTGCCTTGAACCTCCCCCCTCCTACTCCACAATTGTGACCTCTTGTCCTGGACAGTTCTAGAAGGGGGAACATTTGGTTAACATTTACTTTATCAATCCTATTGAGTATCTTATATACCTCAATCAAATCCCCCCTCATTCTTCTGTACTCCAGTGAGTAGAAGCCCAATCTACTCAACCGCCCCTCATGCGACTGTCCCTTCAAACCTGGAATCAATCTAGAGAACCTCTACTGAACCGCCTCCAGTGCCAACACATCCTCCCTCAGAGAAGGTGACCAAAACTGAGCACAATGCTCCAAGTGTGGTCTCACCAATGCCTCATACAATTGTAACAACACTTCTCTGCTTTTATATTCTGGACTCTGCAATAAATACCAAGATTCCATTTGCCTTCCTTATAACATTCTGCACCTGCATACCCACTTTCTGAGACTCATGCACAAGGACACCCAGATCCCTCTGCACAGACGCCTTTTGAATCTGTTTCCCATTTAAATAGTAATTTGCCCTTTTATGTTTCTGGCTAAAATGGATAACCTCGTATTTATCAACATTTATTATCTATCTACCAGATTCTGGCCCATTCCCCTAGCCTGTCAGTATCCCTTTCTGAACTTTTTATCTCCACATCACAGCCTGCTTTCCCACCTATTTTTGTGTCGTCAGTAAATTTGCTACGTTACATTCTATCCATGCTTGTCGATCATTGATATAGATTGTAAATAGTTGTGGTCTGAGAACTGAACCCTGCAGGATCCTATTAGTTACAAGCCGCCAACTGGAGAAGGACCCATTTATTCCAACCCTCTGCCTTCTATCAGTCAGCCAATCCTCAATCCAAGCCACCACGCTACCCCAACCCCTTGGAATCTAGCCTTCTGGATCAAAGAACAAAGAACAGTACAGCACAGGAAACAGGCCCTTCGGCCCTCCAAGCCTGTGCCGCTCCTTGGTCCAACTAGACCAATCATTTGTATCCCTCCATTCCCAGGCTGCTCATGTGACTATCCAGGTAAGTCTTAAACGATGGCAGCGTGCCTGCCTCCACCACCCTACTTGGCAGCGCATTCCAGGCCCCCACCACCTTCTGTGTAAAAAACATCCCTCTAATATCTGAGTTATACTTCGCCCCTCTCACCTTGAGCCCGTGACCCCTCGTGAACGTCACTTCTGATCTGGGAAAAAGCTTCCCACCGTTCACCCTATCTATCCCCTTCATAATCTTGTACACCTCTATTAGGTCTCCCCTCATTCTCCGTCTTTCCAGGGAGAACAACCCCAGTTTACCCAATCTCTCCTCATAGCTAAGACCCTCCTTACCAGGCAACATCCTGGTAAACCTTCTCTGCACTCTCTCTAACGCCTCCACGTCCTTCTGGTAGTGCGGCGACCAGAACTGGACGCAGTACTCCAAATGTGTCTCTTGTGTGGCACCTCATCAAATATCTTCTGGAAGTCCAGATAGATCACATCTCCATTATCTTCCTTGCTGGTTGCGTTCTCAAAGAACTCTAGCAGGTTTGTCAAACAAGATTTGCCCTTCACAAAACCGCGCTGACGCTGGTGAATTAAGCTTTGCTTTTCCAGGTGCTCAGTCATCTCCTCCTTATAGATTGACTCCAGCAACTTTCCCACCACAGAGGTCAAGGTGGCCTATAGCGGGATAATTATGTGCGGTTATGGGGATAGGGCTTGTGGAAGATGTCAGAGAGTTGGTGCAGACTCGATGGGCCGAATAGCCTCTTCGGCACTCTAGGGATTCAGTGATAAGGTTCTATTCTATGATAAGAAGTTCATGGGCGGCATAGTGGCACAGTAGTTAGCACTGCTGCCTCACAGTGCCAGAGACCCAGGTTCAATTCCAGCCTTGGGTCACTGTCTGTGTGGAGTTTGCATATTCTCCCCATGTCTGCGTGGATTTCCTCCGGGTGCTCCGGTTTCCTCCCATAGTCCAAAGATGTGCAGTTAGGTTGGTTGGTCATGCTAAGTTAACCCTAGCGTCAGGGGCACTAGCAAGGTAAATATGAGGGGTTACGGGAAGAGGGCCTGGATAGGAGAGGATGCAGGTTCAGAAGATGATGAAGGACATCAACCTCAACATCTGTGACAGGTCAAAATATTTACATATCCCTCAAACCTTGTGCACAAAACTTATTCACACATTAAGATAAAAGCAAAATACTGCAGAAGCTGGAAGCTGAAACAAAAACAGAAAATGCTGGAAAATCTTAGCAGGTCTGACAGCATCTGTGGAGAGAGAATCAAGCTAACGTTTCGCATCTGGATAATTCTTCATCAGAGCCATTCAGGGAAGGCAGTAGCTTGGTAGTATTATCACTGGACTAGTAATCCAGAGACCCAGGGTAATGCTCTGGGGACCCGGGTTCGAATCCCACCATGGCGGATGGTGAAATCTGAATTCAATAAAGGAAATCTGGAATCACAAGTCTGATGGTGGCCAAGGAACCATTGTTGATTGTTGTAAAAACCCATCTGGTTCACTAATGTCCCTTCGGGAAGGAAATCTGCTGCCCACACCTGGTCTGGCCTACATGTGACTCCAGACCCACAGCAATGTGATTGGCTCTGAAATGGCCTAGCACTCAGTTCAAGGGCAATTAGGGATGGGCAATAAATGCTGGCCCAGCCACTGACACCCTTGTCCCATAAATGAATAATAATTTAAAAAACTCAGAACACAATAACTAGGAGCAGGAGTGGGCAATTCAATCCCTGGAGCCTGCTCCGCCATTCAATACGATCATGGCTGATCTCAACTTGGCCACAACTCCACTTTCCTGCCCGTTCCCCATCGCCCTTCAAACCCATTACTAACTAAGAATTGTCCACCTCTCCCTTAAATTTACTCAAAGTCCCAGCAACCACCACTCTCTGGGATAGTGAATTCCACAGACTCATCCCTCTTTGAAGTAATTTCTCCCCATCTCTGTATTAAATCTGTCATCCCTTATCCTAAAACTATGATCTTTTGTTCTGGATTGCCCCACAAGAGGAAACATCCTCTCCATGTCTACTTAAGTTTAAAGTTTATTTACTAGTGTCACAAGTAAACTTACATTAACACTGCAATGAAGTTACTGTGAAAATCCCCTAGTCGCCACACACTCCGGCGCCTGTTCGGGTACACTGAGGAAGAATTTCTGGCATGGCCAACGCAACTAACCAGCACACCTTTCGGACTTTGTCAATCCCCTTATCATCTCGCACACTTCAATTAGATCTCCTCTCTCTTCTTCGTCACTATATTCCTATATGCACACTTCCGCAAAATTACTTCCACAACACCAGGTTAAAGTTCAACAGGTTTATTTGGAATCATGAGCTTTTGGAGCATTGCCCCTTCATCAGGTGAGTCACTTACCTGATGAAGGAGCAGCGCTCCGAAAGCTCGCGATACCAAATAAACCTGTTGGACTTTAACCTGGTGTTGTGAGACTTCTTACTGTGCTTACCCCAGTCCAACGCCGGCATCTCCACATCATGGCAAAATTGGTTGTGTTGGATTTTCAACGTCTGACTTCTATTATTTATAATTCAAATATATTGAAGCCTCAGGCGTGGATTGTGAAAAGTATGATTTTTTTTTGGAGTTCACCGGATTAAGAGCTACAAACCCTTTGGGGAAAGCTGCATCACTGTAGCCAGGAGAATGCGCACATCACATCATCATTTTCTTCCTTTAATAATCCCTGATCATTCCCGGCAAACCGAGGAGAGGTCGGCTCGAATTAGAGAACGGCTGTCACCGAAAGCGAAGCTAACTTTGTCAGGAACTAGCTCGGAAATGGCTTAATCAACAAATATGTGTTGAACAAGTTTGATGGCAGCTTCCGGCTGTGAAATACTTTGCTGCCCCACAGGAGGCTGCCCTAGATTTACCTCCCTTCATTTTCTTTGTAACCTGATTACAAAACTCCCAGCGAGCGGTAGATGGGATATTTGGGTGCAGCTCTGGGTTCATTTCGATGCGCATTTGCAGTTCATGTCGACCATTATTACTGTGTGATTGCTAAATGATACATCAGATAGTGGCTGCTGGCTGTCACTCTTTAGGATGAACTGTACATGCATGAGAAGCCAAAAGACTTACCTACCTGTGCAGCGCACAAGGCACACTGATTGAAAGCAATCTGACGTTTCTTGGACATTGCCCAGGAGATGACAGCAATTGATGATTAATCTCATGGTTGCTGTTTTGAACAGTCCAGGAGAAAATCAATGGGGCATTAAACAAAACGCTAGCGCAGGGTTTTCCATTCTGGACGCAATCGGGGGAAACTGGACTGAAATTGCGTTTGAAATTGCGTTGCCTTTTCCAAGGTGAAGCAGTTATAGTTCAGGTTTGCTCCTAATGTAATCTGCACATTCACAAGCATAACACCTTCCTTCAAAGGACATAATTGGGCGACTTAATAAAAAGTCATTTCTCAGTGAGAAATATTCACTGGTGTGTTACAGAGTAGTAACTTGGTACAGTACAGTACAGCTGCAGATGAGTCGATTTGATTTGATTTTTATTGTCACGTGTATTAGCATACAGTGAAAAGTATTGTTTTTTGCGCGCTATATAGACAAAGCATACCGTTCATAGAGAAGGAAAGGAGAGGGTACAGAATGTAGTGTTGCGGCCATAGTTGGGGTGTAGAGAAAGATCAACTTAATGCAAGGTGGGTCCATTCAAAAGTCTGACAGCAGCAGGGAAGAAGCTGTTCTTGAGTCGGTTGGTACCTGACCTCAGACTTTTGTATCCTTTTTCCCGACGGAAGAAGATGGAAGAAAGAATGTCTGGTATGTGGGGGGTCCTTAATTATGCTGGCTGCTTTTCCGAGGCAATGGGAAGTGTCGACACTAAAAGTCAATCACCAAATAAGAAATCTTTTTTAAAGAGTGCATCTAGCCTTCCACCTGTGAGAAAATTAAAAATTCACTGAAAATGAATTTTAAGAAGTAAATAAACTGAAACATTTACCAGTTTCATAGAATCTGTACAAGTGCCAAAGGAAGCCATTCGGCCCATTGAGTCTGCATCGATTCTGAAGAGCACCTTATCCAGGTCCACCCCATTCTCATGACACCGCGCATTGACCATAGCTAGTCCACCCAATCTTTATGTCTTTGGACATTAAATTGGCAATTAAGCATGGCCAATCTACCTAACCTGCACATCTTTGGAATGTGGGAGGAAACTGGAGCACCCGGAGGAAACCCACGCAGACACGGGGAGAACGTGCAAACTCCAGACAGACAGTGGCCCGAGGTCGGAATTGAACTCGGATCCCTCAGACAGCAGTGAGGCAGCAGTGCTTGTCACTGTGCCACTGTGTCGCCATTGTTGTATACTAATCTTAATAAATTAATTGTTCTTTGGTTAGGGAAACATTTTTCAGGATGTGCCACCTACTATTAGTGCCTGGGCAACTGAAAAAGAAACAAGCTCAATTTGGAGTGTGTCATTCACAGACTCAGTGAAAACCCAGCACGTTTATGATTGTGATGTGGGCACGGGAAAGTGAAATGGGACTAATTGGATAGGACTATCAAAGAATCAGCACGGACATGGATAGGCTGAATGGTCTCCAGCTATGCTGTATCATTCAATGACACTATGATCTCCCATCATAAAGGACTTTAAATGAAGACTTGAATTCAACTGTATCAAATCTTACATCTAACCCATCAATCTGTTAAATATGTACATAGAAAATACATATAAAATAGGAGCAGGAGGAGGCCATTCTGCCCTTCGAGCCTGCTCCACCATTCACTATGATCATGGCTGATCATCCATCCCAATATCCTGATCCCCCTTCCCCCCATATCCCTGGATGCCTTTCGCCCAAGAACTATACTTAACTCCGTGAAATCAACAATATTTTGGCCTCAACTGCTTTCTGTGGTCGTGAATTCCACAGGCTCACCACTCTCTGGTGAAGAAATTTCTCCTTGTCTCAGTCCCCAAAGGTTTACGCTGCATCCTCAGACTGTGACTGCTGGTCCTGGATATCCCCAACATTGGGAACATCCTTCCAGCATCTACCTTGTCTGGTCCTGTTAAGATTTTATAAGTTTCTGTGAGATTCCCCCCTCATTCTTCTGAACTCCAGTGAATACAATCCTAACTGACTCAATCTCTCCTCATTTGTCAATCCCACCATCCCCGGAATCAGCCTGGTAAACCTTCAGTGCACTTCCTCGAGAGCAAGAACATCCTTCCTCAGAAAAAGAGACCACAACTACATACATATGTTCGGCACAACTTGTGGGGCCGAAGGGCCTGTTTTGTGCTGTAGTTTTTCTATGTTTCTATGTTTCTATTCCCCTCTCTAAATGTACAGCCATTCAGATAATAATCTGTCTTCCTGTTTTGCTCCGACATTAGAAATTAATTTTATAGTTGGGAGGAAATGCGAGGTGATGCATTTTGGTAGATTGAACTAGGGCAGGACTTACTCAGTTAATGATAGGACATTGGGGAGAGTTACAGAACAAAGAGATCTAGGGGTACATGTTCATAGCTCCTTGAAAGTGGAGTCACAGGTGGACAGAGTGGTGAAGAAGGCATTCGGCATGCTTGGTTTCATCGGTCAGAATATTGAATACAGGAGTTGGAATGTCTTGTTGAAGTTGTACAAGACATTGGTAAGGCCACATTTGAAATACTGTGTACAGTTCTGGTCACCCTATTATAGAAAGGATATTATTAAACTAGAAAGAGTGCAGAAAAGACTTTTCTGGATACTAGGATGCTACCAGGACTTGAAGGTTTGAGTTATAAGGAGAGGCTGGATAGACTGGGACCTTTTTCTCTGGAGCATAGGAGGCTGAGGGGTGACTTCATAGAGGTCTATAACATAATGAGAG
Organism: Mustelus asterias; assembly: GCF_964213995.1. NCBI lineage: Eukaryota > Metazoa > Chordata > Chondrichthyes > Carcharhiniformes > Triakidae > Mustelus > Mustelus asterias. The sequence continues at coordinate 12,986,624 of NC_135807.1, forward strand.
GCACAGATCAGCTAGATAGTCAATATCTTTTCCCAAAGGTAGGAGAGTCTAAAACTAGAGGGCATAGGTTTAAGATGAAAGGGGAGAGATACAAAAGTGTCCAGAAGGGCAATTTTTTCTCACAGAGGGTGGTGAGTGTCTGGAACAAGCTGCCAGAGGTAGTAGAGGCGGGTACAATTTTGTCTTTTAAAAAGCATTTAGATAGTTACATGGGTACGATGGGTATAGAGGGATATGGGCCAAATGCGGGCAATTGGGATTAGTTTAGGGGTTTTAAAAAAAAAGGCGGCATGGACAAGTTGGGCCGAAGGGCCTGTTTCCATGCTGTAAACCTCTATGACTCTAAATTGTTCTGAGAGTTCTCAATATTGACTCCAGACCCTCGGGCCAGAGTTTTCCCGTCCCGCCCGCTATGGGAACCGTAGTGGGTAGGACACGGACCATGGATTATATAGGATTATATTCACGCACCAAAGACTGCGAGATAAGATAAAGGTGCACGGTGTTACGGGTAATGTATTAGCATGAATAGAGGATTGGTTAACTAACAGAAAGCAAAGAGTGGGGGTAAATGGGTGTTTTTCTGGTTGGCGATCAGTGACTAGCGGTGTGCCTCAGGGATCAGTGTTGGGACCGCAATTGTTTACAATTTACACAGATGATTTGGAGTTGGGAACCAAGTGTAGTGTGTCAAAATTCACAGATGATGCTAAGATGAGTGGCAGAACAAAGTGTGCAGAGGACGCTGAAAGTCTGCAAAGGGATATAGATAATCTAAGTGAGTGGCAAGGGTCTGGCAGATGGAGTACAATGTTGGTAAATGTGAGGTCATCCATTTTGGTAGGAATAACAGCAAAATGAACTATTATTAAATGGTAAAAAATTGCAGCATGCTGCTGTGCAGAGGGACCTGGGTGTCCTTGTGCAGGAATCTCAAGGAGTTGGTTTGCAGGTGCAGCAGGTAATTAAGAAGGCAAATGGAATTTTGTCCTTTATTGCGAGAGGGATGGAGTTTAAAAACAGCGAGGTTATGTTGCAGCTGTATAGGGTACTGGTGAGGCCACACCTGGAGTACTGTGTACAGTTTTGGTCTCCTTACTTGAGAAAGGATACACTGGCACTGGAGGGGATGCAGAGGAGATTCACTAGGTTGATTCCGGAGTTGAGAGGGTTGGTTTATGAGGAGAGACTGAGTAGACTGGGGCTATACTCATTGGAATTCAGAAGAATAAGGGAAAATCTTACAGAAACATATAAGATTATGAAGGGAATAGATAAGATAGAAGCAGGGAAGTTGTTTCCACTGGCGGGTGAAACTAGAACTAGGGGGCATAGTCTTAAAATAAGGGGAAGCAGATTTAGGACTGAGTTGAGAAGGAACTTCTTCACACAAAGGGTTGTGAATCTGTGGAATTCCCTGCCCAGTGAAGCAGTTGAGGCAACCTCATTGAATGTTTTTAAGGCAAGGATAGATAAATTTTTGAACAGTAAAGGAATTAAGGGTTATGGTGAGCGGGCGGGTAAGTGGAGCTGAGTCCACAAAAAGATCAGCCATGATCTTATTGAATGGTGGAGCAGGTTTGAGGGACCAGATGGCCTGCTCCTGCTCCTAGTTTTTATGTTCTTATGTTTATGCAAAGGTCCGTTGACCTCGGGCAGGATTTTCCGGCTTTGCGGCGAGCATGGCTGGAAAATCCCGCCCGGGGAAATTCTGGATTACTAGCCTAGTGACGATACCACTACACCACTGCCTTTCCACAACCACTGCCTTCCCACAGTACTCCGCCATGAACACCACTTGGAAGATGCAAAAAGTACAGAATGGCACAAGTACAGGATGTCGTTTTGATTTCAACAGAAGTGACTTGTTAGAGCTGTTAGTACCTGCCAAACTGGGCCTGTCATAAGAGGGAAACAAGAAACTACAAAAGGTTGTGAATGTAACCCAATCCATCATGCAAACCAGCCTCCCATCCATTGACTCTGTCTACACGTCCTGCTGCCTCGGAAAAGCAGCCAACATAATTGCCGTGGGGGCGACACGGTAGCACAGTGGTTAGCACTGCTGCTTCACAGCTCCAGAGACCTGGGTTCGATTCCCGGCTTGGGTCACTGTCTGTGTGGAGTTTGCACATTCTCCTCGTGTCTGCGTGGGTTTCCTCCGGGTGCTCCGGTTTCCTCCCACAGTCCAAAGATGTGCGGGTTAGGTTGATTGGCCATGCTAAAAAAAAATTGCCCTTAGTGTCCTGAGGTGTGTAGGTTAGAGGGATTAGTGGATAAATCTGTCGGGATATGGGGGTAGGGCCTGGGTGGGATTGTGGTCGGTGCAGACTCGATGGGCCGAGTGGCCCCTTTCTGTACTGTAGGGTTTCTATGATTTCTTCTATGATAATTAAGGACCTCACGGCCCCAAACATTCTCTCTTCCACCATCTTCCGTCGGGAAAAAGATACAAAAGTCTGAGGTCACGTACCAACCGACTCAAGAACAGCTTCTTCCCTGCTGCCATCAGACTTTTGAATGGACCTACCTCGCATTAATTTGATCTTTCTCTATACCCTCGGTGTGACTGTAACACTGCATTCTGCACTCTCTCCTTTCCTTCCCTATGAACAGTATGCTTTGTCTGTATAGCGCGCAAGAAACAATACTTTTACGGTACCCCAATACATGTGACAATAATAAACCAAATCAAATCAAAGAGGGAGAACTAAATTAATCTCATCCTCACCAACCTGACTGCTGCAGATACATCTGTCCAGGACAGTATTCATAGGCTTGCTGAGGGAAAGGGTTATTTAAGGAGGGGGGAAGAATAATTTAACTTTAGAGGAGATGTGCGAGGCAAGTTTTTTTACACAGAGGGTGGTGAATGTCTGGAACGCGCTGCCTGGGGAGGGGGTGGGAGCAGGTACGATAGCGGCATTTAAGGGGCAACTAGACGAATACATGAATAGGATGGGAATGGAAGGATACGGACTCCGTGAGTGCATACGGTTTTAGTTTAGGCAGGCATCATGATCAGCGCAGGCTTGGAGGGCCGGAGGGCCTGTTCCTGTGCTGTACCGTTCTTTGTTCTTTGTTGTTGACAGTAAATTTTAAATTTGGCAGAAAATCTCTAATATTTAGCAGGGCTGGTTGACGACTTATTGTGGAGTTGGTTTGTACGGTTTGCATTTTTAATTCATCTGTTGTGCTTTTGGGACTCCCAACTGTAAACACTTCCAGTAAATTGGTGCAGAATATTACTTTCCGAGTTGACATAGAGCTACAGTGGATGGAGATTTGTTTCCTGATTGATTTAGTCAACGTCGCGCAGTTGGATGTGGTGTCAAACCTGCGCACAATGGCCCGAGGGTTTCGATTCGAATCTTCCATCACTGGAACACTGCAGTTGCTCCTAATGCATGTGATATTACACAACCAGATCCCCTGAAGAAACAGTTTGTTTTTCGTTGCTCCAGTTTTTATGGTCAGGTGCTGAATCTCGCTTAAGGTGCAACGTGCTAATAATATAAACTAAAAATACACTTTATCTGCACGGAATCAGAGTAATGACAACTATTCGCCTGCAGGACATCTTATTGAGCATTCATGTGTTATTTAGTTTCTCAATATTAGAATGGGGGAGATAGTTTGCTTTCCACCTGTGTCTGTCACAATTAACCTTCAGAAGTCAAAGATCTAATAACAGAATTATTGTAACCGAGGACTACTTCAGGGAAAACAATGTTATTTGTGCAAAGCATGTCTCTTACTTTTTCTTGGGCGGCACGGTGGCACAGTGGTTAGCAATGTTGCCTCACAGCGCCAGGGTCCCGGGTTCAATTCCGGCCTCGGGTCACTGTCTGTGTGGAGTTTGCACATTCTCCTCGTGTCTGCGTGGGTCTCCGGGTGCTCCGGTTTCCTCCCACAGTCCGAAGATGTGTGGGTTAGGTTGATTGGCCACGCTAAATTGACCCTAGTGGGTCAATTTAGGGGATTAGCAGGGGAAATATGTGGGATTATGAGAACAGGTCCTGGGTGTGATTGTGGTCAGTGCTGACTCGATGGGCCGAATGATCTCCATCTGCACTGTAGGGATTCTATGATGAAATCCAGAGCTGGCTTTCCTTGCTCCTTTCTCCATCAGGAAATTTTTAACATTCATTTACGGGATCTGGCTAGGCCAGCATTTATTGCCCATCCCTAGTTACCCTTGCGAAGGTGGTGATGAGCTGCCTTCTTGAACCGCTGCAGTCCCCAAGGTGTAGGTACACCCACAGTGCTTTGGGAGGGAGTTCCAGGGTTTTGACCCAGCGATAGTGAAGGAACAGCGTTACATTTCCAAGTCAGGACAGTGAGTGGCTTGGAGAGGAACCTCCAAGTGTTCCCATGTGTCTGCTGCCCTTGTCCTTCTAGATGGAAGTGGTCATGGGTTTGGAAGGTGCTAAGGAACCTCGGTGAATTGCTGCTGTGCATCTTATAGATGTTAGCTATGCTTGACACACTGACCCAAAACTTCCAATCTCCAGAGGTGGGTGGGGGATGGAGTGGGGTGGGGGGCGGCGGGGGGGGGCTCCTATCCCATAGGTATCCCAAAAGATGTGCTGGGGACCCCTGTCCTCTTGCCTGGGATCCTGATAGTTCCCACATAAAGGCTGTGTGGCGATTGCACGGGAAGTTCAAACTTCACATAGGCAATTACGCTGCATCTGGAACCACCCAAAACTCTGATTTAAATAGGAGACTTTGGATTGGTTCCCACTCTCCTAGCAAAATAGTTCCCCAGGAAATATTAGAAGGATTAAAACCATTCTAACTCCCGTGAAACTATAGCATTGATTACTGCTCTCTGCAACCCCCAACTACACCTGATGGACTCCCCACCCCCAACTACCCAACATCATCCACCAATCAACCCCAACCTGTAACTACTCCCCACTACCCCACCCCGCTGACTACCCTCCCGACCTCCCAATTACCCCCTCACTCCCTGACAACCTTCCGAAACACCAGACTCCCCGCCCAACCTCTCAATTATCCTTCCAACCCCCGACTACCCTCCAAACCTCCTGACTACCCTCCCAACACCTTGACTGCCTCCCCCCAATCTCCTGACTGCCCCCCAGCACCCCCCCCCAGACATCTGGAACACTGTCGAGGTCACTACTGCCACTATTAAATTCAGACCTTCTAGTGTAGGACATGGCAGATGGGTTTTTGTAAGTGTGGGTTTTTCAAGATGTGTGACATGTATGCAGAGTGGGCAGATTATGACATCAGCACGATTCCATGGTTCTTTTGGAGGGTGAGTGCAGAATCAATGGGCCGAATGGCCTCCTTCTGGATTCCATGATTCAATAGTACGTGTGTCAAACGCTGATTTGACCCCAGCAGTGCCAATTTTGACCTCAAGGCTCCAGTCCTGGGAACCCTGAAGCCATTCTGCACCCATCAGGCAATCAGCTGCCTGGTGTTAAAGCTCCCGCCCCTTATAACAGTGACGCTTCTGCCTTGGAGAACTACTAGCCAAGCGAGGGACCACAGCTCTGCAATCCCAATTAAGCCACTAGGAGCAGTGGCCACTGCTGGGATTTCACACGGACAGCAAAGGTGGAGCAGGCCCCAGAATCCAGATGCGTCAGGTCGGGTTCATTGGGGTCAGTCAAGCAACCTCTGGTGAGGGGTTTGGAAGTCATTGCTGAGGACAGATGGGGGTCTTTCAGGCAAGGTGGACCTTGCCTCTGTCGGAGCCCCCCATGGCCTCAGGAACCCCCAACTCTGCAAGAACAGCACCAGATTGTTGCTGGCTGACCATTGCTACTAATGCAATGCCAATAGCGATGGGTGAATCCCTTCTAAAAAATGGTCCTTAATCGGTCACCTAAGGGCCTCAACTGCCCTCTGTAAGGGAAGGGTGTCTATAGCCATCCCTGCTTCTTACTGAATCACAGGGAGTCAGAAAGGAAACAGGCACTCCATCCCCTACCTTACCTCCCGATTCTAAATTCCTCCTCACCACCCCGCCTTCTAATCCACTCCCGTTGACTGGATTAACTGAAGTGTGTGGACACCATGTTGTGACACCAAAAAAACTGGACCCTCAAGAGCCAGAATTTGTAACTATGAAAACAAAAAAAAATGAAAGGATAAAGCAAAGAACAGGATAAGAAATACTTCTGTCCTGAAATAGGGAATGCCAAAGTACTGAAGAGGAAAACGTGACCAGGCTCTCTTTCTGTTAACATAAATCCAAAGCAAAACATTGCTGAAATCTGAAATTGAAAACCAAAAAGTTGTAAATACTCAGTATTTCCAGTCAGCAAGTTATTGCTGAGCAAGTGCATCTTGATAGCAGTGTCGATGACCCCTTCCATCCCTTTACTGTTGATCAAGCTGAGACTGGAGTGGTAATTGTCTGGGTTGGATTTGTCCTGTTTTTTGCGTACAAGCGGCACGGTGGCACAGGGCGGCCCGGTGGTACTGTGGTTAGCACTGCTGCCTCACAGCGCCAGAGACCTGAGTTCGATTCCCGGCTTGGGTCACTGTCTGTGTGGAGTTTGCACGTTCTCCCCGTATCTGCGTGGGTTTCCTCCGGGTGCTCCGGTTTCCTCCCACAGTCAAAAGATGTGCAGGTTAGGTTGATTGGCCATGATAAATTGATCCTAATTTCGGGGGGATCAGTAGGGTAAATGTGTGAGGCTAGGCAGATAGAGTGGGATTGTTGTCGGTGCAGGCTTGATGGGCCGAATGGCCTTCTCCTGTACCGTAGGGATTCTATGAAACATTTTCTATGAAATTTTCCACATTGCTGGGTAGATGCCAGTGTTGTAGCTGTAATGGAACAGCTTGGCTCGGGGTGTGGCAAGTTCTGGAGCACAAGTCTTGCAGTACTATTGCTGGAATATGGTCAGGGCCCATTGCCTTTGCGGTATCCAGAACATTCAGCCGTTTCTTGATATCACGTGGAGTGAATCGAATTGCCTAAAGACTGACATCTGTATGCCTCGAGGCTCCAGGAGGAGTTCAAGATGCATACCCCATACCTTTGGCTGAAGATTATTGCAAATACTTCAGCTTTATCTTTTGCTCTGATGTGCTGGGTTTCCCCTCTTTGAATATCAGGATATTTGTGGAGCTCTTCCTCCAGTGAATTGTTTAATTGTCCACCATCATTCATGACTGGATATGACAGGGCTGCAGAGCTTTGATCTGATCCATTGGATGTGGAGTCACTTCTGTCTATCAGTTTGTGTTATGAGACCACGCTGGGAGCAGTACACAGTTAATTCTAGCTTCACTACACTACAGATCATATCAATGGTGAGAATGTTTAAATCACTGACCAAAATGGCCAATTGTAACCCTTTGCCGAAACCATAGGACACATAAAAGACTTTAAGCCAGCTTCTTTCAATAAACACAGAATATTCAATTCATTATGAAACAAAACTCTCTTAAAGCAACTTGCAGAATGAGTGAACATATAATTTGTAATCTGGAAGTTGTGGTAAACCACTGTTAGCTTATTGCCTGTGTGTGTATGTGTGACATGCCTGGACATGCCCCTGCCGGCCCGGCCTGAGACTCCTCCCCCCTGGTCCAGGTATAAAGGTGACTGCTCCCCACCCCCTGCCTCAGTGTCTGGACCAGCTCATCGGCATGGGTGTGCTCCAAGTCTTTTGCTAATAAAAGCCTATTTGTTCTTGCATACAAACTAGTCTTTGCTTGATTGATAGTGCATCAGAAGTGTAACTATTTAAACAATCCCAACACACACACACACACAAATACACACAATCTCAAAATATTGGACAGGTCAGATAAGATTTCTGTAGCGATTGATATGAGGGAACACTTTTAAAAGGATAAAGCCTGAAAAGATCTTGATGCTGTTGATCTGACTAAGTTCTGGTTGCTGCAGAATTGGAAGTCCATTCAGATGGATCTTTGGTGAAACACTGGACAGAATTTTCCCTTTTTTAGGCAGAATGAGGCAGCGGGAGAGAAAAGTGGCACTGAAGCCATCAGCCCCTTTATAGCTTTCTCCACCATTTTGCTCAGGACTTAGTTAAAAAACATCTGAAGAGGCGGGTCCCACAATCTCACACTGGCGGGGTAGGCTTTGATTGAGCCCGCTCTGCCCTCAACTATGTATTTTAAAGATCAGGGAGTTATTGTGAATGGTCGCTCTGGTGCACAAATTGTAGAGTGGGACCACCCCAGCACCCTCCCCAACGCAATCCCCCCTGGGCACTGCACCCTCCCCAATGCAATCTCCCCTGGACACTGCACCCTCCCCAACGCAATCCCCCTGGGCACTGCACCCTCCCCAACGCAATCCCCCTGAGCACTGCACCCTCCCCCATGCAATCTCCCCTGGGCACTGCACCCTCCCCCATGCAATCCCCCCTGGGCACTGCCCCCCTGACACTGCCAGATTATGATCCTCTTCCCGTGAGAGATGCTCTCAGGTGCACACTGTAGGAGATCAGTTGGAATTCACACTGGTGTGGCCTCACACCAACGTGAGTCGATTATCTAACAGGATGAGGGAATGATCAGATGTGGAGACATGATAATGACACACAAATTTACTTTAATGAAGTTCCCAAAGTTGAGCGTCATGATTCCTGCCACGTCACAGGTGCGGGGGAGTTCGGTAGGGGCTAGGACAATCACAACAAGACTGCCAACGTGAAACACAATTTGGGGGAGGGCAGCGCAGTGGCACAGTGGTTAGCACTGCTGCCTCACAGCGCCAGGGACCTGGGTTCGATTCCCGGCTTGGGTCACTGGCTGTGTGGAGTCTGCGCATTCTCCCCGTATCTGCGTGGGTTTCCTCCGGGTGCCCCGGTTTCCTCCCACAGTCCAAAATGGTTAAGTGCATTGGCCATGCTAAATTCTCCCTCAGTGTACCCGCACAGGTGCTGGAGTGTGGCGACTAGGGGATTTTCACAATAACTTCATTGCAGTGTTAATATAAGCCTACTTGTGACACTAATAAACTTTTTAAAACTTCTAATCCCGTTAGCAAACCCACCCGAGCGATAAATCCCACCCATCCTCGCTTCTCAGGCTTTCAAAGTACAGTTACTCTGAAATGAGAATTTTCTGAATGTTGGTTAACGCACACCAGACTGCAGGTGTTACAGTGAGGGAGAGACAGATCCTTCACAGTCTGCTCTCAATGCACAACCGAGATCAAACTAAAATGTCCAAAAAACACCAGGCCAGCTGTTTTCACCCAATCAGCGAGAGTCTAAGGTCTTGAGCTTAACTCAAAATAAATAAAATAATCCAGCTGAGGGCCTGTGATTTTATTGAAAGAAGAGCTTGCTCACAGACCAGAACGAACTTGTAGCTTTAAAAATCTCAGAAGGGAGAGTTCAATATCCTTCCAATTATATAATAGCGTGCATTCCTCAAACCTGTTGTTTATGCTGTTTGGCACTCAGGTAGTCCTGTGATGTAGCTTCACCAGGTTGACACCGTATGTACCTGGCATGCTCTCCTGCGCTGGTCATAGAACCAGGGTTGATCCCTGGCCTGGTGGTAATGGTAGAGTCGGGGATATGCCGGGCCAGGAGGTTACAGATTGTGCTCGAGTATAACTCTGCTCCTGCTGATGGCCCACAGAGCCTCATGGATGCTGGATCTATGCTGCTAGATCTGCTCGAAGTCCAACCCATTGATCAGGGTGGTAGTGCCACACAACACAATGGAGGGCATCCTCAATGTGAAGATGGGACATCGTCACTGATTTTGATTTTTGATTTGATTTGATTTATTATTGTCACATGTATTAACCTACAGTGAAAAGTATTGTTTCTTGCAGGTTATAGAGACAGAGCATACCGTTCATAGAGAAGGAAACGAGAGAGTGCAGAATGTAGTGTTACAGTCATATCTAGGGTGTAGAGAAAGATCAACGTAGTGCAAGGTAGGTCCATTCAAAAGTCTAATGGCAGCAGGGAAGAAGCTATTCTTGAGTCAGTTGGTACGTGACATCAGACTTTTGTGTCTTTTTCCCGACGGAAGAAGGTGGGAGAGAGAATGTCTGGGGTGCGTGGGGTCCTTAATCATGCTGGCTGCTTTTCCGAGGCAGCGGGAAGTGTAGACAGAGTCAATGGATGGGCGGCTGGTTTGAGTGATGGATTGGGCTACGTTCACGACCTTTTGTAGTTTCTTGCGGTCTTGGGCAGAGCAGGAGCCAGACCAAGCTGTGATACAACCAGAAAGAATGCTTTCTATGGTGCATCTGTATAAGTTGGTGACATGCCAAATTTCCATGGACGGACCAGGACAGGTTGTTGGTAATCTGGACACCTAAACACTTGAAGCTCTCGACCCTTTCTGCTTCCACAAGGAATGTGCGGTGGTCACTCCTATGGATACAGCCGTGTAGCAGATGCATTTGCAACAGGCAGGTTGGTGAGGATGAGGTCAAGTATGTTGTTCCCTTTTGTTGGGTCCCCAATACTTGCCACAGACGCGGTCTAGCAGGTATGTCCTTTAGGACATGACTGGTTCAGTCTGCAGTTGTGCTACCAAGTCACTATTGGTGATGGACACTGGAATCCCCCACCCAGAGTACATTCTACATCTTTGCTACCCTCAGTGCTTCCTCTAAGTGATGTTCAACATCAGCTGGGGAGATGGAAGGAGGGGGCTGTGGTTCTCAGCAGGTTTTCTTGCTCATGTTTCACCTGATGCCATGAGACTTCATGGGGTCAAGGGTCAATGTTGAGAACTCACAGGGCAACTCCCTCCCCACTGTATCGCCATTTTTAATTCAAGTTTTTTTTTTACTGAATTCAAATTCCAGCATCTGCTGTGGTGGGATTTGAACCTGGGTCTCTGGATGACGAGTCCAGTGATAATACGACTGCGCCACCACTTCCCCAGCTTCCATCGATCAGTGCGCCATCACTTTTGACCTCATCCCAAATCTCAGAGATGGAGATACTTCAATATTAAAAGAAGGCAACTGAAGCATTGTTTAAGCTTTAAGTCTATTTATTAGTGTCACAAGTAGGCTTACAATACACTGCAATGAAGTTACTGTGAAAATCCTCTAGTCGCCACTCTCAAGTGCCTGTTCAGGTACACTGAGGGAGAATTTAGCATGGCCAATGCACCTAACCAGTGCGTCTTTCAGACTGTGGGAGGAAACGGGAGCACCCGGAGGAAACCCAAGCAGACACGGGGCAAACGTTCAGACTCCGCACAGATAGTCACCCAAGCTGGGAATTGAACCTGGGTCCCTGGCGCTGTGAGGCAGCAGTGCTAACCACTGTGCCACCGTACCGCCCTATTGCTCCATGAACCTGGCAGGGTTACAGGCTGGCGGGTTCACTATTTGCCAGGGAGCCGGATTACTGTCCCTAAAAAGGATTGTCCCTAAAACTGTCCCTAAAAAGGATTGGAATTGTGACGGTATTGTGCCTTTAAGAAAGTTATTTTAATCATGTGCTCTCCAGGATGTTTCGAACAGTCCCTGGCATTTTGTTGCAGCCATGTTGACTGCGGCCAGTGTCCTCTATTGTTACTGAAGCAGTATAATTGACATCATGGTTGTTTGAGACAGACAGCAGGCTCTCTTGTTTTCGGTTGTGCATTGTTTTCCCCTCTCCAGAACTGGGAATTCTGTTGTTTGTGTATTCCTCTTTTGAAAGCTGCAGAGAGAGATTTGTCCTTTCCTATCTCTGATATCTGAAGACTGGAAACTGAGAGAGACTAGATTTACTTCTCTATTTTGCTGTCTTGAGGATATATCCTCCTCTGAAAACTGCTGGTTTGGATTTCTGTGTATCGAATCATAGAATCATATCGTGCAGAAGGAGACCATTTGGCCCATCGAGTCTGCACCAAATACAATCCCACCCAGGCTCTTTCCCCATAACCCCAGGGCGGCACGGTGGCACAGTGGTTAGCACTGCTGCCTCACAGCACCAGGGACATGGGTTCAATTCTCAGCTTGAGTCACTGTCTGCGTGGAATCTGCACGTTCTCCCCGTGTCTGCGTGGGTTTCCTCCGGGTGCTCCGGTTTCCTCCCACCGTCCTAAGGTGTGCGGGTTAGGTTGACTGGCCTTGTTAAATTGACCCTTAGTGTCAGGGTGACTCGCAGGTAAACATGTGAGGTTACAAGGATAGGGCCTGGGTGGGATTGTGGTCAGTGCAGGCTCAATGGGCTGAATGGCCTCCTTCTGTACAGTAGGGATTCTATGATCATAAGGTGCTCAAAGCTGGAAATCTAGTATCACGTGAACATATTTGTTTTAATGCTAACTAATTCTTATGAAGGCTATATGCCAATGGGGTTGCTTTTAAATTGGAACAACAGAGAAAGCTAGCTGTTAAGAGTTACACTGTGCCATATTTAAGTCTTGTAACTGGTAAAAGTTATGCTCATTCTTTTTGTTATATTCCAACCGTGTTCTTAAATAAACTTTGTTTGATAAAAGCTTCCCAGTGGGTCACTTGACTCATACCTGGAGTGAAACACCTTCTGCTCATCCAAACCAAAATCAAATATAACAACTGAGGCCCTGATTTTACGGCCGCCTGAGGCTCATAAGATCACCCTCGAGGCCAACGGGGAATGCCGTTCTGTGGGCCTCACCCACCCTAATTTTGGGGAAGCCGTGCCGGTAAAATCAGGGCCTTAGGGTCTAGGCTAACTTCACAAAACACCTTGGAATTTCCAGTCTGGGTCTTAACAGAATTCGGGACTACAATCTTTCATTCAACTGACCCAAAATACGAGTGGGACAGATGTTAAGGCATAAGACCATAAGACATAGGAGCAGAATTAGGCCACTCGGCCCAGCGAGTCTGCTCCGCCATTCAATCATGGCTGATATTTTTCTCATCCCCATTCTCCTGCCTTTTCCCCATAACCCCTGATCCCCTTATTAATCAAGAACCTATCTATCTCTGTCTTAAAGACTCTCAATGACCTGGCCTCCACAGCAAAGGGTTCCACAGATTCACCACTCTCTGGCTGAAGAAATTCCTCCTCATCTTGGTTTTAAAGGATTGTCCCTTCAGCCTGAGGTTGTGCCCTCTGGTTCTAGATTTTCCTGCAAGTGGAAACATCCTCTCCACATCCACTCTCTCCAGGCCTCGCAGTATCCTGTAAGTTTCAATAAGATCCTCCCTCACCCTTCTAAACTCCAACGAGTACAGACCCAGAGTCCTCAACCATTCCTCATACGACAAGCTGTTCATTCCAGGGATCATTCTTGTGAACTTCCTCTGGACCCTTTCTAAGGCCAGCACATCCTTCCTTAGATATGGGGTCCAAAACTGCTCACAATACTCCAAATAGGGTCTGACCAGAGCCTTATATAGGCACAGAAGTACATCCCTGCTCTTGTATTCTAGCCCTCTCGACTTGAACGCCAACATTGCATTTGCCTTCCTGACTGCTGACTGAACCTGCACGTTATCCTTAAGAGAATCTTGAACAATGAGGCAGACCGAAGGGTTAATTTCTCAGTGAAACCCTCAGCTTCCTGCTCCTCATTATTTGATATGGAAACTGGCGGCCAGCCAAAGAGCACCCAACCTTCAACTGCTGCAGGCAGCTGAGCCAGTCAAATCGGGTGAAGAGAAGCAACAGCCTATAAATAAGGCCTGGGGGTTAAACGCGTCGTAACCTCCTGCATCCATCAACATTCAGCATTCATCAAGATCCCTCATTCAATCATTTCCAGACTTGTGTTGCTGTACCATCATTTTTCGGCACGTTACTTCAAAACGCCATCAAATTCTTTCACACAATCAGTTTCCATCCATGCATGGCACTCTCTTGCTTTATAGGAACAAGGAGTCTATCAAGTTCATTCCGCTGTTCAGTTAGATCACGGTCGAACTATATGTCAACTCCATTGACTCGCCTGGGTTTCGTAACCCTTCATGTTCTTGTCCGACTAAAATCGAGCATGTTAGTTGGGATTGTCAATTGTCCGTGGGAGTCGGAGTGTGTACGGACACACATTGGCAATAACGCTCCTGAAAGTGTCCCAGGATTCTTGGGGGCACTCAATTTTTAATGTGAGGTCAGAAATGGCCATGCTAAATTGACCCTAGTGTCAGGGGGATTAGCAAGGTAAATATGTGGGGTTACGGGAATGGGGCCTGGGTGGGATTGTGGTCAGTGCAGACCCACTGGGCCAAATGGCCTCCTGCTGCACTGTAGGGATTCTATAAATCAGCTAACCAGAACAGTCTACTGCACATTCATGCGCAGATCAGGGATGTCACGTGGGCAGAAACTAAAGAGGTTTTTTTTATGCCGAAGGTTTTCGGTGGGGCTGGATTGAGAGCTTCACCTTGCGTTTGGACCTGTGACGATTTCCATGCGCAATGGTGCTGCCTGGTCCTCCAAGATGTTGCTTGCTCTCCTCCGCACGGCAGTAGCAGGCCCCAACATGGCTGCCGTCTAACTGCTTCTCACGTTCTACAGGCAGCTCCTGATTCCTGGTACTATGTCGATGCTGAACTCGCCATCACGCCACTTCAGGCATTTACATTTGAAGATAGCATCGCGTGACTGACGTAGATGCGGTGCGGAGTTGGGACTTGAAAACAATTCAGGCCTCGTGTTCCTGACCCGAAACGCAAAATCAAGCCTATTAACTGTATTTGTCTCTCTGCAGATGCCGCCTGGTCTGCTGTATATTCCCAGCATTTGCTGCTTTTATGTTGAAAGATCTAGTAGTCACAGCTCTGAAATTTATATTGACACAGCTAAAATTTCTTTACACCAGCCAGCAGTGGCTGTTTGTTCATTGAACCACACATTGATTCCCAATTGCAATGTTCTACACATTTCTTCTCTTATACAATCTTTGATGTCTTTGTTAGTTGTTTTTTCACACTTCAAACACTTATAAAGTACTATCTCCTGAGGGTGGATTTCTTTTCTTTTCTCCTCATATGAAACGCTGCTGCCTAAACGTTCCCTCACTTTATCAGCTGAAATGTACAATGGGAAAGGAGATAAGCTGGACCTTTTAATTACTTCAATTCTAGGAACCACAGAACCACCTTCGGGAAAAAGATACAAAAGTCTGAGGTCAGGTACCAACAGACTCAAGAGCAGCTTCTTCCCTGCTACCATCAGACGTTTGAATGGATCTGTCTCGCATTAAATTGATCTTTCTCTACACCCTAGCTATGACTGTAACGCTACATTCTGCACCCACTCCTTTGTTCCCCATGAACGGTATGCTTTGTCAGTATAACGCACAAGAAACAATACTTCTCACTGTGTGCAGATACATGTGACAATAATAAATCAAATCAAATCACAATTTAGTAAAGTTGTCAAAGCCTTGGGAAGGCCGCAGCAGAGCTTTGCGGGAGTGATACCAGGGAGGAGGGATTTCAGTTCTGGAGAAGCTGGGGCTGTTCTCCTGAGAGAAGAGGTTAAGAGAAAATTTGGTCGCGATGTTCACATAATGAATGATAATACAGATAAACATCTCTGTGTAAGATGGGTACAAGATAGAAACTCCTTTCTGTGTAATATAGGTACATGACTCTGGATTATAGCTTTGTATCTCCGTGTGATATAAATACATAATAAGAAGTCTCACAACACCAGGTTAAAGTCCAACAGGTTTATTTGGAATCACGAGCTTTCGGAGCGCTGCTCCTTCATCAGCAATGCTCTGAAAGCTCGTGATTCCAAATAAACCTGTTGAACTTTAACCTGTTATTGTGAGACTTCTTACTGTGTCCACCCCAGTCCAATGCTGGCATCTCAACATCATATAATTACATGATACTGTAACATAAATACTCATCTCTGTGTAATATAGATACATGACTCTGTATTACAGATAAACATCTTAGTGTAATATAGATACAATTCTCTCTGTAATACAGATAAACATCTCTGTGTAATATAAATACAATGTTCTCTGTAATATAGATAAACATCTCTGCATAATATAGATACATGACTCTGTAATATAGATAAGCACCTCTGTCATATAGATACATTATTCAGTATTATAGGCACTCTGCAATATGGATACACGACTCTGTAATATAGATACTCATCACTGTGTAATATAGATACATGACTCTAATATAGATAAACATTGAACATAGAACAGTAGAGCACAGAACAGGCCCTTCGGCCCACGATGTTGTGCCGAGCTTTATCTGAAACCAAGATCAAGCTATCCCACTCCCTATCATCCTGGTGTGCTCCATGTGCCTATCCAATAACCGCTTAAATGTTCCTAAAGTGTCTGACTCCACTATCACTGCAGGCAGTCCATTCCACGCCCCAACCACTCTCTGCGTAAAGAACCTACCTCTGATATCCTTCCTGTATCTCCCACCACAAACCCTATAGTTATGCCCCCTTGTAATAGCTCCATCCACCCGAGGAAATAGTCTTTGAACGTTCACTCTATCTATCCCCTTGATCATTTTATAAACCTCTATTAAGTCTCCCCTCAGCCTCCTCCACTCCAGAGAGAACAGCCCTAGCTCCCTCAACCTTTCCTCATAAGACCTACCCTCCAAACCAGGCAGCATCCTGGTAAATCTCCTCTGCACTCTTTCCAGCGCTTCCACATCCTTCTTATAGTGAGGTGACCAGAACTGCACACAATATTCCAAATGTGGTCTCACCAAGGTCCTGTACAGTTGCAGCATAACCAACTGTAATATAGGTACATGATTCAGTAATATTGTTAGGGTGTCAGATCAGAAACCCCAGGGTATATTGTGAAGCCAGACGAGATCCTAACAATGTTTCTATTTTGTCATTAATGTGAGGAAAGGACGCTTCAGTCCAAAAGTAATTCCACTGACAAATTAGGGATCTTTTATCAAAACAAGCTTTATTCATAACACAGTTTAAGTAAAACAGAACATCGAAGAGTACAGCACAGGAATAGGCCCTTCAGCCCACGATATTATACTGAACATGACACCAGATTGAACTAATCCCTTCTGCTTGCCGTTGCATATTTCTTGTGTGTTCATGTGCTTATCTAAATGCCCTTTAAATGCCTCTGTCGTATCTGCCTCCACCACCACGTCTGGCAACACGTTCCAGCCACCTACCACTCTCTGTGTAAGAAACTTGCCCCTCACATCACCTTTGAACTTTTCCCCTCTCACCTGCAGTGTATGCCCCCAACTACTAGACATTTCAACTCTGGGAAAAAGATTCTGACTGTCAACCCTATCTGTGTCTCTCATAATTTTATAGATTTCTGTCAGGTCTCCCCTCAGCCTCCACCGCTCCAGAGAAAACAACCCTAGTTTGTCCAGCCTCTCCTTATAGTTCATACTCTCTAATCCAGGCATCATCCTGGTAAACCTCTTCTGCACCCTCTCCAAAGCCTCCACGTCTTTCCTGTAATGTGGTGACCAGAACTGAACACAACACTCTAAGTGCAGCCAAACCAAAGTTTTATAAAGCTGCAACATGACATCCTGACTCTTGTACTCAATGCCCCAGCCAATAAAGGCAAGCATGACATGCACCTTCTTTACCACCCTATCTACTTGTGTGGCCACTTTCAGGGAGCTATGGACTTGAACCCCAAGGTCCCTCTGTACATCAATGCTATTCAGGGTCCTGCCATTAACTGTATCCTTATCCTTAACATTCGATCTCCCAAAGTGCAGCACCTTACACTTGCCCGGATTGAACTCCATCTGCCATTTCTCCACCCGTATCTGCAGCTGATCTACACCCCACTGTATCCTTTGACAAATTTCTACACTATCCACAACTCCACCTATCTTTGTGTCGACTGCAAACTTACTAACCCACCCATCAACGTTTTCACCAAGTCATTTATATATATATCACAAACAGCAGAGGTCCCAGTACAGGTCCCTGCGGAACACCACTAGTCACAGACCTCCAGCCAGAAAAACACCCTTCCACAACTACTCACTGACTTCTATGTGCAAGTCAACTCTGAGCCCAAATGCCAAGTCACCGTGGATCCCATGCATCTTAATCTTCCGGATGAGCCTATCATGAGGAACCTTGTCCCTTTAACAAAATGAAACAGATTGTTTAACTCTTAATCGTTAAACAATCTTTAAACATGAAAAGAAACAACTCTTAACTTCTAATTCATCACTATTCAGTTCCAATTAAGCAATATTCTGCTTATAGACTTAAACCCCTCTTTAGATATAGTGAGTAAAACATAGATATACTTTCTCTGACTTGGGTAACAGAATCATTCAGAGAGAGAGAGAGCTGCTTGTAAGCTGCTATTTTCAAGCAGCCCTCGCCAGCAACTATTCTCTTTTTAAAAATGAAAATGAAACTGTTTTTCTCTGCTACAAGCATCGCTCTTCCCATTAACCTAATATCACATGACTCTTTGCCTGGATACCTAACTCACATTATTTTAATCAAAAAGCACCCCATAAACCTTCTGTTAAATAAACACTTACATGGCTAAACTGAGTAACCATCCTGCTTTCCAGCATCTGCAGCATTCCTTCCAGACAAGCTGACTCTTTGTAGAAAAAGACTGCATCTTAAAGCAGTCTCCCCTTTAACATAAAATATATTAACAGTGCAGTATCATCACAATATTGATACTCATCACTGTATAATATAAATACATGGCTCAGTACTACAGATAAACATTTTTAAAAATTCATTCATGGGACATGGGCATCCTGGCTGGCCAACATTTATTGCCCATCCCTACTTGCCCTTGAATTGGCTGGCTTGGCCATTTCAGAGGGCAGTTGAGAGTCAACCACATTGCTGTGGCTCTGGAGTCACACGCAAGCCAGACCGGGTAAGGATGGCAGATTTCCTTCCCTAAAGGACATTCGTGTACCTGATGGGTTTTTCTGACAATCGACAATGGTTTCATGGTCACCAGTAGATTCTTAATTCCAGATATTTTTTATTGAATTCAAATTCCATCATCTGCTGTGGCGGGATCCGAACCCGGGTCCCCAGAACATTAGTTGAGTTTCTGCATTAATAATCGAGCTATAATACCACTAGGCCATTGCCTCCCCAATACAGATAAACATCTCTGTGTAATATAAATACATGTCTCTATAATATAAACATCTCTGTGTAATATAAATACATGTCTCTATAATATAAACATCTGTGTAATATAGATACATGACTCTGCAATACAATTAAACACCTCTGTGTAATATAGACACGTCTCTATAATATGGATAAACATCACTGTGTAATATAGACCATGACTCTGTAACATAGATAAACATCTCTGTGCAATATAGATACAATGCTCTCTGTAATACAGCCATACCACTATGTAATACAAGTCTCTGTAAAATGAATACAGATTTCTCTTTAGTGTAGACCCAGATCTCTAAATGCAGAGATTCTGCTCCCAGTGGCAGAAGGGTCAGTAACCGGGGCAGACAGATTTAAGGTGACTGGCGAAAGAGCCAGAGGGAAGCTGTGGGAGAAGCATTACCTGCAGCGAGTTGCAGCGGCTGGAAGGACCAGCTGGAAGGGCAGGGGAAGCAGCTTCAATAGCAACATTCGGAAGAGAATTGGCTTAATGCTTGAGGTGGGAATGTTCAGGGCTATGGGAGAAGAGCAAAGGGGCGGGATTAATTGAATATCTCTTTCAGCAAGCAGTCACTGGCACCATGGACTAATTCACCTCCTTCAGTGCTGGTTATTCTCTGATTCTGTGACTCCATGATCAGCTCCCCCTCTGCTGCTTCTCTCCAGTACACAACCCCCGACCGCCTACCCTTAGCGCACAATTTATTTTTCTAACGTGTTGCTCTTGCAACCACATGGAATCTAATGCCAGCAACGCCACTGTGCCTTAACAGTTCTTTGAATTTATTGTGTTTACCTTTGTGACTAATTCAGAACAGAGCACTGCACGGATAGAACTTTCAAATTAATGTATTATTTTGAATTTTTGATCCATCTTAAACAGAGCGCAAAAAAAAACCTTCTTGTTAGCTGCTGCTAAACTGATTCCAATTAAACCCTCCAGATATGCTCCAGCTGTTAATCCACCCAGAATAGAACTGAACACAGATGAGTTTTATGAAGCATTCAAAGTCAAACCTCCCATGGACATAAATGTTTAATCTGCTCTAAAATGTTCAACTGAGTAACCCAGAATATTTATCAGTTAATTTAACCTGTGCTGCGACATTCATAATTTTTCTTTATCCATTCGTGGGACATGGGCTCACTGGCTGCCCAGCATTTACTGCCCATCCCTAGTTGCCCTTGTTCAGAGGACAGTTGAGAGTCAACCACATTGCTGTGGTTCTGGAGTCACATGTAGGCCAGACCAGGTAAGGACGGCAGATTTGCGGAAG
This sequence comes from Mustelus asterias, assembly GCF_964213995.1. Taxonomy (NCBI): domain Eukaryota; kingdom Metazoa; phylum Chordata; class Chondrichthyes; order Carcharhiniformes; family Triakidae; genus Mustelus; species Mustelus asterias. Next base: position 13,006,959 of record NC_135807.1, read on the forward strand.
GATATATTGGCCTTGGAGGGAGTACAGAGAAGGTTCACCAGGTTGATACCAGAGATGAGGGGTGTTGATTATGAGGAGAGACTGAGCAGATTGGGTTTGTACTCGTTGGAATTTAGAAGGCTGAGGGGGGATCTTATAGAGACCTATAAGATAATGAAGGGGCTGGATAGGGTAGGGATGGAGAGATTCTTTCCACTTAGAAAGGAAACTAGAACTAGAGGGCACAGCCTCAAAATAAAGGGGGGTCAGTTTAAGACAGAGTTGAGGAGGAACTTCTTCTCTCAGAGGGTGGTGAATCTTTGGAATTCTCTGCCCACTGAAGTGGTGGAGGCGACCTCGTTGAATATGTTTAAATCACAGATAGATGGATTCCTGATCGGTAAGGGAATTAGGGGTTATGGGGATCAGGCGGGTAAGTGGAACTGATCCACTTCAGATCAGCCATGATCTTATTGAATGGCGGGGCAGGCTTGAGGGGCTAGATGGCCTACTCCTGCTCCTATTTCTTATGTTCTTATGTTCTTATTTCCTTCCCTAAACGACATCAGTGAACCAGATGGGTTTTTACAACAATCAGTAATGGTTTCATCATTAGATTTTTAATTCTAGATTCTTATATGGATGGCACAGTGGTACAGTGGTTAGCACTGCTGTCTCACAGCGCCAGATGGGTTTTTCCGACAATGATTTAATGGTCATCAGTAGATTCTTAATTCCAGATTTTTTTTATTGAATTCAATTGCCGTGGTGGGATTTGAACCCCTGTCTGCAGAACATTAGCTGAGTTTCTGGATTAATAGTCTAGCGATAATACTGCTAGGACAATGCCTCCCCCAGCTCCTCCCTGTCGCTCGCAAAGTTGTCCATTATTATTGATTTTCATTTGTTTTGGGGTAGTATTCCTGAAAAAATGAATGCCCGTTATTTCCAAGTCGCATTGGGTGACATCTCTCCTTTGAGACAAAGGTTGTCTCTGAAATGGCCGAGCAAGCCATTCAGTTCAAGGGGCAACAAGGGGTGGGCAATAAATGCTGTCCCAGCCAGTGACCTCCATGTCCCACGAATGAATAAAAAAAAGAACAAAGGTGAGATATTCTGCTGAAACACAACTGTGTCATGGGCTGCAGTACATCCACTGCGAGGGCGGCACGGTGGCACAGTGGTTAGCACTGCTGCCTCACAGCGCCAGGGACCCGGGTTCGATTCCCGGATTGGGTCACTGTCTGTGTGGAGTTTGCACGTTCTCCCCGTGTCTGCGTGGGTTTCCTCTGGGTGCTCCGGTTTCCTCCCATAGTCCAAAGACATGCTGGTTAGGTGGATTAAGTGTGCTAAATTCTCCCTCAGTGTACCCGAACAGGTGCCAGAGTGTGGTGACTAGGTGATTTTCACAGTAACTTCATTGCAGTGTGAATGTAAGAATGCTTATGACGAATAAATGAACTTTACTTTACTTTACATTGATAAAACTCCACTGAAAGACAAAGCATTGCCAATGCAGTCCAGTGGATTATTTTTGTGTCCATTTTGTGTCCAAATCACTTTAAGTTTCCCAAAAATTGAGTTTGCATCGTAATCTGTGAGAGACAATCTAACGCACAAATAATAAAGTCTACTCTCTGAAGGAAGGTATTCAGATAGATCAGACGTGCACAGTGAAAGAAGATTCATTGCTTTCAATGGAAGACATTTCAAATCAAATTATTTTATTGCGTTCATGACAGGAACAGGTCATAAAATGGCATGGGTGCCAATGTTCCTGAGAAGCTCCATCTAATCCCTGACCTAATAATGGTTACCATTAAGTCGATTGAATCATATTGTCCTCAAGAGATTCGTGGGGCAGATTCGTACAGAGACAGGTGAATGCTGTCATTGTCAAACAGATTCATGAGTCAGTTCAGTCTCAACGCAATGATAGCTGCTGTGGCTGCTTTAGAAAAGGATATGCAGCACCATCAATTAGCAATACAATTTTAATCATATATTCCCAGAACGGTGGTGATGGAATCAATACAATTTGTAGATATATTCATTTCAATATTTATTAAAGGCATATTAAGCAAATTGCAGAGTTTTAATGCGTCCATGGATAGTGCATTCACCCTGCTGGTATGATGGAGCTGTTAACCTCTTCATCTAAAGTGATCACTGTCTCCATTGAAATAACAACAACAACTCACATTTATATAGCATCTTTAATGTAGTAAAACATTCCAACTTGCTTCATATGGACATTAATCAAACGAAAGTTGACATCAAGCCCCAGAAGGAAGGACAATTTGATTTGATTTGATTTATTATTGTCACATGTATTGGTATACAGTGAAAAGTGTTGTTTTTTGTGCACTGTACAGACAAAGCATACCGTTCATAGAGAAGGAAAGGAGAGGGTGCAGAATGTAGTGTTACAATCATAGCTAGGGTGTAGAGAAAGATCAACTTAATGTGAGGTAGGTCCATTCAAAAGTCTGATGGCAGCAGCAGGGAAGAAGCTGTTCTTGAGTCAGTTGGTACGTGACCACAGACTTTTGTATCTTTTGAGGCTGGGCAATTTTAAAAGTTTTGTCAAATGGTTAGCTTTTATTCAGCATCTTAAAGGAGGTAACAGAGGTGAAGAGATTTAGGGAGGGAATTTCCGATCTTAGCCACCAATGGTGGAAGAATTAAAATTGGGGAAAACTCAAGAGGTCAGGGCTGAAGGAGAGCTGACTTATTGGAGGACCTTAGGTCTGGAGGAGATTACAGAGACAGGGCGAGGTATGATCCATTATTTTGATTGGTTAGGGAGATATATAGTTACTTGTCCACACAGCTCCCAGATTCCTGTAGAGGGAGCTCTGTTGAAATGTCAACATTCTTGGGGTTACCATTAACCAGAAACTCAACTGGACTCGCCACATAAACACAGTGGCTACAAGAGCAGGTCAGAGGCTAGGAATACTGCGGCGAGTAACTCAGCTCCTGACTCCCCAAAGCCTATCCACCATCTACAAAGCACAAGTCAGGAGTGATGGAATACTCCCCACTTGCCTGGATGGGTGCAGCTCCAACAACACTCAAGAAGCTCGATACCATCCAGGACAAAGCAGCCCACTTGATTGGCATCACATCCACAAACATCCACTCCCTCCATCACCAATGCTCAGTGTGGCCTGTCTACAAGATGCACATGGTGTGGAGATGCTGGCGTTGCACTGGGGTAAACACAGTAAGAAGTCTCACAACACCAGGTTAAAGTCCAACAGGTTTATTTGGTAGCAAAAACCCCCACGACTTGCCTGGGCTTGCAAAATCTCACGAACTGTCCCGGCTGGAGACAATACACATCTCTTTAACCTGTGCTTAACCCTCTCTCCACTCACATTGTCTGTACCTTTAATATTTGATTACCTGTAAAGACTCGCATTCCAATCATTATTTTGTAAATTGAGTTTGTGGCTTTATATGCCCTGTTTGTGAACTGAAATCCCACTCACCTGACGAAGGAGCAGCGAGCGCTCCGAAAGCTAGTGGCTTTTGCTGCCAAATAAACCTGTTGGACTTTAATCTGGTCTTGTGAGACTTCTTACTGTGTTTACAAGATGCACAGCAGCAATTCACCAAAGATCCTTAGATAGCACCTTCCAAGCACACAACCACTTCCGTCCAGAATGACAAGGGCAGCAGATACATAAGAACATCACCACCTGCAAGTTCCCCTCCAAGCCACTCACCGTCCTGACTTGGAAATATATCGCCGTTCCTTCACAGTCACTGGGTCAAAATCCTGGAATTCCCTCCCTAACGGCATTGTGGGTCAACCCACAGAACATGGACTGCAGCGATTCAAGAAGGCAGCTCACCACCACCTTCTCAAGGGCAACTAGGGATGGGCAATAAATGCTGGCCAGCCAGCGATGCCCGTGTCCCACAAATGAATTTTAAAAATTCTGAGTGAGGTAGCTGTGTTGAAATGATTCTGATTGCAACAGGTTCCAATGCACATGCCCACAGAAAGCCTGTGGAAAAGTCTAAATGCAATGACCCATCCATTCTCTGACCCAGAGACTGGGCCAATATTTAACTTTACAAATGTATTGACTAAACATAGTGGAAATGTTCTGTACCACCACGGAAATCACTGCATTTATCTATTTTTTATTATTTCCCATCAAATAAAATTGCAATCGAATGGCAGCTCATTAAGCCAGCTGTTATTTTGGTAACATAACAGTTGGCACATAAACTTTGATCCAGTACAGCTGTTTCTTTGGGCAGTTGTATAGTTTTTGTTCAGTGTCTGTGTAGCTAAGCCTTGCTTGTGTTTTCCCAGTGTATTTGACTACAATTCATCACATTCTGTTAATTTTTCATTAGCCCCATGAAAAAAAGGAAAATCAATGTGGGCGAATGTCATTCACAAGGATGAAGCAACAAAAGGCTCGTTACATCTTGGGCTCGTTATAGCTTCTGCGTGGCACTGACTACAAAAAACATTCGGCGCTGAACAAGGTGGGCTCTCCAGGGAGTACAATAGTTCTTCACATCTTTTGTATTCTTTAATCAATACCAACATCTCTGCTTCAGGCTTCAAGCCGTTGGGGTTTGTGTCGTTCTCAGTTCCAGCCTACAGTGGCATCAATCTACCAGATGTTGCTACCCAAAACATTAAAATGGAAACACTTCAGGTGATTTTCAAAAATCTATGCTGAAGCTTTGCGAAAATAATTCATCAACAAAGTGCTTCAAAGGCATGGTAACTGAAGGCATTCATTTCAAATTTAGTTAGCTGGCCATGATTATGAGGATTTGTATTTGTATGGCACGTTTCATAGCCTCAGGACATTCCAAAGTGGTTGACAATCAATGAACAATCTCTGAAGTATGGCCACTGTTGTAATGTAGAAAGAAAAGCATTGGAATCCAATATTTGAGTCACCTAAGTCAATATGGGAGCCATGATGCGGAGATGCTGGCGTTGGACTGGGGTGGGCACAGTAAGAAGTCTCACAACGCCAGGTTAAAGTCCAACAGGTCTATTTGGTCCAACAGGTTTATAATGGAGCACGTTGAGACAAGCTAAAGTAGGAGTCTGACTCGGCAGTGTAACACAAGAACATAAGAACTAGGAGCAGGAGTAGGCCATCTGGCCCCTCAAGCCTGTTCCGCCATTCAATGAGATCATGGCTGATCTTTTCGTGGACTCAGCTCCACTTACCTGCCCGCTCACCATAACCCTTAATTCCTTTATTGTTCAAATATTTATCTATCCTTGCCTTAAAAACACTTAATGAGGTCGCCTCAACTGCTTCACTGGGCAGGGAATTCCATAGATTCACAACCCTTTGGGTGAAGAAGTTCCTCCTCAACTCAGTCCTAAATCTGCTCCTCCTTATTTTGAGACCGTGCCCCGTAGTTCTAGTTTCACCCGCCAGTGGAAACAACGTCCCTGCTTCTATCTTATCTATTCCCTTCATAATCTTATATGTGCCATATGTTATATGTCTGTGTGGAGTTTGCACATTCTCCTCGTGTCTGCGTGGGTTTCCTCCGGGTGCTCCGGTTCCCTCACACAATCCAAAGATGTGCGGGTTAGGTTGATTGACCATGCTAAAATTGCCCCTTAGTGTCCTGAGATGCGTAGGTTAGAGGGATTAGCGGGTAAATTTGCAGGGATATGGGAGTAAGGCCTGGGTGGGATTGTGGTCGGTGCAGACTCGATGGGCCGAATGGCCTCTTTCTGCACTGTAGGGTTTCTATGATGATTTCTATGATTTCTATGATGTTTCTATAAGATCTCCCCTCGTTCTTCTGAATTCTAATGAGTATAGCCCCAGTCTACTCAGTCTCTCAAACGCGGGGTTAAAGCATGTGGAACACGAGGAAATTTCAGCACAGTGACCCTTCATTTCACTGGCATCAAACTTATGAACAGTTTCGTGAAAAAAAAGTTTATTTTAAATTGCGATAACCCCCATGATCTGCACGGGAATCATTGATTAACGTCCAGGTAAGACTTGTTGAATACGAGCTCCCTGGGGATCAGTAATTAGCAAACCAGGCAGAGCTCATATACCGAGCCCTGTATAAAGCAAGACCCTGAGTGGGCCCATTATTTCCATTGTCCCAGTTGTGGCCTGTTGTGTTCACCACAGGCTTGTGGTTTTTGCTACTTTGTTTTGTGCAATAAAGCACTGTTCCTTTACAGGTGGGTAAATATTTGTGGTTTTGGGGATAGGACAGTACCTGGGTGAGGTTGTTGTCCGTGCAGTCTCAATGAGCTAAATGGCATCCTTCTGCACTGTAGTATCTATGATTAGGGGCAGCATGATGGCACAATGGTTAGCACTGCTGCCTCACAGTGTTAGGGACCTGGGTTCGATTGCCAGCTTGGGTCACTATCTGTGTGGAGTTTGCACTTTCTCCCTGTGTCTGCGTGGGTTTCCCCCGGGTGCTCCAGTTTCTTCACACAGTGCAAAAATGTGCGGGTTAGGTGGATTGGCCATGCTAAATTGCCCCTTAGTGTCAGGGGGATTAGCATGGGATTATGGGGCTGGAGCCTGGATAGGGTGGTAGTCGGTGCAGACTTGATGGACCGAATGGCCTCCTTCTGCACTGTAGGATTCTATGATTCTACAGCCGACTCCTGGAGTTATTGTATAATATATATAATTATATGTATTTATTTATGTACATAAATGAATGTTTAACAATGGATAACTGTGGCCCAGCATTCCTGACATATAGGCAAACAGTCGACAGCTCAGGTCCACATCTCAGGTCAGGTGTATTGCAGACTTGGTTGCTGAACAGTGGAGTAAGGGGTGCCTTGTGTTCAACAGGACCCAACAAGAGATCATGAACCTTCCTCTCTGACCTCCTCCCACTCTTCACAAAATGGGAGTTAGGGGTGAAATGAGGCAAAGAAACAAGTCTGACACCTGAGCTGCTCCTGCCACTTCCCCTCGGTCCCGTTGAGCAAGATCACCCTGCCATCCGTGGAGGATATCTTACGCATCTCGGAGCTTCTCCAACACAGGGGGTTCTGTGCTGTCCAGCTGGTCCCCTTGTTCTTAAACAGTTGCGTGTGTGATCCCATTCCCCCCTTGAGGTGAAGGGCTCAAAGGATATCGAGGGAAGCTGGGATCAGGCTATTGAGTAGGATGATCAGCCATGGGTTGGATGATCAGCTATGATCATAATGAATGACGGAGCAGGCTTGAATGGCTGAATGGCCTACTCCTGCTCCAATTTACTATGTTTCTCCCAGATTCTCCAGACACCAACAGAGATTATGAGCTGCTCTGATTGGGTTGGATATTCTAGCCACATGCACCCCAAAACCAGAAACTCCTGCCCAAGGTCAACAGGCCTTTAAATGGCCCACTCAATTTTCCGTCCCACCCACTATGATTCCCACAGCGGGCAGAACCAGAAAATTTACCACATAGGGTCCATGCAACCATAGAATGCCTACAGTGAAGAAGGGAGCCATTCGGCCCATCGAGTCTGCACCCAAATCTCCGAAAGAGCATCCCACCCAGGGCCCCCTCTCCGCCTTATCCCCGCAACCAACCCATTTACCATGGTTTATTCATCTAACCTACACGTCTTGGGACACTAAGGGGCAATTCAGTATAGTCAACCCATCTACCCATCAACCCATCTAACTCACAGGGTTTCCTCCGGGTGCTCCGGTTTCCTCCCACAATCCAAAAGATGTGCGGGTTAGGTTGATTGGCCATGCTAAAATTGCCCCTTAGTGTCCTGAGATGCGTAGGTTAGAGGGATTAGTGGGTGGATATGGGGGTAGGGCCTGGGTGGGATTGTGGTCAGTGCAGACTCGATGGGCCGAATGGCCTCCTTCTGTACTGTAGGGTTTCTATGATTCTATGATCTTTGGAGTGTGGGAGAAAACCGGAAGACCCGAAGGAAACTCACACAGACATGGGGAGAACGTGCAGTCTCCACACAGACAGTGACCCAAGCCAGGAATCGAACCCAGGTTCCTGGCACTGTGAGGCAGCAGTGCTAACCACTGTGCCACTGTGCCTGGGGCTCGATGCAGCTCTACAATACCCTGTAAACCATGACCGCAGATCGCAGCTTAGGCCCCACATTGGAACAGTGAAAAAAGTGCAAATTTCCCATTCACAGAACCCGCTGACACAAAATATAGGAAAAATCAATATTCATCCATGGATTATCATAGCTATCCTGGGAGATCTCGATTAATTATGGGTGCTTCTATGGTACAGCAGGTGTACTTTCTGAGTATCTTATCGTTCTGCATTTGCCCATGATGTTGATATTTTGGCTGGAATTTTTCAGTGACTGCAGAAGTCCCGCTAATGGGTCAAAAGTAGGGGCGACCCGGTTTCAGTGGGTAGTGGAATCCAGGCCACGTTTTGCCAATTAAGTGTCTGCCTCCGGGCCTGCTATTCTATAATGGACGGTGGCCTGCCCCCAAGAGAAATCCAAAGTCTGGTAGTTCAGTGGCCTCAGCTGCGCCACCGCGAGAGATGGCCATCGCTAGGGTTACACTTGGATGGTGAGAGCACTCAAAGGACATGCGTATTTGAAGAAAGTTAACTTCTGGATCTGGGGGCCAGGAGCCTGCAGGAGGGTAGCAAGAGGTCAGGTGGGGTCGTTGCACCTGGGGCAGTCATTGACATGGGACTGGGGGGGGTGACGGGGGGTTGGGGGTGGGTAGCGGCTGCCCTAGGCAACCTGATGGTCTCACGATGTGGGCAAAATGCCCACGGAGATGAGAGATAACTCTGCAGCTTATAGAACAACATGGCAACCGCAAGAGCTCCCCCTGCCACGCCTTTCTGCGCCTTATTCCCAGCTTTCCCACCTCCCAGCCCGCTGTCAATGAGCCAGGAAAATTCCCAGATGTTCAGAGGTAAATTTGGTGCCCAATTCCTTCATGTGAAATCCTTGTGTTAAGTGAGTGGAAAATACTTCACAAAAAATAGGCTAAAAAATAGATCACCTTTTTTTGTAGAGAGGCTGTGATTATTCTGCGAACGATGAGTGAACTGATTCTTAAAAGTGAATATTTTTACAGATTTGTAAGTATATAATATGTACGCCCACATATAATCGGAACCTATTATTTGCAATAAAAGCAAGACAGGCCAAAAACTATAGATGAGTTGGTATGTGTGGGCTTTAGAATACCTTATGATATTCCTCCATTCCCGTGAGCTGAATATATTACCTGCTCGTGGTACATAACTCGAGATAAGAAACACCTGTTTCCTTGTGTTCCTTTATTCACACTGCAATTTGCATTGAACCATCACCATCATCAGGGAGTCTCTACCAGGAATAACTTTCCATTGTGATATTGTGTGCATGCCATTTTCATGTAAAGGTATTCGACTGAGTTAACTTGGAACAGGAGAAAAGCTCTGCCCACGGTATGATGTAGAGAGTCACATAGTAAGATACTCAGAGATATGCCTCTGGAAGCCAGCCTGCATGGAGAAACAGCTCCATGTCTGATAGTGCACTGAGACCTGTCAATAGTTAATGCAGAATGGTGGCACAGTGGTTAGCACTGCTGCCTCACAGCTCCAGGGACCAGGGTTCGATTCCGGTCTTGGGTGACTGTATATGTGGAGTTTGCACATTTTCCCCGTGTCTGCGTGGGTTTCCTCCGGATGCTCTGGTTTACTCCCACAGTCCAAACATGCGCAGGTTAGGTGGATCGGCCATGCAAATTGCCCCTGCGTGCCCCAAGATGTGCAAATTGGATGGATTCACCATGGGAAATTTGTGGGGTTATGGGGATAGGGTGGGGGAAGGACCTGGGTAAGATACCAGAGAGTCAGCGTAGACTTAATGGGCCAAATGGCCTCCTTCTGCACACTAAGGATTCTATGATTCTATGAATAAACAATAATCACATCAGCCATGATCTTATTGAATGGCGGAATAGCCTCGATGGGCCGAGTGGCCTACTCCTGCTCCTAATTCATATATGAGCAGTTCATGATTAAACAAAGTCTCAACATTGCATCACTGAAACATCTAAAGAAGCCATTTTACAACACTTTTACCCATCATTTCATTCCTCACGATTGAAACATTGGAATCTAGGGATTCATAGAACATAGAACATTACAGCGCAGAACAGGCCCTTCGGCCCACGATGTTGCACCGACCAGTTAAAAAAAAAACTGTGACCCTCCAACCTAAACCAATTTCTTTTTGTCCATGAACCTATCTACGGATCTCTTAAACGCCCCCAAACTAGGCGCATTTACTACTGATGCTGGCAGGGCATTCCAATCCCTCACCACCCTCTGGGTAAAGAACCTACCCCTGACATCGGTTCTATAACTACCCCCCCTCAATTTAAAGCCATGCCCCCTCGTGCTGGATTTCTCCATCAGAGGAAAAAGGCTATCACTATCCACCCTATCTAAACCTCTAATCATCTTATATGTTTCAATAAGATCCCCTCTTAGCCGCCGCCTTTCCAGCGAAAACAATCCCAAATCCCTCAGCCTCTCCTCATAGGATCTCCCCTCCATACCAGGCAACATCCTGGTAAACCTCCTCTGCACCCTCTCCAAAGCCTCCACATCCTTCCTGTAATGTGGGGACCAGAACTGCACACAGTACTCCAAGTGCGGCCGCACCAGAGTTGTGTACAGTTGCAACATAACGCTACGACTCCTAAATTCAATCCCCCTACCAATAAACGCCAAGACACCATATGCCTTCTTAACAACCTTATCTACTTGATTCCCAACTTTCAGGGATCTATGCACACATACACCTAGATCCCTCTGCTCCTCCACACTATTCAAAGTCCTCCCGTTAGCCCTATACTCAACACATCTGTTATTCCTACCAAAGTGAATTACCTCACACTTCTCCGCATTAAACTCCATCCGCCACCTCTCGGCCCAACTTTGCAACCTGTCTAAGTCTTCCTGCAAACTACGACACCCTTCCTCACTGTCTACCACACCACCGACTTTGGTGTCATCAGCAAATTTGCTAATCCACCCAACTATACCCTCATCCAGATCATTAATAAATATTACAAACAGCAATGGCCCCAAAACAGATCCCTGAGGTACACCACTTGTAACCGCACTCCATGATGAATATTTACTATCAACCACCACCCTCTGTTTCCTATCCGCTAGCCAATTCCTGATCCAATTTCCTAGATCACCCCCAATCCCATACATCTGCATTTTCTGCAGAAGCCTACCATGGTGAACCTTATCAAACGCCTTACTAAAATCCATATATACCACGTCCACTGCCTTGCCCCCATCCACCTCCTTGGTCACTTTCTCAAAAAACTCAATAAGGTTAGTAAGGCACGACCTACCTGCCACAAAACCATGCTGACTATCACCTATCAATTCATTACTCTCCAAATAACTATAAATCCTATCCCTTATAATTTTTTCCAACATCTTGCCGACAACAGAAGTGAGACTCACCGGTCTATAATTCCCGGGGAAGTCTCTGTTCCCCTTCTTAAACAATGGGACAACATTCGCTAACCTCCAATCTTCTGGTACTATACCAGAGGCCAACGACGACCTGAAGATCAGAGCCAGAGGCTCTGCAATCACTTCTCTTGCCTCCCAGAGAATCCTTGGATAAATCCCATCCGGACCAGGGGATTTATCTATTTTCAGACCCTCCAGAATATCCTGCACATCCTCCTTATCAACTGTAATACTGTCTATTCTACTCCCTTGCAACCCAGTGTCCTCCTCAGCTATATTCATGTCCCCTTGCGTGAACACCGAAGAGAAATATTGGTTCAATGCTTCACCAATCTCCTCCGGTTCCACACATAACTTCCCTCTGCCATCTATAACTGGCCCTAAACTTGCCCTAACCAACCTTCTGTTCTTGACATACCTATAGAACGCCTTAGGATTCTCTTTAACCCTATCCGCCAAAGTCTTCTCATGTCCCCTTTTAGCCCTTCTAAGCTCGCTCTTCAACTCCCTCTTAGCCAATCTAAAGCTTTCTAGTGCACTACCCGAGTGCTCACGTCTCATCCGAACATTCGTTGGTCTCTGGGATGGTTCCCGCAGATTAGAAAACAGCAAATGTGACACCACTGCTTTAAAAGGAGGTAGACAAAAGGTGGGTAACTATAGGCCGGTTAGCTTAACTTTTGTAGTCGGGAAAATGCTTGAATCTATCATCAAGGAAGAAATAGCGAGACATCTGGATATAAATTGTCCCGTTGGAAAGACGCAGCATGGGTTCATGAAGGGCAGGTCATGTTTGACTAATTTGGTGGAATTCTTTGAGAACATTACATGTGCAGTGGACAATGGGGAACGTGTGGATGTGGTGTATCTGGATTTCCAGAAGGCATTTGACAAGGTGCCGCACAAAAGTATGCTGCATAAGATAAAGTTGCACGGTGTTATGGGTAATGTATTAGCATGGGTAGAGGATTGGTTAACTAACAGAAAGCAAAGAGTGGTGGTTGGTTTTCTGGTTGGCAATCAGTGACAAGTGGTGTGCCTCAGGGATCAGTGTTGGGACCGCAATTGTTTACGATTTACATGGATGATTTGGAGTTGGGGACCAAGTGTAGCGTCAAAATTCGCAGATGGCACTAAGATGAGTGGCAGAGCAAAGTGCGCAGAGAACGCTGAAAGTCTGCAAAGGGATATAGATAGTCTAAGTGAGTGGGTGAGGGTCTGGCAGATGGAGTACAATGTTGGTAAATGTGAGGTCATCCATTTTGGTAGGAATAACAGCAAAATGGACTATTATTTAAATGGTAAAGAACTGCAGCAAAGGGACCTGGGTGTCCTTGTGCATTAATTACAAAGGTTGGTTTGCAGGTGCAGCAGGTAATTAAGAAGGTAAATGGAATTTTATCCTTCATTGCTCGAGGGATGGAGTTTAAAAACAGGGAGGTTGTGTTGCAGCTGTATAAGGTGCTGGTGAGGCCACACCTGGAGTACTGTGTCCAGTTTTGGTCTCCTTACTTGAGAAAAGATATACTGGCACTGGAGTGGGTGCAGATGAGATTAACTAGGTTGATTCCAGAGTTGAGAGGGTTGGCTTATGAGGAGAGACTGAATGGACTGGGACTATACTCATTGGAATTCAGAAGAATGAGGGGAGATCTTGTGGAAACATGTAAGATTATGAAGGGAATAGATAAGATAGAAGCAGGAAGGTTGTTTCCACTGGCAGATGAAACTAGAACTAGGGGGCATGGCCTCAAAATAAGGGGGAGCAGATTTAGGACTGAGTTGAGGAGGAACTTCTTCACACAAAGGGTTGTGAATCTGTGGAATTCCCTGCCCAGTGAAGCAGTTGAGACTACCTCATTGAATGTTTTTAAGGCAAGGATAGATAAATTTTTGAACAGTAAAGGAATTAAGGGTTATGGTGAGCGGGCGGGTAAGTGGAGCTGAGTCCACAAAAAGATCAGCCATGATCTTATTGAATGGCGGGGCAGGCTCGAGGGGCCAGATGGCCTACTCCTGCTCCTCGTTCTTATGTTTCTTATGTTCTTACGAATCGCAGAAGGAAACAATTGAATCTGTGCTGCTCTTTCACAGAGCTATCTGCTTTCCCCATATCCCAGCTTTCCCTTCTCCTTCAATACCCTTTCAAAGGCTAGTTACCTCTGTCACTGAAGGTGGAGGGAGGTCATGTACTTTGTCCATTTGTTTAGCTGTTTGCAAAGGGCACAGTGGTTCGCACTGCTGCCTCACAGCTCCAGGAACCTGGGTTCGATTCCCGGCTTGGGTCACTGTCTGTGTGGAGTTTGCACATTCTCCTCGTGTCTGTGTGGGTTTCCTCCGGGTGCTCCGGTTTCCTCCCACAGTCCAAAGATGTGCGGGTTAGGTTGATTGGCCATGCTAAAATTGCCCCTTAGTGTCCTGGGATGCGTAGGTTAGAGGGATTAGCGGGTAAATATGTAGGGATATGTAGGACTTGGGTGGGATTGTGGTCGGTGCAGACTCGATGGGCCAGATGGCCTCTTTCTGCACTGTAGGGTTTCTATGATTCTATGACTCCCTCCGTGTTTCCCACATATTATCACATGTATTAACATACAGTGAAAAGTAATGTTTCTTGCGCGCTATACAAAGCATACCGTTCATAGAGAAGGAAAGAAGAGAGTGCAGAATGTAGTGTTACAGTCGTAGCTAGGGTGTAGAGAAAGATCAGCTTAATATAAGGTAGGTCCATTCAAAAGTCTGACAGCAGCAGGAAAGAAGATGTTCTTGAGTCGGTTGGTATGTGACCTCAGACTTTTGTACCTTTTTCCCGAAGGAAGAAGATGGAAGAAAGGATGTCCGGGGTGCGTGGGGTACTTGATTATGCTGCTGCTTTGCCGAGGCAGCGGGAAGTGTAGACAGAGTCAATGGATCAACAGCTAACAGCTATCTCAACAGCTAGTGGATGGATTTCAGCAAAGATTGGTGCATACATAGGGTATGACCCAAGAATGAACTGATCACTTTCTGGCGAAGATGCAGATCTGGATCGCGATCTGGATCCTGGATTTATTTTTAAAAGGACCTATTAACATTGGGGAAAGGGGCAAATTGATTTTTAGAAAGTTGTGGATTGGTTCAGCAGCTGTATTGCAATGTGTCATCAAACTGTGAGCAGAGTTTTCGGAGCAGCTTGTTGGCTGTGAATTGGCCTGAAGCCTTCTCGGTGAGATGGAAATTCTTCGCAAGATTTTTTTTTCCCCAGCTTTATAGCATCAGGGCATCAAACGGGCAGGGAAGAGCTACACAATTGTAATAACCTTTCATTAACAGGGTCAATTGAGTTGAGTGAATGGAGGTATGTGCTGCACAGAGTGCCCTCTTCACTGGTATTCAATATGTATCCAGCACCCTTTCAGGCAGTAAGTTCTAAACCAATTTGAATGCCAGGGGGAGGTCAAAAGGTGAAAACCCTTCAGAATTAGGGGTTGGACAGTGACAAAGTGGTTAGCACTGCTGGCTCACAGTTCCAGAGACCTGGGTTCGATTCCCGGCTTGGGTCACTGTCTGCGTGGAGTTTGCATGTTCTCTCTGTTCTGCGTGGGTTTCCTCCGGGTGCTCCGGTTTCCTCCCACAATCCGAAAGATGTGCGGTTTAGGTTGATTGGCCATGTTAAATTGCTCCTTTAGTGTTCCAGGATGCATAGGTCATGGGGATTCGTGGGATAAATATATGGGGTGATGGGGATAGGGCCTGGGTGCAATTGGTGCAGACTCAATGGGCAGAATGGCCTCCTTCTGCACTGTAGCGATTCTATGATTTCTATGAATTTTGAACACTTCAATCAAATCTCCCCTTAAACCTCTGCTTTCGAGACAAGCCTGATTTATCTGATATTCGAAAGGCAGCAAGGTTGTCTGATGTTAATGATCTTTCTTATTCCCGAATTCTTTCACCAAGCAGCTGATGTTTTGGTCCTCCGTGATTTATAGATGCTTATTGCTGTCTGAAGTTAGTGGTCTACATTTATAGTCCGATCTGAATTCTCATCTGAACTCCCTCAGAGTGGGATAGAATTCCTTGTGAAACTGAGTAGAAATTAATAAAACTCATTGCTCATTTAGTGGGCTGCTTTGAAATACGCGTCTCCCACTCAAGTGTCAAGCCTGCAGTCAGTGAAGTGTGAGGCATACACCATCGAGTGAGTTCTCCAATTAAGCAACTCACAAGAAACTGAGCATCTGACAAGTAATGGACTTCTTATTTAAGTTATCATTTTCAAAGTCCTATATCCTGACTAAACATGTTTTAATGTTCTCCCGAGAATCTATGTTGTCTGTGGGCTGTTTCACAGATGATTTTCTAATTACGGCTGACTTCAATCTCCCTTCGCTAGGTACTTTAAATCTGCCAACTCCAACACGATGGTGGGGGCGGCATGGTGGCACAGTGGTTAGCACTGCTGCCCCCGCAATGCCAGGGACCCTGGTTCAATTCCTGGCTTGGGTCGCCTTCTGTGCACGTTCTCCCCGTGTCTGCGTGGGTTTCCTCCGGGTGCTCCCGTTTCCCTCCCGACAGTCCGAAAGACATGCTGGTTAGGTGCATTGGCCATGCTAAATTCTCCCTCAGTGTACCCAACAGTATGCCGGAGTGTGGCGACTAGGGGATTTTCACAGTAACTTCACTGCAGTGTTAATGTAAGCCTACTTGTGACACTAATAAATAAACTTTAATTTAAGAGACATCTGGGCGAGTACTTGAATAGGGAAGGAATCGAGGGATACGGACCAAGCAAGGGCAGAAGGGTTTTGTTTTAATTTAATTAGAGCATCATTGGAGTGGCTGGTAGCACAGTGGTTAGCACTGCTGCCTCACAGCGCCAGGGATCCGGGTTCGATTCCCAGCTTGAGTCACTGTCCGTGTGGAGTTTGCGTGGGTTTCCTCCGGGTGCTCCGGTTTCCTCCCACACTCCAAAGATGTGCAGGTTAGGTGGATTGGTCATGATAAATTGCCCCTTACTGTCCCAAGGTGTGTAGGATCGATGGATTAACTGTGGGAAATGTGTGAGGTTACGGAGAGATGGCCTGGGTAAGATACTCGATGGGCTGACTGGCCTCTTCTGCACTGTAGGGATTCTGTGATTCTATGATCGGCACGGCATTGGAGGGCCGAAAGGCCGGTCCCTGTGCCGTACCTTTCATTGTTCTTTAAAGCTGAAATGATTCTAACTTTATCATTTAAGTGCAAGAACTGTAATATTTAATTTCTGAAAACTAAAACACCACAATTTGAATTAAAAATAAAAAAAAGATAAAGGCTTCACCGTTCCTCTTCTATTCTTCCTTCTTGGCTTTCTGATTTCTCGTTCTGTAGTGGCACTTTAAGCATTTAATCGTGGCCCAGATATTATCGTCAGCACGAAACAATGGCGCTCGCTGTTGTGCTCAGAGGAAGCTGAGATCACAGATCTGGGAATCCTTCAGGTGAAGCCTTTCCCTTTCCAAAAGTAGTTTTAAATGTGCTGCCAATTAAAGCCGGTCTCCAGGCAACAAGCAACAGTGGTGTCGGTAAGCAAGTAGGCAGCCAATCACGTTGCAGTATTCACACGGCTGACCAAGAAGTTACGAACGCTTAATATCCTTCGCTTTAAACTTAAATTTTTAGATAGTGAAATAAATTATTGTGATTGGTTTAAGGTCGAAGCTAACACAAAGATAAACAAACTTACAACATGCAAAAGTAAACTTATAAATGTTCCCATCCCGCCCGCCACAAGAATCGTCGCAGGCGGGACACGGACCATGGCAAAGGTCCATTGACCTCAGGCAGGATTTTCCAGTCTTGGGGCGAGCGCAACCGGAAAACCCTGTCCAGAATCTTTGACCCTTATGGAGAAATTTGACACTCTACAAATATCAAATCAGCATTTCAGGGCCAGTGAGTGTGTTTAGCATTAATTATCAAATTAGAATTTAAAACAGTTACACCGAATTCAAGGAGCAACTTCTTTGATGGAGTTTACAGTGAGGGTAGTTATGACAGCGTGGAAGTTATCATCAGTTCAGTGATTTCTAATTGGAATCATAGAATCCTACAGTGCAGAAGGAGGCCATTTGGCCCATCGAGTCTGCACCGAACACAATCCCATCCAGGCCCTATTCCCATAACCCCAAGTATTTACCCTAGCTAGTCTCCCTGACACTAAGGGGCAATTTAGCATGGCCAATCCACCCTAACCTGCACATCTTTGCACTGTGGGAGGAAACCAGAGCACCCGGAGGAAACCCACACAGACACAGGGAGAATGTGCAGATGTATAGAACGTTGGTTCGGCCGCATTTGGAATACTGCGTCCAGTTCTGGTCGCCACACTACCAGAAGGACGTGGAGGCTTTGGAGAGAGTACAGAGGAGGTTTACCAGGATGTTGCCTGGTATGGAGGGGCTTGGTTATGAGGAGAGATTGGGGAAACTGGGGTTGTTCTCCTTGGAAAGACGGAGGATGAGGGGAGACTTAATAGAGGTGTATAAAATTATGAAAGGCATAGATAGGGTGAACGGTGGGAAGCTTTTCCCCGGGTCGGTGGTGACGTTCACGAGGGGTCATAGGTTCAAGGTGAAGGGGGGGAGGTTTAACACAGATATCAGAAGGACATATTTCACACAGAGGGTCGTGGGGGCCTGGAATGTGTTGCCGGGCAAGGTGGTGGAGGCGGACACACTGGGAACGTTTAAGACTTATCTAGACAGCTATATGAACGGAGTGGGAATGGAGGGATACAAAAGAGTGGTCTAGTTTGGACCAGGGAGCGGCGCGGGCTAATTGTTCCTTGTTTCTCGTGGAAGTGGAAATGACTAGGGTTGGGAAGCATTTTCCGATCAGGGCCATTGTGATCTCCTGGACTCGTTTCGATCGCCTCAGGGGGTCGGAGAGGAATTTCCCAGATTTTTTTTTCCCCATATTGGCCCTGGGGTTTTTCACTCTGGGTTTTCGCCTCTCCCTGGAGATCACATGGTCTGGAATGGGGGGGTGGGGGTGAGTTAATAGGTTGTAAAGAACAAAGCATCGTAGCTGTGGGGGACAGCTCGGTGGATAGGATATTGGTATGTAGATAGGCTGGAAAATTGGGCGGGGATCCTGGATTCAGGATTCAATCCTGGACCGGGGAGCGGCGCGGGCTTGGAGGGCCGAAGGGCCTGTTCCTGTGCAGTATTGTTCTTTGTTCTTTGTTCCACACAGACAGTGACCCAAGCCAGGAATCGAACCCAGGTCCCTGGCGTTGTGAGGCGGTAGTGCTAACCACTGTGCCACCGTGCCACCCTTCAACAAATGCTGGAGATGCTCCAATGTTCAGGCAACATCTATGGAGGGAGATACAGATTTAAAGTTCCAGATCTACCTATCTCCAGGTTGTCAGAAATCGGACATAGGACCCAAGATTCCTGTGAAAGCCCCGGTGCTCTGACCTCTGGGGTAAGTTTGAACTTTCGATGGGTAATTTGGTTGCTCTCCATGAAAGGCTGTGACTATGATAGTCTGAGGGGCTGATCTTACCTTCTTGTCCTGCCGGTCGATGGACGGGGTGAGTTGGTAAGATCGCAAGATAGGTGAAAAATCAGGTTTGCGCCCTATTTCTCACCTAACGCGATCTTACTGGGCCCAGATATCCAGCGAGATCAGCCTCACATCCGCAAAGGGTTTGAATAAGATGTCAACATTTAAATCAATGTTAATGTTGATTTACAATTCATTAGTGAGCCCGGGATGCAGTCAATCGGTCGGGCTGTGCCTGGGTGGATGTGGGGGCTGATCGGCCGTGGAGGCCAGCAATCATGGGAGGGGGGAGGCAGGTGCTTTCCAGAGGGTGGAAGTGCCTGACATATCTCTCTGTTCTATTGCCTTCTACTGCGAGGATGTGCAGGTTGGGTGAACTGACCATGCTAAATTGCCCCCTAGTGTCAGGATAAATATGTGGGGTCATGGGGATAGGGCCTGGGTGGGATTGTTGTCGGTGCAGGCTCGATGGGCCGAATGGCCTGCTTCTACACCATAGGGATTCTATGATTCTATTCTAACTTGTCTTCAACCAGAAATGTCCAGTGGATGATCCATCTCTGCCTCCTGCAGCAGTCCCCAGCATCACATGGCATCAAGAAAATGGCTGAAGATACTGGATACCGCAAAGACTGGGGCCCTGACAGCATCCTGGCAAAAGTGCTGAATACCTGTGCTTCTGGACCAGCCAAGCTGTTCTAGCAAGGCAACAACACTGACATCTACTGAACAAGGTGGAATATTGCCCTGGAATGTCTGCCCACAAAAAGCAGGACAAATCCAACCCGGCCGATTGCAGCTCCATCCGTCCATTCATCATCATCAGCAAAGTGATGGACTGAAGTCATGGACAGTGCCACCACCTGGCACTTACTCAGCAATAACCTGCTCACTGATACTGAATGTGGATTCTGTCAAGGCCTCTCAGCTCCAAACCTTGTAAACATAAGAACATAAGAACTAGGAGCAGGAGTAGACTATCTGACCCCTCGAGCCTGCTCTGCCATTCATGGCTGATCTTTTTGTGGACTCAGCTCCACTTACCCGCCCACTCACCATAACCCTTAATTCCTTTACTGTTCATAAATCTATCCTTGCCTTAAAAACATTCAATGAGGTAGCCTCAACTGTTTTACTGGGCAGGGAATTCCATAGATTCACAACCCTTTGGGTGAAGAAGTTCCTCCTCAACTCAGTCCGAAATCTGCTTCCCCTTATTTTGAGGCCGTGCCCCCTGGTTCCAGTTTCACCCGCCAGTGGAAACAACCTCCCTGATTCTATCTGATCTATTTCCTTCATAATCTTATATGTTTCTATAAGATCTCCCCACATTTGTCTGACTTCCAATGAGTATAACAGCTTTGGTGCAAAGACGGACAAAATAGCTGAATGCAAGAGGTGAGATGAGAGGGACTGTCCTTGACATCAAGGCAGCATTTGATCGAGTTGTTAAGAAATCATTTACAGGATGTGGACATCGCTGGCTGGTCCAGCATTTCTGCCTAGTGTCCAAGGCCCAACCACCTTTGGTTGCTTCATCAATGACTTTACCTCCATCATAAGATCAGACTTGTGTTGATAAATGGCAAGTAGCATTCACACCACACAAGTGCCAGGCAATGACCATCTCCAACAAGACCATCTCCTCTTGACATTCAATGGCATTACCAATGCTAAACTCACTATCAACTTCTTAGCAGTTACCATTGACCAGGAACTGAACTGGATTAGTCATAAGAGCAGGTCAGAAGCTGGGAATTCTGCAGTGGATAACTCAACTCTTGACTCCCCAAAGCCTGTCCACCATCTCCATCCACCAAACTCTAGTAGGTAGGGACATGTTCGGCGCAACGTGTGGGCCAAAGGGCCTGTTTGTGCTGTAGCTTTTCTATGTTCTATCTCCAAGAGTGTGATGGAATACTCTCCACTTGCCTGGATGAGTGCAATTCCAACAACATCGAAAAAGCTCTATGTAGGGATGGGCAATAATTGCTTGTCTACCCAGCAACACCCATGTCCCGAAAATAACCCATCTAGGATGAAGCAGCTGGTTGATTGGAACCCCATGCATCACCTTAAACATTCAATCCCTTCACCACCAATGTACTGTGACAGCCGTGTGTACCGCTGAAGGTTCTTTCAATAGCGCCTTCCAATCCCATAAACTCTACCCCACAAGGAAATGGGCAGCAGATATCTCTGAAATCCACCAGTTGCAAAGTTCCCTCTGAGTCACACTAAATTGGAACTGTACTGCTGAGCCAGGGCGGCACGGTGGCACAGTGGTTAACACTGCTGCCCCACAGCTCCAGGGACCTGATTTCAATTCCCAGCTTGGGTATTATCCCACATACTGTCTGTGTGTGGAGTTTGCACATTCTCCCCGTGTCTGCATGGGTTTCCTTTGGACTGTGGGAGGAAACCGGAGCACCCGGAGGAAACCCACGCAGACATGGGGAGAACGTGCAAACTTCACACAAACAGTGTCCCAAGCCGGGAATTGAACCCTGGTGCTGTGAGGCACAGTAAGAGTTTTAACAACACCAGGTTAAAGTCCAACAGGTTTATTTGGTAGCAATTGCCATTCGCTTTCGGAGCGCTGCTCCTTCATCAGATGGAGTGGATATCTGCTCCCAAACAAGGCACACAGAGACACAAAATCAATTTACAGAATACTGATTAGAATGCGAATCTTTACAGCTAATCAAGTCTTAAAGATACAGACAATGTGAGTGGAGGGAGCATTAGGCACAGGTTAAAGAAATGTGTATTGTCTCCAGACAGGACAGCCAGTAAGATTCTGCAAGTCCAGGAGGCAAGCTGTGGAGGTTACCGATAGTGTGACATGAACCCAAGATCCCGGTTTAGGCCGTCTTCATGTGTGCGGAACTTGGCTATCAGTTTCTGCTCAGTGACTGCGCTGTCGTGTGTCGTGAAGGCCGCCTTGGAGAATGTCAGACTGCTGTGAGGCAGCAGTGCCAACCACTGTGCCACCGTGGCACCCATTGTTGATCTGGGTGAGACCCCTCAATTTGTCAGTATCCGGCTGTGATACCCCCAAACTTCCCCCTCGCAAAACCTCCTTGGAAAAGCAGCCAGCATAATCAAGGACCCCACACACCCCAAACATACTCTCTTCTACCTTCTTCCATTGGGAAAGGATACAGAAGTCTGAGATCACGTACCAACCGACTCAAGAACAAAGTAAGTTCAAAGTAGATATTTTTTAAAAGGGTATACGGAACAATCCTTGACTCATGAGGAGTAGATTATTGAGTGTTCTGGCCATTACGGGGAGGTGATAGCCTAGTGGTATTATCGCAAGACTATTAATCCAGAAACTCAGCTAATGTTCTGGGGACCCGGGTTCGAATCCCACCAGCAGATGGTGGAGTTTGAATTCAATAAAAAAAAATCTGGAATTAAGAATCTACTGATGACCATGAAACCATTGTCGATTGTCGTAAAAACCCATCTGGTTCACTAAGTCCTTTAGGGGAGAAAATCTCCTTACCTGGTCTGGCCTACATGTGACTCCAGAGCCACAGCAATGTGGTTGACTCTCAACTACCCTCGGGCAACTAGGGATGGGCAATTATTGCTGGCCAGCCAGCGACGCCCATGTCCCACGAGTGAATAAAAAAATATTCCAGCAGAGTTGACTTCAGTGGGCAAATAGTCAATTTGAAGGTTGCATTAGATTTGACTTTGACAGACGAGTGGTCAGTTTTGTGATTCTAGGGGTCTGTAGTTTGGTGGAGAAACTTCCCAGTTCTTTTTTCAGTTTTGTGTGGA
This sequence comes from Mustelus asterias, assembly GCF_964213995.1. Classification (NCBI taxonomy): domain Eukaryota; kingdom Metazoa; phylum Chordata; class Chondrichthyes; order Carcharhiniformes; family Triakidae; genus Mustelus; species Mustelus asterias. The sequence continues at coordinate 13,029,755 of NC_135807.1, forward strand.
GGGACAATATAAAATAAGGGGCGAAATTCTTAAAGAGATTGAGGAACAGAGAGACCCAGGTGTGTACTCTGTGTAGATCGTTGAAGATGGCAAGACAGATGGAGAGAGCAGTTAATAAAGCATATCGGAATCGAGGTTTTATTAATAGCGGCATAGATTACAAGAGCAAAAAGATTATGCTGAACTTATACAAGACACTAATTAGACCTCAGCTGTGAGTCCCCGGGAACAGCCGCTAGATCTCAATTCTTAACTTCCCACTGAAGTGACATAGCAAGCCACTAAATACAGCAGTTCAGGATGAAAGGTCAGCCATCACCACCTTTTTAGGTAGCATTGCTGGAGAGATTTGATGCATACATGTGGTTGATTGGATAAGGAGACTGGGTGGGAAGAAATCTATGTGGCGAAGGAGGAATTTTGGGTGGGATTTTATGGCCTCGCTCATCCCGACACTGTAAAATCCTGCCCGAGGTCAATGGACCTTCCCATTGTCTGCCCCTCACCCGCTCCGATTCCTGTGGCAGCCACGGCGGTAAAGTTCCAGCCACTGTGTGGAGCAGAGAGCAATTTGGCTGAATGTTTTTGTTCGTTAGATTCTCTACAAATTTTCCGGATGAAAATTTGTTGCCTAACCCTAATTGCCTTTGAGAAGGTGGTGGTGAGCTGCTTCCCTGAACTATTACAATCCATGTGCTGTAGGTACATCCATAGCGCTGTTAGGAAGGAAGTCCCAGGATTTGCACCCAATAACGGTGAGGGAATGGTGGCGATATAGTTCCAAGTCAAAGTGGTGTGTGGCTTGAAGGGGAACTTGCAAGTGGTGGCGTTCCCATGCATCTACTGCCCTTGTTCTTCTAGGAGGTAGTGGTCAAGGGTCTGAAAGGTACTATTGAAGGAGGCTTGGTGAGTTGCTGTAGATGGTACACACTGCTGCCATAGTGTGCTGGAGATATAGGGAGTGAATGTTGAAGTGGTGGATGGGGTACTAATCAAGTGGACTGCTTTGTCCTGGATGATGCTGAGCTTTTTGAGTGCATTGGAGCACTCAATAAGCTGCAGAATTCCAACTCTTGTTGCCACCGTATTTATTTGGCTAGTCCAGTTCAGCTTTTGGTCAATGGTAAACCGCCCAGGATATTGATAGCAGGGGATTCAGCTTTTACAGGTGTACCATAAAAAGCATTCTTCCTGGTAGTATCACAGCTTGGCATGGGCTCATGCTGTGCCCAAGACCGCAAGGAACGACAAAAGGTCATGAACGTAGCCCAATCCATCACGCAAACCAGCCTCCCATCCATTGACTCTGTCTACACTTCCCGCTGCCTCGGCAAAGCAGCCAGCATAATTAAGAACCCCACGCACCCCGGACATTCTCTCTTCCACCTTCTTCAATCGGGAAAAAGATACAAAAGTCTGAGGTCTCGTACCAATCAACTCAAGAACAGCTGCCACCATCAGACTTTTGAATGGATTTACCTTGCATTAAGTTGATTTTTCTCTACACCCCAGCTACGACTGTAACACTACAATCTGCACTCTCTCCTTTCCTTCTCTATGAACGGTAAGCTTTGTCTGTATAGCGCGCAAGAAACAATACTTTTCACTGTATACCAATACATGTGACAATAATAAATCAAATCAAATCAAAATCAATGGTAATGCCATTGAATGTCATGGGGAGATGGTTAGTTTCTCTTTTGTTGGAGATGGCCATTACCTGAAACTTGAGTGCTGCAAATGTTACTTGTCCCTTATCAGCTAAAGGCTGCATTGTCCAGGTCTTGCTGCACATGCACACAGGCTGCATCAGTATCTGCGGAGAATGGTGCTGAACATTATGCAACCATCAGCAAACATCGCCACATCTGACCTTACGATGGAGGAAAGCATGAAGCAGATGATAACTATTTGGGTCTAGGACACTACCCTTCAGAACTCCTGCAGTGATGTCCTGGGACTGACCTCCAACAACCACAACCATCTTTCTCCAAGCCAAGCCTTTCGGTAACTTTTGGGGAGTTTTCCCCTGATTTCTATTTGACTTCATTTTTGCTTAGACGTCTTGGTACCACACTTGGCCAAATCCTGCCTTGATGTCAAGGACAGTCACTGTCACCTCACCTCTGTTTTTAGCCACGTTTATATCAAGGCTGTAATGAAGTCAGGAGTCCTGGCAGAAACCCAACTGATCATCAGTGAGGTTATTGCTGTGTAAGTGCAGCTTGATAGCACTCTCGATGAACCCTTCCATCTCTTTGTTGATTACCAAGGACCAGACGCATGGGCCAATAATTGACTCGATTGGATTTGTTCTGCTTGTTGTGGACATGACGTAACTGGGCAATGTTTCATGCTGACAGATAAATGGCAGTGTTTATGCTGTACTGGAACATCTCGGCCAGTATCGAGGCTGATTAAGAGCATAAGAACGTAAGAACAAAGAGCAGGAGTAGGCCATCTGGCCCCTCGAGACTGCTCTACCATTCAATAAGATCACGGCTGATCTTTTTGTGGACTCAACTCCACTTACCCGCCCGCTCACCATAACCCTTAATTCCTTCATTGTTCAAAGATCTATCTATCTTTGCCGTAAAAACATTCAGCGAGGTAGCCTCAACTGCTTCTCTGGGCAGTGAATTCCACAGATTCTGGAGCACAAGTCTACATTACTATTGCTGCAATGTTGTCATGGCCTTTGTAGTATCCAGTGCCTTCAGCCAGTTTTTGATATCACATGCGTCATGCTCTCTTATGGTCTGCTGCCGTCATATATGTTGAGGATCTCAATGTAGACCTCAAGCGACCTGTCCCTGCTAAGCACCATATTGAGAATGACAAGGGTTCTAACTGAACACATTTACATGAGGTTCATTGCTCTATACAGCTCTGCATAGGCCTTGGCCTAGCCTGGGTCTGAACATTTCATTTGGTTGGTCACTCATCTGCCTGACTCATGAACTGTACATGAAGTCTTACTGATACAGAGTCACAGACATTGCAGAACATATGCAGTAGTGATCGCAAGCAATAGTGAACATCTAACATGGAGGCTCTACCTTACGTAAGGAATAATACTTGCTTCTTCTGGGTGCCCTTACCAATAGGCACCTGCCCAATATACCTCAAACACCTGAGGCAGAAAGCTCCTGTAGTGGCCTCCCAACCTCATTTGCATCATTGAGCTAAGAATGCATTTCCCCCCCCCTTACCGCCTCCCCTCCCCCCACCACCCCACCTCCCTCCAACCTTCAAGCTGTCTGTCTACATCTGTATATCTGCCCATTATTGCTCCTCATTCCACCTTGGGACTAAGTGTTCCACAGACACACAGGAATGGGAAAGCTCTTGTCCCAGCTGTAACTCACTGAATCCATCATCTTTACTGCACACTGCACTGCCCAACCAGGCATGTATAAAAGGACATGATACAAAAATGTTCCCATGTGTCTCGATCCTGTGGCCAAAACTATAGAACTGTAAATAATATCTACAGGCTAGCGAGCTTTATTGAGCCACTTTAACCATGGAAATGCTAACTGCAGAGAATTCTTTTGATTTTTTGATTCATTAATGGGATGTGGGCATTGCTGGCTAGGCCAGATTTATTGCCCATCCATTGTTGCTCTTGAGATGATTGTGTTGAGCTGTATTCTTGAACAGCTGCAGTTCTGAGGTGTAGGTACATCCACCGTGCTGTTAGCATCTCTCAGCTTGATGTATCTCCTAGTCAGCTCTGCTATATATATGTTTTGGCTGATGTTTCACAACTTCTACATTCGACACACGTCCATCACTTTCTTTAGCAACAGTTTCTCATCTTTCAGTAGATTTGAAGTCACCAATGTTTCTCTCACTCTTAGGGTCAATATATCTTTAATCAGATCATCTTTTAGATGTCCAAATTCCCATGATACTGCCAGCTGCATTACTACCATGACATACCATTCAGTGGTCCTATTTTCATTCTGAACTCAAGTATTGAATACATATCTTTCATATGTAACAAACGTTTGAGGTTCATAATGTGCGTTCAAGGCACTTAAAGTCTATTTTCTTTGCTTGTCTGTTAGATTTTGGGTGGTATACACTTTGCAGCAGTCCCTCCCTGGCAGTGTTAAAAGTGTAGCTACTCTTCTCATTTCAGGTTTCTTATTTAAGTCTTTTGCAATCTCATAGCTTTGCCGTTGCAACTGGAAAAACTGCCAATTTTGCCATGCACCATTTTCCAAATTGACTGGAGATGGGATTGGAAAATTTACTGCAGCTATTTTTACTCACTCAGTACTTATGTGTGTGCTCTGCTTTTGTCCTTTTATTCTGCAGTCAGTGATTTCACTTGCGACCTGCGAGTGCTTCACGCACTCACTCGCTCACTCTCTCTTCCACACACACTCACTATCTCTCCTACACACACTCACTCTCTCCACCACTCTCTCTCTCCCACACACACTCACTATCTCTCCTACACACTCACTCTCTCCACCACTCTCTCTCTCTCACACATTCACTACTCTGTCTCCCACATTCACTCATTCGCTCTCTCCCACACTCTCTCCCACACTCACTCACTCTCTTGCTCCCTCACACACTCACTCTGTCTCCCACATTCACTCATTCTCTCTCTCCCGCACTCTCTCCCACATTCACTCACTCATTCTCTCTCTCCCACACACACTCACTCTCTCTCCCACACTCTCTCTCTCCCACATTCACTCCCTCTCTCCCATGCTCACTCACTCTCTTTCTCCCACACACACTCATCCTCTCTCCCACACTCTCTCCCACATTCACTCCCTCTCTCTCACATTCACTCACTCTCTCTCCCACACTCTCTCTCCAACACTCACTCTCTCTCCCACATTGATTCACTTGCTCTCTCCCACACACACTAACTCTCTCTCCCACACTCATTCACTCACTCAACAAATGTGAGGCCCACATCCTGTGAAATAATAATGAAAATTAAAGAGTGTTAACGAATGAGAATTTTTATTGAACCGGAATCCAGATCCCTGTTAATTGAGACAAGGAGCGAGGTTCTCCAGCCTCCCAGCCACGCGTTTCCTGCCAGTGGGAGGTGGCGCGTTGTTCGCTAGTGGCGGGATACTCTGGTCCCACTGGTGTCAATGGGAATTCCATGCCGGCGGGAAACCCATGAGTGGGGATGTGCTGTCGGCGGGACCGGAGAATCCCGTAAACAGCCAGAGAATTCCAGCCTAGTATTTCAGTCCAGATTTATACCAATTAAGTTAATTTAAATTCCTCGGGTTGCGTGGTGAGATTTGAACTCTTGCCTCTGGAAGATTAGTCTGGCATTCCGGCACAGTGGAGCAGCAATCATAGAATCCCTACAATGCAGAAGGAGGCCATTCAGTCCATTGTGTTAACACTGACCACAATTCCTCCCAGACCCTATTCCTGTAACCCCACATCTTTACCCTGCTTGTCCCCCTGACACTAGGGTCAACTTAGCATGGCCAATCCACCTAAGCTGCACATCGTTGAACTGTGGGAGGAAACCGGAGCACCCGGAGGAAACCCGCGCAGAGACAGGGAGAATGCGCAAACTCCACACAGACAGTGACCCGAGGCCGGAATTGAACCCGAGTCCCTGGCGCAGTGAGGCAGCAGTGCTAACCCCTGTGCCACCGTGCCGCCATGGACAATGTTGCCACTTTGATGCCGCAGCCTTTGACGAGCCCGTGTCTATGCAGATTTCAGGATAAATCAGGCGAGCGCTGAATTGCAAAATCACCCTTTCCTTCAGATCAAATGAAGCAGCACAGATTCGCACAGGAGAACACTTCAACAGTTACGTTGTAGAGAGGCAGTCCATAAACCAGAATAATTACTCCACATTGAACATTGACAGGAGACATTCAAACCCTTCTTTATTTTCTTTTTGTGCCCTGATATGAATGCGCTGTCCTCCAATTTCTATACAAAGGTAAATTGAATTCAATCTGTTCAGCGATGATTTACGTACACAAAAGGTCAGTCCTTACATCAAGCTTTGATAGGTCTTGATGGTGCTGTTCAGATGATGAAAAGCAAGTTTCAAAGTCTATTCAATCATGACATGAGACACAGCAAAGAGACGGCCTTTCTTCTTCTTTGCTTTTCAAATGTTCCATACCATGTGCCTTTCAAATTCCCATCTCGTGTCGAAATGATATTCTTGATCATGCTAACAATGCAACATTAGTGGCACTTATCTGCCCCAGCTTATGATCCACTCATCTTGATTGAGATGGGTTGGGAAAGAGTTGAAGGAATAGATTCATAATGCACATTTGCACAGGGGAAGAATAAAACGCAATAAAACTTGGCGCTCTATGGGAATTATGCGCACTCGCTAAAAGGGTGGTGGAAGCAGATTCAATTGTCACGTTCAAAAGAGAACTCCTAGGAAGAAAAAAATGGAAGGGGTGCAGGGAAAGACCAGGGAGGCAAGACTTTTACTTTAATTCTTCAATGGCTTGTGGGCGCCGCTGGCTGGGTCAGTATTTGTTGCCCCTCCCTAATTGCATTTGAACTGAGTGATTTGTGTTATATCTTTAAGTGGTTGCATGATTGCTTTAAGAGCCAGTCACATGATCTGATGGTGATGTCATTGGGGTGTTTTGCAGGCTCTGTTTAGTTTAGTTTTAAACTCTGTACAGACAACATCTCCTGCAATAAATCGGCTGTGCTTATTTTGAGCCTATGAGTGGGATTTTCTGGCCACGCTCGCCACAAGACCGGAACGTCACGCCCGAGGTCAACAGACCTTTGCTCGGTCCGTGTCCCGCTCACTACGATTCCCGTCGTGGGTGGGACAGGAAAATCCCACCCCACATGTGCAAACCACAGCTTTTTATTTTTGTTTAAAACCCACAACCCTGAACATAGGACATTACAAAAAGAAAACTGGCGACGAGTCAGAATCTTGTTTCATTGAGAACATCAAGAAAATATCCTCAGTTGTAAATAAATCGTGGGGTCCTCACAATTCGATTCTTGGAAGGTGGAGAAAATTAACAACAGGATTAAATATTGAAGTGCCAATGAAGGAAGACCAAATAAGAAAAAAGAAAGGACAGAAAATATTGCGCTTCTTACCGGGAAAGAAATCAGCAGACTCCTCAGTGCCGTAGAGTGTGTGCACATGTTGCAGTGTATATCGGCAGAGTGGGAGATTCACTCTGCAGTTGAGAAAGGGTGGAAGCTCTTGTGTGGCTTTAAAAAAGGTGTTTTTTTCCAATCAGATTCCAAGCAGTACAGAAACATAGAAACTAGAAGCAGAAATAGGCCATTTGGCCCTTCAAGCCTTCTCCGCCACTCATCTTGATCATGGCTGATCATTGAATTCAATATCCTGATCCCCCTCTTCCTCCCATATCCCTTGATCCCTTTAGCCCCAAGGGCGATATCTAATTTCTTCTTGAAATCAGACAATGTTTTGACCTCAACTACATTCTGTGGTAGCGAATTCCATACATTCACCACCCTCTGGGTGAAGAAATCTCTCTTCATCTCAGTTGTAAAAGGTTTACCCCTTATCCTCAAACTATGATCCCTAGTTCTGGACTCCCTCACCATTGAGAACATTCTTTCTCAATCTACTCTGTCTAACATTAGAATTTTATAAGTTTCTATGAGATCCCTCTCACTGTTCTAAATTCCAGTGAATATAATCCTAACCGACTTAGTCTCTCCTCATATGGCAGACCTGCCAATCCAGGAATGAGCCTGGTGAACCTTTACTGCACTCCCTCTATAACAAGGACATCCTTCCTCAGATAAGGACACCAAAACTGCACACAATACTCCAGGTGTGGCCTCACCAGCGCCCTGTACAGTATCTGCATGTTTGAAAAGAAGGGGATGCTTTGCTCTACGGTTGGGGCCGTTTGAAAAAAAAGTCAACAGTGGGTGGCATGGTGGCACAATGGTTAGCACTGCTGCCTCACAGCGCCAGGGTCAAAGGTTCAATTCCGGCCTCAGCTCTCTGTCTGTGTGGAGTTTGCACATTCTCCCTGTATCTGCGTGGGTTTCCTCCGGGTGCTCTGGTTCCCTCCCACAGTCTGAAAGATGCGTGGGTTAGGTGGATTGGCCATGCTAAATTAACCCTAGTGTCGGGGGGGTTAGCAGCGCAGGTGTGTGGGGTTGCGGGAGTGGCACCTGGGTGGGATTGTGGTCGGTGCAGACTCAATGGGCCTAATGGCTTCTTTCTGCTCCGTGGGGATTCTATGATTCTCCAGGGTGAAAAGGGGAGTACTGGGAAGACAGTAAAATAAAAGCATACTCAGCAGTCTCGAGTTGCTCGTGCCTGTGAGAGAAATGGCTGGAGCCATGAATTCTATCAGTGAAGAAAATGAATTACGGAGTTCCTAGGTAGAGATTTTTCAGTACTCTGTACAAGCGAATAAAATTCCAAACAAGTTGCTCGTATCAGCTTTTCTCAGGACCACAGGAAGTAAAACCTTCAATTTGCTCTGGTTCATCCAGCTGAACCAGGAGCCAAAACTTACAATGACTTGACAAAGATCCTTGAAGAGCATTACTCTCCAAAGCTACTGATCATTGCGGAAAGGTTCAGGTTCCATCGAAGGAATCACGTGGAAGGCAAAAGCATTGCTCAGTTTCTGGCAACCTTACAAAGGCCGGCACAACATTGTGAGTTTGGTGAGTCAGGAGAAGATATCCTTCAAGATCGTCTAGTTTGCAGTTTCCAAATTGCGGCGATCCAAAGAAGATTTGTTACTGAACATGCTTTAACTTTAAAGACAGCAATAGAAATGGCAGTGTCGATGGAACTGGCTACTAAAGAAGCTTCACAATCATGCTTTCAAGAGAAGAACAACAATAGTTTCTGCTTCACACACTCGGCTAACTCTGAATCTAACAATTCTCAGCTAGAATAAGAAACATTGGGTGGGATTTTCCAGCCGAGCTCGCCCCGAAACTGGAAAATCCGGCCCGAGGTCAACGGACCTTTGCATGTTCCGTGTCCCATGGTGGGCGGGACAGGAAAATTCCACCCATTGTCTATAATGTTTGGGGTACGAAGTTTCCATCATTGTTTATATGGTCACTATGTCACATTATTGACTGACCATTGACTGTTAACAAGATATTTGGGCCATAGAAAGGCATATCTTCGTTAGCTGCTAGCTGAGTGCAAAGACGGGCACTGATCCTCTTTGCATAATCCTAAGATATAAGGCACCACCAATCAGAGTGCCATGATAATTCTGATGCGTTGTCACACTTACCTTTACCTATTGAACAGATGCCACCAACTAGTTTTGCTAATATTCTTTATTTGCTAGTAGATCATTTGCCTGTGACAGCTTCTCAAGTTCAGAGACATACCAGAAATGATCCCGTGAAGGGGAAAGTGATGGATATGGTATTGAAAGGAACAATAGCTGGAAAGCATCATACACATCCTGATTTGAAACTATACGTGTCAAGGTGGCTGTCCATTGTGGGGAATCCGAGTGATCATTCCTCCTCGTGTGCATGGAAGAGTTCTTGAACAACTACATAAAGTACCGACCAGATGAAGGAATTAGCACAGTTATTTTTTGTGGCTGGGTCTGGATGTTCAGATTGAAGAAAAAGTGGGATACTATCAATCCTGTATATGAATAAGATAGTAAGGAGTCTAACAACGCCAGGTTAAAGTCCAACAGGTTTATTTGGTAGAAAACGCCACTAGCTTTCGGAGCGCTGCTCCTTCGTCAGGTGACTCACCTGACGAAGGAGCAGCGCTCCAAAAGCTAGTGGCGTTTGCTACCAAATAAACCTGTTGGACTTTAACCTGGTGTTGTTAGACTCCTTACTGTGTTTCCCCAGTCCAACGCTGGCACCTCCACATCATGAATAAGATATACACCACCGTTTTCTCCTTTACGCCCTTGGGAGTGGCCTAAAATGTCATGGAAACAATTGTATGTAGATTTTGATGGTCCGTTTGAGAGTTACATGTTCTTAATCATAATTGATGCACACTCAAAGTGGCCAGAAGTTGTTATCACGATATCTACCACATTTGAATAAACCATTGAGAAACTTGATGAAATTTTTTGCAAGATTTGGTAAATCAGAAAAGACAATTGTTGATAATGGTTTACACTTTACTTCATAAGAGTTTGAGAATTTTCTCAAAGTAAATGGTATTCAGCATATAAAATCAGCACCTTATCATCCATCAATCAATGGCTTAGTTGAAAGATTCATACAATCCTTGAAATATTCTTTCAAAACTTCAAAAGAGCAAGTTTCATTACCACGTCATATAAAAGAGGAATAGATGGCCTCCTGATTGACTTTCTTATTGATGGTGCTTAATGATTAATAGTACTGTGTCTAGATTATTATTGATTCTATGCATAACATTGTAGTAATTTGTTGTCATGACTACAGAAGTCAAGGGGAGAGTTGTCATATTTAAGTGGTTGCATGATTGCTCTGAGAGCCGGTCACATGATTTGATGGTGATGTCATTGGGGTGTTGCACAGACTGCTGTCTCAGTTTCATTTTGTACTCTGTTCAGTCTCTGTTCCAGTAGGGAGCCCTGGATGACTCGAGATATTGAGGCTCTGGTCAAGAAGAAGAAGAAGGCATATGGCATGCATAGGCAGCTGGGATCGAGTGCTGCCCAGTTTTTACCACTAAGCTAGTCCTAATTGCCGCATTTGGCCCACATCCCTCTATACTCATCTTACCCATGTAACTGTCTAAATGCTTTTTAAAAGACAAAATTGTACGCGCGTCTACTACTACCTCTGGCAGCTTGTTCCAGACACTCACCACCCTTCGTGTGAAAAAATTGCCCCTCTGGACCCTTTTGTATCTCTCCCCTCTCACCTTAAACCTATACCCTCTCATTTTAGACTCCCCTACCTTTGGGAAAAGATGTTGACTATCTAGCTGATCTATGCCCCTCATTATTTTATAGACCTCTATAAGATTACCCCTCAGCCTCCGATGCTCCAGGGAAAAAAGTCCCAGTCTATCCAGCCTCTCTTTATAACTCAAACCACCAAGTCCCAGTAGAACCCTAGTAAATCTTTTCTGCACTCTTTCTAGTTTAATAATATCCTTTCTATAATAGGGTGACCCGAACTGTACACAGTATTCCAAGTGTGGCCTTACTAATGTCTTGTACAACTTCAACAAGACGTCCCAACTCCTGTATTCAATGTTCTGACCAATGAAACCAAGCATGCTGAATTCCTTCATGACGGGGCATCATTGGGCTAAATTGAAGAGAAGACTCAAGGCTCTCATTGGAAATCCGATGCTCTGTGCTGTGATCCTGGTAGGTTTCGACTACAGAAACAATCTGCTTGTTACTTCAGGAACCACAAGAAAGTTAATCTCCACTGTGCAGAGAGGAAACCTGGACTATAATCAGAAGAGCCTTCTGACTAAATTTTTTTTTTCCCCAATATAAGGGCGACTTGGTGGCATAGTGGTTAGCACTGCTGCCTCACAGCTCCAGGGACCTGGGTTCGATTCCCAGCTCGGGACGCTGTCTGTGTGGAGTTTGCACGTTCTCCCCTGTGTGGGTTTCCTCCGGGTGCTCCAGTTTCCACCCACAGTCCAAAGATGTGCTGGTTAGGTGCATTGGCCATGCTTAATAGTCCTTTAGTGTCTCGGGATGCATAGATTAGCGGGGTAACGGGGATAGAGCCTGGGTGGGATTGTTGTCAGTGCAGGCTTGACGGGCCCGAATGGCCTCCTTCTGCACTGTGTGGATTCTATGATGATTCTATGAAGTAATTCCATTTCACACGATGCCATCTGTGACACATTCTGAGTATCAGACGTCTTCATCTTTTAATCTGCACAGTCACCCAGCGTTAATGAAAGACTCATTGGGGAGTTTCACCACAACATCAGTAACTCAGGCTCCAGCTGAACATCTGTAACGAGATGTGTATGGGAAACGTTTCCTGTCCAGTGGTTCGGCAAATCCATGCTTTTTTATCTCCTTGTTTTTTTATTTCTCTCCTGCAGTGCTTAACTCTGGGACGCAGGACTTTCACAATGACTCTTGCCCTATGATGGGCAATGATTTCCCTTATTCATTGCCTGTCCGAGTCTCTCCCACTGCCAGCTGCCTCCACAGCACCTGGGGTAAATGCTATAGGAGACTGAAGATCAAACAAATAATGGCAGCTGACTTGTTTTCAGTCACTTCTGGGACAGCACAGCTTGGAAAAGATCTGGAGCAAAGCGTGCAACAGAGAGGACAGATCCTGACCACTACTTTCTCAGAAGATGAAGGAAATTTGGCACGACTCTCACCAACCTTTACAGATGCACCATAGAAAGCATTCTTTCTGGTTGTATCACAGCTTGGTACGGCTCCTGCTCTGCCCATGACTGCAAGAAACTACAAAGGGTTGTGAACGAAGCCCAGTCCATCACACAATCCATGCTTTTTTATCTCCTTGCTTTTTTGTATCGAGTATAAAAGTTGGAGTATTATGGTAAGGTTATATAAGGCATTGGTGAGGCCGAATTTGGAGTATTGTGTACAGTTTTGGTCACCTAGTTACAGGAAGGATGTAAATAAGGTTGAAAGAGTGCAGAGAAGGTTTACAAGGATGTTGCCGGGACTTGAGAAGCTGAGTTACAGAGAGAGATTGAATAGGTTGGGACTTTATTCCCTGGAGCGGAGAAGAATGAGGGGAGATTTGATAGAGGTGTATAAGATTTTGATGGGTATAGATAGAGTGTATGCAAGCAGGCTTTTTCCGCTGAGGCTAGGGGAGAAAAAAACCAGAGGGCATGGGTTAAGGGTGAAAGGAGAAAAGCTTAAAGGGAATATTAGGGGGGGCTTCTTCACACAGAGAGTGGTGGGAGTGTGGAATGAGCTGCCGGATAAAGTGGTAAATGCGGGGTCACTTTTAACATTTAAGAAAAACTTGGACAGGTTCATGGATGAGAGGGGTGTGGAGGGATATGGTCCAAGTGCAGGTCAGTGGGGCTAGGCAAAAAATGATTTGGCACAGACAAGAAGGGCCAAAAGGCCTGTTTCTGAGCTGTAATTTTCTACGGTTCTATGGTTCTAACCAGCCTCCCACCCATTGACTCCGTCTACACTTACCGCTGCCTCGGAAAAGCAGCCAGCATAATTAAGGATCCCACGCACTCCGGACATTCTCTCTTCCACCTTCTTCCGTCAGGAAAAAGGTACAAAAGTCGGAGGTCACGTATCAACCAACTTCCCTGCTGCTGCCGGGTCTTGAGAAACTGAGTTACAGAGGGAGATTGAATAGGGGGTTGGGACTTTATTCCCTGGAGCTTAGAAAAATGAGAGGAGATTTGATAGAGGTGTATAAGATTTTGATGGGTATAGATAGAGTGAATGCAAGCAGGCTTTTTCCGCTGAGGCTAGGGGAGAAAAAAACCAGAGGGCATGGGTCAAGGGTGAAAGGAGAAAAGCTTAAAGGGATTCTTCCCTGCCGCTGTCAGACTTTTGAATGGACTTACCTCACACTAAGTTGATCTTTCTCTACACCCTAGCTACGACTGTAACACAACATTCTGCACTCTCCCCTTTCCTTCTCTATGAACGGTATGCTTTGTCTGTATAGCGCGCAAGAAACAATACTTTTCACTGCATGTTAATACATGTGACAATAATAAATCAAACCAAATCACCCAGTACCTAACTCTGTATTGCATACCTACCTGCTCTTGTGGGCCCCGAGGTCTGTTAACTTCCCCTCACTCTCAGCTGGAAGATGCGTTCAGCTGCAGAAGGGAGCCCCCCACACGCTCCCTACCCGCCCCCTCCACCTAGCCCCATTTCAAGGTATCACAATGGGACTTCCATTGACTTGCCGTTACTGCTACAGAGTGAGTGGATGTCCAGTGTTCTGTGTGGCTGGAGAAGTTCTGCCAAGTTCCTGGAGTCGGAGAGGTGTCATGCTGACTTATCCAAGGATTTCTGCAGCATTTGAATGCTTGTCAGCAGAAAAGTCTAACTCAGAACTGGTAATCTCACTGAATGTCAAGGCCAATAGTCTGATTCTCTCTTGTTGAAGGTGGTCATTTCCTGGCACTTCTCTGGTGTTAACTTACCAGCCCAAGCCTAGCATATTGTCCAGGTCTTGCTGCATGTGTACACAAACATGAGGAGTTACAAATGAGATTCAGCACTGTGCATCTCTGGTGATTGTCCCTTTTAGGGCAACACAGCAGATTAAGGGTCACATGGCCTGTTTGACCAATCAGGACTCAAGTGTGTGGATCACCCCATAATGAGAGAGGCTCCTAGGCAATGAGACAGTTTGGGAGCTAGCTACAGCCATGCAGCTCTGTAGAATTCTTATTTGTGTTCATTAATGAAGTCTGTGAAAGTGCATCTTTACATCAGGCGATGAGGATAAATTATCCTGACACTGCCTTTGGCCCGACACCAGTGAGTATCCTGCTTCGAAATCTAAGAAAAAAGAAGTCCTCACCAAAATTCTTTTATTGGGCAATAGACCCATTTGACCCCTCCATGGAGGACTGTACACAATACGTCGATCGCCTTGGATATTATTTCCAAGCAAACAAAATAGGAGAGCAAAATGCAAAACATATTTTCTAAGATGCCCCAATCTGTCAGGGGCCATGGTTGCTGGTGGGGCGGCCCTTTCCTTTTTTCTACAAAGTGCTTGAAATTTTGTCGGAGAAAGCTCTCAGGGAGCTGGTGGACTGCCCTCTGCTTTTCCCACCCGAGACAATGCTTTGAAAAAAAACATAAACTTCCGATGATGTTTTTGTTGCATCTGAGATGAGATATAACACATTCTGATCCTATAGTTTAATCTCAATTTCCATTCCTTTTTTTTATTTCTCACTATTGAATCTGAATAACATTTGCTTAACATTGCATCGAGTTTACAATACGAAAGCAGGCCATTCGGTCCATCAGAATCCATGCTGGTGTTAATGTTCCACACAAGTCTCCTCCTACCCTACTTCATCTCACCATATCTCTCTATTTCTTTGTCCCTCATTTTCTGATCCAACTTCCCTTTAAAGTTATCTATTCCATTTGTCTAAACTATTCATTGTGATAGTGAGTTCCACATTGAGGCCAAAACGTTGTGTGATTTCAAGAAGGAATTAGATATAGCTCTTGGGGCTAAAGGGATCAACGGATATGGGAGGAAGCGAGGATCAGGATAGAATTCAGTGATCCACCATGATCAAAATGAACGATTGAGCAGTCTTGAAGGGCCAAATGGTTTGCTGCTGCTTCTAGTTTCTATTTTCTATATAACCACTCTTTGAATGACCCTCTCTGGATTTTCTATTCTTCCAAAAATATGATTTATTTTTAAAATCTATGGACATAACAGTTCCAAGTTCAGATTACATGAATTGCAATCCAGTTCAGTTTCTTTTAATATGGTGCGGGGCACTCACACACGGTGCCCCTCTACACTCACAGTGAGTGTCTGGATTTCCAGCTTCCTCTCGACAGTTCAAACATAGAAACATAGAAAATAGGTGCAAGAGTAGGCCATTCGGCCCATCGAGCCTGCACCACCATTCAATATGATCATGGCTGGTCATGCACTTTCAGTATCCCACTCCCGCTTTCTCTCCATACCTCTTGATCCCTTGAGCCACAAGGGCCATGTTCAATTCTCTCTTGAACATATCCAATGATCCGGCTCCAATAGCTTTCTGTGGTAGAGAACTCTGCAGGTTCACAACTCTCTGAGTGAAGAACTTTTTTCCTCATCCCAGTCCTGAATGGCCTACCCCACCCACTGACTGCGACCCCTAGTTCTGGACTTCCCCAACATTGGGAACATTCTTCCTGCATCTAGCCTGTCCAGTTTCATCAGGATTTTATATGTTTCTATGAGATCCCCTCTCATTCTTCTAAATTCCAGTGAGTACAAGCCCAGTCGATCCAGTCTCTCTTCATATGTCAGTCCTGCCATTCCGGGAATCAGTCTGGTGAACCTTCGCTGGACTCCCTCAATAGCAAGAATGTCCTCCCTCAGACTAGGAGACCAAAACTGCACAAAATACTCAAGGTGCAGCCTCTGGAGCACAAGTGTCTCCGCACAGTTACATTGCACAATGTAAAGGCCTCGGTTTGAGGTTGTGACCATACAGACGATGATTTTGTCCTGCTTATTTACTGTCCAGAAGAGCAACCCAACACTAATCAAGCTGATGTCTGGTGATGTACCTTACAGGAAAAGATATTCTGTCTTCTCCTCGGCAAGAATGCTTGGTTTGCAACAGTATCATTACCGGCTCATAATTAACATACACTAATTAGAAAAATAGCAGCTTGTCCTAAACAAATTAGTCATTGTGCAAATACTAACTTCCACTGAATCCTGTCCTACCATCTGGGGATAATCTTAAATAGAATTACAGTGCATTTACAGCAGAGAAAGAAGTTAATTGTTCCAACTGGTCAATCCCAGTGTTTATGCTCCACACAAATTTCCGCTATATCATATTTCACCTCACTCTATCGGCACCTCCCGGGGGCTTTTCCAATTCCTCCCCAAACATATCGAAGCTAATCTCCTCAATTATCCCATCTGCTGGTGAGTTTCACATTCCCATCACTCACTAGGCAAAGAGGTTTCTCCTGAATCCTCTGTGGATTTATCATAGACTATGGGCCAGATTCTCCATCGTTGTCCAGAGACAGGAATTCTCCAGCCCCGCTGCTGCGAGCGAAGATTTGACTGAGCGCCAAATACTCCGTTCCCGCTGACGGCAGTAGCGGGGCGTGCGCGACCGGAGAATTGCGGCCTATTTGTTTGTATTTGGACTCTCCCCAAAGTGGAAACATCTTCTCGGGGCAGCACGGTGGCACAGTGATTTGCACTGCTGCCTCACAGCATCAGGGACCCAGGTTCGATTCCCGGCTTGGGTCACTGTCTGTGCGGAGTCTGCACGTTCTCCCCGTGTCTGCGTGGGTTTCCTCCGGGTGCTCTGGTTTCCTCCCACAGTCCGAAAGATGTGCTGGTTAGGTGCATTGGCCATGCTAAATTCTCCCTCAGTGTACCCAAACAGACGCTGCAGTATGGTGACTAGGGGATTTTCACTGTAACCCCATTGCGGTGTGAATGTAAGCCTACTTGTGACACTAATAAATAAACTTTTAGCCCTCATGAGTTCAGTTATATGGCGGGAGGGTTTGGATGGGTGGGGAGGGGGTTGGGCAGGGAGCAATATGGGAGATTCAATACAGTAATGTCCTATCTTTTGTGATTCCCCTATTGGCCGCCCTATGCTAAAGCTGTTACCATCGTGTGAACAACATTTGCTTAGAATCATAGAATCCCTACAGTGCAGAAGGAGGCCATTTGGCCCATCGAGTCTGCACCAACAACAATCCCACCCAGGCCCTATTCCTGTAACCCCACATATTTACCCTGCTAATCCCCCTGACATTAGAGTCAATTTAGCATGGCCAATCAAGCTGACCTGCACATCTTTGGGCTATGAGAGGAAACTGGAGTGCCCTGACGGAACCCACGCAGACACGGGGAGAACGTGCAAACTGTACATAGACAGTGACCCGTAGCCGGAATTGAACCCGGATCCCTGGCGCTGTGAGGCAGCAGTGCTAACCACTGTGCCACAGTGCGGCCCCATGCTCCCCACTTTCTTCTCCCCTCTCTCCCCTTTTTCACAGTAACTTCATTGCAGTGTTAATGTAAGGCTACTTGTGACAATAATAAATAAACTTTAAGCTTTAAAACTCTTTCCTCTGAGGAGACAGCAGCCAGACGGAGCAGAGACTGTGAAGGGGAGATGCTGTCAAAGTTTCTGGAAGAGGATTCCTTCCATTAGTCCTGGCCATGCACATTTAACTACCTTTTGATGTGAGCACCGATCCGGCAGAGGTGGGCGAGACTGGTTGCAGCAGAAGTGCCGCCCAAACGGAGAGATTAACAACTGGCTGAATCCCTTGGCCCAGATGTTCAATAATGTCTCTGTTCAATATTCGCCAATCATTTCTGCCAATTTTGAGATTTTTTCCCTCACTGAGGACTGTCTCTTTTTAACATTTTTGATACGTCTTGTGTTGCTCAGAGGCTCCCCCTGCCTGTCAGATACGGGTACTGTTCCACAAATTGCAAACCACTGCTGCCCTGACATTGCTCGAACCTACTGAACTGACTCCCATTGAAAAGCTTGTTCATTATTACCGATATCACCATTCGCAGGAACAGATGCCCCCACGAACAAGGGATAGTTGGAATCTGAGGCACTAGCAGAATGGATAATCAGAGTCTTTCTCCGAGAAATGTTAATTACTAGGTTTATTTTATCAGTGTCGCAAGTAGGTTTACATCAACACTGAAATGAAGTTACTGTGAAAATCCCCTTGTCGCCACACTGCGGCACCTGTTCGGGTACACTGAGAGAGAATTTAGCATGGCCAATGCCCCTAACCAGCACGTTTTTCCGACTGTGAGAGGAAACCGGAGGAAACCCACGCAGGCACGGGGAGAATGTGCAGACTCTTCACAGACAAGGACCCAAGCTGGAAATTGAACCCGGGTCCCTGGGCGCTGTGAGGCAGCAATGCTAACCACTAGGCCACCATGGGGGGGGGAGGGGGGGGGGCAGGGGGGGGGGGGGCAGGGGGGGGGGGGAGAGTTTAAAGGAGGTGTGAGAGGCAGAGACACTGTTTTTTGACACAGAGGGAGTTAAGTGTCTGGAATGTGCTGTCAGAGGAGGTGGTAGAAGCAGACCAAGGGATTCAGCCAGTTGTGGGTTAATCTCTCCGTTTGGGCGGCACTTCTGCTGCAAACAGTCTCGCCCACCTCTGCCGGATCCTGAGAGACAGGATTTATGATCATCTAGAGAAGTTTAGTATGATCAAAAGTAGTCAGCACGGCTTTGTCAAGGGCAGGTCGTGCCTTACGAGCCTGGTTGAGTTCTTTGAAAATGTGACCAAACACATTGACGAAGGAAGAGCGGTGGATGTGGTCTATATGGACTTCAGCAAGGCGTTCAATAAGGTCCCCCATGCAAGACTTCTTGAGAAAGTGAGAGGGCATGGGATCCAAGGGGCTGTTGCCTTGTGGATCCAGAACTGGCTTGCCTGCAGAAGGCAGAGAGTGGCTGTGGAGGGGTCTTTCTCTGCATGGAGGTCAGTGACCAGTGGAGTGCCCCAGGGATCTGTTCTGGGACCCTTGCTGTTTGTCATTTTCATAAATGACCTGGATGAGGAAGTGGAGGGATGGGTTGGTAAGTTTGCTGACGACACCAAGGTAGGTGGTGTTGTGGATAGTTTGGAGGGATGTCAGAAGTTGCAGCGAGACATAGATAGAATGCAAGACTGGGCGGAGAAGTGGCAGATGGACTTCAACCCGGATAAGTGTGTGGTGATCCATTTTGGCAGATCCAATGGGATGAAGCAGCAGTATAATATGAAGGGTACCATTCTTAGCAGTGTAGAGGATCAGAAGGACCTTGGGGTCCGGGTCCATAGGACTCTTAAATCGGCCTCGCAGGTGGAGGATGCGGTCAAGAAGGCGTACGGCGTACTGGCCTTCATTAATCGAGGGATTGAGTTTAGGAGTCGGGAGATAATGCTGCAGCTTTATAGGACCCTGGTTAGACCCCACTTGGAGTACTGCGCGCAGTTCTGGTCACCTCATTACAGGAAAGATGTTGAAGCCATTGAAAGGGTGCAGAGGAGATTTACAAGGATGTTGCCTGGATTGGGGGGCATGCCTTATGAGGATAGGTTGAGGGAGCTTGGTCTCTTCTCCCTGGAGAGACGAAGGATGAGAGGTGACCTGATAGAGGTTTACAAGATGTTGAGAGGTCTGGATAGGGTAGACTCTCAGAGGCTATTTCCAAGGGCTGAAATGGTTGCTACGAGAGGACACAGGTTTAAGGTGCTGGGGGGTAGGTACAGAGGAGATGTCAGGGGTAAGTTTTTCACTCAGAGGGTGGTGGGTGAGTGGAATCGGCTGACGTTGGTGGTGGTGGAGGCAAACTCGTTGGGGTCTTTTAAGAGACTTCTGGATGAGTACATGGGATTTAATGGGATTGAGGGCTATAGATAGGCCTAGAGGTGGGGATGTGATCGGCGCAACTTGTGGGCCGAAGGGCCTGTTTGTGCTGTGGCTTTCTATGTTCTATGTTCTATATTAGCAACATTTAACAGGCATCTTGACAGCTCCATGAATAGGCAGGGAATAGAGGGATATGGACCACGTAGGCAAAAGGCCTTTATTTGAGAGAGGTGTCATGTGTGGGTTGGCACAGGCTTGGTGGGCTGAAGGGCCTGTTCCTGTGCTGTACTGTTCTTTGTTTTTTGAACAGTGGGACTTTACTGTAACAGAAACAGAAAATGCTGGAAAAACTCAGTGGGGCTGGCACTTCTGCAGAGAGAGAAATCGAGTTATTGTTCTTCAGGGTCTGACGGACTCGAAAAGTTAACTCTGCCAGAGCTGCTGGGTTAGTGCAGTGCAGGAGGAGGCCATTCGGCCCATCGAGTCTGCACCGACCACAATCCCATCCAGACTCGATCCCCATAACCCCATCTATATACCCTAGCTAGTCCCCCTGACGCTAAGGGCAATTTAGCATGGCCAATCAACCTCTCATGTCTTTGGAGAGTGGGAGGAAACTGGAACACCTGGAGGAAACCCACGCAGACATGGGGAGAATGTGCAAACTCCACGCTGACAGTCATCCAAGCCAGGAATCGAACCCGGATCCCTGCCGCTGTGTGGCAGCAGTGCTAACCACTGTGTCACCATGTCGTTTCCAGCATCTTCTGTTTTTACTTCAGATTGCCGGCGTCCGCGGTATTTTGCTTTTATTCTGGGTTTTTTGTGCAGTTCCGGGAATGGACAGGTGATTCTGCCAACACAGACACTAATCCAGGATGCTGTGGTGCTTCTCTGTTGTCAGGGTCAAGAATGTTACTGAATGGCTGCAGAGCACCCTGAGGGGGAGATAACCAGTCAGCAGACATGGTCCACATCAGTGCCAACAACATAGGCAGAAAGAAGGGTATGTTCCCGCAATCAGAATTTAGGGACCTGGGTAGGAAATTAGCAAGTAGGACCTCAAAGTCAGTAACCTTCAGATTATTCCCAGTGCAACACGTCAGTTAGTATAGAATCATAGAACCCCTACAGTGCAGGAGGAGGCCATTCGGCCCATTGCATCTGCACCAACCACCATCCCACCCAGGCCCTATTCCCGTAGCCCCACATATTTACTCTGCTACTCCCCCTGACACTAAGGGGCAATTTAGCATGGCCAATCCACCTAACCTGCACATCTTTGGACTGTGGGAGGAAACCGGAGCACCCGGAGGAAACCCACACAGACACGGGGAGAATGTGCAAATTGCACATAGCCAGTGACCCGAGGCCAGAATTGAACCTGGGTCCCTGGCGCTGTGAGGCAGCAGTGCTAACCACTGTGCCACTGTAACACCCCCAAATGGAAGTGATAAAGCAGTTGAATGTGTGGCTGGAAAGTTGATGCATGAGAGAGGGCTTTAGGTTTCTGGGACATTGGGGTAAGTAATGGGAAAGATAAGTGAAATATTCTTGTTTATTGCAAGGGGAATGTAATGTTAAAGTAACGATGTTTGCTACAGTTGTATAGGGTATTGCTGGGATCACATATAGGGTACAATTTTGGTCTCCTTACTTAAGAAAGAACTTAATTGCATTGGAAGTGTCCAGAAAAGGTTCACGCGTGAGATTCCTGGGTTATCCTAAGGGGAAAGGTTGGACAGATTGAGCCTGTATCCAATGGAGTTTAGAAGAATGTGAGGTGATCCTATTGAAACATGACATCCTGAGGGAACGCTGGAGGCAGGGTCAGACAAACATACAAATCAGCAGCGGGCGTAGGCCACTCAGCCCCTCGAGCCTGCTCCACTATTCAATAAGATCATGGTTGAACTGATTGTAACCTCAACCCCACATTCCTGATTATTTGATTTGATTTGATTTATTATTGTCATATAGAACATAGAACATAGAAAGCCACAGCACAAACAGGCCCTTCGGCCCACAAGTTGCGCCGATCACATCCCCACCTCTAGGCCTATCTATAGCCCTCAATCCCATTAAATCCCATGTACTCATCCAGAAGTCTCTTAAAAGACCCCAACGAGTTTGCCTCCACCACCACCGACGTCAGCCGATTCCACTCACCCACCACCCTCTGAGTGAAAAACTTACCCCTGACATCCCCCCTGTACCTACCCCCCAGCACCTTAAACCTGTGTCCTCTCGTAGCAACCATTTCAGCCCTTGGAAATAGCCTCTGAGAGTCCACCCTATCCAGACCCCTCAACATCTTGTAAACCTCTATCAGGTCACCTCTCATCCTTCGTCTCTCCAGGGAGAAGAGACCAAGCTCCCTCAACCTATCCTCATAAGGCATGCCCCCCAATCCAGGCAACATCCTTGTAAATCTCCTCTGCACCCTTTCAATGGCTTCAACATCTTTCCTGTAATGAGGTGACCAGAACTGCGCGCAGTACTCCAAGTGGGGTCTAACCAGGGTCCTATAAAGCTGCAGCATTATCTCCCGACTCCTAAACTCAATCCCTCGATTAATGAAGGCTAGTACGCCATACGCCTTCTTGACCGCATCCTCCACCTGCGAGGCCGATTTAAGAGTCCTATGGACCCGGACCCCAAGGTCCTTCTGATCCTCTACACTGCTAAGAATGGTACCCTTCATTTTATACTGCTGCTCCATCCCATTGGATCTGCCAAAATGGATCACTACACACTTATCCGGGTTGAAGTCCATCATATGTATTAGTACACAGTGGAAAGTATTGTTTCTTCCGCGCTATACAGACAAAGCATACCATTCATAGAGAAGGAAAGGAGAGGGTGTAGAATGTAGTGTTACAGTCATAGCTAGGATGTAGAGAAAGATCAACTTAGTGCAAGGGAGGTCCATTCAAAAGTCTGACAGCAGCAGGGAAGAAGCTGTTCTTGAGTCAGTTGGTACGTGTCCTCAGACTTTTTATCTTTTTCCCGACGGAAGAAAGTGGAAGAGGGAATGTCCGCGGTGCGTGGGGTCCTTAATTATGCTGGCTGCTTTGCCGAGGCAGCGGGAAGTGTAGACAGAGTCAATGGATGGGAGGCTGGTTTGCGTGATGGATTGGGCAACATTCACAACATTTTGTCGTTTCTTGCGGTCTTGGGCAGAGCAGGAGCCATACCAAGCTGTGATACAACCAGAAAGAATGCTTTCTATGACACGTCTGTAAGTTTGTGAGAGTCCTAGCTGACATGCCAAATTTCCTTAGTCTTCTGAGAAAGTAGAGGAGTTGGTGGGCTTTCTTAACTATACAATCGGCATGGGGGGGACCAGGACAGGTTGTTGGTGATCTGAACACCTAAAAACATGAAGCTCTCGACCATTTCTACTTCGTCCCCATTGATGTAGACAGGGGCATGTTCTCCTTTACGCTTCCTGAAGTCAATGACAATCTCCTTCATTTTGTTGACATTGAGGGAGAGATTATTGTTGCCGCACCAGTTCACCAGATTCTCTATTTCATTCCTGTACTCTGTATCCTCATTGTTTGAGGTCTGACCCACTGTGGTGGCATCAGCAAACTTGATAATGGAGTTGGAGGGGAATCTGGCCTCACAGTCATAGGTGTATAAGGAGTATAGTAGGGGGCTGAGGACACAGCCTTGTGGGCCACCGGTGTTGAGGATGATCGTGGAGGAGGTGTTGTTGCCTATCCTTACTGATTGTGGTCTGTGGGTTAGGAAGTTCAGGATCCAGTCACAGAGGGAGGAACCGAGGCCCAGGCCACGGAGTTTGGAGATGAGTTTCGTAGGAATAATGGTGTTGAAGGCTGAGCTGCAGACAATAAGTAGGAGTCTGACATAGGTGTCCTTGTTATCGAGGTGTTGCAGGGTTGAGTGCAGGGTCAGGGAGATGGTGTGTGCTGTGGACCTGTTGCAATGGTATGCGAACTGTAGTGGATCCTGGCAATCCGGGAGGCTGGAATTGATTCGTGCCATGACTAACCTTTCGAAGGACTTCATAATGATGGATGTCAGAGCCATAGTCATTAAGGCTAGGAGAGGTTGGATAGGCTTGGGTTGTTTTAATTGGAGTAGAGAAGACTGAGGGGCGACCTGATCGAGGTGTACAAGATTATGAGGGACATGAACAGAGTTAATAAGGAGCAGTTGTTTGCCTTAGTTGAAGAGTCAGTCACCTGGGAACATAGGTTCAAGGTGAGGGGCAGGAGGTTTAGGGAGGATGTGAGGAGAAACCTTTTTACCCAGAGGGTGGTGACGGTTTGGAATGCGCTGCCTGGGAGGGTGGTGGAGGCGGGATGCCTCACATCCTTTAAAAAATACTTGGATGAGCACTTGTAACATCATAAAAGTTAAGGCTACGGGCCAAGTGCTGGTAAATGGAATTAGGTGGGAGTTCAGGTGTTTCTAATGTGTCGGTGTGAACTCGATGGGCCAAATGACCTCTTCTGCACTGTATCATTATATGATTCTATGATCCTATGACTACCCCGATAACCTTTCGCCTCCTTGCTTATCAAGAACCTATCTACCACTGTCTTAAAAATATTCAAAGATTCTGCTTCCACTGCCTTTTGAGCTTTAGAATTACACAGAGTCTGATCCTGTGAGAGAAAAACCTCTCATCTTCATTCTAAATGAGAGACCCCTTTAATTTACACTGGACCGTAGTTCCAGTCTCTCCCACAAGACTACCTCCACCCTGTCAAGAGCCATCAGGATCTTATATGTTTCAGCGTCTTACCCTTCTAAAACTCCAACGGATACAAGCCTAGCCTGTCCAAGCTTTCCTCATCGAACAGCCCATCCATTCCAGGTATAAATCTATTAAACCTCCAATCAGGGAGCACCTCACTTCACTACCCTTTGCTTTATGTGCGTGTCGTTTTGGTCATATCAGCAGGAAAGAAAACTACGCAGATGGAAATCAGCAAAATATGGCAACCCTGCGCGTGCACAATGGTCAACAAATTGTCTCGTGGGGCCGCACTCGGAACCCAGATGGGCTGCATGTGACCTCCCCCCCTCAGGCCACATGCTGCCCACCTCTGACCTATGACATTGCAGTGAACATGTTGATAGATAATATGACAGGTAAGCAGTGATCCTATTGCATTTCATTTATTATACAGTTATGGACCCTTCCTAACTTCATTTGTGAGCTTATATAAATTAGATTATCTTCACATCTTCTAATTGTAGGATTCCACCCTGAACAATCTTCAGTGTGGGCAATGATTTTCATTTCAAGTTTATTGCAGATTGAGAAACCTAATGGAATTAATAAAAGCAAGTCATTGGTTTATGTCGCACTGTGATGTTAAATGGTTGTGAAACCTGTTTAGCAGTGATGTTAATACGGAAAAACAAATCAGCCTAATTGGATCTATCTAAAGCATCGTCCAATGCATTCTTGCACATGTGCGTTCCCTGCTATTTCCAGTGCTGTAGTCCGCTATCCCCGAGGACCTCACACCACAGATGCCAAGCGGTTTCGGATCATGAAATGCACCATCGGCATTGCGTGAACTCAATTTGTTGTACCTCAGATAGAAACCAAATCATCTCAGCCCCAAGACCTCATTGCAGGAGGTGCTCAGGGTAATATCCGAGGACCAGCCATCTTCTGCTGTCTCACCAATGACCTTTCTTCCATCTTAAGGTAGGGTGATGACCCCCAGGACGTGCATGGGGAATCACTGATTGGCCTCCCTGTAGAATACATGCTCCACCAGGTAAGGTTTCTTTTTATTCATTCGTGGGACATGGGCCTCACTGGATGGCCAGCATTTATTACCCCATCTCTAGTTGCCCGAGGGCAGTTGAGAGTCAACCACATTGCGGTGGCTCTGGAGTCAGAGGTAGGTCAGGCAAGGTGAGGACGACAGATTTCCTTCCCTAAAGAACATTAGTGAACCAGATGGGTTTTTCCAACAATTGACAATGGCTTCATGGTCATCAGTAGATTCTTGATTCCAGATATTTTAAAGGTAATTGCCAATCACCAGGGATTTCGTATTCTACTAATTCTACAGGGAGGCCAATAAGTGATTCCTCGTGCGGGTCCTGGGGGTTATCACGGGTAGAAGTGTGGATGTTTGTTGACAATCGTACAGTGTTCAGTTCCATTCAGAACTCAGACACTGAGGCAGTCTATGCCCGCACGCAGTAAAAACTGGACAATGTTCAGTCTTGGGCTGATAAGTAACATCCATGCCACACAAGTGACCATGCCTACAAAGAGAGAATCTCACCGTCTCCTTCGATATTCAATAGCATTACCGTCGCTGAATCCCCCATCATCAACAGCTTTAGTTGCCATTGGCTAGAAACCTAACTGAACCAGCTATATAAAAACTGTGGCTACAAGAGTAGGTCAGGGACTTCAAATCCTGCGGCGAGTATCTCACCTCCTGACTCCCCAAATCCTGTCCACCATCTACAAGGCACGAGGCACAAGTCCAGAGATGTGCGGGTTAGGTGGATTGGTCATGCTAAATTGCCCCGGGGGACTAGCTCGGGTAAATGCATGCGGTTATGGGGATCGGGCCTGAGTGGGATTGTGGTCGCTGCCGACTCGATGGGCTGAATGGCCTCCTCCTGCACTGTGGGATTCTATGATTCTAAGTCGGGTTCGTGTTGGAATACTCCTCACTTGCCTGGATGGGTGCAACTCCAGCAACACTCAATAAGCTGAACACTATCCAGGACAAAGCAGCCCGCTTGATTGATATCCCATCCACCACCTTAAACATCCGACCCCGCCACCACCATGGCACAGTGGCAACAATGATATCTAAGAGGTGCATTGTAGTGATTCGCCAGGATTTCTTCAAAAGCACTGTCCAAACACGGGAACTCCACTACCAAGATGACCAAGTGCATTGGAACATGAGCAATAGTGAGATCCCCTCAAAACCACACAAATGCTCTCCTTCTCAGTGAAGCTCATATTAGAATCATAGAATCCTTACAGTGCA
The DNA here is from genome assembly GCF_964213995.1 of Mustelus asterias. Taxonomy (NCBI): domain Eukaryota; kingdom Metazoa; phylum Chordata; class Chondrichthyes; order Carcharhiniformes; family Triakidae; genus Mustelus; species Mustelus asterias. Next base: position 13,056,793 of record NC_135807.1, read on the forward strand.
GAAGGAGGCTATTCAGCCCATCAAGCCTGCACCGACAACAATCCCACCCAGGCCTTATCACCGTAACTCCATGTATTTACCCTGCTAATCCTCCTGACACTAAGGGACAATTTAGCACGGCCAATGCATCTAACCCACACTGCTTTGGACTGTGGGAGGAAACCGGAGCACCCGGAGGAAACCCATGCAGACACGGGGAGAATGTGCAGACTCCGTACAGTGACCCAAGCCGGGAATCGAACCCGGGTCCCTAGCACTGTGAGGCAGCAGTGCCAACCACTGTGCCACCGTGCCACCCCTAAAATCACCACAAATACAAATTGAACCATCTGGTCTCTTCTGGAACCACCTGGGTGAACTTGTCCGCTCGCTGTGCGCTGGGGTGGCCTTTCAATATGGCGCCCTGATTATTGTGTGCCTAACTTGCTGGCAGGCTGGGGAAATCAGAGGCCACCCCGCCAGCGATGTACCGTAGAATCCATGACTTGAACATTTATTTTCAAAGTGCTGCACTCCATGGTGGAAAAAGCTGCCATTGCTGCTGGAGGCTTCAGCGAGGCTATTCCTCCCTGACATGGGCCTTTACTGTGTTTGACCTCAGTGTTCAGCACCTGAGATAAGTAGACTTCTGACTGTTAGGATGTAACTGGTGACAACTTTGTATTGGATATAATGTGACCAATGCTAACAAGCAGAAAGGGTCAGCTGACCCAGTAAACCATGGAACCAATTACAGAATGATGTGATGGTCAGCTGACCAGTTGACTCACTATAAATAAGAACCTGTTGGGAATTGTGGAGAGCTTGGAGTGGCCCAGGGTGTGGCCCCAAGTTTGGAGTAATGAAGTTTCTTTATTCAACCCCTTCTTTGATTTATAAGTTGGAGTAAGCTTTGTTATATTTTTACTGTCTGCATTTGAAGAGTCCCGTCTGAAGAAACACAGGCCACCCTCTCAAAGACCTCCATTCGGGTTGAGAGTGTGATGTTTCTCCACCTTTTGAAACTTAGCTAAGGGCCAGTTGCTTCTTTGCTGGTTTTAAAATGCTCTGGGGATCCAACCGGGAGTCTCCCCAAAGAAGAGATTATGCAGCCAGAGCTACATAATCAGCACGGGACAGAACCTGGCCATTCGGCCCAAATGGCCCATGTTGGCTTCTATGTTCCAAACAAATTCTCCACCCACCCTATTTCGACTCGTCTTCACTGCATGTCCTTCCATTCCTTTCCCCCTCAGGTTCATAGTTCAATTTGCTCATCCACAAAACTGAGCCCTAGATCAACACTGTGGGGAGAATTCCCCCGTTCCCGCCCACCATGGGAATCGTAGCGGGCAGGGGGGAACGGACCATGCAAATATCCATTGACCTCGGGCAGGATTCTCCAGGTTTGGGGCGAGCGTGGCCAGAGAATCGCACTCCATGAGTTTGCACTGGTTCAGGGGTGATGGCCCAGTGGTATTATCTCGAGACCATCAATCCAGATGTTCTGGGGACCTGGGTTCGAATCCCGCCACGACAGATGGTAGAATTTAAATTCAATAAAAAATATCTGGAATTAAGAGGCTACTGATGACCATGAAACCATTGTCGATCGTCGGAAAAACCCTTCTGGTTCACTGATGTCCTTTAGGGAAGGAAATCTGCCGTCCTTACCTGGTCTGGCCTACATGTGACTCCAGATACACAGCAATGCAGCTGACTCTCAACGAACCTCTGAACAAGGGCAACTAGGAATGGGCAATAAATGCTGGCCAGCCAGCGACAACAAACCAACAAACTCCTGACCTACAAAAGAATATAAAATAAGATGGCTCCCTAGACTGTGTTCATTTCAATAGGCGCACAGGCTCTTATAGACATAGCTTAAAAGCTTTACCTTATTGGAAAAATATTAAATTTACTAAGCAAGTTACTGGTGCGCACCAATTAAACTATTGAAGTTCCAGGATGGTTTTGTTCTAATTCATTTCAGTGAATTTAAATCCAGCTACTCAAAGGTGATGACATATTAAAATTGCTTCTATTAGGTGATAAACCTAGTTTCAGCTATATTAATAAAACTGCACCAAGCTACTGCTCTTAAACATGCATTAGCAACTTCCTAATGGGAAGACACTAACATATGAATATTTCAAACTATTATATCCACAAGACTTGGGGCGGCACGGTGGTGCAGTGGTCAGCACTGCTGCCTCACAGCGCCAGGGACCCAGGTTCGCTTCCTGGCTTGGGTTACTGTCTGTAACACTCTTCCCGTGTCTGCGTGGGTTTCCTCCGGGTGCCCCGGTTTCCTCCCACAATTCAAAGATGTGCGGGTTAGGTGGATTGGCCATTCTAAATTGCCCCCCTTAGTGTCAGGGGGATTAGCTAGGGTAAATGCATGGGGATGCGGGGATAGGGCCTGGGTGGGATTGTTGTTAGTGCAGGCTTGATAGGCCGAATGGCCTCCTTCTGCACTTTAGAGATTGTATGATTACTTGAGCCGGAGTTGTGGTACAATCGTGTGAAACTTTATTCAAACGTTACACGCTGGGATCACTTCTTTATTCAATGCCTACAACTTTCACAACTTTTATAACTCCTCTCAGAGGCCTGGTAGGCCTCCCTATCTGGCCTCACATACAACCTATTGTGTTTTTGGTGATGTCGGTTACTGAGTAACTGAATTTGTGTTGTTTTCCACGTATATTTTAACTTAGTTCCACAACTCCTGCTGCTGACTGCAGCAGTTGCAGACAATTAGCAGAACCTAGCAAGTCTGGTTTCTATGTTCGACCTTTGGAAATGTGTCGAGACTCAAATCAAGTCTCAGCATGTAGCTCAGCAATCCTTTGACATCAGCGGTACAGCACACATACACGGCTGTTCTGCTTCTCATTGTTATATGCAAGCCATTTTATACATGAATAACCATCTACTCCGACAAAACATATGACTTAGGAGCAGGAGTAGGCCACTTGGCCCCTCGGGACTGCTTTGTCATTCAATAAGATCATGGCTGCTTCGATTATAACTCCCACCCCACATTCTTGCCAGGCCCCCATAACCTTTCACCCCCTTGTTCATCAAGCATCTATCCGTCACTGCCTTAAAAATATTCCAAGACTCTGCTCCCACTGCCCTTTGAGGAAGAGAGTTCTGGATACTCACCATCCTCTGAGAGAAATATTTCTCCTCATCTCCATCCTAAATGGGTGACCCCTTATTTTTAAGTAGTGACCCCTTTTTCTAGATTCTTCCACAGAAGGAAACATGCTCTCCATATCCATCCTGTCAAAAACCTCAAGATCTTATATATTTTAATCAAGCCGCTCTTACTCTCTTAATTTCTAGTGAATGCAAGCCCAGCCTGTCCAACCTTTCCTCATAGGAAACCCACCCATTCCTGGTATCAGTGTAGTAAACTTTCTCAGACTGATTCTGTCACATTTACACACTCATTTCTGCTGGCAGGGAGACGGGTACTAATTGGATAGCACGATCAAAGAACTGCCATAAATGTTTTGGGTCAAATGGCCTCCTTCTATGCTGTATAATTCTATAATCTAGCTTCCCCTAGATCAGGCTTGCCCAACACACGGCCCGTGGATCACTATCTGGTCCGCCAAGCCTCTCTATCTGACCCACCAGGCCTCTCTATCCGACCCACCAGGCCTCTCTATCCGACCCACCAGGCCTCTCTATCCGGCCCCCAGGCCTCTCTAACCAGCCAGCCAGGCCTCTCTATCCGGCCCGCCAGGCCTCTCTATCCAGCCAGCCAGGCCTCTCTATCCAGCCAGCCAGGCCTCTCTATCCAGCCAGCCAGGCCTCTCTATCCGGCCCCCAGGCCTCTCTATCCGGCCCCCAGGCCTCTCTAACCAGCCAGCCAGGCCTCTCTATCCGGCCCGCCAGGCCTCTCTATCCAGCCAGCCAGGCCTCTCTATCCAGCCAGCCAGGCCTCTCTATCCGGCCCTCCAGGCTTCTCTATCCGGCAAGCCAGGCCTCTCATAACTTTAAAGACTGATATCAGGTCTCCCCTCAGCCTCCCGCTGCTCCAGAGGAAACAATCCCAGTTTGTCCAGCCTCTCCTTATAGCTCATACACTCTAATCCAGGCAGCATCTTGGTAAACCTCTCCTTCACCCTCTCCAAAGCCTCCATATCCTCCCTGTAAAGAATTGAACACAATACTCTAAGTGCGGCCTAACCAAAGTTTTACAAAGCTGCAACATGACATCCTGATTCTTGTACTCAATGCCCTGGACCAATAAAGGCAAGCAAGCCATGTGCCTCCTTTACCACCCTATCTCCTTGTGTGGCCAGCTTAAATCTGATTCAATATTAAAATCTCAGCTTGCTGGCAAACAGAAAAGAGTTACTCGTAATTATAGAGCACTTATTGGTTTTGTCCCACTCATGCTAGCCAAGAGGATTGAAGATGAATATATTTATCAGGAATCACACTTATATACACATCAATGAACCTCCATTATGGAAGTTTTTATCTGATTTCCCTCGTTACTTCTGTATGATAGTGCAAAAGGATAACAACCAGTTAAACTGTAAAATCAATCTCCACCTTCCCAGTAATGTGACAGAATTATCACAAAGCTAAACCCTTCACAAAGCAGCCACTCTGAGTTGTTACTGAGTTGTTACACAGTGCAGAAACAGGCCTGCAGGCCGACTGGTCCATCTCGAGGTTTAAGCTCCAGCTGTGTCTCCTCGTACCCTCATCCATCTAACCTCATCAGTATATCCCTCTATTCCTTTCTCCCTCACATGTTTATCAAGCTTGCCCTAGAATAAGTACATGAGATATGTAGGAACAGAATTAAGCCATTCGGCCCATCGAGTCCGCTTCGCCATTCGATCATGGCTGATATGCTCCTCATCCCCATTTTCCTGTCTTCTCCCCATAACCCTGCAACCCATTACCAATTAAAAATCTGTCTAACTCCTCCTTAAATTTACTCACTGTCCCAGCATCCACCGCACTTTGGGGCAGCGAATTCCACAGATTCACAACCCTTTGGGAGAAGTAGTTTCTCCTCAACTCTCTTTTAAATTTGCTGCCCCTTATCCTAAGACTATGACCTCTCGTCCTAGAATGTCCCACAAGAGGAAGCATCCACTCCACGTCTACTTTATCCATGCCTTCAATCATCTCAATTTGATCTCCCCTCATTTTTCTAGAATGTTTTTATTCTACTCAAATATTCCTTTTGTTCGCATGTTCCACATTGTCATTGCCCCTTGGGTAAAGGGATTTTCTCCAAAATTCCCTATTTGGCGTATTAGTGACTGTCTCATATTGAAAGTTCCTGGTCTCATCCTCCGCCAGAAGTAAAGCACCTTCTCCACATCATTCCTCAACTAAGCCACTAAGACACGTAGAGTGGCACAGTGGTTAGCACTGCTGTCTTGCAGCACCAGGGACCCGGTTTCGATTCCGGCCTTGGGTGACTGTCTGTGTGGAGTTTGCACGTTCTCCCCGTGTCTGCAGAGGTTTCCTCCGGATGCTCTGGCTTCCTCCCACAGTCCAAAGATCTGCAGGTTAGGTGGATTGGCCATGCTAAACTGCCCCTTAGTGTCAGGGGGATTAGCAGGATAAATGCGTGGGGCTATGAGGATAGGGCCTGGGTGGGACTGTGGTGGGTGCAGACCCGATGGGCTGAATGGCCTCCCTCTGCATTGTAGGGATTCTATGATTCCTCCGGATGCTCCGGTTTCCTCCCACAGTCCAAAGATGTGCAGGGTAGGTGGATTGGCCATGCTAAATTGCCCCTTAGTGTCAAGGGGATTAGCAGGGTAAATGCCTGGAGTGATGAGGATAGGGCCTGGATGGGACTGTGGTCAGTACAGACTCGATGGGCCAAATGGACTCCTTTTGCACTGTAGGGATTCTATGAGTCCTCCGGGTGCTCTGGTTTCCTCCCACAGTCCAAAGATGAGCGGGGTAGATGGATTGGCTATGCTAAATTGCCACTTAGTGCCCACAAGATGTGTAGGTTAGGGGAATTGGCCATGGCAAATGCGCAGGGTCACATGGATTGGACGGAGGGAAGGACCTGGGCGGGATGCTCTTTCGTAGAGTCGGTGCAAACCCCGATGGGCCGGATGGCCTCTTTCTGTAGTGTAAGGATTCAATGATTCTGAACAGCTGCTGAAGCCACACGATGTGTAGAGACAGCAGTGACTAGCAGTCAATTGTAGGAATCAGGAGTGTGATTTAAATCATGCTGCAAGAAACTCTGGAAGTTGATTAAAATTAATGGACTGTGTAACCTCTGTCAAAGGTTGCAGAATATGGAGAACGCAGCCTTGCCTTGGGTTCTTCAGCTTGTCGATAACCTGGAATTCGGGTATTACAGGTTTTAAGGACAACTGTTTTAAAGAGACATTTCTGTTTTCAAACCCGTACGTTAAGTTCAAGAACCTTTTTCAAAATGGAGGTATGGACAGACAACCATGGATGTTCAAGCCTTGCCAGGCTCCTATCTCTAGAACTGGCTATGAAGAGTCATTAAACATACAAAGACCCCCCTCCAAGGCTGTCCATTTAAATGTGAAAACCCTTTTTAGTTCTGAGGGAACAGGAGACAAAAAGGGACTTCAAAGGACCCCAACATAATCCTTTGCCCAAGTGGTACAAGGCTTCATCAAAATTAACATAGCAGCCATTTTGTTTTGTTGTGATACAAACAGGCTGAAAGTTCAGCAATTTTGTGTGTGGAACTGTAAGAAGAACTCTGGGAAATATCATCGGAGAGGGTTCTTGGCCAAGGGAGGACAGAGAGGGAAGTGTGAAGAAATCAACTGCAGATCTGCCAACAGAGTCCAGGTAATCTGCAAGTGCTATAACCACAGGGTTAGTGAGGAATAGAAACCCTTCTATTCCTCTCTCAGATATCTGCTGACATACTAAATCCATTTAAAAAAACAAATCTCCAAATAGTCAGCAGCAAAAGCCACCGCAGCTGCTAATCCAAACCCCAGGTTTCAACACCTTCACTTCAAACAGAAGGACTTGAAGCAACAGGCCCAGAACAAAATGTCACACAGACTGATTACAAATTCCGGTCTATAAGTATCTTTTTATCAGGATCTGCTTTTAACCTTTATGTCCGTATTATAGTTATTAGCTTTATCACGTTCATCAAAGTAACTTTCCGCAGTAGTTTTGTATGAACTAATCTTTATATGAACCACTCAGAAATTAAAAAGGGGGTCACACACATATACACACACACATTCTCACACACACACACGCTCACACACACACACACTCACACACACTCTCACACACACACACACTCACACACACATACACTCACACACTCTCACACACACACACACTCACACTCTCTCACACACACACACACACACACACATATACAGGGGAGATTTGATAGAGGTGTATAAGATTTTGATGGGTATAGATAGAGTGAATGCAAGCAGGCTTTTTCCGCTGAGGCTAGGGGAGAAAAAAACCAGAGGGCATGGGTTAAGGGTGAAAGGAGAAAAGTTTAAAGGGAATATTAGGGGGGGCTTCTTCACGCAGAGAGTGGTGGGAGTGTGGAATGAGCTGCCGGATAAAGTGGTCAATACTTTTAACTTTTAACATTTAAGAAAAACTTGGACGGGTTCATGGATGAGAGGGGTGTGGAGGGATATGGTCCAAGTGCAGGTCAGTGGGACTAGGCAAAAAATGGTTCGGCACAGACAAGAAGGGCCAAAAGGCCTGTTTCTGAGCTGTAATTTTCTATGGTTCTATGGTTCTACACACATAATTGTATTCACTTGACAAAATTGTACCTGCCTCTACTACTACCTCTGGCAGCTTGTTCCAGACACTCACCACCCTCTGTGTGAAAAAAGTGCCCCTCTGGACCATTTTGTATCTCTCCCCTCTCACCTTAAACCTATGCCCTCTAGTTTTAGTCTCCCCTACCTTTGGGAAAATATATTGACTATCTATCTGATCTATGTCCCTCATTATTTTATAGATTTCTATAAGATCACCCCTCAGCCTCCTACGCTCCAGAGAAAAAAGTCCCAGTCTATCCAGCCTCTCCTTATAACTCAAACCATCAAGTCCAAGTAGCATCCTAGTAAATCTTTTCTGCACTCTTTTTAGTTTAATAATATCCTTTCTATAATAGAGTGACCAGAACTGTACACAGTATTCCAAGTGTGGCCTTACCAATGTCTTGTACAACTTCAACAAGATGTCTCAACTCCTGTATTCAATGTTCTGACCGATGAAGCCAAACATGCTGAATGCCTTCTTCACCACTCTGTCCACCTTTGACTCCACTTTGAAGGAGCTATGAACCTGTACCCATAGATCTCTTTGTTCTGTAACTCTCCCCAACGCCCTACCATTAACTGAGTAAGCCCTGCCCTGGTTCAATCTACCAAAATGCATCACCTCGTATTTATCTAAATTAAAGTCCATCTGCCATTCATCAGCCCACTGGCCCAATTGATCAAGATCCCATTGCAATCGGAGATAACTTTCTTCACTGTCCACTATGCCACCAATCTTGGTGTCATCTGCCAATGTACTAACCATGCCTCCTATATTCTCATCCAAATCATTAATATAAATGACAAATAACAGTGGGCCCAGCACTGATCCCTGAGGCACACCGCTGGTCACAGGCCTCCAGTTTGAAAAACAATCCTCTACAACCACCGCAAACCATCAATAGGGTATAGGTTTCCCTTCTGTCAAGAAGCCAATTTTCTATCCATTTAGCTACCTCACCCTGGATCCCGTGAGATTTAACCTTATGCAACAACCTACCATGCGGTACCTTGTCAAAGGCCCCCTTGCTAAAGTTCATGTAGACAGCATCAACTTCTCTGCCCTCATCTACCTTCTTGATTACCCCTTCAAAAAACTCAATCAAATTTGTGAGACATGATTTTCCACTCACAAAGCCATGCTGACTGTCCCTAATCAGTCCTTGCGTCTCTAAGTGCCTGTAGATCCTGTCTCTCAAAATGCCTTCCAACAACTTACCCACTACAGATGTGAGGCTCACTGGCCTGTAGTTCCCAGACTTTTCCCTGCAGCCCTTTTTAAACAAAGGCACAACATTTGTCACTCTCCAATCTTCAGGCACCTCACCTGTGACTATCGATGATTCAAATATCTCGGCTAGGGGACCCGCAATTTCCTCCCTAGCCTCCCACAATATCCTGGGATACACTTCATCGGGTCCCGGGGATTTATCTACCTTGATGCGCTTTAAGGCTTCCAGCATCTCCTTCTCTGTAATATGTACACTCCTCAAGACATCACTATTTATTTCCCCAAGTTCCCTAACATCCATGCTTTTCTCAACAGTAAATACTGATGAGAAATATTCATTTAGTATCTCACCCATCTCTCGTGGATCCGCACACAGATGATGATGTTGATCCTTAGGAGGCCCTACTCTCTCCCTAGTTACTCTTTTGGCCTTTATGTATTTGTAGAAGCTCTTTGGATTCTCCTTTGCCTTTTCTGCCAAAACAATCTCGTGTCCCCTTTTTGCCCTCCTGATTTCTCTCTTAATTCTACTCCTACACCCCCTATACTCTTCAAGGGATTCACTTGATCCCAGCTGCCTGTGCATGTCACGCGCCTCCTTCTTCTTCTTGACCAGGGCCTCAATATCCCGAGTCATCCAGGGTTCCCTACTTCTGCCAGCCTTGCCCTTCACTCTAAGAGGAATGTGCTTCCCCTGAACCCTGGTTAACACACTTTTGAAAGCCTGCCACTTATTAAACATCCCATTGCCTTCCCACAGACTCCCCCAATTAACTTTTAAAAGTTCCTGCCTGATACCATCAAAATTGGCCTTGCCCCAATTTAACTTATGGGCCAGAGCTGGACTTTGCTTTGTATTTGGTTACACTGTTCGATTATGGAAACCTCAGTGTAATTTCAGTGTAATTTCAGTGTAACTCCACCTCAGCAAAAAGATCACTTTATCCAGGAGATCCTGGGCAGCCAATCCCAACAGTGGAGATACTGGAAACTGCAGCTCCTGCTGTCCATGCACAAAATAAGGGCCAGGAGGACAAAAAACAAGAAAGTTATGATGATCATTTATAAAATATTGATTCGGTCGCGATTGAAGCATTGCGTCCAATTCTGGGAACCCCATCTTCAGAAGGAAATGAAGACATGAGAGGGGGTGCAGGGGGGTGATTAGTCATCAATGGGGAGTGGGCATCACTGGCTGGGACAGCATTTGTTGCCCAGTCCTGTTTGCCCTTTAACTGAGTGGCTTTCTAGACCAGCTCAGAGTGGCAATTAAGAGTCAACCACATTGCCGTGGGTCTGGAGTCAACATGTGGGCCAGACCAGGGAAAGCTGGTAGATTTCCAGCCCTATAGGGACGAGGAACTTTAGTTTCATAGCTAGACTGGAGAGGCTGGGGCTGTTCTTCAGGGAGAAGAGAAGGTTGGGAGGAGATTTGATTGAAGTATCCAAAACCAGGGAGGGATTGGGACAGAGCAGTCAGGGCTAAACCGTTCCCACTGGTGGAAGAATCGAGAATCAGGGGGATTAGCATAAGAAGCAGCAGCGTCCCGAGCAAATCTGTCTCGTGCGGCAAGCAGTTAGAATCTGAAACTCAGCGTCTGAGAGCATGGGGGAGACAGATTCCACCATGCTTTCCAAGAGAGAACCTGCTGAGAAAAGGATGGCAAGGAAAGGGAGTAGGATTTGCTGAATTGCTCTAGCAGAGGATTGGCATGGACATGATGGGCCGAATGACCTGTTCTGTCCTGTAATCATTCCATGATTCAAAAAGCTCAGAATCTAATTTTTTTTTAAATAACAAATGCTGGAAATACTCGGCAGAACTGGCAGCGTCCGTGAAGAGAGCGACAGTCATCATTATAGTCCATAACTTTCCATCAAAAACAGTTAGAAATCGGACAATTTTTAAGCAACTGGAGGAAAAAGGAGAGGGAAAAGAACAAAAGGGAAGGTTGCTGAAAAGAGACATGTTGCTGAAGTTTTTTGTTTCGCACTCATCAGGACAAACATAAGAATATCAAATTTCAAACCATCACAGCAATTTTCTGCCCATTGCTATTTCTTTCCCCAACATGTAGTGCTATTGCATTATGCTGTTTCCTTCTGAGTAACAATCCATGCCTGCAAGGGCGACACAATGGCACAGTGGTTAGCGCTGCTGCCTCACAGCGCCAGGGACCCGGGTTCGATTCCAGCCTCGGGTCACTGTCTGTGCGGAGTCTGCACGTTCTCCCCTTGTCCGTGTGGGTTTCCTCCGGGTGCTCCGGTTTCCTCCCACAGTCTAAAGATGTACAGGTTAGGTGCATTAGCCATGCTAAATTGCCCCTTAGTGTCAGGGGGATTAGCAAGGTAAATGTGTGGGGTTATGGGAATAGGGCCTGGGTGGGATTGTGGTCGGTGCAAACTCGATGGGCCGAATGGCCCCCTTCTGCACTGTAGGGATTCTACATGCTCTAAAGTCTCTGACAAATACACTCAAGAAGCGCACACAGAAATACACACACACAAGCAAACACACGCAAACACACACCTGATAAATATTAAGCTGCGCTACCCTCTAGTGGACACCTCCAGAGCAACACATTCACATGCTCCATTTTATCCAGTAATACATCTGAAAGCTTGCAATTCATCATTTAAATTTTCCTTTGCAATCTTTCTTCAATCCTTCAATTTAATTCTGCTATGAACGTATATGTTCCCAGTAATCATGCTGTTGTACTATTAACTATCAACAATCCTTGGACACTGTATTTTAAAGTCAATCAGACTGGCAATATAAAACCAGTCTTTGTGAAATGAGATATACTCCGCTGTAATATGCAAACCCGACTCGGTCGACAATCCCGGGAATGGTTTGTGCACCTGTACAGGACCCAGGTCACTCCAGGTGAGCCTCTGTTATACAATCACGCAGAAAGAGCACTTACTAATATTATTTTAGAGCACCAGTGATTCATTTTATCATCTGCTGAGCTTCTGTGGATGCAGAGTCAATGTGTAAAACATATTATCTCTACCAAAAGAAATCAATGCTCGGGCCATCATTACACTTTAACACATGAATGGTTTACACAGTAACAGCACGTGACGTCAGCCTGAAAGTTATATAGATTTAGTTACATGTAGGCTGATACTCTGTTCCCCCCTCTTCACTGCCCCCCCGCCCCGACCACCTCTGATACCTACCCTTGGACTCCGATTCCTCTCCCAGCAGGTGTTTTTTATCTTCATTCTTGGGACATGGGCATCGCTGGCTGGCCAGCATGTATTGTCCATCCCTTGTTCAGAGTCAACCACATTGCTGCAGCTCTGGAGTCACATGTAGGCCAGACCAGGTAAGGACGGCAGATTTCCTTCCCTGAAGGTCAACAGTGAACCAGATGGGTTTTTCCATCAATGATTTCACGTCACCAGTAGATTTTTAATTCCAGGTTTTTTTTATTGAATTCGAATTCCACCGTCTGCCGTGGCGGGATTCGAACCTGGGTCCCCCAGAACATTAGCTGAGTTTTTGATTAATAAGTCGAGCACTCGACGGCTTGGTAAACATATAATTAACACACCAGGAGAACAAATCGAAACTATGACCCCCTATATTGTGGAAGGGATACACATCTCCAGCCATAAGTTAGCAGCACGGTGGCACAGTGGTTGGCACTGCTGCCTCACAGCGCCAGGGACCTGGGTTCAATTCCCGGATTGGGTCACTGTCTGTGTGGAATCTGCATGTTCTCCCCGTGCCTGCGTGGGTTTCCTCCGGGTGCTCCGGCTTCCTCCCACATTCTGAAAGACGTGCTGGTTAGATGCATTGACCCGAACAGGCGCCGGACTGTGGTGATTAGGGGAATTTCACGGAAACTTTACTGCAGTGTTAATGTAAACCTGACTTGTGACAAATAAATAAACTTTTTAACTTTAACTTTAAGTTATTGTAACGATTTCAATCAGGCAATTGAAGTTGGCCTGCTTGAATATGAACTCCCTGATTAAGGGTCAAATGGATGGTCCAATCAGGGAGCCCCATGCTCTGTACTTAACAGGAGTGTCAGTTCCTCTGGCACTCTGGATGCAGACTGCAGACTGAGAGCGCTGTGTGTAGTGTTGTTGGATCTTGTAAATAAAGGAATTCTGGTGAAGGGACTTCCGCCTCGAAGGAATTGTTACAGTTATCGTGGGGTTAATTTGAGTTAAAGGATGGCAACATGTCAAAATCTCACTGTACTTCAACCGGATTGTTAATTCCATTGAAATCAATTAAACTAAAAATGGGAAGTGAATTAAGGGCTTCGAGAATATTAATGATAAGTAGCTCGCTGCGTGTGCATGATAGCGTCTAAAATGGAAAGTGAGCCTGCTGATTTTCTCCAAAGTACACCCACTCCCACCCTGCATATAAATGAGCACGCAGGATGCTCTGTGTAAATGGAATTATGTTATATTAAAAGTTAATTTATGAAAACACATCAAAACATCCAAATTCATGTGGAGAAGCTGACAGAAGGGTCGGTAACCAGAAGACACAGATGGAAGATTAATTGGCAAAACATCCAGTACCGAGATCAGAAAAGGTTTTTTTACAAAACTATTCAATGACTTGGATAGTCAGAGGCTCTTTCTCAGGTGGAAGTGTCAATTACAAGGGGGCACTGGTTCAAGGTGAGAAGTGGGGAAAGTTTAAGGGAGATGTGTGGGGGGAGTTTTTCACGCAGAGAGTGGTGGGTGCCTGGAACGCGCTGCCAGAGGAGGTGGTGGAAGCAGGCACATTAGCAACGTTTAAGAGGGATCTGGATGGGTTCATGAATAGGGAGGGAATAGAGGGATACAGACCGAGTAAGGACAGAAGGTATTTTTTTTTAGTCTAGTTAGGGCATCATGATCGGCACGGGCTTGGAGGGCCGAAGGGCCTGTTCCTGTGCTGTACTTTTCTTCGTTCTCTTTTCACTCACCTGATGAAGGAGCAGCGCTCCAAAAGCTCGCGATTCCAAATAAACCTGTTGAACTTTAACCTGGTGTTGTGAGACTTCTTACTGTGCCCCTATTTTAACAGTCATTTCACACTTAACTCATAGCAGCCGGTATTCCCAACCTTTGCGAAAGCCAACAGTTGAAAGGAGGTGAGAAGGGTTGAATCCATGAGGTAAATGTCTCTACAGCACTGACACACTGCTTGTGGGCCAGGAGGAGTAGATGTGTTTTATTCAGACCCAACAAAATTACTCTGTAAACAATCCATCCAACCATTGGAACCACACTCGCACTATTGGACAACCCACCATGAATTTGGAGACTCACTGCACCCTCCCTGCCCTCCCCCATCACCCCCCCCCCCCCCCCCCCGCACCCTACCCCACAATATGGCATTCTTTCCTGATCAGTTCCAACATCCCATTTTCCACCTTTTCATCTTTGGATAAAACCCAGTTCTCCCGTGATTGGACACCCCTGTAATCCAACATCACACTTCAAAAGTCCCCCCCATCCCCCCCCCAACCCCCCCACCACGCTCCTTCACCACCACCATCTCTCCCACTGCACCCTCCAGCTTTCAGGCTACCTGCAGCCTTGCCATGGGCCTATAGTCTGTCAAGTCGCTTGCCTGTGGCAAAGAACAACCTATTGGACCCCCCTGGTTAAGATGCAGGACAATGTGGGAAAGTCATTCCGGGGATGAAGGGGTTGACGTATGAAGAGGGAATAAACAGTTTGGACTTATATTTGCTGGAGTTTAGAAGGATGAGAGGGGATCTGATCGAGGTATATAAAATTCTAAAAGGGATTGATAAAGTAAATGTAGACCAAATGTTTCCCCTTGTGGGGCAATCTCGAACAAGAGGTCACAGGTATAGGTTGAAAGGCGGTAGATTTAAAAGAGATGAGGAGGAACTACTTTCTTACGGAGGGGGGTGAATTTGTGGAACTCGCTGCCCCACAGCGCGGTGGAGTCTGAATCATCGAATGGCTTCAAGAAGGAGATAGATATATTTCTCATAAAAAAGGGATAAGGGGATATGGGGAATAGGTGGGGAGGTGGACTTGAGACCAGGGAGAGATCAGCCATGATCTGATTGAATGGCGGAGCAGGCTCGAAGGGCTGAATTTACCTATTTCTGCCCCTAATTCCTATGTTCATATGTTCTTCTAGGATCCTGGAACTCAAAACAGCTCCGCAAATGCTCCCAACCTCCCAGATATCTGACTCAACGGGTGGGGTTTTATGGCCTCGCTCACCCCGAAACCATAAAGTCCCGCCCAAGGTCAACGGATCTTTCCATGTTCCGCCCCCTTGCCCGTTTCGGTTCCCGCGGCGGATGGGGCGGTAAAACTCCCGCCAGTGTCTAGATTTCCTAAAAGTTCCGAATTAGAACCAGTTTTTGCAATAGGGACTCCTACGGCCTTGAATAAAGTTGTTCCCTGAGGAAGTACTCAAACTGAGAGCCACGAATAGTTTTGAGGCCAAGGCGAAATGGAGATTATCCTGACTCATGTTTCTGAGGAAAGAAAGAATCATGCGCCGATTTCCATTTTGCCACGAGGACACAACAGTTGAATCTTTCAGACAATATTTTGCCGTCACTTTTCGTCGAATTAAGGGCTTCAAGAATATTAATGATAAGTATCTTGCTGCATACGCACAATAGCATCTAAAAATGAAAGGGTGAAAAGTAACAATCCCTTATGAAAATGCAATCTTTGGATCCATGATTGATAGGCTTTGTGATCTGTGCTATAAAGGATACAATGGCCTATATTATACCGTTTCACTGTAGCTTCTAAATCACACTGACATACTTGTCCCAATACATAAAGTGAGAGATAACGCAGGCTCTAAAGGATGGCTTCGGAACAATGGGGGGACTAAATGTATATTATACATCGGTGACAGCTTTGTGAAATTTCATCTTTTATAGTTGAAATCCGAATTGTCGCTCTCATATCATGTTCTGAATTATTCTTAAGCATTACTGTAAATCACTGAGTACAACACATGGGCTGTCCCTAAACGTAGTGAATATAGAGCGCTAGCTAGTGTGAAGAGATATTTTGGGCGGCTCGGTGGCACAGTGGTTGGCTCCAGGGACCTGGAGGAGCATATCAGCCATGATCGAATGGCAGAGGAGACTCGATGGGCCAAATGGCCTAACCCTGCTCCTATACCTTATGAATTTATGAATTCCCGGCTTGGGTCACTGTCTGTGTGGAGTTTGCACGTTCTCCCCGTGTCTGCGTGGGTTTCCTCCGGGTGCGCCGGTTTCCTCCCACAGTCCAAAGATGTGCGGGTTAGGTGCATTGGCCATGCTAAAATTGCCCCTTAGAGTCCCGGGATGCGTAGGTTAGAGGGATTAGTGGGGTAAATATGTGGGATTACGGGGAGTTAATGTTTAAAGTCAATGCCCTTTCATCATAACTGATGTAAGGTTCTGAAGGAAGTTCACAGACCTGAAACATGATTCTCTCTCCACAGATGCTGCCCGACCTGCTGTATATTTCTACTACTTTCCATTTTAATTTCTGATTTTCAGCATCCATAGTATTTCTGACCTTACGACGGAGGGAAGGTCGCTGATGAAGCAGCTGAAGATGGTTGGGCCTAGGACACTAGCCTGAGGAACTCCTGCAGAGATGTCCTGGGGCTGAGATGATTGACTTCCAACTACCACAGCCATCTTCCTTTGTGCCAGGAATGACTCCAATCAGCGGAGAGTTTCCCCCCTAATTCCTGTTAACTCCAGTTTTGCTAGAATGGGGCCACACTCAATGAAATGCAACCTTGATTTCACCTCTTGAGTTCAGTTCTTTTGTCGATGTTTGACCTAAGGCTGTAATTAGGTCAGCAGCTGAGTGAGCATGGCAGAACCCATATATTCAAGTGTATTCGACATTTTGGGAAGGATAGGAGCAAAGGAAAAAGTTTATTCATTTATTTATTAGTGTCACAAGTAAGGCTTACATTAACACTGCAATGAAGTTACTGTGAAAATCTCCTCGTTGCCACACTTTGGCACCTGTTAGGGTACACTGAGGAAGAATTTAGCATGGCCAATGCACTGAACCAGCACATCTTTCGGACTGTGGGAGGAAACCGGAGCACCCGGAGGAAATGCATGCAGACACGGGGAGAACGTGCAGGCTCCGCACAGACGGTCATCCAAGCCGGGAATTGAACCGGCTTGGATGACCGCTGTGAGGCAGCAGTGCTAACCACTGTGCCACCAGTGCGTAGGGTAGTGCTGTTAATAAAGGATTCAGTAGAAAGGATGAAAGAAGAATCAGCAATTATTGGTGGGAGTTGTTTGTAGACCACCAAACAGTAATAGTAATATAGGGCATGGCAGCTCACCATCACCTTCTCTAGGGCAATTAGGGATGGCAATAACTGCCGGCCTGGCGAGCGAGGCCCACACCTGTCGAATGAATAATAAATAAGACTTTAGGCAATTTGAGGTACAGGTAACCAGGGCGGTACAATAATCACGGGGGTCTTCAAACTACATATAGACTGGGCAAATAAGCACTTAGCTGTGGATGACAAATTGCTGGACTATGTACAAGATGGTCTTCCAGAACAATTTGTTGATAGAACAGGCTATTTTAGATCTAGGGCGGAATTTTACTGGCACGTCTGCCCGAGGCACGTACGATCCTGCCTGAAGCCAATTGAGAATGCCGTTTTCCGAGCCTCGCCCGCCCCCAGAATCCGGGCAGGTGTGCCGATAAAATTCCAACCCTAGAGTTGTGAGATGAGAAAGGGCTGATTAATAATCTCATTGTAAAGAAGTATTTAGGGAAGAGTGACCATAATATGATAGAATTTTATACTTTATTTAGGGTCCAAAATCAATCCAAAGCTAGGGACTAGAAAAATTCAATAGATTCCAGAATGGTTCCTGCAGGTTAGAAGATAGTCCGACTATCGGGAGGAAGTGTTAGGTTTTTAGTTTTAGTGAACATAAAGACTGACAAATCCCCAGGGCCTGATGGAATCTATCCAAGGCTGCTCAGGGAAACGAGAGATGAAATCGCTGGGCCTTTGACGCAAATCTTTGTCTCGTCACTAGACGCAGGTGAGGTCCCAGAGGATTGGAGGATAGCTAATGTGGTCCCGTTATTTAAGAAGGGTAGGAAGGATAACCCGGGAAATTATAGGCCGGTGAGCTTGACGTCCGTGGTAGGGAAGTTTTGGAGAGGATTCTTAGAGATAGGATGTATGCGCATTTAGAAAGGAATAAGCTCATTAACGATAGTCAGCATGGTTTTGTGAGAGGGAGGTCATGCCTCACTAACCTGGTGGAGCTTTTTGAAGAAGTGACTAGAATGGTTGATGAGGGAAGGGCCGTGGATGTCGTCTATATGGACTTTAGTAAAGCGTTTGACAAAGTCCCTCATGGTAGGTTGGTGCAAAAGGTTGGATCTCATGGGATAAAGGGGGAGGTGGCTAGATGGGTGGCTTGGTCACAGAAGACAGAGGGTGGTAGTGGAAGGGTCTTTTTCCGGCTGGATGCCTGTGACTAGTGGTGTTCCGCAGGGCTCTGTATTGGGACCTCTGCTGTTTGTGATTTATATAAACGATCTGGAAGAAGGTGTAACTGGGGTGATCAGTAAGTTTGCGGACGACACGAAAATGGCTGGACTTGCAGATAGTGAGGAACATTGTCAGAGGCTACAGAAGGATATAGATAGGCTGGAAATTTGGGCAAAGAAATGGCAGATGGAGTTCAATCCTGATAAATGCGAAGTGATGCATTTTGGTAGAAATAATGTAGGGAGGAGCTATACGATAAATGGCAGAACCATAAAGGGTGTAGATACGCAGAGGGACCTGGGTGTGCAAGTCCACAGATCCTTGAAGGTGACGTCACAGGTGGAGAAGGTAGTGAATAAGGCATATGGCATGCTTGCCTTTATAGGACGGGGCATAGAGTATAAAAGTTGGGGTCTGATGTTGCAGTTGTATAGAACGTTGGTTCGACCGCATTTGGAATACTGCACCCAGTTCTGGTCACCACACTACCAGAAGGACGTGGAGGCTTCAGAGAGAGTGCAGAGGAGGTTTACCAGGATGTTGCCTGGTGTGGAAGGGCTTAGTTATGAGGAGAGATTGGGTAAACTAGGGCTGTTCTCACTGGAAAGACGGAGGATGAGGGGTGACCTAATAGAGGTGTATAAAATTATGAAAGGCATAGATAGGATGAACGGTGGGAAGCTTTTTCCCAGGTCGGTGGTGACGTTCATGAGGGGTCATAGGTTCAAGGTGAGAGGGGGGAGGTTTAACACGGATATCAGAAGGACGTATTTTACACAGAGGGTGGTGGGAGCCTGGAATGCGCTGCCGGGCAAGGTGGTGGAGGCGGACACACTGGGAACGTTTAAGACTTATCTAGATTAGGTTGATTGGCCAGGTTAAAAATTGCCCCTTAGAGTCCTGAGATGCGTAGGTTAGAGGGATTAGCGGGTAAATATGTGGGGGTAGGGCATGGGTGGGATTGTGGTCGGTGCAGACTCGATGGGCCGAATGGCCTCCTTCTGCACTGTAGGGTTTCTATGATTTCTATGATTTCTAGATAGCCACATGAACGGAATGGGAATGGAGGGATACAAAAGAATGGTCTAGTTTGGGCCAGGGAGCGGCGCGGGCTAGGAGGGCCGAAGGGCTGTATTGTTCTTTGTTTGTTCTTATTTAATCCCACTGTTTAAGAAAGGAGGAAGAGAGAAACTGGGGAACTTGAGTCCTGCATTTTCTCCACTACTCATATCAGGCTAACAGGTCTGTATTTCCCCATTTTCTCTCTACCTCCTTAGTACCCATTTAATGTCATGTAAATATTGTGGCTCTAAGAGCAATTTAGAAGCTGGAAATTCTGCAGTGATTATTTGAGCTCCTGACTGGGTGGCGCGGTGGCACAGCAGTTATCACTGCTGCCTCACAATGCCAGGGACCCGGGTTCGATTCCGGCCTCAGGTCACTGTCTGTTTGGAGTCACAGAGTCATAGATGTTTACAGCATGGAACAGGCCCTTCAGCCCAACTTGTCCATGCCGCCCTTTTTTTTAAAACCCCTGAGCTAATCCCAATTGCCCTCATTTGGCCCATATCCCTCTATACCCATCTTACCCATGTAACTGTCTAAATGCTTTTTAAAAGAAAAATTGTACCCGCCTCTACTCTACCTTTGGCAGCTTGTTCCAGACACTCACCACCCTCTGTGTGAAAAAAGTACCCCTCTCGACACTTTTGTATCTCTCCCCTCTCACCTTAAATCTATGCCCTCTAGTTTTAGACACCCTTACCTTTGGGAAAAGATACTGACTATCTACCTTATCTATGCTCCTCATTATTTTATAGGCCTCTATAAGGTCACCCCTCAGCCTCCTAAGCTCCAGAGAAAAAAGTCTATCCAGCCTCTCCTTATAACTCAAACCATCAAGTCCCAGTTGCTTCCTAGTAAATCTTTTCTGCACTCTTTCTAGTTTAATAATATCCTTTCTATAATAGGGTGACCAGAACTGCACACAGTATTCCAAGTGTGGCCTTACTAATGTCTTGTACAACTTCAACAAGACATCCCAACTCCTTATTCAATGTTCTGACCGATGAAACCAAGCATGCCGAATGCCTTCTTCACCACTCTGTCCACCTGTTACTCCACTTTCAAGGAGCTATGAACATGTACCCCTAGATCTCTTTGTTCTGTAACTCTCCCCAACGCCCTACCATTAACTGAGTAAGCCCTGCCCTGGTTCAATCTACCAAAATGCATCACCTCGTATTTGTCTAAATTAAACTCCATCTGCCATTCATCAGCCCACTGGCCCAATTGATCAAGATCCCGTTGCAATTGGAGATAACTTTCTTCACTGTCCACTATGCCACCAATCTTGGTGTCATCTGCAACTTACTAACCATGCCATGGTGTTTGCACCTTCTCCCTGTGTCTGCGTGGGTATCCTCCAGGTGCTCCGCTTTCCTCCCACACTCCAAAGATGTGTGGGTTGGGTTGATTGGCCATGCTAAATTGCCCCTTAGTGTCAGGGAAACTAGCTAGGGTAAATGCATGTGGTTACGGGGACAGCAACTGGGTGGGATTGTGGTCAGTGCAGAGTTGATGGGTCAAATGGCCTCCTTCTGCACTGTCGGGATTCTATGATTCTTTGACTCCCCAAAGCATGACAACAATCTACAAGGCTCAAGTCAGGAGTGAGATGAAATGCTCTCCACTTGACTGGATGAGTGCAGCTCACAAACACTCAAGAAGCCTTACACAATTACACAAGCCCTTGGCGGGTTGGATCAAGGAAAACCTCAAGGCTTTTTACTCTTATGTGAGGAATAAAAGAATGACCAGGGTGAGGTTAGGGCCGGTCAAGGACAGTAGTGGGAACTTGTGTATGGAGTCAGTAGAGATAGGCGAGGTGATGAATGAATACTTTTCTTCAGTGTTCACCAAGGAGAGGGGCCATGTTTTTGAGGAAGAGAAGGTGTTACAGGCTAATAGGCTGGAGGAAATAGATGTTCGGAGGGAGGATGTCCTGGCAGTTTTGAATAAACTGAAGGTCGATAAGTCCCCTGGGCCTGATGAAATGTATCCTAGGATTCTTTGGGAGGCAAGGGATGAGATTGCAGAGCCTTTGGCTTTGATCTTTGGGTCCTCGCTGTCCACGGGGCTGGTAGTCATGATGTGGAGATGCCGGCGTTGGACTGGGGTAAACACAGTAAGAAGTTTAACAACACCAGGTTAAAGTCCAACAGGTTTATTTGGTAGCAAAAGCTTGTGTGGCTTTTGCTACCAAATAAACCTGTTGGACTTTAACCTGGTGTTGTTAAACTTCTTACGGGGCTGGTGCCAGAGGACTGGAGAGTGGCGAATGTTGTTCCTCTGTTTAAGAAAGGGAATATAAATGACCCTGGTAATTATAGACCGGTTAGTCTTACTTCGGTGGTTGGTAAATTGATGGAAAAGGTCCTTAGAGATGGGATTTACGACCATTTAGAAAGATGCGGATTAATCCGGGATAGTCAGCACGGATTCGTGAAGGGCAAGTCGCGCCTCACAAATTTGATTGAATTTTTTGAGGAGGTAACTAAGTGTGTTGATGAAGGTAGGACAGTTGATGTCATATACATGGATTTTAGTAAGGCGTTTGATAAGGTCCCCCATGGTCGGCTTATGATGAAAGTGAGGAGGTGTGGGATAGAGGGAAAGTTGGCCGATTGGATAGGTAACTGGCTGTCTGATCGAAGACAGAGGGTGGTGGTCGATGGAAAATTTTCGGATTGGAGGCAGGTTGCTAGCGGAGTGCCACAGGGATCAGTGCTTGGTCCTCTGCTCTTTGTGATTTTTATTAATGACTTAGAGGAGGGGGCTGAAGGGTAGATCAGTAAATTTGCTGATGACACCAAGATTGGTGGAGTAGTGGATGAGGTGGAGGGCTGTTGTAGGCTGCAAAGAGACATAGCTAGAATGCAAAGCTGGGCTGAAAAATGGCAAATGGAGTTTAACCCTGATAAATGTGTGGTGATTCATTTTGGTAGGACTAATTTAAATGTGGATTACAGGGTCAAAGGTAGGGTTCTGAAGACTGTGGAGGAACAGAGAGATCTTGGGGTTCATATCCACAGATCTCTAAAGGTTGCCACTCAAGTGGATAGAGCTGTGAAGAAGGCCTATAGTGTGTTAGCTTTTGTTAACAGGGGGTTGGAGTTTAAGAGCCGTGGGGTTATGCTGCAACTGTACAGGACCTTGGTGAGACCGCATTTGGAATATTGTGTGCAGTTCTGGTCACCTCACTATAAGAGGGATGTGGAAGCGCTGGAAAGAGTGCAGAGGAGATTTACCAGGATGCTGCCTGGTTTGGAGGGTAGGTCTTATGAGGAAAGGTTGAGGGAGCTAGGGCTGTTCTCTCTGGAGCGGAGGAGGCTGAGGGGAGACTTAATAGAGGTTTATAAAATGATGAAGGGAATAGATAGAGTGAACGTTCAAAGACTATTTCCTCGGGTGGATGGAGCTATTACAAGGGGGCATAACTATAGGGTTCGTGGTGGGAGATACAGGAAGGATATCAGAGGTAGGTTCTTTACGCAGAGAGTGGTTGGGGTGTGGAATGGACTGCCTGCAGTGATAGTGGAGTCAGACACTTTAGGAACATTTAAGCGGTTATTGGATAGGCACATGGAGCACACCAGGATGATAGGGAGTGGGATAGCTTGATCATGGTTTCAGATAAAGCTCAGCACAACATTGTGGGCCGAAGGGCCTGTTCTGTGCTGTACTGTTCTATGTTCTATGTTCTACAATCTAGGATAAAGAGGTTTGCTTGGTTGATACCCCATACACCAACATTAAATTGGTGGCACAGTGATTAGAACTGCTGCCTCACCGTGCCAGGAACCGGGTTCAATTCCGGCCTCAAGTCACTGTCTCTGTGGAGTTTGCACATTCTCTCCATTTCTGCGTGGGTTTCCTCCGGGTGCTCCGGTTTCCTCCCACACTACAAAGATGTGCAGGTTAGGTGGATTGGTAATGCTAAATTGCCCCTTAGTGTCAGGGGATTAGCATGGTAAATACATGAGGTTACGGGGATTGGGCCTGGGTGGGATTGATCTCAGTGCAGGCTCGATGGGCCAAATGGCCTCCTTCTGCACTGTCAGGATTCTATGAAATATTCGCTGCCTTCGCCATTGGTACAATTAATACCATCTGCAGGGGCGGCACGGTGGCACAGTGGTTAGCACTGCTTTCTCACTGCATCAGGACCCAGGTTCAATTCCGGCCTTGGGTCGCTTTCTGTGTGCAGTCTACACATTCTCCCCGTGTCTGCGTGGGTTTCCTCCGGGTGCTCCGGTTTCCTCCCACAGTCCAAATATGTGCTGATTAGCTCAATTGGCCGTGCTCAATTGCCGCTTAGTGTCACAAGACGAGTAGGTTAAGGGGATCAGCCCTGCAATAGGGTGGGGGAGAGGGCCTGGGTAAGACACTCTATCAGAGAGTCGGTGCAGCCTCAATGGACCGAATGTCGGGTTTCTATGTAAGATGCAGTGCAGCAGCTTGACAAGTCTCGTGACAGCATCCTCCAAATACAGGGCCACCCAGAAAGACAAGGCCAAGAGTCGGGTAGGAACACCACCACACGTGTAAGGCCCCCTCCAAGCCACTCACCATCCTGACTTGGAAATATACCGTCGTTCCTTCACTGTTGCCGAGTCTGAATCCTGGGACACAAACCCAAACAGCACTGTGGGAAGTACCTACACCACAAGAATTGCAACGGTTCAAGTAAGCAGCTCACCACCACCTTCACAAGAGGAGTAAGGGATGGGTAACAAGTTCTGGCCCTGTCAGCGACTCTCCCATTCTATCAATAAAAAAGTAAAATAGATAGATAGAGTGAACGTTAAAAGACTATTTCCTCGGGTGGATGGAGCTATTACAAGGGGGCATAACTATAGGGTTCGTGGTGGGAGATACAGGAAGGATATCAGAGGTAGGTTCTTTACGCAGAGAGTGGTTGGGGTGTGGAATGGACTGCCTGCAGTGATAGTGGAGTCAGACACTTTAGGAACATTTAAGCGGTTATTGGATAGGCACATGGAGCACACCAGGATGATAGGGAGTGGGATAGCCTGATCTTGGTTTCAGATAAAGCTCGGCACAACATCGTGGGCCGAAGGGCCTGTTCTGTGCTGTACTGTTCTATGTTCTATGTTAAAATCCTTCTAATTCTTGCTCTGTGTGCATCTAGATTCCCCTTAAAAGTATCGATATTATTTGCCTCAGCTGCTCCATTTGATAATGAGTTTCACACACTGTGCTAACATAGAAACATAGAAGATAGGAGCATGACGAAGCCATTTGGCCCCTTGAGCCTGCTCCGCCATTCATTACGATCATGGCTGATCGTCCAACTCAATAGTCTAATCCAGCTTTCTCCCCATAACCTTTGATCCCATTCGC
Organism: Mustelus asterias; assembly: GCF_964213995.1. NCBI lineage: Eukaryota > Metazoa > Chordata > Chondrichthyes > Carcharhiniformes > Triakidae > Mustelus > Mustelus asterias. Next base: position 13,081,763 of record NC_135807.1, read on the forward strand.
CCCAATTTCTATATCCAGCCACCTCTTGAATACATTCAATGTTTTGGCATCAACTACTTCCTGTGGTAATGAATTCCACAGGCTCACCACTCTTTGGGTGAAGAAATGTCTCCTCATCTCCGTCCTAAATGGTCTACCCTGAATCCTCAGACTGTGACCCCTGGTTCTGGACTCCCCCCACCTAAGCAGTACATTGCAATATCATTTATATGTTTCGTAACTCTTTGCTTCACTGATCAAACAACATGGTTCTGCTTGCCCCGTTCACATGTTCCATCATCACTGTCTCAGAAAAATAATATTCTGCCTGACCACAAGATGTCACCGAGTTCCTTACATTAAATATTACCATTAGGATTGTATTCATTGGAGTTTAGAAGAGTGGAGGGAATCTCATCGAAACTTATAAAATTCTAACAGGGTTAGAAAGGATAGCTTCAGAAAGAATTTCCCAATGGTGGGGGGAGTCCAGAACTAGGGGGTCATAGTTTGAGGATAAGGGGTAAACCTTTTAGAACTGAGGTGAGGAGAAATTTCTTCACCCAGAGGGTGGTGAATGTGTGGAATTCATTACCACAGAATGTAATTGAGGCCAAAACATTGTCTGCTTTCAAGAAGAAATTAGAACAAAGAACAAAGAAAATTACAGCACAGGAACAGGCCCTTCAGCCCTCCAAGCCTGCACCAAGCATGCTGCCTGACTTAACTAAAACCCGCTACCCTCCCGGGGACCATATCCCTCTATTCCCATCTCATTCATGTACTTGTCAAGATGCCCCTTAAAAGTCACTACCGTATCCACTTCCACTACCTCCCCCGGCAATGAGTTCCAGGCACCCACTACTCTCTGTGTAAAAAATCTGCCTCGTACATCTCCTTTAAACCTTGCCCCTCACACCTTAAACCTATGCCCCATAGTAATTGACTCTTCCACCCTGGGAAAAAGCTTCTGACTATCCACTCTGTCCATGCCTCTCATAATCTTGTAGACTTCTATCAGGTCTCTCCTCAACCTCCGTCGCTCCAGTGAGAACAAACCAAGTTTCTCCAACCTCTCCTCATAGCTAATGCCCTTCATACCAGGCAACATCCTGGTAAATCTTTTCTGTACCCTCTCCAAAGCCTCCACATCCTTCTGGTAGTGTGGCAACCAGAATTGAACACTATATTCCAAGTGCGGCCTTACTAAGGTTCTATAAAGCGTTCTATAAACATGACTTGCCAATTTTTAAACTCAATACCCCGGCCGATGAAGGCAAGCATGCTGTATGCTTTCTTGACTACCTTCTCCACCTGCATTGCCACTTTCAGTGACCTGTGTACCTGTACACCCAGATCCCTTTGCCTATCAATACTCCTAAGGGTTCTGCCATTTCCTCTATATTCCTATCTGTATTAGACCTTCCAAAATACATTACCTCACATTTGTCCAGATTAAACTCCATCTGCCATCTCTCCGCCCAAGTCTCCAACTGATCTATATCCTGCTGTATCCTCTGATGGTCCTCGTCGCTATCCGCAAATCCACCAACCTTTGTGTCGTCCGCAAACTTACTAATCAATCCAGTTACATTTTCCTCCAAATCATTTATATATATTACAAACAGCAAAGGTCCCAGCACTGATCCCTGAGGAACGCCACTTGTCACAGCCCTCCATTCAGAAACGCATCCTTCCAGTGCTACCCTCTGTCTTCTATGACCGAGCCAGTTCTGTATCCACCTTGCCAGCTCACCTCTCATCCCATGCAACTTCACCTTCTGCACCAGTCTGCCATGAGGGACCTTGTCAAAGGCCTTACTGAAGTCCATGTAGACAACATCCACTGCCCTACCCTCATCAATCATCTTCGTCACTTCCCCTTCACAAAACCATGTTGCCTCTCTCTAACACGTCCACTTATTTCCAAGTAGGAATAAATCCTGTCTCGAAGAATCCTCTCCAATAATTTCCCCACCACTGATGTAAGGCTCACCGGCCTGTAATTACCTGGATTATTCTTGCTACCCTTCTTAAACAAAGGAACAACATTGGCTATTCTCCAATCCTCTGGGACCTCCCCTGAAGAAGGAGCTTATGGCTCCGAAAACTTGAGGCTTTTGCTACCAAATAAACCTGTTGGACTTTAACCTGGTGTTGTAAAACTTCTTACTGTGTTTACCCCAGTCCAATGCTGGCATCTCCACATCATGTCCTCCCCTGTAGCCAGTGAGGACACAAAGATTTCTCTCAAGGCCCCAGCAATTTCCTCTCTTGCCTCTCTCAGTATTCTGGGGTATATCCCATCAGGCCCTGGAGACTTGTCTACCTTGATGTTTCTCAAGAACCCCAATACGTCCTCCTTTTTGATCTCAACATGACTCAAACTATCTACACATTCTTTCCCAGACTCATCATCCACCAAGTCCTTCTCTTTGGTGAATACTGACGCAAAGTACTCATTTAATACCTCGCCCATTTCCTCTGGATCCACACATAGATTCCCTCCCTTGTCCTTGAGTGGGCCAACCCTCTCCCTGGCTACCCTCTTGCTCTTTATATATGTGTAAAAAGCCTTGGGATTTTCCTTAATCCTGCTGGCCAATGCTTTTTCATGACCCCTTTTAGCTCTTCTTACTCCTAGCTTAAGTTTCTTTCTACTTTCCTTGTATTCCACACTTGCTTCGTGTGTTCCCAGCCTCCTAGCTTTGACAGATGCTTCCTTTTTCTCTTTGACTCGGCTCACAATATCTCTCGTTATCCAAGGTTCGCAAAAACTTGCCATTCTTATTAGATATAGCTCTGGGGGCTAAAAGGATCAAGGGATATGGGAGGAAGGGGGGATCAGGTTATTGAATTCGATGATCAGCCATGATCAAAATGAATGGCAGAGCAGGCTCAAAGGGCCGAATGGTCTACTCCTGCTTCTAGTTTCTATGTAAGGAAGACAACACATTTAGCATGAATCAGGCCGATATTCAGGGGGCAGGGCCTATTCCTGCTGGAAAGGCTGGCAGCGTAGCACTGAGCGGGACACTGCCAATCTCCAAATCTCCCCTGCCCCTGCAGCCCCGACACCCCCGGCAGGCCATTGGCCAGCACCAATCAGCCCTGTCATCCCTCCCCTCCCCCACCAATCCCGACTGCAGAGTGGCAGAGGGACCCCCGACCCCCCACCAATCATCCCGAGAGGCCCTGGCCCCCAGTAGGCCCCGCCCCAATAGGCCATATCCCCATGGTACTGAGCGATGCCCGGTGGACAAGCTGTCCCTTGGGCATTGCGACTTTGCCCCTTGGGCAGTGCCGAGGGGCCAGGCTGGGAATTCCCCCCCTTACCCCTGACCTCCTGCGGGGGGGCCTCTACTCCAACGGGGTCAGGCCGCCAGCACCCCATTAGTGAGGAGCTGTTGTAAACCCCGATGGAGTGAAACACTCCTGGCCGGCCAGGGATGGGGGTTGGGGGGGAGGCTAATTACATTTGAATTGGATATCAAATATTCAAATCAGCTCCACGCCAATTTCTGGAAACCTGGCGGCCGGAGACCATCAGAGGCCGTGGTGCCCAGCGGGAAGCTCACAACACGGCCTTCGCTGGCGTATCCCAGCGGGCTGGGAGAATCGCCCCAATATTTTTGAATTTCTGCCCACGTGTCTCTTAGGTGTGGATCAATTGCCACCTCGGGAAATTACCTTTAACTAACTCGATTTTGTTGCATTTAAGGTGCAAAATGCAACCCATTTGGATATAGATAGGGGCAAAACCCTGCTGGGTGTCTTAGGAATGTCTATGGAAGACGGAAGTTAAGGGAACAGAGACCAAGAAGCTGAACAAGGTGCTGTTCATGAGAATTTAAGGGAAAAGCAGATAGTTGCGGCACGATGGCACAGTGAGGCACTGCTGCCTCACAGCGGGGACCTCTGTTCGATTCCCGGCTTGGGTCACTGTCTGTGTGGAGTCTGCACATTCTCCCCGTGTCTGCGTGGGTTTCCTCCGGGTGCTCCGGTTTCCTCCCACCGTCTGAAAGACGTGCTGGTTAAGTGCATTGATCACGCTAAATTCACCCTCAGTGTACCCGAACAGGCGCCGGAGTGTGGCGACTAGGGGATTTTCACAGTAACTTCATTGCAGTGTTAATGTAAGTCTACTTGTGACACGAATAAAGAAACTTAAATTTAAAGATTTTAAGTGGAAAAGCGGACTACAGAGGTAAATCAAACCTTTGGGTGCCATCTTAATATAATCTGGGAATCGATTAACGAAGCAATTGTGAAGAATTTGTGCGACAATCCAGGGAAAAGAATGTGTAGGAAGCGTTGGAAGGAAGATGTAATTTGACTTATGCTCCCTCTCCCATTTGGGGTAATTTAGATTTCCAAGTATTCTGGACCAGAGTTCTGATACTTGTAAGGTTTGGGGATTCATTAGGTTGATTTGATTTGATTTAATATTGTCACATACAACGACAAGTATTGTTTCTTGCTCACTGTACAGACAGAGCATCCCGTTCATAGAGAAGGAAAGGAGAGAGTGCAGAATGTAGTGTTACAGTCATAGCTAGGGTGTAGAGAAAGATCAAAAAATATAAGGTAGGTCCATTCAAAAGTCTGACAGCAGCAGGAAAGAAGCTATTCTTGAGTTGGTTGGTATGTGACTTCAAACTTTTGTATCTTTTTCCCGACGGAAAAAGGTGGACGAGAGAATGTCCGGGGTGCGGGAGGTCCTTAGTTATGCTGGCTGATTTGCCGAGGCAGTGGGAAGTGTAGACAGAGGCCAGAATTTTACCGACGCACCTGCCCCAATTCCGGAGGTGGGCGAGGCTCGGAGAACGACATTCTCCATTGGCCTCGGCCAGGATCGTACGAACCTCAGGCGGACGTGCCGGTAAAATTCCACCCAGAGTCAATGGATGGGAGGCTGGTTTGTGTGATGGATTGGGCTACATTCACGACCTTTTGTAGTTTCTTGCGGTCTTGGGCAGAGCAGGAGCCGTACCAAGCTGTGATGCAACCAGAAAGAATGCTTTCTATGGTGTATCTGTAAAAGTTGGTGAGAGTCGTAGCTGACATGCCAAATTTCCTTAGTCTTCTGATAAAGTAAAGGCATTGGTGGGGCTTTCTTAACTACAGTGTTGGCATGGGGGGACCAGGACAGGTTGTTGTTGATCTGGACATCTAAAAACTTGAAGCTTTCGACTGTTTCTACTTCGTCCCCCTTGATGTAGACAGGGGCATGTTCTCCTCTACGTTTCCTGAAGTTGGTGACAATCTCCTTCGTTTTGTTGACATTGAGGGAGAGATCCTCACTAGCACCAATGGTTCCAGGATGTGTTTATCATAAGCAGCTGGAAATAAGACCTCTGGGAAGTTCTAAACATTTGCAAACCATGTACAACAATGTACAAGGACAGGTAAGCATGAGGCTCCTTCTGAAGGCATCTCTCTCTCTGAGCTCTGGTCACACATGATCTGACATCACCGATAATGTATATTAACTACTAAACCTTAACTTTACACATATAGCATGGACAAATATGAAAGAAGATCCCACATGCAGCAACATAATAACTGATTGGATATTCTATTTTTAGTGTTGTTGATTGAGGGATATATGTTGGTCAGGACAGAGGGAAGAATTGTCCTCCTCATTAACTCAGACCACGGGACATTTCACATCTCCCTGAATGACAGCCAGAGTTTAGAATCAAATCCAAAAGACAGATGTCGATGCCACCTTGCACTTGTGGGAATGATAACTGCGAACTATCCTGTACTTTCCCACCAGCTCCTGGAGATTCCATGGGGAATGCGAGGAAATCCTGGCAAAGCACTGCGTCTGGGGGCTAACTCATGCAGGAATGCACCAGAGCCTGACCGATGTTGCAGAAGTCTCCAACTGCAGCCTGAAATAGCCCTGATGTGGAGGAGGCCAGGACCGCAGCGATCGTAACTGCCACAAGAATGCCCTGTGCCAGCTGTGTCTAAAGAAACAGGAGGCAGAGTAGACCACCCTTGAGAATAGGGTGGATAGAGTAGGCCCCTTGAGAATAGAGTAGGCCCCTTGAGAATGTTCCACCACCATTCAATTAGTCACGGCTGAACTTTCACATCAAGCCCACTTTCTCACCCTCAGCCTTCTGTGGGACCAGTAGCTGACCCCTGAAGATCCCCACTTGTCTCTGTAGCTTCTCCTGTCGCTGTACTTCCTACTGCCAATAAAGGGTGCCCAATGTTCCTCTAATTTATTTATTTATTCTTTCATGAGATATGGGTGTTGCGAGCAAGGTCACCATTTATTGCTCTTCCCCAACCATCCTTGAACTGAATGGCTCACTTGGTCATTTCAGAGTCCACCTCATGCCTTGGGTCTGGTGTCACAGGGCAGCCAAACCAAATCAGGACAGTAGATTTCCTTCGCTAAAAACACCGTTGTGAACAATCAGTGATTGTTGTCATGGCCACCATTACTGAGACCAATTTTAAATTTCAGATTTATTAATTGAATTTACATTCCACCAGCTACTGGAACAAAGAAAATCACAGCACAGGAACAGGCCCTTCGGCCCTCCAAGCCTGCACCAACCACGCTGCCCCGTCTGAACTAAAACCCCTCTACCTTTCTGGGGACCATATCCCTCCATTCCCATCCTATTCATGCATTTGTCAAGACGCCCCTTAAAAGTCAGAGCAGGGTCATCTGGACTCGAAACGTTGGCTCTATTCTCTCTCCATAAATGCTGTCAGACCTGCTGAAATTTTCCAGCATTTATCTGTTTTTGTTTCAGATTCCAGCATTCGCAGTATTTTGCGTTTACCCCCAAAACAATAACCTGAGCCTCTGGAGTGCCGGTCCAGTGACATTGCGATTATGTCACCGCCTCCCCAAATATACAATGGCCTGAATTTTTGCCCCTCGCCATCTGAAGAGTCAGCAGAGAGCACGTCCCTTCCAACACCAGAAGGGCCCATTTCCATACTGTAAAGCTCTATGGGGGTGATCTGAGTGGCTCGCCACACTGATCGGCCAGCCAGTCAGATCGGCTGAGAGGTGGACAATTGGGTTCACGCCCAGTCTTTTGCCTCTTGCAATGTTACCAGCACTGTTCTGCCAGCAAAATCATCTTCATACCAGACTTAATTTAAATATAACTAGTGAGTCCTGGACACTATTGTCTGCGCTCATTTGCCCTTACATGCTCCCCAGTCGAGGTCTTCACCGGCGAGGATCACTTGAGGTCCCCACCACCTGATTTGTTGGCCTTGTCAGTGGAAACGGAGTCCATTGAAGCCCCCCCCGGTGGGCAGGTGCAGGCCAGGCACTGCCAGTTGAGCACTCTGGCACTGCTCACCAGGCTCTGACGTGGGGGTGGAAAGGGGGGAGCTTTGCATCAGCGTTGGGCGGTGATCGCGGGGGTGGAAGTGGTGATTGGCCGGGGCAGTGATTGGCTGGGAGATCAGGGCGCCTGCACGATGGTGCCCAGAGAGCTCAGCAGCTGGCTTTCCGCCCCCTCCCCCTGCTTGCGAAAATTGCATTGTGGTTCTTTTTTTCAAGTAAGTGCTGTACAATTGGCAGCTCATCCAGAACATGGGCGCGATTCTCTCCTTTTTCACACTTGTTCGGCAAGATCTCTCCCTATGACTACATGAATGCTCATTAACAGGGGAACAGACCAGAATCTTGTGCCATTTCCAAATCTACTTCCCCGTCAATGGGAATTTACGCCATTCAGTTGCCCAACTTGAGCAAGGTGGTACGGCCCCGGTGAAGGAGATTTATCGGAATGGAAACGTCACGGTTTATATGAACACTTGATGCTGGAGGAGGCAGCAGTAAGATCAGCACAAATAAGATGGAAGTTTCAGAGCACCCACTTTCATAGCATTCCTGACCAGCTGCCACCCTACATTTCGGGGATAACCTTTCACCCCTTGTTTGAGTCAAAGGGCATGAACTGAAGAATAGGAAATATCCTGCAATGTTGCTTGGCTTCACAACTCCACAGTGAAGACAGAACATGCTGGAAATGCTTAGCTTTTTTTTGTGTTTATTTATTAGTATCACAAATAGGCTTACACTAACACTGCAATGAAGTTACTGTGAAAATCCCCTGGTCACCACACTCCAGCGCCTGTTCGGGTACACGGAGGAGCAATTTAGCACGGCCAATGCACCCTAACCAGCACGCCTTTCAGACTGTGGGAGGAAACTGGAGCACCCGGAGGAAACCCACGCAGACACGAGGAGAACGTGCAAACTCCACACAGACAGTGACCCAAGCCGGGAATCGAACCTGAGTCCCTGGCGCTGTGAGGCAGCAGGGCTAACCACTGTGCCACCGTGCCGCCCTATCTGTTCCCAGGGTTCACCTTGCAGGTCATTGACCTTTCAACAGAACTGGGGAAAGTTAGAGATGTAATAGGTTTAGGGGGTGAGTGAGAGGGCGGCAATTGTCAGGAATTTAGAGAGCAGAAGAGATCTAATGACAAAAGATTTCATCCTGTGAAGGAACAGTCCAGTTTTGGTAGATACCAAGATCCAAGAACAAAGAACAATACAGCACAGGAACAGGCCTTTCGGCCCTCCAAGCCTGTGCCACACCCTGGTCCAAACTAGACCATTCTTTTGTATCCCTCAATTCCCACTCTGTTCATGTGGCTATCTAGATAAGTCTTAAACGTTCCCAGTGTGTCCGCCTCCACCACCTTGCCCAGCAGCGCATTCCAGGCCCCCACCACCCTCTGTGTAAAATACATCCTTCTGATATCCGTGTTAAACCTCCCCGCACCTCACCTTGAACCTATGACCCCTCGTGAACGTCACCACCGATCTGGGAAAAAGCTTCCCACCGTTCACCCTATCTATGCCTTTCATAATTTTATACACCTCTATTAGGTCACCCCTCATCCTCCGTCTTTCCAGTGAGAACAACCCCAGTTTACCCAATCTCTCCTCATAACTAAGCCCTTCCATACCAGGCAACATTCTGGTAAACCTCCTCTGCACTCTCTCTAAAGCCTCCACGTCGTCTGGTAGTGTGGTGACCAGAACTGGGCACAGTATTCCAAATGCGGCCAAACCAACGTTCTATACAACTGCAACATCAGGCCCCAACTTTTATACTCTATGCCCCGTCCTATAAAGGCAAGTATGCCATATGCCTTATTCACTACCTTCTCCACCTGTGACGTCAACTTCAAGGATCTGTGGACTTGCACACCCAGGTCCCCCTGCGTATCTACACGCTTTATGGTTCTGCCATTTATCGTATAGCTCCCCCCTACGTTAGTTCTACCAAAATGCATCACTTCGCATTTATCTGGATTGAACTCCATCTGCCATTTCTTTGCCCAAATTTCCAGCCTATCTATATCCTTCTGTAGCCTCTGACAATGTTCCTCACTATCTGCAAGTCCAGCCATTTTCGTGTCGTCCGCAAACTTACTGATCACCCCAGTTACACCTTCTTCCAGATCGTTTATATAAATCACAAACAGCAGAGGTCCCAATACAGAGCCCTGCGGAACACCACTAGTCACAGGCATCCAGCCGGAAAAAGACCCTTCCACTACCACCCTCTGTCTTCTGTGACCAAACCAGTTCTCCACCCATCTAGCCACCTCCCCCTTTATCCCATGAGATCCAACCTTTTGCACCAACCTACCAAAAGGGAATTTCTTGTAAATCCATTCATGGGATGTGGGCTTCGCTGGCTAGGCCGGGATTTATTGCCCATCCTTAATCGCCCTTGAGAAGGTGGTGATGAGCTGCCTTCGTGAACCGGTGCAGCCCCTGAGGTGTAGGTACACCCATCGGGCTGTTAGAGAGGGAGTTCCAGGATTTTGACCCAGTGACAATGAGGGAACAGCGATATATTTCCAAGCCTGGTCGGTGTGCGGCTTGGACGGGAACCTCCAGGTGGTGGTGTCCCCATGTGCCTACGCCCTCGTCCTTCTCGGTTGTCGTGGTCATGGGTCTGGAAGAAATCAGAAAGAGATGAAGGTGAACAGGGTAAAAGAGACAAGCAGAAATCCTGTCAGAGAGCAGAGCTTTATCAAGGTGGGCATTCCTGGAAGAGAAATGGCAGTGAATTAAACACTAACCCAAAAGCAAAATACTTTGGATGATCGTAGAATCATAAAACTTCCTCGTTAGTACAGCAACTTCCTCTTTAGTGTAGTGGTTGGTATCACGCAGGAGACCAGGGTCCCATTTGCCAACGCGAAGCTGCCAAGTTCCATGACACCACGGCGGCAGCATCTGGTTAACAGGGCGGCGGTGGCACAGTGGTTGGCACTGCTGCCTCACAGCGCCAGGGACCCGGATTCAATTCTCGGCTTGGGTCACTGTCTGTGTGGAGTTTGCACATTCTCTCCGTGTCTGTGTGGGTTTCCTCCGGATGCTCTGGTTTCCTCCCACAGTCCAAAAGATGTGCTCGTTAGAGGTATTGGCCGTGCTAAATTGCCCCTCAATGTACCCGAATAGGCGCCGGAGTGTGGCGACAAGAGGATTTTCACAGTAACTTCATTGCACTGTTAATGTAAACCTACTTGTGACAATAATAGGTAAACTTGAAAACGTTAAATCCTACAGAAGAGGCTGTTTAGCCCGTCAATTCTTTACCGACTCTCTGGCAGAGTATCTTAACCAGGCCCTCTCCCCCACCCTATCCCCGTGACCCCACACATTTAACACAGCCAATCCACCTAACCATCTTGGGACACTAAGGGGCAATTTAGCATGGCCAATCCACCTCAGCTGCACATCTTTGGACCGTGGGAGGAAACCGGAGCATGCAGAGGAAACTCACGCAGACACGGAGAGAATGTGCAAACTCCACACAGACAGTGACCCAAGGCCAGAATTGGACCCAGGTCCCTGGTGCAGAGGTAGCAATGCTGTGTCACCCATATTAAATTTTATTTAAAAGTTCCAGCATCGACAGTTTTTGCTTTTACAATTCCAAAGTAATTTCGGGACAGTCAGTGTTTTTTAAGACGGAGGCTGATGAGAAAGGCAGGAATATCAGTGAACCGACGGTGTATGACTTGTTTGCTTTTGGTATGCTATTACCCACTGATGGTTTTATGGGTCCATGGTGAAATATAGGGAAGGACATGAAATCACAAACAAGGTCTGCTGAGCTCAGAAGGGGGAAGGGTTTAACCATCCTCCCCCTTATCATGAAAAAAAATCGCATCATATTACACTAAACGTCATCTGTCTCTCTTGGCTTCTGAGTGCAGCCCATGTATTAAAAAGCTCAGTTCACTTCTACTGATCGGTGGGATACATTCAAATCTTCGCTCTTCACTTTTGAGTATGTGAGACTAAGCTTTCCAAATGGAGAGAGACGAGGAGCAAAACAGCTTCATCGACACATGGCGAGGTACTAAATTTTATCCATTTTTATTGAAGAAACTTTCTGGTCAATGAGTTGACGGAGGTGAGTCAGTTGCATCTGTAACCTCGGAATTTATGCTGTTTTATGCACATTACAGCTTTTAGGCTGTTGTTACTATTTACCAAAGAACAAACAAAGTACAATACAGCACAGGAACAGGCCCTTCGGCCCTCCAAGCCTGCACCGATCATGTGTTCCTAACTAGACCATCCGTTTGTATCCCTCTATTCCCAGTCTGTTCATGTGGCTATCTAGATAAGTCTTAAATGATCCTAGCGTGTCTGCCTCAACCACCTTGCTTGGTAGTGCATTCCAGGCCCCCACCACCCTCTGTGTAAAATACGTTCCCCGCATATCTGTATTGAACCTTGCCCCCCTTACCTTGAACTTGTGACCCCTTGTGTTTGTCATTTCTGACCTGGGAAAAAGCTTCCAACTGTTCACCCTATCTATGCCCTTCATAATTTTATAAACTTCTATTAGGTCGTCCCTCAACCTCCGTCTTTCCAGGGAGAACAATCCCAGTTTACTCAATCTCTCCTCATAGCTAATACCCTCCATACCAGGCAATATCCTGGTAAACCTTTTCTGCACTCTCTCCAAAGCCTCCACGTCCTTCTGGTAGCGTGGCGACCAGAACTGGATGCAGTATTCCAAATGTGGCCTAACTAGCATTCTATATACCTGCAACATCATATGCCAACTTTTATACTCTATGCCCCGTCCAATAAAGGCAAGCATGCCATATGCCTTCTTCACCACCTTTTCCACCTGTGCTGCCACCTTTAAGGATCTGTGGACTTGCACACCCAGATCCCTCTGTGTGTCTATACTCCTGATGGTTCTGCCATTTATTGTATAGCTCCGCCCTGCATTAGCTCCACCAAAATACATCACTTCGCATTTATCTGGATTAAATTCCATCTGCCATTTCTCCGCCCAATTTTCCAGCCTATCTATATCCTGCTGTATTCTCTGACAATGCTTATCATAATCCGCAAGTCCAGCAATCTTTGTGTCGTCCGCAAACTTACTAATCAGACCAGCTACATCTTCTTCCAAATCATTTATATATATCACAAAACAGCAGAGGTCCCAGTACAGAGCCCTGCGGAACACCACTAGTCACAGACCTCCAGTCAGAAAAAGACCCCTCCACTGCTATCCTCTGTCTTCTATGGCCAAGCCAGTTCTGTACCCATCTCTAGCTGGCTCACCTTTGATCCCGTGAGATTTAACCTTTTGCACCAGCCTGCCATGAGGGACCTTGTCAAATGCTTTACCAAAATCCATGCAGATGACATCCATGGCCCTTCCCTCATCAATCATTTTTGTCACCTCCTCAAAAAAACCGAACTTTGTTAGCAGCAGTTTGACAGGTAGGGATCACCGCGAGTGCGTGCCATGTGCCTCCTTATTCCCAGCCAGCTATAAACTTGTTTCATGTTCAGCTCCACCCCACCCAAGGGTTGGTGAGAAAGCTTCAGAATATTTTATTACAGTCGCGTAGGAAAGCTGAAACTCCCACTTGTGAATGTTCAGCTTCATGCTGATGTGACAATGCATTTATAGAAGGGTTTTGTTCAGGCCTTGCGGATGCACAGGCTCTGTTTCCTGTCAGCGTCGATTATGTTCAAAAACTTCCATGTTCTCACTTTAACAATATCAACATTGGCAGCAGGATGGAAAGTGGCAGGGGTGGCACGGTGGTACAGTAATTAGCACTGCTGCCTCACAGCGCCAGGGATCTGAGTTTAATTCCAGCCTCGGGTCACTGTCTGTGTGGAGTTTGCATGTTCCCCCCGTGTCTGCGTGGGTTTCCTCTGAGTGCTCCGGTTTCCTCCCACAGTCTGAAGGGCGCACGGGTTAAGTGGATTGTCCATACTAAATTGCCCCTTGGTGTCTAAAAATGTGCAGGTTAGGTGGATTAACCACAGTAAGTGTGTGAGGTTACCGGATAGGGTGAGGGTGGGCCTGGCTAAGAAGCTCCTTCGGAGATTCAGTGCAGGCTCGATGGGCTGAATGGCCTCCTTCTGCCCTGTAGGGATTCTATGATCTATAACAGTGCACAACATTAAACTGAGGTCTGTCTGACCTCTTGGCTGGACATGGAAGGTCCAATGGCACTATTTATCGGAAGAGCAGGGATGTTCTCGGTGGTGTTCTGGTTAACTCAGTTTCCCTCAACCAAAACCAGAAAGAACAGGTTATCCACTCATTAATCTCTTGTTGTGTGTGGGATCTTTCGGTGCGCAGATTTCCCGGCTGTGTTTTCCTACCAGTGGCTATATTTCAAAAAATATTTCATTGGCAGTAAAGATCTTTGGGACATCCTAAAGTTGTGTAAGGCACCATATAGATGCACAGCTTTCTTTCTCTACATTCAGAGAACCGCCTATCACTTCAAACCCCTGAACGTTCTGCCTTCCTTGTACCCTTTCAGTGCTGGGACAGCGAAGCCCCATTATTGATAGGCCATGTGTACGCTGGAAATATGTAACCAAGACCCCTGTCTACAGAAGTATCCATCCTGTAATCATACAGTGCCTTTCCTTGACAATGTTGCAATCGGAACCCTTCCTACACGCTCTGCCAGGAGTCATTCTTTCTTTGTGAACCCAAGATACACGTAAAACCTTATCTTCCACATTCTGTCCTTCCTCTGACAACCGCCTTGCTTTTAAAAACCCAAGGTAGGTGTCTCCGACTTGTTGATTCATAACATTTCTTCCCTCAGCCTTGGTGCCTGCACTGTGCCTCCCGACCCTTTCACCCTGGTATCTCAGTAACATTCAAAAGTATAAGTTGCTGCTGTTATCTGGGGCTCTGTCACAAGGGGGAAGCTGCAAACCCTCCTCAGAGCTTCTTGTTTAGAACATTGTGCTGCGTGTCAGTGCGGTATATCTGGATGTATAATTGGATTAACCCTGGCATTAATGTTCCTCAAACAAATCCAAACACATTATCCTCATTGACACTCCCTCTCGGCAGCCGTGCGCTGTTTTCTTTTCCAGCACAACGGTGATTTACATCAAATTACACAGAGCACAGAAATAGGCCATTCGGCCCAACTGGTCTAGACTGGTGGTCATGTTCCACATCATCACATTCAGCTATGAAGAGAGGCTGGCTGGGCTGAGGTTGTTTTCCCCCATAGTAGAGGGGTCACTAACCAGGGGGTTAGTAAGGTAAGCGGCAGGAGATTTAGAGGGGATCTGAGGAAAAATATTTTCACCCAGAGGGTGGTGGGAATCTGGAACTCACTGCCTGGAAGGGTGGTAGAGACGGGAACCCTCGGAACATTTAAAAAGCATTTAGATAAGCACTTGAAACACCACAGCATACAAGGCTATGGACCAAGTGCTGGAAAATGGGATTAGAGTAGATAGGTGTTTGATGGCCACCCAGATGTGAACAGCTGCCACTCTGCAACAGCGATCTGGGGGTGGGAGGGGAACCAGCTGCCGCTCTGCAACAGTGATTGGAGGGGGGGTCACCAGCTACCGCTCTACAACCGGCGATTGGCCGGTCCGTGCACGAAAGGGGGGTATTCAGCGGCAAAGCCCCTCGTGGGCCAGCTATTGCTGGGGAATGCTGTAACTCTCAGACCTGTTCACCCAGCACAGAGATCTGCACATGCGCACCCTCTGCTGCTATCTGCTGGCTTTCCTGCGAGGTAGGCCCCACTCCTCCCCCTGCTGGTGAGAAACAAGTTTGGCCTCTTTTTTTTTGACAGAGTCAGGTAAGATTCGATTTTTATCTCACCTGAAAAAACAATGTGATTCTTTCCCATTTTCATGCTCAGTTGAACATAGAACATAAAACATAGAACATTACAGCGCAGTACTAGCCCTTCGGCCCTCAAAGCTGCGCCGACTAGTGAAACCAATCTAAAGCCCCTCTAACCTACACTATTCCAATATCATCCATATGTTTATCCAATGACCATTTAAATGCCCTTAATGTTGGCGAGTCTACTACTGCTGCAGGCAGGGCATTCCACGCCCTTACTGCTCTCTGAGTAAAGAACCTACCTCTGACATCTGTCCGATATCTATCACCCCTCAATTTAAAGCTACGTCCCCTCGTGTTAGCTATCACCATCCGAGGAAAAAGGCTTTCACTATCCGCCCTATTTAATGCTCTTATCATCTTGTATGCCTCTATTAAGTCACCTCTTAACCTTCTTCTCTCTAACGAAACAACCTCAAGTCCCTCAGCCTTTCCTCATAAGACCTTCCCACCATACCAGGCAACATCCTAGTAAATCTCCTCTGCACCCTTTCCAATGCTTCCACATCCTTCCTATAATGCAGTGACCAGAACTGTACACAATACTCCAAGTGCGGCCGCACCAGAGTTTTGTACAGCTGCAACATGACTTCCTGGCTCCGAAACTCAATCCCTCTACCAATAAAAACTAACACTCCGTATGCCTTCTTAACAACCCTATCAACCTGGGTGCCAACTTTCAGGGATCTATGCACATGGACACCGAGATCTCTCTGTTCATCCACACTACCAAGTATCTTACCATTAGCCCAGTACTCTGTAATCCTGTTACTCCTTCCAAAGTGAATCACCTCACACTTTTCCGCATTGAGCTCCATTTGCCACCTCTCAGCCCAGCTCTGCAGCTTATCTATGTCCCTCTGTAACCTGCAACAACCTTCCGCACTGTCCACAAATCCACCGACTTTAGTGTCATCCGCAACTTTACTAACCCATCCTTCTACGCCCTCATCCAGGTCATTTATAAAAATGACAAACAGCAGTGGCCCCAAAACAGATCCTTGCGGTACACCACTAGTAACTGAAAATTGGCATTTTTTTTTGGCAAGATCGCCCCCATAGAGTGTGTCAGGTGAATTTGCTCAAATAGTATTTTGATAGGGAAGGAACGCAGAATGAGGATGTGTTAGTTGTTACATTGCAGAGTGAAGAAATAAATCCAGATGATTCAGAATTTGACATTCCTCAAATTGGATTGGATAATGAGGAAGTATTCAGAAATTGGAATAAATTATTGTGTTATCTTACGGAGGAGAATTAAAAAGACCTGAAAGAGTTATTATAAGCACATGAAGATATATGGGAATAAACTGGGAAGTACTAAAATAATTGTGCATGATGTATATGTAGAAAATGCTGTTCCAATTGAGCAACATCCATATAGGCTTAACCTTCTAAAGGTTCAATAAGGGATTGAAATAATGCTTAAAAATTGAATAATTGAAGTGAGTTGCAATGAGTGGAGCTCCCCCATAGTGATACTACCAAAACCAGATGGTACGCAACAATTGTGCAGTGGACTATAGCAAAGTCAATGCAGTTACAAAGTCAGATTCATATCCTATTCCTCGATTGGAAGACTGTATTGAGAAAGTGGGACAAAGGACTTGTATTGCTATGCTTGGTTTACTAAAAGGATACTGGCAAGTACCTTTATCCAAAAGAGCGAAGGAGGATTTGACTTTTGTGACACCAAATGGTCTGTACTAGTTTAAAGTCATGCCATTTGGAATGAAGAATGCAGCAGCCACATCAGTGCTGGGTCCACTGTTAGTTGTCATTTATATTAATGATTTGGATGAGAATATAGTAGGCATGGTTGGCATAAATGCGAGGTGATGCATTTTGGTAGATTGAACCAGGGCAGGGCTTACTCAGTTAATGGTAGGGCATTGGGGAGAGTTACAGAACAAAGAGATCTAGGGGTACACGTTCATAGCTCCTTGAAAGTGGAGTCACAGGTGGACAGAGTGGTGAAGAAGGCATTCAGCATGCTTGGTTTCATCGGTCAGAACATTGAATACAGGAGTTGGGACGTCTTGTTGAAGTTGTACAAGACATTGGTAAGGCCACACTTGGAATACTGTGTACAGTTCTGGCCACCCTATTATAGAAAGGATATTATTAAACTAGAAAGAGTGCAGAAGAGATTTACTAGGATGCTACAGGGACTTGATGGTTGGAGTTATAAGGAGAGGCTGGATAGACTGGGACTTTTTTCTCTGGAGCGTAGGAGGCTGAGGGGTGATCTTATAGAGGTCTATAAAATAATGAGGGGCATAGACAAGGTGGATAGTCAATATCTTTTCCCAAAGGTAGGAGAGTCTAAAACTAGAGGGCATAGATTTAAGGTGAGAGGGGAGAGATACAAAAGTGTCCAGAAGTTCAATTTTTTCACACAGAGGGTGATGAGTGTCTGGAACAAGCTGCCAGAGGTAGTAGTAGAGGCGGGTACAATTTTGTCTTTTAAAAAACATTTAGACAGTTCCATGGGTACGATGGGTATAGAGGGATATGGGCCAAATGCAGGCAATTGGGATTAGCTTAGGGGTTTAAAAAAGGACGGCGTAGACAAGTTGGGCTGAAGGGCCTGTTTCCATGCTGTAAACCTCTATGACTCTATGATTCCAAAGACTAACCAATAAAGTCATTTCTGGACTAACAGTGCAGTGTACATCGGCAATCTGGTGATTTTCAGTCAGATGTGGAAGGAACATCTAAAAGGAATTCTTCAATTGACTTCAGGAGGTGGGCTTGGTGGTAAACTTAGCTAAGAGTGAGTTTGCAAAAGCCCAAATCATGTTCCTGGGCCATACAATTGGACATGGACCGATGGCCCCACGGAATGTGAAAACAAAGGTTATTGGGGAGTTCCCAACACCTTCGTCAAAAAGAGAAGCACTGCGATTCCTGGGCCTGAGCAATTCCTGGGCCTGCATGATTTTTACAGGAAATACGTGCCAAATTATAGCAATGTGGTTGCTCCACTGACTGACCTGTTGAGAAAGCATAGAAAACCTGAGTGGATGGCTGAGTGTCAGAAGGTATTTGACAGCCTGAAAGCTGTGTTAACCACTGTCCCTGTACTGGCAACACTGCATTATGCAAAACCGTTCAAGGTGGCCATTGATGCGAGAAATGTGAGCCTTGGTACTGGACTGTTACAAGAAAATGATAAGAGGATAGAAAGGCCTATTGGGTATTTTTCCAGAAAGCTAAATGGTCTTCAAAAATAAATATTCGACCATTGAGAAAGAGACCTTGAGCTTGGTGTTGGCATTGCAACATTTTAACATTTATATTGCCAGCATCTCATCGGAGACAACTGTTTGCATTGATCATAATCCATTGACATTCCTGGAGAAATTTAAAGATAAAAATGCAAGACTGTTTCGATGAAGTTTATTATTGCAGTCACTTAATTTGAAAATTATACATGTGGCAGGAAGCGAGATTGCCAATGCTTTATCGTGACTTTGATGAAAGAAGAAGTAATATTTAACGTTTGGAGAAAAAGACTGAACTGGACTATAACTACTATCATATTTGCATGCTTTGATTTAATAACATGTATATAGAGTACTAATAGTGTGAAACTAGAGGTTTTGAAAAATGAAGCCATCTTTTCATATTGATGGTTCCTTTTTTTAAGGGGGAGGTGTAAAGATACCGTGCGTTTAAGAAATGTATTTATCTTACGGTTCTTGTGAAGGATGTGTTAAAATTCAACTCTGCTTAAATGGTGCCTATCTGTCTGCTCCAGACAATTCACATGCTGAGAATGTAGACTACTTTATCCTAGATATTGGGCTATTTGTTTTAACCAAAGCTAATGCAGTTTTGTTTATCTTTTGGGTTGTCCCTAGGGGGTCTCAGAGTAGGATTAGATTAGGTTGCCCTTGAACTGAGTGGCTTGCTAAGCCATTTCAGAGGGCGGTTGAGAGTCAACCACATTGCTGCGGCTCTGGAGTCACATGTAGGCCAGACCAGGTAAGGACGGCAGATTTCCTCCCCTAAAGGACATTAGTGAACCAGATGGGTTTTTACGACAATTGACAATGGTTTCGTGGTCATCAGTTGATTCCTAATTCCGGATATTCTTTATTGAATTCAAATTCCATCGTCTGCCGCGGCAGGATTCGAACCCAGGTCCCCAGAACATTAGCTGAGTTTCTGGATTAATAGTCGAGTGATAATACCACGAGGTCATTACTTCCCCCAATAGGCACCTGGATACAAAGGCTGCGTACCAGGAGTTGGAATGTGGCATAAGTTTGAATGGCTATTTGTTGGCTAGCACAGGCATAATGGGCTGAATGGTTTTCTCCCATGCTGCAAATATCTATGACTTATAGCACCAAACTCTCAGATTTTGGGTTGCCACCATTCGCCTGTACATTTGAAACAGTGAAACACTGTTGTTATTGTAAAGATTTGCTCAAGAGAGTTCACTAAACTGAGGGTCATGAGAGGAACTGAATAAGTGTAAACAGCAGATGATGAGATGTACGTATCCCTCATTCTTCCTGCCTTACACCGAATGCTGTACAGGACAAGTGTGGAAATGCATACTTAGACTGATTTTACAGTGCTAATGATCTGCAATGATGGAAATTAGTAATTTAAAGCCACAAAAACCAATGTTCATTTCTAAATCACATACACTTGGTTTGAGTTCAATAATGCATCCAGTTATTATCTTGGCACTTACTCAATCCCCGTCCCATATACTGGAAGTTTTTAATAATTCTCTTATGAATTAAGATACACACACATCTTTAGATTGCAGTCCATATTATTAAAAACAAAAATACAAGAAGCCAATTCAAACCACATTGGAGTTGTTTCTCACGAACCAGACTTGAAGATCGTCGAATCATAGAATCCCTACAGTGCGGAAGGAGGCCATTCGGCCCATCGAGCCTGTGCCGACAATAATCCCACCCAGGCCCTATCCCCACACATTTACCCTGCTAATCCCCCTGACACTGAGGGGCAAGTTAGCATGGCCAATCAACCTAACCAGCACGTCTTTCGGACTGTGGGAGGAAAGCGGAGCACCCGGAGGAAACCCACGTATATAATGTGCAAACTCTACACAGACGGTGACCCGAGGCCAGAATTGAACCCAAGTCCCTGGCACTGCAAGGCAGCAGTGCTATCCACTGTGCCACCCCGCCACCCCTAATGCTACCTTGCCATACTCCAGATTAGAATTTAGAGGCATTCGAAAAGAGTGAGTAATATGTTTGATTTTCTCACGTACAATCAGATTTAGAACAAGGGTGAATGCTTAACTCTGATAAACGCAGAATACTGCGGATGCTGGAATCTGAAAGGGAAACAGAAAAACTGGCAAATCTCAGCAGGCCTGACAGCATCTGTGGAGAGCGAATAGAGCCAACGTTTCGAGTCTGGATGACCCTTCGTCAGAGCTGAGAGGAAAGAGAGTCAGCAGAGATTTATACTATGAGGGGAGGGAGGGTCGGGAGGGGTAGTGGAATTGGACAAAGGGAATGTAAATGAGTATGCAGAAGGCTGAGAAGGTCATGTAGACTCGAAACGTTGGCTCTATTTCTCTCTTGACAGATGCTGTCAGACCTGCTGAGATTTTCCAGCATTTTTCTGTAGAATGCTCAACTAATTTGCTTTCAACAATCTCTTTTGTTCTAAATCTAGTTGCCCCTTGGCAGTGAACGGCAACATAGAAAACAGCCGCAGCTAATGTTTTACCTCTAGCACAAAGCACTGAAATAATACAGTTATTATTAACCCTTTAAAGTACTGAAAGTGCTTTGGGACTTAGTCCTTGGTTAACTCTTACAAGTGGTTTCTTTAACTGAGGGGCTGTAAAGAGCTGGAGAAGTTAAAACAGACATTGAGGAAAAGGACCTCTTAACAGAGGATGATCGAGGCAACGCTATCCCATAATAGTCTCTCAATGTAACATCGGAGCCCCAGTTATTGGGAATGGAATTTATTACTGACCCACCAGAGCTTCATTTGCTGGGTTTGATAACCATGGGTTAATATACATTGTTAAAATAGTGCTTCTTGCTTAGGAAAATGTTCCAACATACTCAAGGCACTGTAATCAGGCCAAGGATGAAACCAAACCAAAGAAGGCACTGTCAGAATAGTTTATCCAAATGCTTCATTAAAGTGGGAAGGTTGTACAGAGCCTCTTAGCGGCAGAGGGAGAGAGGTGGAGAGGTTCAGGGAGGGACTTCCAGAGTTTAGGATCCAAGCAGCTGAAGGTATTGACAACGTAAGTTTCAAGTTTATTTATTAGTGTCACAGGGAGACTTACATTAGCACTGCAATTAAGTTACTGTGAAAATCTCCTAGTTGCCACACTCTGGCGTCTGTCATTCTTTAGCGCTGGGTTTTTATCTAACCCCTTTTAACAAGCTGCTGAAATCGAGACAACAGCCAATCCACTTTTATACGAAACCACCAACTTTTCCAGATATATTCCCTGTACGTTCCCCAGACATCTGGATTCGATTGAGGCATTTTTTTTTCCCAGGAAATCCAGCCCTTCAGTATCCGTGGGAAAAAGAGATTATCGGCACATGCATGGGTTTAAAGTTCAAATACAAAGAGTATGTTAATCAGAGACCCTCCTGTGGTACTTAAAGGAGTGTAATAAGAAGCCAAGAACAGCACAGTACAGCACAGTGCAAGGCCATTCAGCCCGTAGAATCTGTGCCTGCTCTTTTTGAAGAACGTTCTGAATTGTCCCGTTCTCCCTCTCTCTCCACATATCTCCACAATTTTATCTCCAGCCAGTGTTTATCCAATTAAAAAAGCTACTAACCTATCAGGCAGCGCATTCTAAACCCAAACCACTCATTGGCCATGATCCTCCCTCTCTTCACTTCCTGTGACAGAGCTGGCTTGCCATTGGCTGTTGGTGGAGTTTTCTGGATCACCCTAGGTTTTGTATGGCTCGCCCATCCTGCCACTGGGATTCACGGTGCAGCGGAATTACCTTCAGTGGGACTGGGAGATCACGCTGGCAGAAAGGGCTGGAAAATCATAAAGTCATAGAGTTTTACAGCATGGAAACAGGCCCTTAGGCCCAACTTGTCCATGGCACCCTTTTTTTTTAATCCCCTAAGCCAGTTCCAATTGCCCGCGTTTGGCCCATATCCCTCTATACCCATCTTACCCATATAACTGTCAAAACGTTTTTTAAAAGACAAAATTATACCCGCCTCTACTACTACCTCTGGCAGCTTGTTCCAGATACTCACCGCCCTCTGTGTGAAAACATTTTAACCTCTGGACACTTTTGTATCTCTTCCCTCTCACCTTAAACCTATGCCCTCTAGTTTTAGACTCCCCTACCTTTGGGAAAAGATATTGACTATCTATCTTGTCTATGCCCCTCATTATTTTATAGATTTCTATAAGATGTCCAAAGATGTGCGGGTTAAGTTGATTGGCCATGCTAATAATTGCCCCTTGGTATCCTGAGATGCGGAGGTTAGAGGAATTAGTGGGTAAATATGTAGGGATATGGGGGTAGGGCCTGGGTGGGATTGTGGTCGGTGCAGACTCGATGGGCCGAATGGCCTCTTTCTGTACTGTAGGGTTTCTATGATTCTATGATCACCCCTCAGCCTCCTACACTCCAGAGAAAAAAGTCCCACTCTATCCAGCCTCTCCTTATAACTCAAACCATCAAGTTCCGATAGCATCCTAGTAAATCTTTTCTGCAATCTTTCTAGTTTAATAATATCCTTTCTATAATAGGGTGGCCAGAACTGTACACAGTATTCCAAGTGTGGCCTTACCAATGTCTTGTACAACTTCAACAAGATGTCCCAACTCCTGTATTCAATGTTCTGACCAAAAAACCAAGCATGCTGAATGCCTTCTTCACCACTCTGTCCACCTGTGACTCCAC
Source organism: Mustelus asterias (assembly GCF_964213995.1). Taxonomy (NCBI): domain Eukaryota; kingdom Metazoa; phylum Chordata; class Chondrichthyes; order Carcharhiniformes; family Triakidae; genus Mustelus; species Mustelus asterias. Next base: position 13,104,848 of record NC_135807.1, read on the forward strand.
TTTCAAGGAGCTATGAACCTGTACCCCAAGATCTCTTTGTTCTGTAACTCTCCCCAACGCCCAACCATTAACTGAGTAAGTCCTGCCTGGTTCAATCTACCAAAATGAGTCACTTCGTATTTGTCTAAATTAAACTCTATCTGCCACTCCTCAGCCCACTGGCCCAATTGATCAAGATCCCGTTGCAATCGGAGATAACTTTCTTCATTGTCCACTATGCCACCAATCTTGGTGTCATCTGCAAACTTACTAACCATGCCTCCTATATTCTCACCCAAATCATTAATATAAATGACAAATAACAATGGACCCAGCACCAATCCCAGAGGCACACCGCTGGTCACAGGCCTCCAGTTTGAAAATAAACCCTCTACAACCACCCTCTGGCTTCTGTCAAGAAGCCAATTTTGTATCCACTTAGCTACCTCACCCTGGATCCCGTGAGATTTAACCTTACGCAACGACCTACCATGCGGTACCTTGTCAAAGACCTTGCTAAATTCCATGTAGACTGTCCTGTCCATTGTGTAAAAAATCCTTTCATAGAATCCCTGCAGTGCAGAAGAAGGCCATTTGACCCATTGAGCCTGCACCAACAACAGCAGAATGGTTAGCACTGTTGCCTCACAGCGCCAGAGACCCATGTTCAATTCCTGGCTTGGGTCACTGTCTGTGTGGAGTTTACATGACTCCACGCATCTGCGTGGGTTTCTTCCGGGTGCTCCGGTTTCCTCCCAAAAATTCAGCTGATGTTTTGGGGACCTGGGTTCGAATCCCACCACAGCAGATGGTGGAATGTGAATTCAATAAAAAAATCTGCAATTAAGAATCTACTGATTCATCCGGTTCACTGATGTCCTTTCAGGAAGGAAATCTGCCGTCCTTACCTGGTCTGGCCTACATGTGACTCCAGAGCCACAGCAATGTGGTTGACTCTCAATTGCCCTCCGACAACTAGGGATGGGAATAAATGCTGGCCAGCCAGCGACACCCATGTTCCACGAATGAAACGGAGGGGCAAGATCAGTAACAAGAATTGTCTTGTAGTTGTTCGCTTTCAGGAACAATCATTGGGGGGGAAGGGTGGGGATAGTGATGGGGGAGTTGGAGCAGGGCTTCACAGCAGAGATCCGAGAGATAAAGAAGAGGCCTCAATACTCACACTCCAACAAGGAAATTAAAGACAAAGCACTCGCCTTTTTGGGCCTTTTCAGGCTTCTGCACCCATTGTCTCCAGTGGTCAAGAAACCCCTGGCAATTTCCCACTTGGCCCGTCCTGCTCATGTTAAGGCCAGGTTCTGATGGTCCCTGGTCACTGCAGCCACACAAAGCATCGTCAACTATTATTCCAATTGTGAGGAAATCACAAATCCTCCAACTAGCTGTGACCACCAGAAAAGATCTCCTCTACGTCACTGCCAGCTGATACTTTTCCAATCCTCCCTTTACCAGCATCCTGCCTTCCGCCCTCAGTCAGCTAAAACTCTGCTGCCTCTTTCCTAACTTGCACCGAGCCCCATTCATTCAGCACCCCTGTGTTTGCCCTACATTGGGTCCCAGTCCAAGAACACCACCGTTTTAGAATTCTCTTTGCAGCTCTCTCACCCCTTCCCATCTCTGTAATCCCTCCAGTCCCATAATCCTGTCAGATTGCCGCATTGCTCAAATTTTGACCTCTTGAACATCTTCAATGCCAACTGCTCCACCATAGGTGGCCTTGCCATCCATTGCCCTGGCTCCCCAAGTTTGTCAATTCCCTCTCTAAACCTCTCTCTGCCTCCCTTTATCATTAAAATCTACTTCTTTGACCAGTCCTTTGGTCACCTGGTCCAAAATATTTGCTAACCTTCCTGCAAAGCATTTTGGGAAATTAAGCAACATTAACGAGGCAGTGGCGTAGTGGTTTTGTCACCGGACTAGTCATCCAGAGACCCAGGGTAATACTCTGGGGACCCGGGTTCAAATCCCACCATAGCCAATGGTGAAATTTGAATTCAATAAAAATCTGGAATTGAGAATCTACTGATGACCATGAAACCATCGCCAATTGTTGCAAAAACCCATCTGGTTCACTAATGTCCTTTAGGGAAGGAAATCTGCCGTCCTTACCTGGTCTGGCCTACATGTGACTCCACAGCAATATGGTTGACTCTTAAATTCCTCTGAAATGGCCAAGTGAGCCACTCAGTTCAATTAGGTATGGTCAATAAATGCTGGCCCGGTCAGCGACGCCCACATCCTGTGAATGAATTAAAAAAACAATGTAAATGCAAATTGTTGTGGTTACTCGGCAGAATGGCTCATATATCTCACTTGGAGGTGGCTTGGATAAGATGGCTGTGCTATGTCTGTGAGAAAGAGAGTGTGGTTCTAGTTTAGCTACAGTCCGTTCATGTTGACTACTTTTCTCAGGTGTTGCATTGACTGCAAAGCATCTTGGAGCATCCTCAGGTCATGAAAGGTGCTGCATTAATGCAAGTCATTTCTTCATTATAGGCAGAGAAAATAAAATTTATTCTGTAATCTCCATCCTCCTATATTTTAATGAGTAGAAGAGGCTTTGCATCACATTGGCTTCTCTTTACAATCATTTTTATCCGACTTACAAAGGTAGATTCAGAGATGGAAAGATGGCAGGAGGTTCAAGTGGAGCATAAACATCAACATGGACTAGTTGGGCTGAAGGGCCTGTTTTCTAGGCCATACATTCTTTATAATCTTATCAAAACTATTAGCCCTCTTCCATGACAGTTTGACTTGTCTGGAAGTAACCTAGCCTCAGAGGGATTACCGGCAAGGACAGAAAATCTGGAGACACTCAGGAAACCCAATTCTTGCCGGAGAGATCGGCCAGAATCTTATCATTGATTTGATTTGATTCGATTTATTATTGTCACATGTATTGACATACAATGAAAAGTATTGTTTCTTGCACGCTGTACAGACAAAACATACCGTTCATAGAGAAGGAAAGGAGAGAGTGCAGAATGTAGTGTTACAGTCATAGCTAGGGTGTAGAGAAAGATCAACTTAATGCAAGGTAAGTCCATTCAAAAGTCTGACAGCAGCAGGGAAGAAGCTGTTCTTGAGGCGGTTGGTACGTGACCTCAGACTTTTGTATCATTTTCCCGACGGAAGAGAGAATGTCCGGGGTGCGTGGGGTTCTTAATTATGCTGGCTGCTTTGCTGAGGCAGCAGGAAGTGTAGACAGAGTCAATGGATGGGTTTGTGTGGTTTGCGTGATGGATTGGGCTACATTCACGACCTTTTGAAGTTCCTTGCGGTCTTGGGCAGAGCAGGAACCATACCAAGCATACCATTGTTCATGCCGGTGGGATTTTCCCATCCCGCTGCAGTGAATGGAGATTTGGCTGGCTGCCAAATTCCCCAACCTGGCTGCAGCAGAGGTGTGGTGTGAACGGCCGGTATGACTGCGCCCATAGAGTTTCCCGATTTTCCTCACCCCCTCGCCAGTGATGTCACGAGGTTTGCGTCCACAAAGGGGCTAATTTTAATGGATTCAATAAATTTAAACATAAATATTCATCTCTCTGAAAGCCAGTGGCATAATGCAGGATCAGCTGGAGAGACTAAAACAGGAGCAGTGTGATATCTGACCAAGGCAATTAGCTGTGAAGTGTCAATCCCGCAATGTAAATTTGTACTCCAGACGTGTTCCATTGCCAGGTAGAAGGTTGGTGAGCTGGCTGAAGTGTTGAAACATGGCAGATCAATTGAACTATGAGAAAGCAGAGCCCGGGATGTGGAAAATGAGGCTAATGGTTTTATCAAGAAGTTAAATATTAAGCAATGGAAAGTTAAATATTAAACAGTGGTGTTTAAACCTTTGTCATCTGTGTCAATATCTTTGTGATACAATATAAAGCATAGCATTGGCACAGCATTCGAGAAGCTTGCCACTGTTTGCTTGCCGTAAGCTGCTAGTAGTTTTATGGTGACTATTTATTCTAGGACCCCGCTCTCACAAAACTGAGCATTTTATCAAGTTTAATTGACAACCAATAATTCAAATCAACTGAACATGCTAGTTAAATCTTTATGCATTATTGGTTAGGCCTCAGCTTTTTAAACAATTCTGGTCACTTTAGGAAAGATGTCAAGTCCTTCAAAAGAAAGCACAGAAGATTTTTTTTATTCGTTCGTGGGACACGGGTGTCGCTGGCTGGGCCAGCATTTATTGCCCATCCCTAGTTGCCCGAGGACAGTTGAGAGTCAACCACATTGCTGTGGCTCTGGAGTCACATGTAGGCCGGACCAGGTAAGAATGGCAGATTTCCTTCCCTAAAGGACATTAGTGAACCAGATGGGTTTTTCCGACAATCAACCATGTTTTCACGGTCATCGGTAGATTCTTAATTCCAGATTTTTAAAAATTGAATTCAAAGGGGCAGCATGGTGGCGCAGTGGTTAGCACTGCTGCCTCACAACGCCAGGGACCCGGGTTCAATTCCAACCTCAGGTCACTGTCTGTGTGGAGTTTGCACATTCTCCCCGTGTCTGCGTGGGTTTCCTCCGGGTGCTCCGGTTCCCTCCCACAGTCCAAAGATGTGCGGGTTAGGTTGATTGGCCGTGCTAAATTGACCCTAGTGTCAGGGGGGGATTAGCGGGGTAGATATGTGGGATTATGGGATTAGGGCCAGGGTGAGATTGTGGTCGGTGCAGACTCGATAGGCCAAATGGCCGCCTCCTGCACTGTAGGATTCTATGATTCTATGATAATGCCATAGAATTTGACAGGACCGCAGGAAATCCTGGGACACGCGTTCCCCATAAACATTCTCCCTTGTTCCCTTCTCCCATGATGATCAATTCCTGTATGTTTGAAGAATATAGAAAACAAGTGAGAGTTGTGGCAGAATTCTCTGAGAAACTCCTGCAGCGATGTTCTCCTGAGGCCGAGATAATTGGCTTCTGCAGAATCTAGTTCAGCACAGAAATACTAATTGTATCTGTTGAAGATTGTCAATAATTGGGCAAGCACATTATTTACACAAAAGGAATATTGAGTCATGCTGCGCTCTGACTAAAGTGCAGTGTTATTAGATTGTCAGAATGAAGCTTTAAACATGAGAGGAAAGAAAACTTACACTTTGCTTTTTATTGTGTGTGGGAGTTATTGTGATCAAGGCGTTGATGTGTTCTCAGAAGGAAATGAAAGGAATTGTCAAAATAAGCTTGAAAATACCAACTACGCTGAAGACTGAAATGGAAGGCGGCAGATTGGACAGTATTTAAGGGAGCAGAGGCCATTACAAGTATGGGCAGTATCCGTCACAATCACTATTTGCAGAAACCGCAAGCTGACAGGAGTAATTTACACAGAATCGTTGCACCAGGAAACCTGTTCCGAGGTTGCAAAAAGCATCAAGCACATTGTGCACTTTCTGTCGATTCCTTCGTCAGCCTGACCCCTTCGCTCAAGTTGGTGTCAGTCATTTTCTTGTCAATTCTTTGCTCCGTATTGACCTCTACCAGACCTTAGACTTGGTCGGTTAGTGACGCTGGAAGCGCCAGATGGGAAGGATTAGCAAGGACAAGAACAACAATTAAGAACGTATATCAAAATGATTGCACATCTGCCCGGCTATCATCAGCCTTATCGTTACCCTGCACCATTGCCTTGTCCTTTCTCTTTATCTCTCAATCGCCCCTCACCTGAACCCTTCCCCCTGCAACTCTCTAGTTCAAAGCCGCAGTTATACGATTTGCCAGGACACTGATCCCAACACGGTTCCATTAAGTCCATCCCAGTGGTACAGCTTCTTCTTTCCCCAGTGTTGGTACCAGTGCCCCATGAAACAAAATCCATTTCTCCCACATGACCGCAGTCAGTAAGGATAGGCAAGAGTGGGAATGGGGGGATACAAAAGAATGATCTAGTTTGGACCAGGGAGTGCCGCGGGCTTGGAGGGCCGGAGGGCCTGTTCCTGTGCTGTATTGTCCTTGGGTCTTTGTTGACACCTCCTCCACGATCATCCTCAACACCAGTGCCCCACAAGGCTGTGTTCTCAGCCCCCTACTATACTCCTTATACACATAGAACATAACATAGAACAGTACAGCACAGAACAGGTCTTTCGGCCCACGATGTTGTGCCGAGCTTTATCTGAAACCAAGATCAAGCTATCCCACTCCCTATCATCCTGGTGTGCTCCATGTGCCTATCCAATAACCGCTTAAATGTTCCTAAAGTGTCTGACTCCACTATCACTGCAGGCAGTCCATTCCACACCCCAACCACTCTCTGCGTAAAGAACCTACCTCTGATATCCTTCCTATATCTCCCACCATGAACTCTATAGTTATGCCCCCTTGTAATAGCTGCATCCACCTGGGAAATAGTCTTTGAACGTTCACTCTATCTATCCCCTTCATCATTTTATAAACCTCTATTAAGTCTCCCCTCAGCCTCCTCCGCTCCAGAGAGAACAGCCCTAGCTCCCTCAACCTTTCCTCATAAGACCTACCCTCCAAACCAGGCAGCATCCTGGTAAATCTCCTCTGCACTCTTTCCAGCGCTTCCACATCCTTCTTATAGTGAGGTGACCAGAACTGCACACAATATTCCAAATGTGGTCTCACCAAGGTCCTGTACAGTTGCAGCATAACCCCACGGCTCTTAAACTCCAACCCCCTGTTAATAAAAGCTAACACACTATAGGCCTTCTTCACTGCTCTATCCACTTGAGTGGCAACCTTTAGAGGTCTGTGGGTATGGACCCCAAAATCTCTCTGTTCCTCCACATTCTTCAGAACCCTACCTTTGACCCTGTAATCCACATTTAAATTTGTCCTACCAAAATGAATCACCTCACATTTATCAGGGTTAAACTCCATTTGCCATTTTTCAGCCCAGCTTTGCGTCCTATCTATGTCTCTTTGCAGCCTACAACAGCCCTCCACCTCATCCAATACTCCACCAATCTTGGTGTCATCAGCAAATTTACTGATCCACCCTTCAGCCCCCTCCTCTAAGTCATTAATAAAAATCACAAAGAGCAGAGGACCAAGCACTGATCCCTGTGGCACTCCGCTAGCAACCTGCCTCCAATCCGAAAATTTTCCATCGACCACCACCCTCTGTCTTCGATCAGATAGCCAGTTACCTATCCAATCGGCCAACTTTCCCTCTATCCCACACCTCCTCACTTTCAACATAAGCCGACCATGGGGGAACTTATCAAACGCCTTACTAAAATCCATTTATATGACATCAACTGCCCTACCATCATCAACACACTTAGTTACCTCCTCAAAAAATGCAATCAAATTTGTGAGGCACGACTTGCCCTTCACGAATCCGTGCTGACTATCCCGGATTAAGCTGCATCTTTCTAAATGGTCGTAAATCCCATCCCTAAGGACCTTTTCCATCAATTTACCAACCACCGAAGTAAGACTAACCGGTCTATAATTACCAGGGTCATTTCTATTCCCTTTCTTAAACAGAGGAACAACATTCGCCATTCTCCAGTCCTCTGGCACCATCCCCGTGGACAGTGAGGACCCAAAGATCAAAGCCAAAGGCTCTGCAATCTCATCCCTTGCCTCCCAAAGAATCCTAGGATACATTTCATCAGGCCCAGGGGACTTATCGACGTTCAGTTTATTCAAAACTGCCAGGACATCCTCCGAACATCTATTTCCTCCAGCCTATTAGCCTGTAACACTTTCTCTTCCTCTAAAACATGGCCCCTCTCCTTGGTGAACACCGAAGAAAAGTATTCATTCATCACCTCGCCTATCTCTACTGACTCCATACACAAGTTCCCACTACTGTCCTTGACCAGCCCTAACCTCACCCTGGTCATTCTTTTATTCCTCACATAAGATGGTAATGGGAAATGAGCCGGGCCAAGTGTTGGATTTGGTTGTGGGAGAGCAGTTTGGAGATAGTGACCACAATTCGGTGTCTTTTGTTATTGCAATGGAGAGGGAGAGGGCCATACGGCAGGGCATAGTTTACAATTGGGGGAGAGGTAATTATGATGCAATCAGGCGGGAATTAGGAAGCATAGGATGGGAACAAAAATTGTCAGGCAAAGGCACTAATGATAAGTGGAACTTTTTCAAGGAACAAATACTGCGTGTCCTTGATAGGTATGTCCCTGTCAGGCAGAGAGGAAATGGCCGAGTGAGGGAACCATGGTTCACAAAAGAGGTGGAATGTCTTGTCAAGAGGAAGAAGGAAGCGTATGTTAGGTTGAGAAAACAAGGTTCAGTTGGCTCGATGAAGGGTTACAAGTTAGCAAGAAATGAGCTGAAAAAGGGGCTTAGGAGAGCTAGGAGGGGGCATGAGAAGTCCTTGGCGGGTCGGATCAAGGAAAACCCCAAGTCTTTTTACTCTTATGTGAGGAATAAAAGAATGACCAGGGTGAGGCTAGGGCCAGTCAAGGACAGTAGTGGGAATTTGTGCATGGAGTCAGAAGAGATAGGAGAGGTGATGAATGAATACTTTTCTTCGGTGTTCACCAAGGAGAGGGGCCATGTTTTTGAGGAAGAGATGGTGTCACAGGCTGATAGGCTGGAGGAAGTAGATGTTCGGAGGGAAGATGTACTAGCAATTTTGAATAAACTGAAAGTTGATAAGTCCCCTGGGCCTGATGAAATATATCCTAGGATTCTTTGGGAGGCAAGGGATGAGATAGCAGAGCCTTTGGCATTGATCTTTGCGTCCTCACTGTCCACGGGGGTGGTGCCAGAGGACTGGAGAGTGGCGAATGTGGTTCCTCTGTTTAAGAAAGGGAATAGAAATGACCCTGGTAATTATAGGCCGGTTAGTCTTACTTCGGTGGTCGGTAAGTTGATGGAAAAGGTCCTTAGGGATAGGATTTACGACCATTTAGAAAGATGCAGCTTAATCCGGGATAGTCAGCACGGATTTGTGAAGGGCAAGTCTTGCCTCACAAATTGGATAGAATTTTTTGAGGAGGTAACTAAGTGTGTAGATGAAGGTAGTGCAGTTGATGTCATATACATGGATTTTAGTAAGGCGTTTGATAAAGTCCCCCACGGTCGGCTTATGAAGAAAGATGTGTGGGATAGAGGGAAGTTTGGCCGATTGGACAGGTAACTGGCTATCTAACAGAAAACAGAGGGTGGTGGTGGATGGAAAATTTTCGGACTGGAAACCGGTTACCAGCGGAGTGCCACAGGGATCAGTGCTTGGTCCTCTGCTCTTTGTAATTTTTATAAATGACTTGGAGGAGGGGGCTGAAGGGTGGATCAGTAAATTTGCTGATGACACCAAGATTGGTGGAGTAGTGGATGAGGTGGAGGGCTGTTGTAGGCTGCAAAGAGATATAGATAGGATGCAGAGCTGGGCTGAAAAATGGCAAATGGAGTTTAACACTGACAAATGCGAGGTGATTCATTTTGGTAGGACAAATTTAAATGTGGATTACAGGGTCAAAGGTAGGGTTCTGAAGAATGTGGAGGAACAGAGAGATCTTGGGGTTCATATCCATAGATCTCTGAAGGTTGCCACTCAATTGGATAGAGCCGTGAAGAAGGCCTATAGTGTGTTGGCGTTCATTAACAGGGGGTTTGAGTTTAAGAGCCATGGGATTATGCTGCAACTGTACAGGACCTTGGTAAGACCACATTTGGAATATTGTGTGCAGTTCTGGTCACCTCACTACAAGAAGGATGAGGAGACACTGGAAAGAGTGCAAAGGAGATTTACCAGGATGCTGCCTGGTTTGGAGGGTAGGTCTTATGAGGAAAGGTTGAGGGAACTTGGGCTTTTCTCTTTGGAGCGGAGGAGGTTGAGAGGAGACTTGATAGAGGTTTATAAGATGATGAGGGGGATAGATAGAGTGAACGTTCAAAGACTATTTCCTCGGGTGAATGGAGCGGTAACTAGGGGGCATAACTATAGAGTTCATGGTGGGAGATATAGGAAGATGTCCGAGGTAGGTTCTTTACTCAGAGAGTGGTTGGGGTGTGGAATGGACTGCCTGCAGGGATAGTGGAGTCAGAAACTTTAGGAACATTTAAGAAGCTATTGGATAGGCACATGGAGTACTTCGGGATGATAGGGAGGAAATAGCTTGATCTGGGTTTCAGACAAAGCTTGGCACAACATCGTGGGCCGAAGGGCCTGTTCTGGGCTGTACTGTTCTATGTTCTAAGAGTAAAAAGCCTTGGGGTTTTCCTTGATCCGACCCACCAAGGACTTCTCATGTCCCCTCCAAGCTCTCCTAAGCCCCTTTTTCAGCTCATTCCTTGCTAACCTGTAACCCTCAATCGAGTAAGAAGTTGAACAACACCAGGTTAAAGTCCAACAGGTTTATTTGGTAGCAAAAGTGTGGCTTTTGCTACCAAATAAACCTGTTGGACTTTAACCTGGTGTTGTTAAACTTCTTACTGTGTTTACCCCAGTCCAACGCCGGCATCTCCACATCATGACCCTCAATCGAGCCATCTGAACCTTGTTTCCTCATCCCTACATAAGCTTCCCTCTTCCTTTTCACAAGACATTCCACCTCTTTTGTGAACCATGGTTCCCTCACTCGGCCATTTCCTCCCTGCCTGACAGGGACATACCTATCAAGGACACCCAGTATTTGTTCCTTGAAGAAGTTCCACTTTTCATTAGTGCCTTTCCCTGACAGTTTCTGTTCCCAACTTATGCCCCCTCATTCTTGCCTAATCGCATCATAATTACCTCTCCCCCAATTGTAAACCTTGCCCTGCCGTACGGCCCTACCCCTCTCCATTGCAATAACAAAAGACACCGAATTGTGGTCACTATCTCCAAAGTGCTCTCCCACAACCAAATCTAACAATTGGCCCGGTTCATTTCCCAGTACCAAATCCAATGTGGCCTCACCTCTTGTTGGCCTATCCACATATTGTGTCAGGAAACCCTCCTGCACATACTGCACAAAAACTGCCCCATCTGAACTATTTGACCTACAAAGGTTCCAATCAATATTTGGAAAGTTAAAGTCCCCCATGACAACTACCCTGTGACCCCCACACATATCCATAATCTGCTTAGCAATTTCTTCCTCCACATCTCTATTACTATTTGGGGGCCTATAGTAAACTCCTAACAACGTGACCGCTCCTTTCCTATTTCTAACCTCAGCCCATATTACCTCAGTGTGCAGATCCCCCTCGAAGTGCCTTTCCGCAGCTGTTAAACTATCCTTGATTAACAATGCTACTCCTCCATCTCTTTTGCCAGCTTCCCTACACTTACTGAAACATCTATACCCCGGAACATCCAACAACCATTCCTGTCCTTGTTCTACCCACGTCTCCGTAATGGCCACAACATCGTAGTCCCAAGTACCAATCCACGCCCCAAGTTCATCTACCTTGTTCCGGGTGCTCCTTGCATTGAAGTAGACACACTTCAACCCACCTTCCTGTCTACCGGTACCCACCCTTGACCCTGATACCTTCCCCAATACCTCACCACCCTCACTGACTTCTGGACTACAACTCCTTTTCCCACTCCCCTGACAAATTAGTTTAAACCCCCCTGAAGAGCCGTATCAAATTTCCCTCCCAGGATATTGGTGCCCCTCTGGTTCAGGTGCACCCCGTCCTGTTTGTACAGGTCCCACCTTCCCCAGAATGTGTTCCAATTATCCACGCATCTGAAACCCTCCCTCCTACACCATCCCTGCAACCACATGTTTAACTGCACTCTCTCCCTGTTCCTCAACTCGCTATCACGTGGCACCAGCAACGTACCAGAGATGACCATATGTTTTGTCTTGGCTCTCAGCTTCCAGCCCAGCTCCTGAAATTCCTGTTTTAAATCCCCGTCCCTTCTCTTACCTATGTCGTTGGTACCAATGTGTACCACGACTTGTGACTGTTTCCCCTCCCCCTTAAGAATCCGGAAAACACTGTCTGAGACGTCACGGACCTTGGCATCCGGTAGGCAACATACCATCCTCCAGTCTCTTTTGCTGCCACAGAACCTCCTATCTATCCCTCTCACTAACGAGTCCCCAATAACTATTGCCCTCCCGCTCTGCCCCTTACCCTCCCGAGCCACAGAGACGGACACAGTGCTGGAGATACTCTCACTGCGGCTCACCACTGGTATGTCGTCCCCCTCAACCGTATCCAAAGCGGAATACTTGTTACTAAGGGGAAGGACCACAGGGGATCCCTGCACGGACTGCTTCCTCCCAGCCCCTCTCACCGTCACCCATCTGTTTTCATTCCTCGGAGTAACTGTATCCCTAAAGCTTCTGCCTATGGCCACCTCTGCGTCCCTAATGATCCTAAGTTCATCCAACTCCAGCTCCAGTTCCCTAACACGGTTTTGGAGGAGCTGCAGATGGGTGCACTTCCCACAGATGTAATCAGCAGGGACACTGTCGTCGTCCCTCACCTCAAACATAGTGCAAGAGGAACATAGCACTGCCTGCACACCCATCCCCTCTAGATACCTTGCTAGTACCAGGTAGAAACAGCAAAAATGAATTAAACTCACCCCTGCTCGCCCTGTCCCCCTAAGCCCTGTGAGCCAAAGCCCTTATAGCTCACACTCTGCTTCCCACACACTCCCGACGCTGCCTGCTGTATACTGCAGCCTACCTTTTATACTTTGCGCGCTTAAGAAACCCTTCCCAGACTCCTTAGCAGCCCACTTCCGGTTTTCACTTTAAACTTAAGAAAAATACTACTACAAAAGTAAAGGCCAAAAAAACCCACACTAACTGACTAATTAAATAAATAAATAATTCAATCAATCTCTCACCAGCACTCCTGCCTCCAATCACTCCCTCTCTGCTTGCTCCAGTGGAACAATGAATGTGTGGCCAAATTCCCCTCCAACTTCATTTTCAAGTTTGCTGATGACACCACCGTAGTGGGTTGGATCTCAAACGATGATGAGATGGAGTATCGGAAAGGGATAGGGAATCTGGTGAACTGGTGCGGCAACAATAATCTCTTCCTCAATGTCAACAAAATGAAGGAGATAGTCATCGACTTCAGGAAGCGCAGTGGAGGACATGTCCCTGTCTACATCAATGGGGACAAAGTAGAAATGGTCGAGAGCTCCAGGTTTCGAGGTGTCCAGATCACCAACAACCCATCCTGGTCCCTCCATGCTGACCCTATAGTTAAGAAAGCCCACCAATGGCGCTACTTTCTCAGGAGGCTAAGGAAATTCAGCATGTCTGCTACAACTCTCATCAACTTTTACAAATGTACATAGAAAGCATCCTTTCCAGATGTATCACAGCTTGGTATGGCTCCTGCTCTGACCATAAGAACTAGGATCAGGAGTTGACCATTTGGTCCCTCGAGCCTGCCCCGCCATTCAATAAGATCATGGCTGATCTTTTCGTGGACTCAGCTCCACTTACCCGCCCGCTCACCATAACCCTTCATTCCTTTGCTGTTCAAAAATCTATCTTTCATTGCCTTAAAAACATTCAATGAGGTAGCCTCAACTGCTTCACTGGGCAGGGAATTCCACAGACTCACAACCCTTTGTGGGAAGAAATTCTTCCTCAACTCAGTTCTAAATCTGCTCCCCCTTATTTTGAGGCCATGTCCCCTAGTTCTAGTTTCACATGCCCCCAGTGGAAACAACCTCCCTGCTTCTATCTTATCTATTCCCTTCATAATTTTATATGTTTCTATAAGATCCCCCCTCATCCTTCTGAATTCCAATAAGTATACTCCTAGTCTACTCAGTTTCTCCTCAAAAGCCAACCCTCTCAACTCTGGAATCAACCTAATGAATCTCCTCTGCACCCCCTCCAATGCCAGTATATCCTATCTCAAGTAAGGAGACCAAAACTGTACACAGTACTCCAGGTGTGGCCTCACCAGCACCTTATACAGCTGCAACATAACCTCGCTGTTTTTAAACTCCATCCCTCTAGCAATGAAGGACAAAATTCCATTTGCCTTCTTAATTATCTGCTGCACCTGCAAACAAACATTTTGCGATTCATGCACAAGGACACCCAGGTCCCTCTGCACAGCAGCATGCTGCAATTTTTACCATTTAAATAATCGTCCATTTTGCTGTTATTTTTATCAAAATGGATGACATCACATTTACCGACATTGTACTCCATCTGCCAGACCCTTGCCCACTCACTTAGATTATCTATATCCCTTTGCAGACTTTCAGCGTCCTCTGCACACTTTGCTCTGCACACTTTGCTCACAAATATCGGTGTATAAGGAGTACAGTAGGGCGCTGAAAACACAGCCTTGTGGGGCACTGGTGTTGAGGATGATCATGGAGGAGGTGTCGTTGCCTCTCCTTACTGACTGCGGTTACCTCAGTGTCAACTGCAAATTTTGACACACTACACTTGGTCCCCAAATCCAAATCATCTGTGTAAATTGTAAACAATTGCGGTCCTAATACTGACCCCCTGGGGCACATCACTAGTCACTGATCGCCAACCAGAAAAACACCCATTTACCCTCAAGACCACAAGAAACTACAAAGGATTGTGAATGTAGCCCAGTCCATCAAGCAAACCAGCTTCCCATCCATTGACTCAGTCAACACTTCCTGCTGCCTCGGAAAAGCAGCCAGCATAATCAAAGATCACACTCACTCCGTACATATTCTCTTCCACCTCCTTCCGTCAGGAAAAAGATACAAAAGTCTGAGGTCACGTACCAACCGACTCAAGAATAGTTTCTTCCTTGCTGCCATCAGACCTTTGAATGGACCTACCTTGCACTAAGTTGATCTTTCTCTACACCTTAGCTATGACTTTAAGAGACTTCTGGATGAGTACATGGGACTTAATAGGATTGAGGGTTATAGGTCAGCCTATATATAGGCCTAGGTAGGTAGGGACATGACCGGCGCAACTTGTGGGCTGAAGGGCCTGTTTGTGCTCTAGTTTTTCTATGTTCTATGTTCTATGACTGTAACACTACATTCTGCACCCTCTCTTTTCCTTCTCTATGAACGGCATGCTTTGTCTGTATAGCGCGCAAGAAACAATACTTGTCACTGTATACTAATACATGTGACAATTATAAATCAAATCAAATGAAAAAGAGATGGTAACTAAATCGCAATGCTTCCTGTATCTCACATTTCTGAAACTATAAAAAATACAAGTAATTTCCCTGCAGCACTTTGGACAATTTAAGGGAGGGGTGGGGGGGGCGATTTTAATCGAATTTGACGAGCAGAAAACCAATGGGATTGGGCGGAACAGTATTTCTTACCTTCCTCTCCAAAACTGCTTCAATGACGAATAAAATTCTGGGCAAGGAATTAAGGCAAGCACTGCATCCAATCCACCAATTTCCTGATGGGTGGTTTAATTATGATTAAGCCCACTTTGTGTCAATATAGAAGGACTAGAAAGAGAATTCTTCATTAACTTCATCCGCAACAGAAGTAGCAAACTGTAAAATAGTGGCACGAACACCGGGTGTACTTTTTTCATATCCTTTCAAATAATAAACTGATAATAAAGAAACCCAAAAGTATTCCGCACAGTTAAGCAACTCTGTCAGTGCAAAGTTTGAAAGACTAATACTGAACTAATAATTACCTTGTGAAGAAAGGTTGGAGAGGTTAAGTTTGTATCCACTGGAGTTTAGAAGAATAAGAGACAACTTGGTTGGACCCTTTCAAAACCTGTGAGATATTGACAAGATGGATGCGGAGAGGGTGACTCCTCTTGTTGGAGAAGCTAGAACTAGATGTCTGTGACCCTTTAAGGGGCGTTTCCCTGAAATAGTCATGTGACCTGCTGGTCCAATCGGGAGCTGAGTCGGGGACTCACCCAGACTTGCTTAAGCTTGTTCTAGGAGTTGGCATTTTGGGCCTGTGGAGTTTAAGACCCTTTTCCTTGCTCTGTAATGTGTTGAGTTATTCTGTCAATGAACCTTTTTTAGTTCACTGACCTGAGTTTGAGCCTTGCCTCACTGCACTACACTGGCGACGAGGGTAGGATTGGAAGACCTCTGTGGCCAGCTGCAATTCAAGACCAGGTCTCCATTGGATTTAGGCAGCAACAGCAAAATGTGAGTTAAAAATTACCTTGATTGGGAAACCTGAAGTTTTTGATCTCAATGTGAAGCACTGGAGTCATTACATCAAAGCACCTTAAGTTATTATTTACAGCCAACAGAATTGAAGATCATAGAGCCTTGGAGGTTTACAGGATGGAAACAGGCCCTTCAGCCCAACTTGTCAGTGCCGCCATTTTTTTAACCACTAAGTTAGTCCCAATTTCCCGCGTTTGGCCCATATCCCTCTACACCCATCTTACCCATGTAACTGTCTAAACGCTTTTTAAAAGACAAAATTGTACCCGCCTCTACTACTGCCTATGGCAGCTTGTTCCAGATACTCACCACCCTCTGTGTGAAAAAATTGCCCCTCTGGACACTTTTGTATCTCTCCCCTCTCATCTTAGACCTATGCCCTCTAGTTTTAGACTCCCCGACCTTTGGGAAAAGATATTGACTATCTAGCTGATCTATGCCCCTCATTATTTTATAGACCTCTATATAATCAGCCCTATGTCTCCTATGCTCCAGGGAAAAAAGTTCCGGTCTATCCAGTCTCTCCTTATAATTCAAACCATCAAGTCCCGGTAGCGTCTTAGTAAATCTTTTCTGCTCTCAGGGGGAAGAAACAGTGGATTATCCTGTTGTCAGTATGCAGAGCCCAAATTTCTGGAGCTTAACTTCTTCGGAGGCCCCTAATACAGAACCTTTTGAGCGGTTGGTGGCATTAGTAAAGGAGCACCTTCATCCCAAACCATTACAGGGACTGGGAACGTCCGACATGTGGAGTTTTTTCAAGGAGCAGCTACTGCGAGTCTGTGATAGGTATGTCCCTGTCAGGCAAGGAGGAATTGGTAGGGCTAGGGAACCGTGGTGCACCAAAAAAGTTTCTTTGTTGGTTAAAAAGAAAAAGGAGGCTTATGTTCGGATGAGACGTGAGCACTCGGGTAGTGCACTAGAAAGCTTTAGATTGGCTAAGAGGGAGTTGAAGAGCGAGCTTAGAAGGGCTAAAAGGGGACATGAGAAGACTTTGGCGGATAGGGTTAAAGAGAATCCTAAGGCGTTCTATAGGTATGTCAAGAACAGAAGGTTGGTTAGGGCAAGTTTAGGGCCAGTTATAGATGGCAGAGGGAAGTTATGTGTGGAACCGGAGGAGATTGGTGAAGCATTGAACCAATATTTCTCTTCGGTGTTCACGCAAGGGGACATGAATATAGCTGAGGAGGACACTGGGTTGCAAGGGAGTAGAATAGACAGTATTACAGTTGATAAGGAGGATGTGCAGGATATTCTGGAGGGTCTGAAAATAGATAAATCCCCTGGTCCGGATGGGATTTATCCAAGGATTCTCTGGGAGGCAAGAGAAGTGATTGCAGCGCCTCTGGCTCTGATCTTCAGGTCGTCGTTGGCCTCTGGTATAGTACCAGAAGATTGGAGGTTAGCGAATGTTGTCCCATTGTTTAAGAAGGGGAACAGAGACTTCCCCCGGAATTATAGACCGGTGAGTCTCACTTCTGTTGTCGGCAAGATGTTGGAAAAAATTATAAGGGATAGGATTTATAGTTATTTGGAGAGTAATGAATTGATAGGTGATAGTCAGCATGGTTTTGTGGCAGGTAGGTCGTGCCTTACTAACCTTATTGAGTTTTTTGAGAAAGTGACCAAGGAGGTGGATGGGGGCAAGGCAGTGGACGTGGTATATATGGATTTTAGTAAGGCGTTTGATAAGGTTCACCATGGTAGGCTTCTGCAGAAAATGCAGATGTATGGGATTGGGGGTGATCTAGGAAATTGGATCAGGAATTGGCTAGCGGATAGGAAACAGAGGGTGGTGGTTGATAGTAAATATTCATCATGGAGTGCGGTTACAAGTGGTGTACCTCAGGGATCTGTTTTGGGGCCACTGCTGTTTGTAATATTTATTAATGATCTGGATGAGGGTATAGTTGGGTGGATTAGCAAATTTGCTGATGACACCAAAGTCGGTGGTGTGGTAGACAGTGAGGAAGGGTGTCGTAGTTTGCAGGAAGACTTAGACAGGTTGCAAAGTTGGGCCGAGAGGTGGCGGATGGAGTTTAATGCGGAGAAGTGTGAGGTAATTCACTTTGGTAGGAATAACAGTTGTGTTGAGTATAGGGCTAACGGGAGGACTTTGAATAGTGTGGAGGAGCAGAGGGATCTAGGTGTATGTGTGCATAGATCCCTGAAAGTTGGGAATCAAGTAGATAAGGTTGTTAAGAAGGCATATGGTGTCTTGGCGTTTATTGGTAGGGGGATTGAATTTAGGAGTCGTAGCGTTATGTTGCAACTGTACACAACTCTGGTGCGGCCGCACTTGGAGTACTGTGTGCAGTTCTGGTCCCCACATTACAGGAAGGATGTGGGGGCTTTGGAGAGGGTGCAGAGGAGGTTTACCAGGATGTTGCCTGGTATGGAGGGGAGATCCTATGAGGAGAGGCTGAGGGATTTGGGATTGTTTTCGCTGGAAAGGCGGCGGCTAAGAGGGGATCTTATTGAAACATATAAGATGATTAGAGGTTTAGATAGGGTGGATAGTGATAGCCTTTTTCCTCTGATGGAGAAATCCAGCACGAGGGGGCATGGCTTTAAATTGAGGGGGGGTAGTTATAGAACCGATGTCAGGGGTAGGTTCTTTACCCAGAGGGTGGTGAGGGATTGGAATGCCCTGCCAGCATCAGTAGTAAATGCGCCTAGTTTGGGGGCGTTTAAGAGATCCGTAGATAGGTTCATGGACGAAAAGAAATTGGTTTAGGTTGGAGGGTCACAGTTTTTTTTTTAACTGGTCGGTGCAACATCGTGGGCCGAAGGGCCTGTTCTGCGCTGTAATGTTCTATGTTCTATGTTCTATCTGTAATCATGCAGCATTCTAAATTTAACTCAACTGGCAGGAACCCAGGACAATCTATCACAGAATCCGTGGCCAGATTGAGACAGCTGGCTGAACAGTGCAATTTTGGAGCCACGCTCCAAGTTATGCTCAGAGACAGACTAGTCTGCGGGGTGAACAATTTGACCACACGGAAAAATCTGCTGGGTGAAATGGATGTTACATTGGCCAAAGCCGTGGGGATTGCACAGGCTACAGAGAGTGCTGAGACGGGTGCTTTGCAACTACAGAATGTGCAGCATTGTGAGGTGAAAAGGCTTGGGGGGAGAGGCTCCAAGTGATTCTGGTGCCAAAGATGAGGGTGTGGAGGGCTGCGCAAGCAGCAGTGGCGAAATAGAGCAGGGACAAAGGAACCGAAGATGGGGTCAGTCGACCCAAAGAGTGGAAGAATGTTATCAAGCACCATCCTGATGTGTGTAGATTTAAGAGTGTAGTGTGTTTCGAATGGAACCAGAAGGGCTACATCCGCATTCGTGACAGAGAGAGAAAGAACTGACAGGGGCGAACAAAAAGAAAACAACTCCAAACCAAGTGTGTAATGTGGAGAGTGACTTGCTGAGCAATTCCAAAGACAGGCCCGTTGAGTAATTTGAGTGTGTGTAAATCAGTGACCATCGTAATTGAGTTGTTGATAAATGGCTTCCTTCCACTCTGCTTGGAAGTAGACACTGGAACTTCAGCCACTGTGATGGGAGAATATACAAATAAATATTTGAAGAGTGGTCCCCAAGAAATGAAGTTGAAAGATACCTCGGCGAGTTTAGCTACAAATACAGGTGAGTCCTTAAAAATATTGGGAACAACATCCATGCATCAATTGGCTCAACTACCTATCATCATTGTGAAGGGCCAGGGGCTCAGCCTATTGGGGCAAGATTAGTTGAACCAGATAAAACTAAATTGGCCAGAGATCTTCAGTATAACTGATGATATTTTCCAAAAGGCTTTAAGGAAATACCAAGTAGTCCTTTGCAACAAACTGGGGAAAATACGGACCATCAAAGCCAAGATCGATGTCAATTCAGTCTTCACTCCCAATTTTATTGAGTTTGGCCAGTACCCTACCTTTACATGAACGAGGTGAGGTGGAACTGAAGTGGTTAAAGGAGTTGGGAATAATAAGGCAAGTGCAGTTGTCAGAGTGGCGGCCCCAATTGTTCCCCTGCTGAAGCCAGACAGAATGATTTGTATCTGCAGGGGCTACAAATTAACCGCAAACCAAGTGACCAAGCTGGATGGTTATTCAATCCCAAAGATTGAGGAACTATACGCAAAGTTAGCAGGAGGACAACGATTTATCAAACTCGACTTGAGCCACACGTACCGGCAGTTGGAGCTGGATAAGGATTCAAGGAAGTATGTGATGATAACTACTCACAAGGGTCTGTACCAGTACACCCGGTTACCCTTTGGCATTTCATCAGCTTGTACCATTTTCCAACAAACCATGAAGAGTTTACTGCAGGGTATAGCTCAGATATTGGTGTACCAAGGTGATGTGTTGGTCACAGGAGTGTCCTAAGAGGAATATTTGGTGATCCTCAAGGGAGATTTAAGGATGCAGGAGTAAGGCTCAAGCGAGACAAGTATAACTTACAACCTCCGAGGTCGCTTACCTGGGTTTAAGGTCAATGGTCAAGAATTTTGCCCTTTAGCAGACAAGGTCAGGCTATCAAGAGGCACAAATGCCTCGTAATGTGGCTGAGCTGAAGTCTTTGTTGGGCATGGTAAATTATGATGGGACTTTCATACCCAATCTGTCAGCACTATTAGCCTACTTAAAAATAATCAATGATCGTATTGAAACGAGCACCAGAGAGAGGCCTTTGACAAAGTCAAAATCGCCCTGCAATCTTCAGACTATCGGTGCATTTTGATCTGAAGAAGAGAGATTGCGTTAACGTGTGATTCATCACCATGTGGCATGGAGGCAGTCCTGTCACACAAGACAGGAGAGGGAAAGGAGCAGCGTGTCACCTTTGCCTCCATGACCTTGGCAGATGCAGAGAGAGGCTACTCCCAGGTTGAAAAGGAGGGTTTGGTGGTGGTGTACGGGGTGAAAGAAGTTCACCAGTGCGTAAATGGATGGCACTTCTCAATAGTTACACACCACAAACCATTATTGGATTTGTTCAAGGAGGTTAAAGCTATTCCTTCCATTGCCTCAACCAGAGTCTAGCATTGGACATTGCTGTCAGCAGCCTATGAGTGAGTATTCATTCCAGCACAGACCGGGGACTCACATTTTGAATACAGATGCCTTAAGTGGCCTACTCTAATCATGGAGTGATTCACCCCCAGCACTGCCACAAGAGATCATACATGCCCTGAACTTTTTGGATACCTCAGCAATTTCTCTCCAGCAAATACAAATGAGGACTCAGAGAGACGCAGTGCCAGTGAAGGTAAAAGGAATGGTTCTTTGCAGTTGGAATAATAACAAATCTGAACAGTTTCGGTCCTATCAAACCAAAAAGAGGACAAAAGAACAAAGAACAAAGAACAAAGAACAAAGAACAGTACAGCACAGGAAACAGGCCCTTCGGCCCTCCAAGCCTGTGCCGCTCCTTGGTCCAACGAGACCAATCGTTTGTATCTCTCCATTCCCAGGCTGCTCATGTGACTATCCAGGTAAGTCTTAAACGATGTCAGCGTGCCTGCCTCCACCACCCTACTTGGCAGCGCATTCCAGGCCCCCACCACCCTCTGTGTAAAAAACATCCCTCTGATATCTGAGTTATACTTCGCCCCTCTCACCTTGAGCCCGTGACCCCTCGTGATCGTCACCTCCGACCTGGGAAAAAGCTTCCCACTGTTCACCCTATCTATCCCCTTCATAATCTTGTACACCTCTATTAGATCTCCCCTCATTCTCCATCTTTCCAGGGAGAACAACCCCAGTTTACCCAATCTCTCCTCATAGCTAAGACCCTCCATACCAGGCAACATCCTGGTAAACCTTCTCTGCACTCTCTCTAACGCCTCCATGTCCTTCTGGTAGTGCAGCGACCAGAACTGGACGCAGTACTCCAAATGTGGCCTAACCAGCGTTCTATACAGCTGCATCATCAGACTCCAGCTTTTATACTCTATACCCCGTCCTATAAAGGCAAGCATACCATATGCCTTCTTCACCACCTTCTCCACCTGTGTTGCCACCTTCGAGGATTTGTGGACTTGCACACCTAGGTCCCTCTGTGTTTCTATACTCCTGATGACTCTGTCATTTATTGTATAACTCCTCCCTACATTATTTCTTCCAAAATGCATCACTTCGCATTTATCCGGATTAAACTCCATCTGCCACCTCTTCGCCCAATTTTCCAGCCTATGTATATCCTGCTGTATTGCCCGACAATGCTCTTCGCTATCCGCAAGTCCAGGAGTTGAGGGCAGAGGACGGAGTGTTGTTGTGGGGAGTGAGAATGGTCATCCCTCCTCCAAGCAGCTAAATACAAAATTGGCTTGATGACAGAAGCCAGAGGGTGGTTGTAAAGGGTTGTTTTTCAAACTGGAGGCCTGTGACCAGCGGTGTGCCTCAGGGATCAGTGCTGGGTCCACTGTTATTTGTCATTTATATTAATGATTTGGATGAGAATATAGGAGGCATGGTTAGTAAGTTTGCAGATGACACCAAGATTGGTGGCATAGTGGACAGTGAGGAAGGTCATCTCGGATTGCAATGGGATCTTGATCAATTGGGCCAGTGGGCTGACGAATGGCAGATGGAGCTTAATTTAGATAAATGCGAGGTGATGCATTTTGATAGACTGAACCAGGGCAGGACTTACTCAGTTAATGGTAGGGCGCTGGGGAGAGTTACAGAACAAAGAGATCTAGGGGTACAGGTTCATAGCTCCTTCAAAGTGGAGTTACAGGTGGATAGAGCGGTGAAGAAAGCATTCAGCATGCTTGGTTTCATTGGTCAGAACATTGAATACAGGAGTTGGGACGTCTTGTTGAAGTTGTACAAGACATTGGTAAGGTCACACTTGAAGTACTGTGTACAGTTCTGGTCACCCTATTATAGAAAGGATATTATTAAACTAGAAAGAGTGCAGAAAAGATTTACTAGGATGCTACCGGGACTTGATGGTTTGAGTTATAAAGAGAGGCTGGATAGACTGGGACTTTTTTCTCTGGAGCGTAGAAGGCTGAGGAGTGATCTTATAGAGGTCTATAAAATAATGAGGGGCACAGATCAGCTCGATAGTCAATATCTTTTCCCAAAGGTAGGGGAGTCTAAAACTAGAGGGCATAGGTTTAAGTTGAGAGGGGAGAGATACAAAAGTGTCCAGAGGGGCAATTTTTTCACACAGAGGGTGGTGAGTGTCTGGAACAATCTGCCAGAGGTAGTAGTAGAGGCAGGTACAATTTTGTCTTTTAAAAAGCATTTAGACAGTTACATGGGTAAGATGGGTATAGAGGGATATGGGCCAAACACGGGCAATTGGGACTACCTTAGGGGTTTTAAAAAAAAGAGCGGCATGGACAAGGTGGACTGAAGGGCCTATTGCCATGCTGTAAACCTCTTGTGACTCTCTGACTCTAAGCCAGGGAGGCGCTGCTGCAGGAGTTACACGGGGTGCACCCTGGTATGACCACGGTGAAAATGCTGGCATGCAGCTACGTCTGGTGGCCAGGTCAGGACAAAGACATTGAGAGTGTGGTCAAGCAATGTGACCTATGCCAACTGCAGCAGCAGCTACCCCCATCAGCCCAGTTACACCCTCGGGAGTGGCCTGGACGGCCGTGGGCATGGATCCATATTGATTTTGTGGGACTCTTTCTTGGTGCCATGTTCCTCATCATTGTCAAGGCCCGTTCAGAATGGATGGATGTCCGTGTGACGAGATTCACCGACTCGATGACGATGATAAAGAAGTTACAGCAGATGTTTGCCCAGCATGGTTTGCCTGAGGCCCTGGTGTCACATAACGGCTCGACATTCACCAGTGAGGAGCTTCATTATCTTTCACAATCAAATAGGATTCGGTATCTTAAAACAGCTCCTTATCATCCGCCGTCCAATAGGTTGGCAGAGAGAGAGCAGTCCAGACCTTTAAGAAGTCAATGAAAAAGCAACCCCGGACTCTTGGCCAACTAGGCGGCACGGTGACACAGTGGTTAGCACTGCTGCCTCACAACGCCATGGATCCGGGTTCCATTCCAGTCTCGGGTCACTGTGTGGAGTTTGCACATTCTCCCCGTGTCTGCGTGGGTTTCCTCCGGTGCCCCGGTTTCCTCCCACAGTCCAACGATGTGCAGGTTAGGTGGATTGGCCACGCTAAATTGACCATAGTGTCAGTGGGATTAGCAGGGTAAATATGTGGGGT
The DNA here is from genome assembly GCF_964213995.1 of Mustelus asterias. NCBI lineage: Eukaryota > Metazoa > Chordata > Chondrichthyes > Carcharhiniformes > Triakidae > Mustelus > Mustelus asterias. The sequence continues at coordinate 13,129,097 of NC_135807.1, forward strand.
TATGTGGATAGAGCCTGGGTGGGATTGTGGTTGGTGCAGACTCGATGGGCCAAATGGCCTCCTAGGGATTCTATGGTTTTAAAGCTTTGTGGTTTCTGATGGTTTACCGGATGACCCCTCACACTGGCAGCGTCCCTGCTGAATTGTTGACGGGTAGACGTCTTTGGACGTGCCTGGATCTCATATTTCCAAAGTTGGTGTGAAAGGTGGAGATAAAGCAGGGTGTCCAGAAACCGTTTCATGATTCAAGCAACCAGAGCGCGCTTTCAGGGTGAGCAACCAGGTTTTGTAAGGAACTTTGGGAGAGGTCCAGTGTGGATCCCGGGTGAAGTTATGGAAAAGACTGGGCCAGTGTCGTACATCGTCGACATTCGAGGAAATAGAGTGCGGAAACATATGGATCATGTGAGGGAGAGGCAAGCGAGTTTCGCTCCAGAGGAGCAGTCAAGTATTGTTGTGCCTGTAATGATGGTGCCATCCGATGTGAGTGGGGGTGAAGAGTGTCCGTCTCTCTGAATGGGAGTGACGTGTCCCCCTGCAAAAGAAACAGCTTCCTCCACATCAGCAAGTGGGGAGGGCGCTGGCCCAAGCAGTTTGTGGGACGTTCGTCTAGCAGAGAGTGGGAGCAGATTGCCCCAGTGAGAGAAGGACCTGCCCAGGAACTTTGTCATTCCCAGTGAGTTCGGAAATCATCAGAAAGACTGGACCTGTAATGGACTGTATTGGATGCCCTGCCATTCTTGGGGTTTTTTTAGTTACTTACCTGTTGTGTATATAGTTTGAAACATAAAGGGGGAGGGGTGTGATCTAGCAGCCCTTTAATGGGTGTTTCCCTGAAAGGACACAACAATACTTGACTGCTCCTCTGGAGCGAAACTCGCTTGCCTCTCCCTTACATGATCCATATGTTTCCGCACTCTATTTCCTCGAATGTCGACGATGTACGACACTGGCCCAGTCTTTTCCATAACTTCACCCGGGATCCACACTGGACCTCTCCCAAAGTTCCTTGCAAAACCTGGTTGCTCACCCTGAAAGCGCGCTCTGGTTGCTTGAATCATAAATAAATTACCATTATTTATAAATTATTCTGTCAGTTCACTGACTGGAGTTCAAGCCTCACTTTGCCACATTACAGGGTCATTGTTGAAAAATAAGGGGTCGCTCAATTAAAACAGAGATGAGGGGATAAAGTTCTCTCAGAGAGTGGTGAGTGTCTGGAACTCTCTTCCTCAAAAACAATGGAAGCAAAATTTTGGAATATTTTTAAGGCAGAGCTGGATAGATTCTTGATGATGTGAAGTTGCCGGCGTTAGACTGGGGTAAACACAGTAAGAAGTCTCACAACACCAGGTTAAAGTCCAACAGGTTTATTTGGTAGCAAATACCATAAGCTTTCGGAGCGCTGCTCCTTCGTCAGATGGAGTGGAAATGTGCTCTCAAACAGTGCAAACAGACAAAATCCTTTGCGGTTGGTCTTGAGAGCGTGGATGGCGTTGCGTTGTGCTTGGGTGATGTTCGGGGCTGTCTTGTGAGTGCGGCTGATGAATTTGGTGTTGACGCACCTCCTGACGGCTTGGGCATACATGTCAAGTCGAGGGCAGCGGCCTGCCGGAGGAGTCCAATTCGACTCTTTCCTCTTCGGTTGCACTGCGGATCTCTCTGTCTGCTGTTCCGGCTCATTGGCTGTCTCATTGTGTTCGCTGTTGGCCTCTTGGGGTTTGTGGAAGAACTCCCACAGCCTCATTCGCCTGATGAATTCCTCTGTGTCCGCTGCAAGACTGATGGGGTCTATTTTGGTAGTGGGACAAAAGTTGAGCCCTCGGCTGAGAACTTCGATTTCATCTGGCTGAAGTGTGTAGTCCGATAAGTTGACAATGGACTTTCCTGCAGTGGTACTGTTTTCTACTGTGGTACCGGGGAATTCTTGATTAACAGGTGGGTGTGAAATAGCTCCTCAGAGGCCGGTGTCCCTTCACCAGATTCCCTTTACTTACAAACTTATCTCCACTCCTAAGACTGCTTCAGGTAAAAAGTCAGAATCCGGAGTGCCAGTAGCCCTGACGCTCCTCAATATACACACAGGTGAGACTCCCTGATTGGGCAGGCAATCATTCCCTCAATCAGGGAACTCATACTCCAAGAGGCCCACCTCACAAGGCCTCATTGAGGTCATTACAGGGTGAAAGGTTATCGGGGGTAGGCAGGAATGTAGGATACAATCGGATCAGCCTTGATCTTATTGAATGGCGGAGCAGACTCAAGGGACCCATTGCTCTACTCCTGCTCCTAAATCATCTATTTGTATAACTCCCCCAGAAACCACACAGGTAGTTACACTCCTTCAGGGTAAAACAGGGGTGCGAAATGGGTTAAAAAAAAAAGTGGATCAACCAGCTACTGGAAATTAAAAACGATAATTACAGAGCAGAATCAGCAAGTCAGAGAGAGAATCAGCCGACTGAGAATTCAGGCCATCAGAACAGATCTGGTAAACAAGACCTCCCGTGGTGCCAGCCTTTCAACAAGTCGACATGTGTACAAGAAACAGTCTATAAATACGGTAATGTCAGGCCAGATCAATGGGAATCATTTCTGTCACCTAGATGAGCGCTGAGTCTCCTCTCACACATTCGACAATAAATCAGGAAGGATTATATTCTGCACAGTTACATGATTGGAATATAAAACATCGCAAAAGAGAAATTAAACCCAGTCACCCTATAGTTACATAAGTATGAGGTGTCGATAGTCCTAACCCACAAAACATGTCCCAGCAACCAGGAATAATATAACGTGACCATTTCACTATCGCAACTACAACTCGCTCAACAAATACGTGTGAAGTCGGAGGATATTAAACATGGAAAATAAGCTCATAAATACGTTATTAGAAATAAATCGAAACAAAAAAAATCCACACTCTCATCATAAATAAATAGGGTACATGCACCCCATCACCGCACAAGTGCTACACAGTATTTAAAGCACAGAAATAGTCCACCCAGCCCAGTAAGTTCATGTTGGTGTTTATATTACACAGGAGCCTCCACCCTCCCTTCACCCTCTATCCCATCAAACTATCCTTCCATTTCTGTCTTCTCCGTGTGTTTCCCTAGCTTCCCTTTAAATGTATCCAAGCTGGTCCCACTCTCCGGGGAGGCACGGTGGCACAGTGGTTAGCACTGCTGCCTCACAGCGCCAGGGGCTCGGGTTCGATTGTAGCCTTGGGTGACTGTTTGTGCGGAGTTTGCACATTCTCCCCGTGTCTGTGTGGGTTTCCTCCGGGTGTCCCGGTTTCCTCCCACGGTCCAAAGGTATGCAGATTGGATGGATTAGCCATGAGAATTTCCCCGAGGATGGGTGATGGGGGGGTTGGACCTCAATAAAATGCTCTTTCGGAGAATCAGTGAGGCCGCGATGGCCTCTTTCTGCACTGTAGGGATTTTGATTTGATTTGGTTTATTATTGTCACATGTATTAACATACAGTGAAAAGTATTGTTTCTTGCGCGCTATCCAGACAAAGCATACCGTTCATAGAGAAGGAAAGAAGATGCAGAATGTAGTGTTACAGTCATAGCTAGGGTGTAGGGAAAGATCAACTTTTATGGTTCTGAACATGTTGTACTGAATTCCCTATTCAATTTATTATTGACTATATTTTCTCTTATTCATGACGCTACTTCCTTTGCATGTACTGTATAGAGACGTTTCAAAATTGTATGGACTCCTATACGTCACCCCTCCAACCTTCCTTTCCCAGAGACAAACCCCAGCCGGGTCAATCTTCTTTGACAGCTGTAATCTATTTGTTCTGGTATCAATCGAATATATCTGTTTGGTTGAGTTTGCTGATGTTGCAAGTGCAGCCAGCACACTCCCTGCACGTGTAGTTGTGATATCAAAACCAGCAACTGAAAATATCTTGCAGAGGCCAGCAACTTTTCAAACTCCTAGTTACTGGAAGAATTATGCCGCAAGGTTTCCCATTCTAAACAAAACATTTTCACAGTACAAGAAGTTAAATAAAGCAAGTGCCCCTCACTTAACAGTGTGGGTGGGATTCTCTGGCCCCCCCCCCCTCATTCCGTTGTTCTCGTACAGGAGGTGACATGCCATTGGCGCGATCTTCTGGTCCCGCCGCTGACAATGGGATTTCTGACTGACTCCACCCCACCCCACCAGGGAAACCACGGCAGGACTGAGACATTGGCTGGACCAGAAGGTTCCACCAGCATGAACAGCCGGAAAATTCCAGCCTACATGTTGTAAACATTTATAGCACACACCTGTAAAATTTCCACAGCACATTGCTTGTTCTCCTTTTCTTTCCACCCAAGAATTTGCTTATACTATACAAGATCATAAGGGTTCCATCACTTATCCTTGGACTAAACCAAGGTGTGCCACAGCTTTCAGGAATTCACTTTTATTCTCCTCGGTGTTCCTGCTATTCTCCAAGGCATGCAATTTCTTGTGATCCTTCCACTGGTAACTCTCCAAATCTAATGGACAGAGCTAATGGATTTTTGTTTATAGGTGAAGTTTTCCCCTGGGGTTTTTAGTAATTTGATTGACAGGGTCATGTGAGAAACAGCTTTCAGTTCTGGCTGGAATTTGTTTAGACAGAGGTCTGCAAGCTGCTTTGAAACTCAAAATCCCTCTCTGAAAGCTTTAAGACTGACTATACACCTTATAGCATGAATACTTATGGTTGCTAACTGTACTTAAAGTGGAATTTTCAGTCTGTAGGAGAATGTTGCTTATTTGGAACTGAAACAGTGATAGGTTAGAAAATTGTTTCCTTTAAATTTTTTAACTATTGTTCAACTGTTAAAAGTTAAGCTGTTTCATCTTGTTAGAATTATACCTAAACTGTGATATTAAATAAAGTTTATGTTACTATAAAGGATTCCTAATTTGTTTAGCAAAAATAGAAAAGTTGTTGTGGTCTAGTCTGGCTTCCTAATGTAACTTGGGATTCTGGTCCAGGACCCTAACAGATCATTAGTTAATCCTCTCATTACACAGTGTCAGTAATAATATAACCAGCTCCTTGGTTGCTTCCAGAATGTTTTGTTTCTAGAAACTTTGTAAATTTGATTTATCCTATCTGACTATAATCACCCACGATTACTGTAATTTTTTTCTTACAAAACCCCATTATTTCTTGATGGATACTCTGTCCGATAGTGTAGATACCGTCCTATGCTACTTCTTATCTCCATCCAAACAGATTCTACATGGGGAGACGATGGCCTAGTGGTATTATTGCTAGACTATTAATCCAGAAACTCAGCTAATGCTCTGGGGACCCAGGTTCGAATCCCGCCACGGCAGGTGGTAGAATTTGAATTCATTAAAAAATATCTGGAATTAAGAATCTACTGATGACCATTGTCGATTGTCAGAAAAAACCATCTGGTTCACTAATGTCCTCCAGGGAAGGAAATCTGCCGTACTTACCTGGTCTGGCCTACATGTGACTCCAAAGCCACAGCAATGTGGTTGACTCTCAACTGTCCTCGGGTAGCTAGGGATGGGCAAACAATGCTGGCCCAGCCAGTGACGCCCATGTCCCACGAATGAGTAATTAAAAAATGGACCTTCTGAACACTGATCATTTCTCACTATTGCACTGATCTCATCCTCCCCACAACCATTCACAACCTTAAAGTTAAAATTAAAGTTTATTTATTAGTCACAAGTCGGTTTACATTAACACTGCAATGAAGTTACTGTAAAAATGCCCTAGTCGCCACACTCCGGCGCCTGTTTGGGTACACTGAGGGAGAATTTAGCATGGACAATGCACCCTAACCAGCACGTCTTTCAGATTGAGGGAGAAAACTCACGCAGACACGTGGAGAATGTGCAGACTTGGCACAGACAGTGATCTAAGCTGGGAATTGAACCCGGGTCTCTGGCGTTGTGAGGCAGCAGTGCTAACCGCTGTGCCACCGTGCCGCCCCCCCCCCCCCATCCCTGTACGACCCTGTGCATCCCGAGAGAGCTGGCAAGGTGCAGCCCTTTATGTCTTCTCGGACTCCAATTAGCTAAATTCATGATGCTCCCAATTCAATTCAACCTTCCAAGCAAACAGTCACAAGAAGGAGGAGAAAGAGTGGGGAGAGAGAGAAAGAGAGAAAGAACAAGAGAGAGAATTTCTCTTGAGGGGTGAATATTTGGTGATTTTTCAGATTGAGGCAGATAACTCAGGCATGATCATTTTGAATTAAAGACTGGTGTTTGTTTTCTCTTCATTTGTAATTTTTTCAATATTTCATGAAGGTGCGTTCAGTGCTGGAGGCTGACTATCCTTCTCCAATCTCTTAATGTTAAGTGAATGTTTTCTGGAGTTGTTCCTTTGAAGGGAAACTAATTTAACATAAGTAAATTTGGCTTCAGATGAGGTTGCAGTCAGTCCTGTACCTGGGTCGGTGGTACATGATGTGTATTGTCTCTTGGACAGATTTCCTTGTCTCCATGTGACCCAACTGCATTATAAATCCACCCAGTAATTACACACAGCAGTTTATCCCGCATGCTTCCATTGAATATTTCATGTAGGCTTTTGCTACATCAAGGTCTTTACGATTTGGCCACGGGCGATTAGAATTGAAATATCTTAAGGACGTCAATTGTAACTGCAACCCCCACCCCACCCAATGCCAACGCTCAGCGGATTCATTACCTCATGGAATCCCAACAGTGCAGAGGAGGCCATTCAGCCCATCGAAACTGCACTGACTCTTACCCAGGCCCACTGTCCCGCCCTATCCCCGTAACCCCACACATGACCAATCCATCTAACCTCTGCGTCTTGGGACTCTAAGGTGCAATTTTACCACAGCAAATCTGCCTAATCTGCAGATCTTTGGACCTCGCGAGTCTGAATGTTTGGTAACGGTACTCAGATCAAACTCCAGGGTATCTGCTTGTTTCAAATAGGAGGCTGAATGTAATATGCAAATCAGCATTCCCAAATATCCATCGGACCCCTATTGTAATTTTCTACCCACTGACTCGCAAAGGCACGTCTGTTCATTGATGTTATAGCTATCCTCCGAGCCAATGATTCCGGACACTTGAAGTTTATTTATTAGTGTCACAAGTAGGCTCACATTCACACTGCAATGAAGTTACTGTGAAAATCCCCTGGTCACCACACTCCGGCGCCTGTTCGGGTACACAGAGGGAGAATTTAGCATGGCCGATGCACCTAACCAGCACGTCTTTTGGACTGTGGGTGGAAACCGTGGCACCCGGAGGAAACCCACGCAGACACGGGGAGAACGTGCAGACTCTGCACAGACAGTGACCCAAGCTGGAATCAAACCCAGATCCCTGGTGCTGCAAGGAAGCAGTGCTAACCACTGTGCCACCGATCTCAGTGCTGTGCAGTGCGCAGATGAACATAAGTATGTGACATCATTCTCCAACATAGAGCCCATTTTTATACAGGATTACACAAGCACAAGACTAGAAGATAGTCACTGATCGATCCACTGTCATTGTGCAGGCTGGGGTTATTTTCCTAGGAACAGGGGGGACCTGATTGAGTTGTTCAAAATTATGAAGGTGGATGGAAAGGAACTTATGCCCTTAACAGAGGGGTGAATAACGAAGGGGCAGAGATTTAAGGTAAGGGGCAGGAGGTTTATAGGAGATGTAGGGAAAACCTTTTCACCCAGAGGGTGGTGGGAATCTGGAACTCACTGGCTGAAAGGGTGGTAGAGGTGGGAACCCTCACAACATTTAAGAAGCAGTCACAGTCATTGTCATCGAAGTCTGCAGCATGGAAACAGGTCCTTCTGCCGAACATGTCCATGCCGACTTTTTTTAACCACTAAACTAGTCCCAATTGCCCACGTTTGGCCCATATCCCTCTATATCCATCTTACCCATGTCACTGTCTAAATGCTTTTTAAAAGACAAAATTGTACCTGCCTCTGCTACTACCTCTGGCGGCTCATTCCAGACACTCACCACCCTCTGTGTGAAAAAAGTGCCCCTCTGGACCCTTTTGTATCTCTACCCTCTCACCTTAAACCTATGCCCTCTAGTTTTAGACTCACCTACCTTTGGGAAAAGATGTTGACTATCTACCTCATCCATGCCCCTCATTATTTTATAGACCTCTATAAGACCATCCCTATGTCCCAGTCTATCCAACCTCTCCTTATAACTCAAAACATCAAGTCCCGGTAGCATCCTAGTAAATCTTTTCTGCACTTTTTCTAGTTTAATAATATCCTTTCTATAATAGGATGACCAGGACAGTACATACTAGAACATAGAACATAGAACATTACACAGCAGTACTAGCCCTTCGGCCCTCAATGTTGCGCCGACCAGCGAAACCCATCTAAAGCCCCTCTAATCTACACTATTCCAATATCATCCACATGTTTATCCAATAACCATTTGAATGTTCTTAATGTTGACGAGTCCACTTCTGCTGCAGGCAGGGCATTCCATGCCCTTACTACTCTCTGAGTAAAGAACCTACCTCTAACATCTGTCCTATATCTCTCACCCCTCAATTTAAAGCTATGTCCCCTCGTGTTAGCCATCACCATCCGAGGAAAAAGGCTCTCACTACCCACACTATCTAATCCTCTGATCATCTTGTATGCCTCTATTAAGTCACCTCTTAACCTTCTTCTCTCTAACGAAAACAACCTCAAGTCCCTCAGCCTTTCCTCATACGATCTTCCCACCATACCAGGCAACATCCTGGTAAATCTCCTCTGCACCCTTTCCAATGCTTCCACATCCTTCCTATAATGCGGCGACCAGAACTGTACGCAATACTCCAAGTGCGGCCACACCAGAGTTTTGTACAGTTGCAACATGACCTCCTCGCTCCGAAACTCAATCCCTCTACCAATAGAAGCTAACACACCGTACGCCTTCTTAACAACCCTATCAACCTGGGTGCCAACTTTCAGGGATCTATGCACATGGACACCCAGGTCCCTCTGTTCATCCACACTACCAAGTATCTTATCATAGACCAGTACTCTGTATTCTTGTTACTCCTTCCAAAGTGAATCACCTCACACTTTTCTGCATTAAACTCCATTTGCCACCTCTCAGCCCAGCTCTGCAGCTTATCTATGTCCCAAGTGTGAATCTATTATTCCAAGTGTGGTCTAGTACAACTTCAACAAGATGTCCCAACTTCTGCATTCAGTGTTCTGAGTATTTGGATTAGCACTTGAAAAGCCATAGCATACAAAAGTATGGACCCAGTGCTGGAAAATGTGATTAGAATAGATAGGTTCTTGATGGCTGGTGTGGAGACGATGGGCCGAAGGACCTTTTTCCGTGCTGTAAAACTCTGTGGCTCCATGATGCTATAATGAGCATCTGCAACCAGTCTGAACTGACGCCAGGAACCAGAGTAAATCAAGACAAGAGTGAGGTACAGATTATAAATAAAGGCTCCAGGAACTGAAGATCAATGTCCAGGACACTGCTGTGTGCAATTATAGAGAAAGATCATTAAAAAATATTTTTTCTTTGTCATTTTCTGAACATTTCTCTCTGCCAGATATAAAAATATTGAAAAATGAGAGGAAAAGTTTGTTTGTCTGACAGTCAAGCAGCACCCAATTGGATAATGAGTCTTTTTATTTTCCAATTGGTGCAGGAAAGCAGAGTACAAGGATGGATCTGTTGGCCGACTAATGGCTGGAGCATGGAGTGGGAGAGCAAGGAGAAGTGGGGGATGGTGGGGGGAATCATGTGATGAAACCTCCAGTCATACATTTATTCACAGTTGGCAAACTTAGAGTGACGTCACCTTCCTTGGGAAATGGCCTGGCCGACTCTTTGTCCCTTTCGCCACCAAAGAAAAGCTGAAGGTGGCCATTCAGCCCATCTTCCCCAAGTCAGTGTCCCTGAAGGAAATGTGGTTCTGAAAGGACAGGGGCATCAGCCACAAACTGAAAGGAGCATATATATATGGTAGATTGAACCAGGGCAGGACTTAGTCAGTTAATGGGAGGGCGTTGGGGAGAGTTACAGAACAAAGAGATCTCGGGGTACACGTTCATAGATCCTTGAAAGTGGAGTCACAGGTGGACAGAGTGGTGAAGAAGGTATTCGGCATGCTTGGTTTCATCGGTCAGAACATTGAATACAGGAGTTGGAATGTCTTGTTGAAGTTGTACAAGACATTGGTAAGGCCACACTTGGAATATTGTGTGTAATTATGGTCACCCTATTATAGAAAGGATATTATTAAACTAGAAAGAGTGCAGAAAAGATTTACTAGGATGCTACCAGGACTTGATGGATTGAGTTATAAGGGGAGGCTGGATAGACTGGGACTTTTTTCTCTGGAGAGTAGAAGGCTGAGGGGTGATCTTATAGAGGTCTATAAAATAATGAGGGGCACAGATCAGCTAATCAATATCACAGATAATCAATATCTTTTCCCAAAGGTAGGGGAGGCTAAAACTAGAGGGCATAGGTTTAAGGGGAGAGGGAAGAGATACAAAAGTGTCCAGAGGGGCAATATTTTCACACAGGGGGTGATGAGTGTCTGGAACGAGCTGCCAGAGGTAGTAGTAGAGGCAGGTACAATTTTACCTTTTAAAAAGCATTTAGATAGTTACATGGGTACGATGGGTATAGGGGGATATGGGCCAAATGCGGGCAATTGGGATTAGCTTAGGGATTTTTAAAAAAGGGCGGCATGGACAACTTGGGCCGAAGGGCCTGTTTCTATGCTGTAAACCTCTATGACTCTATGACTCTATATAGCCAGGGTGAGGCAGAAGCTGGGCTTTTGGGAGTTCTGCTCCTTCTCCATTGTAGGTAAGAGCCTGGGTCATCAGGAGCAAGGTGGTCTCAGTGTCCCTGTGCACAGTGCAGGTCTGGTCCATACCTCACTCCAGCCATGCGGTTATCAACCAAGTCATACTTTGTCTGGAGATACAACATGAACCATGCCTGCAGGGACATAGTGTACAAATCCCGCGATGGAGTTGGGGGTTTGGGAAACACAGCCAATGCTGCCCTCATCTTTGATGCAGTAAGAAGTCTCACAACACCAGGTTAAAGTCCAAACTTCAACTTCAGCATGGAAACAGGCCCTTCGGCCCAAGTTGTCCATGCCGCCCTTTTTTTAAAACCCCTAAGCTAATCCCAATTGCCCGCATTTGGCCCATATCCCCCTATACCCATCGTACCCATGTAACTATCTAAATGCTTTTTAAAAGATCATCTTTGATGGCCAGTGTAATATGCAGCTGCATCAAGTTGTGTATAAACCCTCATTATGTAAACCCCAAATGTCACTACACGCTGGAGTGTGACTGGTGATGAGAAACGTGCTCCCGATCAGATCATTCCTGCACCCCCAGAGTGTAATCACATCATCACACTGCCCTCAAGATGGCTCTGGTCAGGAGGAGACCATCGCTCACCTCCTCCTGGATTGTGTCTTTGCAGAGAAGATCTGGGAAGGGACACAGTGGTTTTTGACCAGGGTCACCCCAAGCAGCTCCAGGACGCACAACCCGATGGGCTGTTCCCAGGCACACACTCTTTGAGGACCCTCAACTCAGTGGAAGACACTTATTGATCGCCCGAACTCCATTGGTCTTCCAATGCAGAGAATTGTCCACCACCGAGCATTGCTCATTGCAACGTTCAGGACCATGTGCCGAGGGACACATTAAAGCTTGGGCTAACTGCCGCAAAAGCTTACAGGTCCCAAGAACACAATCTAAGGTCCACCCACTGTCATGCCCCGAGGAGTTGGAAACTGAGTCAACCTCCCCCGCCACCCTCCCACTTCCTCACACAGGCTGTATCCTTGTCTATTGTATACTGTTAATATCATGTTAATATCATGTGTAATTGCAACTTTATTGGCGCACCTCAGAGGACGACGTATGGGCAGAATTTTCCTGCCATTCGCGCCAGAGGGATTTTCTGCTCCCGCTGCAGTGAACAGAGATTTGGCTGAGCGCCAAATTCTCCATTCTGGCTGGCAGCAGTGACGGGGCGTGAATGGCCAGCAAATCCCAGCCCTCGTGTCCGAAAATAACTTGAGCCGCAGTGCACTTTCATAGAATCAAAGAATCCTACAGCGCGGAAAGAGGCCATTCGGCCCATCGCGTCTGCACCGACCACAACCCCACCCAAGGCCCTATCCCCATAACCCCATGCATTTACCCGAGCTAGTCCCCCTGACACTAAGGGGCAATTTAGCATGGCCAATCCACCTAACCTGCACATCTTTGGACTGCGGGAGGAAACGGGAGGAAACGGGAGCACCCGGAGGAAACCCACGCAGACACGAAAAGGTCAATTCAAAGCAGTGTGGAAATGTAATTTTATGGGTAAAGTATATTTATGGAGATAATGAGGAATTCTGGAGAAACGTGTTTAATCCGGGAATGGAGGTCTGCTGCACTCCAGCCCTGATATTTGTCTCTATTGAAATCAAAGGAAGTGAATATTTGATGGTGAGGATAATGGAGGGTTAATTCCTGCTTTGTGAGATCACCAAAGACCAATTTCAGACCAATTTCAGGAAAGTTCCCATTTCAGTTGACGCAAATCCACATCAAAGACTAATCTCAATACTATCTTTGGAGTCATAACCAGTTTATAGCTGTGCAGAAACTAAGTATTAAATGTTAATACAAGCAACTGCTTAATCCCTCATTTGTCAGACAAATATTACACAACATCCAAGCAAAGGGCAGACTCTAAACTGGTAGGAATTTCCTGCTGCCTTCTGTAAGCTTGAAATATTCCCAGCGACCACAATTTTTGCTGATGTCACCTTGTCACACAGTGAGTGGCTAAGGTCTGGGAAGCAGTGCCTGAGAGTATGAAGGAGGCAGGGTGACTCGGGGCATTCAATAGGGAACTGGATTGCTATCTGGAAGGTAAAGGCGTGCACGTGACACTAGGTGAATTATTCCGTTAGAAAGCCAGCACAAGTACAATGGGCTGAATGGCCTCCTCCTGTGCTATCACCATTCTCGGTACCCAAATCAATGCTACAGGAAGCTCTCAGCTTGAAATTGAGATGATGGGGTAATTTTAATCTAATCCACCCATGGGGAATATGACAAGGTTGGGTACAGCGCTAATTTTATAATCCAATGATTTTACTGTCCATTGCCAACAAAGAACAATACAGCACAGGAACAGGCTCTTCGGCCCTCCAAGCCGGTGCCGCTCCCTGGTCCAAACTAGACCATTCTTTTGTATCCCTCCATTCCCACTCCGTTCATATGGCTATCTAGATAAGTCTTAACCGTTCCCAGTGTGTCCGCCTCCACCACCTTGCCTGGCAGCGCATTCCAGGCCCCCACCACCCTCTGTGTAAAATATGTCCTTCTGATATCTGTGTTAAACCTCCCCCCCTTCACCTTGAACCTACGTGGAGAGATATTGGGTGGAATCTTACCAAAAAATGGCAAAGTGTCAGAGTCTGAATGAAAAACTCTCTCCAGAGAAACAGGCTGGTTTTCTCTCCAGATCTTCTGACACATTGGCCGGAAATCTACTGCCTCGTCTGCCAGGGAATTGGAGCGGGCGAGGGTTCGACAACAGAAATCTCCGTTGACCTCGGGTGGGGATTTCGGGTCTTACGCGAGCGAGATCGTAAAATCCCGCCCATTGTGAAAAAAAGCAGGTGGGCATGTTTCACACCATCATGTTGAGGGGAGGGGTCTAAAACTCCGATATAGCCCAACAGCACGGAGACAGAGACATCCTTTCTAAAGGGAGACACAATCAGAAGGAAAGGTAATCTCCTCCCTCCAAACCGCACCATGGAGGTCCCCAGGGGTCCTCCCCACCACGATCAGAGTCAGCAACTCTCCCCCACCTCACACACACCCCCACAAAAACAGTCAATACCACCACGATCAGAGTCAGCAACTCTCCCCCACCCCACACACACCCCCACAAAAACATTCAATACCACCACCCTCCACACCCCCCCCCCACCCCCGAACATTGCCAGCATCAGACCACTATCCTCCAGTCCCCCAAAAACAATAAATGCCAGTAAACCCCCCCCCCCCCAAACATTGGTGGCATGGACTCCTCCCCCCAAAACCTCAAACAGCCATCACCGGTACCCCCAACTCCCACATCCCCCACACCCCCATCACAAATGAGTTCCCCCACCCATGAGACTCCCACTAGGCTCTGCCCTTGGCACTGCCCACTGTCACAGGTTGGCTGTGCCTGGTTGGCCGTGCCAACCAGGCACAGCCAACCTGGTTTCGCCGGATTTCACCAGATTTTGGTTTTTGGATTTGGTTTCCAGGTTTCGCCGGATTTTGAACCCCACCATCATTCCCGTGCATGGAGAGGGTAGGCTCAAGATCGCCCCCATTAGGTATGGCTTAAATTAGCATTGCACATGATCCCGTGACTCTCCAGATTAGCAAATTAAGTTCAATTCTTTTTTGCAAAAATATACTTTATTTGTAAAATATCTGAAAGAACATTCCAAACATTTCAAAGTAGCCCTCACACAAAGAACAGTAATATTCAATAATATTCAGGTTGTCCACATCCATCATGTTGCACCCTGAGATGTTTCAATATAGTCGAAGGAAAATTGCAGACATTATAAAATGGTCACTACATAGAACATAGAAGAACATAGAACATTACAGCGCAGAACAGGCCCTTCGGCCCACGATGTTGCACCGACCAGTTAAAAAAAAAAACTGTGACCCTCCAACCTAAACCAATTTCTTTTCGTCCATGAACCTATCTACGGATCTCTTAAACGCCCCCAAACTAGGCGCATTTACTACTGATGCTGGCAGGGCATTCCAATCCCTCACCACCCTCTGGGTAAAGAACCTACCCCTGACATCGGTTCTATAACTACCCCCCCTCAATTTAAAGCCATGCCCCCTCGTGCTGGATTTCTCCATCAGAGGAAAAAGGCTATCACTATCCACCCTATCTAAACCTCTAATCATCTTATATGTTTCAATAAGATCCCCTCTTAGCCGCCGCCTTTCCAGCGAAAACAATCCCAAATCCCTCAGCCTCTCCTCATAGGATCTCCCCTCCATACCAGGCAACATCCTGGTAAACCTCCTCTGCACCCTCTCCAAAGCCTCCACATCCTTCCTGTAATGTGGGGACCAGAACTGCACACAGTACTCCAAGTGCGGCCGCACCAGAGTTGTGTACAGTTGCAACATAACGCTACGACTCCTAAATTCAATCCCCCTACCAATAAACGCCAAGACACCATATGCCTTCTTAACAACCTTATCTACTTGATTCCCAACTTTCAGGGATCTATGCACACATACACCTAGATCCCTCTGCTCCTCCACACTATTCAAAGTCCTCCCGTTAGCCCTATACTCAACACATCTGTTATTCCTACCAAAGTGAATTACCTCACACTTCTCCGCATTAAACTCCATCCGCCACCTCTCGGCCCAACTTTGCAACCTGTCTAAGTCTTCCTGCAAACTACGACACCCTTCCTCACTGTCTACCACACCACCGACTTTGGTGTCATCAGCAAATTTGCTAATCCACCCAACTATACCCTCATCCAGATCATTAATAAATATTACAAACAGCAGTGGCCCCAAAACAGATCCCTGAGGTACACCACTTGTAACCGCACTCCATGATGAATATTTACTATCAACCACCACCCTCTGTTTCCTATCCGCTAGCCAATTCCTGATCCAATTTCCTAGATCACCCCCAATCCCATACATCTGCATTTTCTGCAGAAGCCTACCATGGTGAACCTTATCAAACGCCTTACTAAAATCCATATATACCACGTCCACTGCCTTGCCCCCATCCACCTCCTTGGTCACTTTCTCAAAAAACTCAATAAGGTTAGTAAGGCACGACCTACCTGCCACAAAACCATGCTGACTATCACCTATCAATTCATTACTCTCCAAATAACTATAAATCCTATCCCTTATAATTTTTTCCAACATTGCCACTGTACAAATGGTGCAAAAGTATTTAAGTTGTCCACATGGAGCAAGTTGCACTCCAAAGTGCTTCAATACAATTATGATAGCTTTAATATTCACTGTATATATTTAATGCGAATCGTATGGCCCCGTGGGGGTTCTATACAATTCCCCTCCCCTCAGTTCATTGTGGCTGAAAGGTCTTAGACAGCAACTCCTTACATTGCATCACTACAGTGGCTGCCCCAAGCATTCCTTGGTGCGTAGTCCTGGGCTTTGGAATGTGTCAGTCTGCAAGACTCAGTCAGGGACAAGTGAATTACACAAGAAGTAGAAGCAGGAGTCAGCCACCAGGTCCTTCAAGCCTGCCCTGCCATTCAATACGATCATGGCTGATCTATGCTGGCCTCAACTCCTTTTCTGTGTCATTCCCCCATAGCCCTCTATTCCTCGATCTATCAAATATTTATCCATCTCCACTTTAAATATTTCTAATGATCCAAACTCCACCACCCTTTGGGGCAGAGAATTCCAGAGATTCACCACCCTCTCTATGGGAAGAAATTTCTACACACCTCAGCCGGCCCTTTATCTTGTAGCCATGTCCCCTTGTTCAAGACTCTCCCACTAGTGAAAACATCTCAGCATCTACCCTGTCAAGCCCCCTCACGATCTTATATGTTTGAATAAGGTCACCCCTCATGAACTCCAAGGAATGCAGACCCAGACTATTTTGTCTCTCTTGATGGGACAACCCTCTCATCCGGGAATTAGCCTGGTGAATCTCCTTCGGACAGTTCAAAGATGTGCAGGTTAGGTGAATTGGTCATACTAAATTGCCCCTTAGTGTCCAAAGATGTGTAGGTTAGATAGTTCGTAAATGTGTGGAGTTATGGGGATAGTATGAGACATTGGTAAGGCCACACTTGCAATACTGTGTACAGTTCTGGTCACCCTATTATAGAAAGGATATTATTAAACTATAAAGAGTGCAGAAAAGATTTACTAGGATGCTAATCGGACTTGATAGTTTGGGTTATAAAAAGAGGCTGGGTAGACTGAGACTATTTTCCCTGGAGCGTTGGAGGCTTAGAGATCTTATCTTGTGGAGGTCTATAAAATAATGAGCGGCATAGATTAGGTAGATAGTCAACATCTTTTCCCAAAGGTAGTGGAGTCTAAAACTAGAGGGTGTAGGTTTAAGGTGAGAGGACAGAGATACAAAATGGTCCAGAGAGGCAATTTTTTCACACAGAGGGTGGTGAGTGTCTGGAACGAGCCACCAGAGGTAGTAGTAGAGGAGGGTACAATTTTGTCTTTTAAAAAGCATTTAGACAGTTACATGGGTACGATGGGCACAGAGGGATATGGGCCAAACATGGGCAATTGGGACTAGCTTAATGATAAAAACTCGGTGGCATAGACAAATTGGGCCGAAGAGCCTGTTTCCATGCTGTAAACCTCTATGACTCTATGATAGGGCAGGGAAGAAGGCCTGGGTAAGATGCTCTGTCAGAGAGTCAGTGCAGACTCGAATGGCCTCTTCTGCACTGTAGGGATGTATGTTTCTATTGTTCTATTCTATGGTTCTTCTTTGCCGCCAATGTCCTTTTTTAGGTAAGGGGACCAAAACTGTACGCAGTATTCCAGGTGGGACCTCACCAAAACTCCAGACAGTTGCGACAAAACCTCTTTATTTTTAAACTCCAACTCTTTTGCAATAAAGGCCAAAATGCCATTTGCCTTCTTAACTACTTAGGTCAAAATTAGGTCAAAATTCCTCCCTGACCAGTGAGTGGAAGCTGATTTTATGTTATGGTACGGAAAAGAGGAGAGGTTGGAGATTCGAGCGGTGCCTCTCTAACAGGAACTTGGAGAGAAAGTGTTTGCAGTTCAACATATGAATCATAACGCAGCCAGGAAATGCCCCGCTCCCCCCCAGAGGAATCAAAGAACAAAGAACAAAAGAACAAAGAACAATACAGCACAGGAACAGGCCCTTCGGCCCTCCAAGCCCGCGCCGCTCCCCGGTCCAGGATTGAATCCTGAATCCAGGATCCCCGCCCAATTTTCCAGCCTATCTACATACCAATATCCTATCCACCGAGCTGTCCCCCACAGCTACGATGCTTTGTTCATTACAACCTATTAACTCACCCCCACCCCCCCATTCCAGACCATGTGATCTCCAGGGAGAGGCGAAAACCCAGAGTGAAAAACCCCAGGGCCAATATGGGGAAAAAAAATCTGGGAAATTCCTCTCCGACCCCCTGAGGCGATCGAAACGAGTCCAGGAGATCACAATGGCCCCGATTGGAAAATGCTTCCCAACCCTAGTCATTTCCACTTCCACGAACACCATATGAATTCCCTGCCCCCGAGACAGGTTCCCAACTATCCGCAGTCTCGCTCTGTACTGGCACCAGCAAGATGATCATAGAATGAAGCCTTGAAACGAGAAACAAGGAACAATTAGCCCGCGCCGCTCCCTGGTCCAAACTAGACCACTCTTTTGTATCCCTCCATTCCCACTCCGTTCATATAGCTGTCTAGATAAGTCTTAAACGTTCCCAGTGTGTCCGCCTCCACCACCTTGCCCGGCAACACATTCCAGGCCCCCACGACCCTCTGTGTGAAATATGTCCTTCTGATATCTGTGTTAAACCTCCCCCCCTTCACCTTGAACCTATGACCCCTCGTGAACGTCACCACCGACCCGGGGAAAAGCTTCCCACCGTTCACCCTATCTATGCCTTTCATAATTTTATACACCTCTATTAAGTCTCCCCTCATCCTCCATCTTTCCAAGGAGAACAACCCCAGTTTCCCCAATCTCTCCTCATAACCAAGCCCCTCCATACCAGGCAACATCCTGGTAAACCTCCTCTGTACTCTCTCCAAAGCCTCCACGTCCTTCTGGTAGTGTGGCGACCAGAACTGGACGCAGTATTCCAAATGCGGCCGAACCAACGTTCTAAGGATACATTTGACCTGTGAATCCTACTTGAGAATGAAGAAGAAATGTATGTTTGAAGAGGACATTAGGGGTGTGACTCGGGTCAAAGGACAAGCTTCAATCCACTTTAAAGAACATGACAATTGTCAAGGGAAGAATGGGAAGATTACTGGGCAAAGATATGAAAGGGAAAGACAAATCTCGAATAAGATGAAAATAGAGATTCAGAGCACCGTGCCTTTCATTGAAATGCCAGGATAGTATTTAAATTGCCAGTTCAATCATCTGGCACTATTAAACACAGGGACGTGATGACCTTGTTGGAGAAGAAATGAGTTGATAATGGGATTAAATACCTGCATAAGACCACAAGATGTACCAGCAGAAGTAGGCCATTTGACTCATCGAGTCTGCACTACCATTCAATGAGATCTTGACTGATCTGATAGGAAGCAGCTGTTCCCCGTCATTAAAGGGTATATCACGAGGGGACATAGGTTCAAGGTGAGAGGCAGGAAGTTTCAGGGAGATGTGAGGAAAAATTTATTTTACCCAGAGGGTGGTGACGGTCTGGAACACGCCAGGTGGGAGAGTGATAGAGGTGAGTTGCCTCACATCCTTGAAGAAATACCTGGCTGAGAGCTTGGCACGTCATAACTTTCAGGCCTATGGGCCAAGTGCTGGTAAATGGGATTAGGCGGGAGGCCAGGTGTTTCTTGCGTGTCGGTGCAGAATCAATGGGCTGAAGGGCCTCTTCTGCGCTGTATGATTCTATCATTCTATCATTCTATATGATAATCCTCAACTCCACTTTCCCGCCTTGATTCCCGTACTGCACTATGAGAAACAATCATGGTTAGTAGGAATGCTTATTTTGGAAGAAGATAGTTTGAGATACCGATTCTTTCTGGTAACCAACCTCCATGCTACAATATTGACTTCTAAAGCTTTCTGTCCTGGGTACTTATTCTTATTTCTTCTGACATTACAGTTACAGACGCATCCTCGAGTCTCTAATCATTGTTAATCAACTTCCTTCCTTGCAGAATGAAAGTAGCTTGCAGGGAACATAAAGACTGACACTAAGATTTTCTATAGATATGTGAAGAGAAAGAGGTTGGTGAAGACAAATATAGGTGCCCCTACAGACAGAAACGGGGAATGTGTAATAGGGGACAAAGAAATGGCCGAGCAACTGAATACCTACTTTGGTTCTGTCTTCACAAAAGAGGACACAAATCAAATGCCAGAAATGTTGGAGAATGCAAGATTTAGTGAGAGGGAAGGACTGAGGGAAATCAATATTAGTAGCAAAATGCTGCTGGAAAAAATTGATGGGATTGAAGACGGATAAATCCCCAGGGCCTGATAATCTACATCCCAGAGTACTTAAGGAAGCGGCTCTAGAAATAGTGGATGCATTGGTGGTCATCTTCCAGGTTTCAATAGATTTCTATATAATGGAACAGTCCCTGCAGATTGGTGGGTAGCTAATGTCACTCCAATATTCAAAAAGGGAGGTAGAGAGAAAACAGGGAATTATAGACCAGCAAACCTAACATCGGTAGTGGGGAGAATTCTCAAATCCATTATCAAGGACTTTATAGTGGAGCATTTAGGACGCAATGCCAAGATCAGACAGAGTCAGAATGGATTTATGAAGGGGAAATCATGCTTGACAAATCTGTTGGAATTCTTTGAAGCTGTAACTAGTAGAGTTGACAAGGGGGAGCCAGTCGATGTGGTATATTTGGACTTTCAAAAAGCGTTTGACAAAGTCCGGCATAAGAGAAAATCGTGCAAGATTAAAGCGCATGGGATTGGAGGAAGTGTATTGAGATGGATAGAAAACTGGTTGGCAGAGAGGAAACAAAGAGTAGGAATTAATGGGTCCTTTTCAAATTGGCAGGCAGTAACTAGTGGGGTGCCACAGGGATCGGTGCTGGGACACAGTATATATAAATGATTGGGATGAGGGAACAAAATGTAACATCTCAAAGTTTGCAGATGGATACCCAAGTTGGGTGGGAGGGTGAACTGTGACGATGATGCAGAGATCCTTCAGCATCTTCTGGACAGGTTGGGTGAGTGGGCAAATCAATGGCAGATGCAGTATAATTTTGATAAATGTGAAGTTATTCACTTTAGAAGCAAAAACAAGAAGGCAGATTACTATCTGAATGGCTGTAAATTGGGAGAGGGGAGTGTGCAGCGGGACCTGGGTGACCTTGTACACCAGTCACTGAAGGTAAGCATGCAGGTGCAGCAGGCGGTAAAGAAGGCAAATGGGATGTTGGCCTTCATTGCGAGAGGTTTCAAGTACAGGAGCAGGGATGTGTTGTTGCAACTATACAGGGCCTTGGTGAGGCCACACCTAGAGTATTGTGTGCAATTTTGGTCTCCTTTTCTGAGGAAGGATGTTCTTGCTCTCAAGGGAGTGCAGCGAAGATTTACCAGGCTGATTCCAGGGATGGCGGGACTGATGTATGAGGAGAGATTGACGAGGTTAGGATTGCTTTTGCTGGAGTTCAGACAAATGAGGGGGGGATCTAAGAGAGACTTATAAAATTCTAACAGGGCTAGACAGGGTAGATGCAGGGAGGATGTTCCCGATGGTGGGGGAGTCCAGAACCAGGGGTCACAGTCTGAGGATTCGGGGTAGACCATTTAGGACGGAAGTGAGGAGACATTTCTTCACCCAGAAAGTGGTGAGCCTGTGGAATTCATTACCACAGGAAGTAGTTGATGCGAAAACATCGAATGTATTCAAGAGGCGGCTGGATATAGCACTTGGGGCGAATGGGATCAAAGGTTATGGGGAGAAAGCAGGATTAGGCTATTGAGTTGGACTATCAGCCATGATCGTGATGAATGGCGGAGCAGGATCGAAGGGCCAAATGGCCTCCTCCTGCTCCTATCTTCTATGTTTCTACATTTCTATGGTTGACAATATCAGACTTTAAGGAGATAGTAAGAAGTCTCACAACACCAGGTTTAAGTTCAGCAGGTTTATTTGGAGTGCTGCTCTTTCATCAAGTGACTCACACTCACTCAAAAAGAAGTGTTAAATAGAAACCTGACAGAGGAAGGATTTGAGTTTCAAAGAGGTGTGAGAACATTGGAACCCAAGGTGAAAGGGGGGCAGAAAGAGAGCTTAGTGTTGGTTGTGTGAGGAAGACCTGTCTGAAACAGCTCTCCGCTGGGAGAAGATGTGAAGTTCGACTCACTGAACTATTAAATTCTTATTTTTCTGACCTTTTCTTTCTGTCTCTTTGTCTCTCTCTTAATCTCAATCTTTCTTGCCCTCATGATTTAATTTCCACTTTGAATACAGTTTAGATCTCTCTTTGCGTAACTTGAAGTCTGGTCTGGTTTTGGGGAGATTGGGGAGTGACTTAGGTCTAACCCTAGTAGGTTTCTTCAAAAACTCTTTTATTTACTGGCAGTACATTCTAAGCTTTGCAATAAGTACGGGCCCCATTCTCCCCAAAAAAATTCCAAGCGCTGAATTTGCGGGAAAAATGGTGTAAATCACGATTGTTTTCTCAGCGGAATTCAGACTCGAATCTCCCACACTCTGTGCAATGCAGAGGTCACCAACGTGAATATCATTAAAAGCTCGGGGGGGGCGGGACCTACTCACATCGGAGTCTGACAGTTCTGGATCTCTGCACATGCGTAGTGGCCCCGATCTGTCAGCCTTCCGTTTGCCCCCCAGGATCCGGGCAGTGCTGCCCCTACACTCCCTCCCACAGCCTGATTACGGCTCCCACGGCCATTCGCAAGCCTGCCCTGACCCCTCCCTGCGTCCCAGAGGGCCCCAATCTCCAACCCCCCCCCCCCCCCCCGCCCAGCAGTGCCGATCCCCTGGGAGGCAGAAACCCCCTGCGGGAGTGATGCGTGTTATCACACACGAGGCTTGAGATGCTCAAGGAAATAAAGGCTTTTATTTACTATTACAACGAAGCTACCATGTATAGTACACGATCCCAGACTGAGGGGTCCCAGACAGAGCAGTGACCTTTATACCTCTCCCAGGAGGCAGAGCCCGACTGGGATGTACCACAATAACTATAATATAGGTGTAACAGCCCAACCCTAACCCCAACAGCAACAAGTAGAACAACCCATCCCTAACCCCAACAGCAACATATATACATACTCGTAGTACTGGCCAGACCCTGGCTCAGTACTACCTAGTGGGAACCAACGATGGTTCACCACAGGGAGGCAGACCCACCCTCCCTCGGCATGTAGACCCCCCCACTCTGCCCTGATCACTGACCTCCCTCCAGCCCCAAACGATCCCCATGCAGAGTGGCAGTGGGACTCCCCCACCCCCACCAATTGCCTCAAGGCCCCGCCCCCTTGGCACTGCCCAATGCCCGGTGGGCAGTGACAATGTGACCCCTGGGCATGGACACATTTCCCCTTGGGCACTGCCAGGGTGCCCATGCCCGGGGGCACCATACCCCCACCGCCCGACCCCCTGGGGACCTCGATTGCCCCCACCTTCACTCCAGCAGGGTCGTCCCACTAGTTCCCTGAATGTGGGGAGCTAGTCTGAACCCCGCTAGAGTGAAATACTCCTGGTGGGGTGGGAGATGCTGTCGGGCACAGGGAATTCAGTCCCAGGCCCGATAATGCCATTTAATTTACATGAAAAATAGATTAAAGTCACTTACCTGGTCTTCCCGCCAGTTCCCAGCGTGGGGTCGATGTGCATGTCGGCCATTTCACGGGATTTACGCATGCTGCCCGGCGGTGGGAGATGTGCCTGCGCGAACCCCGCAAAATGGCCGACACGCGCGTCTCCCAACCGACGTGCCAAAAAAATTAGCGCGTCGCGATGGGCGAATCAGGCCCATATATCTGGCGTACAGACTATTCCACCTTCTCTTCTTCATAGACAGTCCCTTGGAGTCGAGGATGAGTTGCTTATAAATTTCACCTGAGTTCTCAGGTGACTGAGGAGACCAATGCATGACCTACAGTCTCTGTCACAGGAGGGGCAGGCGGTAATTGGAAGAACAGGTTGGCGGGGTAACGAAGTTCCGCATGTTTGATGATAGCCAATACCAGTCAATGTCGCTGATTATTAAATGCATTTAAATTCCACCAGCTGGCATTGGATTGGAACCCATATCCCCAGAGCATTAATATGACCCTCAGGAATATCGGACCAGTGACATTATTACTGCGCCACTATTCCCCTTTCTTCACATTGCCCTTCCTGCTCGATCGATGTTTAAAACATATTCCGAGAGGCTGTTCTCTGTACAGAAAGCACTTTAGAAAGAGCAAGTCCGGTTAATGTGGGCTAATCAGCTTAAATATTTGTCTTTACGCTGCGTGCGAAACATGATTAAGGAATTATAAATGGAAATATCTGTCGAGAATTTAGGGACATCATTAAAACTTCTCAACAAGCTTCATGCAGTGAATCAACTTTATTATTTTCAGTGTGACAGCTGGCAAACACTGAACGTTGAAAGGATCTTGACGTTTCCATTCTGGGCCGACTTTGCACCTTCCAAAAGTGTTTCATCTTCATGTCTGCTGCTTCTGCAGACATGAAGGTCACTTGCTATATGAATGAATGACAAAGTATTGCACTGGCAACGGCAGGAAAACATAGTCAATGAGTCCCAAGGGGCTTTGCAGGAGTGACTGTCAGACGCGAAACCCATCAAGATCTATTAGGATGGTGATCGAAATCTTGGACAAAGAGATAGGTTTTAAGGTCTAACGTTGACCCTGAGCCCTATGTGCAAAACCCAGAAGACAAATTGGGTTCTATTTGAATATGGGATACAGGCTGATCTGACAAGATGGATTCATAATTGGCTTAGCAGTAGGAGACAGTGGGTGGTGACAGTCGGCTGCTTTAGTGACTGGATCTCCACTTTGTGACTTAATGCATCTCCACTTAGTGACTGCAGGTCAGTGACCAGTGGCGTACCACAGGGATCCGTGCTGGGCCCCCTATTGTTCGTCATTTATATAAATGACACAGATGACCATGTGGGAGGTAGGATCAGTAAGTTTGCCGAAGACACAAAGATTGGCCGGGTGGTTAACAATGAGATTGAGTGTCTTGGGTTGCAGGAAGATATAGACGAGATGCTCAAATGGGCGGATAAGTGGCAGATGGAATTTAACCCTGAAAAGTGTGAGGTGATGCACTTTGGAAGGAGTAATTTGACAAGGAAGTATACTATGAAAGGTCTGACACTGGGAAGTTCCAAAGAACAAAGGGACCTTGGTGTGTTTGTCCATAGATCTCTGAAGGCAGAAAGGCAGGTTAATAGGGTGGCGAAAAAGGCATATGGCACTCTCGCCTTTATCAATCGGGGTATAGATTACAAAAGCAGAGAGGTCATGGTGTAGTTGTATAGAACTTTGGTGAGGCCACAGCTGGAGTACTGTGTGCAGTTCCGGTCACCACATTGTAGGAAGGACGTGAACGCACTGGAGGGAGTGCAGAGGAGATTTACCAGGATGCTGCCTCAGATGGAATATTTCAGTTATAAAGAGAGGTTGGATAGGCTTGGGTTGTTTTCTCTGGAGCAGAGAAGACTGAGGGGCGACCTGATCGAGGTGTACAAGATTGAGGGGATGGACAGAGTGGATAGGGAGCAGCTGTTCCCCCTTAGTTGAAGGGTCAGTTACAAGGGGGACAAGTTAAAAGTGAGGGGTGGGAGGTTTCGGGGGTTGTGTCGAAAAACATTTTTACCCAGAGGATGGTGACGGTCTGGAATGCGCTGCCTTGGAGGGTGGTGGAGGTGGGATGCCTCACATCCTTTAAAAAGTACCTGGATGAGTACTTGGCATGCATAACATTCAAGGCTGTTGACCAAGTGCTGGCAAGTGGGATCAGGTGGGCTGGTCAGGGCCTTTCATGCGTTGGTGCAGACTCGATGGGCCAAATGGCCTCTTTCTGCACTGTAGGGTTTCTATGATTCTATGAAACCGTAAAATCCCATCCAAGGGCAACAGACGTTCCCATGCTCTGCCCCTCACCCGCTTCGATATACGTGGCAAGCAGGCCAGTAGAATTCCGGCCACAGTCTTTTTCCCAGGGTAGGGAAATTGAAAACTAGGGGGCACAGGTTTAAGTTGAGAGGGGAAAGATTTAAAAGAGACCCGAAGGGTAACTTCTTCACTTAGAAGGTGTTTTGTATATGGAATGAGCTGACAGAGAAAGTAGTTGAGGCAGGTGCAATAGCAATATTTAAAAAGCATTTGGATAAGTACATGGATGGGAAGGGATTAGAGGGATATGGGCCAAACACGGGCAATTTAGACTAGATGGGAGGGCATCATGGTCGGTATGGACCAGTTGGGCTGAAGGGCCTGTTTCCGTGCTGTATTACTTTATGATTCTGTGACACTATTGTTGAGTGACTACTTGTGTTTAAAGTTGTCACGTCACATTCTTGCCTCAGTTGCATTTAAACTCCATTTTGATATAATCTTACAAAGCTTCAATGGGCAAAAGTTTATTTATAGTGTCACAAGTAGGCTTACATTAACACTGCAATGAAGTTACTGTGAAATTCCCCTCGTCACCACGCACCGGCCCTTATTCGAGCACACTGCGGGAGAATTTAGCATGGCTAATGCACCTAACTTCTAACTTTTTTCTTGAGGAGATTTATGATTTTGCAATATCGCTCAGCTCTCCGGCCCAGAATGGGAGCAATTATATGAGAATGGATTTTTTTTTATATTTGTGGCAAATAAAAGAGATGCACCACAGAAAGCATTCTTTAAGTTAATATAAGCCTACCTATGACACTAATAATAAACTTTTCTAGTTGTATCACTGGCTCCTGCTCTGCCCAAGACCACAAGAAACGACAAAAGGTCGTGAATGAAGCCCAGTCCATCACGCAAACCAACCTCCCATCCACTGACTCCGTCTACACTTCTGTCTTTTGGAGCCCTTCCTGAGATAATACTGAATCATCGGGCAGGATTTTCCTCTGCTCAGTGGGAAAATTTGGGGCTTCAGTCCACGTTGTTTTTCCAAGGGGTGAGGTGTCTGCAGCTTTTGTCATTCCTGGGTGTGCAAATTACTGTGAAGATTGGCATATATTGTCCATCCTTAGTTGTCCGGTTTGAAAAACTGTGTGGCTTCTATTACCAATGATGGGCGTGCCTTCACTTGCCTGGGCTCCAAAGCTCTGGAATTCTCTCCCTCCACCATCTGTCTCTCCACCTCACTCCTTAAAACCTACCACTTTGACCAAACTTTAATCACTCTCCTAATATCTCCTTCTGTGGCACAATGTTTCATTTAGCTTTCTAATGTCTCTTTCAATTGCCCTGCGATGTTGAATTACATTAAAGGCTCTATACAAATACATGTTTT
The DNA here is from genome assembly GCF_964213995.1 of Mustelus asterias. NCBI lineage: Eukaryota > Metazoa > Chordata > Chondrichthyes > Carcharhiniformes > Triakidae > Mustelus > Mustelus asterias. The sequence goes on from NC_135807.1 coordinate 13,156,394, forward strand.
GATTTTTGATTTGATTTATTGTTGTCACATGTGTTAGTATACAGTTAAAAGTATTATTTCTTGCGCACGATACAGACAAAGCATACCATTCATAGAGAAGGAAAAGAGAGAGTGCAGAATGTAGTGTTACAGTCATAGCTAGGGTGTAGAGAAAGATCAACTTAATATGAGGTAGGCCCATTCAAAAGTCTGAGGGTAGCAGGGAAGAAGCTGTTCTTGAATAGTTTGGTACGTGATCTCAGACTTTTGTCTCATTTTTCTAACGGAAGAAGGTAGAAGAGAGAATATCCGGGGAGCATAGGGTCCTTAATTATGCTGGCTGCTTTTCCGAGGCAGCCAGAAGTGTAGACAGAGGCAATGGATGGGAGGTTGGTTTGTGTGATGGACTGGGCTTCATTCATGACCTTTTGTCATTCTCTTGGGGTCTTGGGCAGAGCAGGAGCCATACCAAGTTGTGATACATCCAGAAGGATGCTTTCTATGATGTATCACCTTTATTCGCCACAAATATGTTTTTTAAAATATCCATTCTCATATAATTGCTCCCATTCAAAGACTATTTCCTAACGTTCAAAGACTATTTCCTCGGGTGGATGGAGCTATTACAAGGGGGCATAACTATAGGGTTCGTGGTGGGAGATACAGGACGGATATCAGAGGTAGGTTCTTTACGCAGAGAGTGGTTGGGGTGTGGAATGGACTGCCTGCAGTGATAGTGGAGTCAGACACTTTAGGAACATTTAAGCGGTTATTGGATAGGCACATGGAGCACACCAGGATGATAGGGAGTGGGATAGCTTGATCTTGGTTTCAGATAAAGCTCGGCACAACATCGTGGGCCGAAGGGCCTGTTCTGTGCTGTACTGTTCTATGTACTGTTCTATGTTCTATGTTCATTCTGGGCAGGACCGCTGAGCGATATTGCAGAATCATAAATCTCCTCAAGAAAGAAGTTAATTATGCTGTTAAGTACCAGCCTTAACTTTCCACGGTGAGTTTAATTGGTAATTAATGAACAAAGAGAGCAAATCCTTGTGACTTACAGGAAGACGAGGACAAGATGCCTTTTCGAGAGACCTAATGACAGACCAGAGAAAACCACCCAGTGACAGATGGTGATTCATAGCTCATCCCCGTCCCATATTGCTGGATAATTAATTCACTGATGATGGTGAGTGTCATTAAAGTTGTTGAGACATCGCAGAAGAGCCAGGGCCATTATCTATTTTCTTAACGTGCTGTTTGAATGGAGTTTAATGTGGGTTCCAGATAGCATACCCAATGAACTTTGCACAGCCCTTTATGAAGTAGTCACGTCCACCCTTTATCTACTTCATTTTTGGTCACCCTCTTTATATTTAGAAGCAGAAGTGCTTTGGTATTAGGAAGATTAATCACACAACCTTCTGACAAGAGAATCCCAGAACGTGCCGCCATAAAAATGTTTCCAATATTTCCAAGTGGTTTTCTGATTCCTTAGAGTCAGGATGGTGTTGAACGGGGTTTTTTAATGAACACTGATGCTCAGAGCACAGCTGCCAGTAACCATTATAATGATACTAAAAAGCAAGGCAGTCATCAACAGTCTGAACTACAGCTGCTGGAGGCTGGAGCTCATATTATTCAGCAGTTTGGGAATCAGGCACTTTGAATGTTATGCAAGGCTTTTTTATTCATTTGTGGGACGAGACAGAGTACAGGAATGAGACCAAGAATCTGGTGAACTGGTGCGGCAACAATAACCTCTCCCTCAATGTCAATAAAACGAAGGAGGTTGTCATCGACTTCAGGAAGCGTAAAAGAGAACATGCCCCTGTCTACATCAATGGGGATGAAGGAGAAAGGGTCGAGAGCTTCAAGTGTTTAGGTGATCAGATCATCAACAACCTGTCCTGGTCCCCCCCCCATGCCGACACTATAGTTAAGAAAGCCCACCAACGCCTTTACTTTCTCAGAAGACTAAGGAAATTTGGCATGTCAGCTACGGCTCTCACCAACTTTTACAGATGCACCGTAGAAAGCATTCTTTCTGGTTGTATCACAGCTTGGTATGGCTCCTGCTCTGCCCAAGACCGCAAGGAACTACAAAAGGTCGTGAATGTAGCCCAATCAAACAAACCAGCCTCCCATCCATTGACTCTGTCTACACTTCCCGCTGTCTCGGCAAAGCAGCCAGCATAATTAAGGACCCCACGCACCCCGGACATTCTCTCTTCCACCTTCTTCCTTCGGGGAAAAGATACAAAAGTCTGAGGTCACGTACCAACCGACTCAAGAACAGCTTCTTCCCTGCTGCTGTCAGACTTTTGAATGGACTTACCTTGCATTAAGTTGATCTTTCTCTCCACCCTAGCTATGACTGTAACACTACATTCTGCATTCTCTCCTTTCCTTCTCTATGAACGGTATGCTTTGTCTGTATAGCGTGCAAGAAACAATACTTTTCACTGTATGTCAATACATGTGACAATAATAAATCAAATCAAATCAATCAAAGACATGGGCGTCGCTGGCTGGCCAGCATTTATTGTCCATCCCTGGTTACCCTTGGAGTGCAGTTGGGAATCAACAACATTGCTGCGGCTCTGGAGTCACATTTAGGCCAGACCAAGATGGCAGATTTCCTTCCCTAAAGTACATTAGTGAACCAGATGCGTTTTTACGACAAACGACAATGGTTTCTTGGTCATCAGTAGATTTGTAATTCCAAATATTTTTTATTGAATTCAAATTCCACCACCTGCCGTGGCGGGATTCGAACCCGGGTCCCCAGAGCATTAGTTGAGTTTCTGGATTATTAGTCCAGCAATAATACCACTGGGCCATCACCTCCCCCTACTGTAAATACCCCTTAATGAATGAATATGTGAAACTTTGATTTGATTTAATTCATTACACAATGAGAAGTATTGTTTCTTGCGCACTATATAGACAAAGCATACTGTTCATAGAGAAGGAAATGAGAGAGTGCAGAATGTAGTGTTACAGTCATAGCTAGGGTGTAGGGAAAGATCGATTTAATGCGAGGTAAGTCCATTCAAAAGTCTGACGGCAGCAGGGAAGAAGCTGTTTTTGAGTCGATTGGTACATGTCCTCAGACTTTTGTATCTTTTTTCCGACAGAAGAAGGTGGAAGAGAGAATGTCCGGGGTGCGTGGAGTCCTTAATTATGCTGACTGCTTTGCCGAGGCAGCGGGAAGTGTAGACAGAGTCAATGGATGGGAGGCTGATTTGTGTGATGGACTGGGTTTCATTCATGACTCTTTGTAGCTTCTTGCGGTCTTGAATAGAATAGGAGCCGTACCAAGCTGTGATACAACAGATTTCCCGTCAGTGCTGCAAAGGAAATTGTGCTATAACAAATGGACAATTCCAGAACTTTATAAATATACAATTCTTCATTTGATTTGATTTATTATTGTCACATGAAGTGGGAAACAATGAAAAGTATTACTTCTTGTGTGCTATACAGACAAAACATACCGTTCATAGAGTACCTGGGGAGAAGGAAAGGCGAGGGTGCAGAATGTAGTGTTACAGTCACAGCTAGGGTGTAGAGAAAGATCAACTTAATGTAAGTTCTTAATGTAAGATGAAGGGTCATCTAGACTTGAAACGCTGGCTCTATTCTCTCCCCACAGATGCTGTCAGACCTGCTGAGTTTTTCCAGCATTTTCTGTTTTTGTTTCAGATTCCAGCATCTGCAGCATTTTGCTTTTATCTTAATATAAGGTAGGTCCATTCAAAATTCAAAGAAAAATAAAGAATTGCATCAATATTGGGTGGGATTTTCCATCCCTCACCAATGCCTCCCCACCCCCCAACCCCCCCCCCCCCCCCCATCCTCCCTATCCTGCCACACCGCAGTATATTTTCCAGCGGCAGAATTGATGGCGGCGAGATTTTCTGGTTCCGCCGATGTCTATGAGGTTTTGTGTGCCCCGCACTCTGCACCATCTGGGAACACGCCGCGGATGGGGGATGGATCAACACTGCCAGGACTGGAAGATCCCACTGATGGGAAGGGCTGGAAAAGTTTGGCCATTGTGCTGCTCAAGACCACCAGAAATCTCCAAGTGAATTACAGCCAGTGAAGAACTTCTGAAGCGCAGTGACCATGATAATGTAGGAAACTCAACAGCCGGAATTGGCACAGCAAGCTCCCACAAACAGCAATGTGATAACAGCTAGATAATCTCTTCTTGTGTGACCTTGACTGAAGGATAAACATCAGCCGGGACACCCGGGGAAACTAACTGCTCTCCTCAAACTTGTATCATGGGTTCTTTTACATCCAGCCAAGCAGGCAGATGTGGCCTCAGGTTAATCCAAAAGACAGCACTTCTTACAGTGCAGCACTCCCTCGGTACTGCCTTGGAGTGTCAACCTTGAGTCTTGTGTGAGAGCTCAGGAATGGAATTTGAACCCAGAACCTCGTAATTCAGAAGCAAGTGTTCTGCCAACTGAGTCAAAACTGACATTTGTAAATCTTGTCCAAATCCATGTCAATGGAAAATGAGACATGTAGCAGACATCTGAGTCCTGAATTTTTATAATTTTATTGCTTTCCTACCTCTGGAACATCATCAAGCTGCACAAAACATTCTGGCATTCAGCTATTTCCACCCTCTTGCCTATCCCCAATTTTCTGCACCCCACCATTATGACTGTGTCTTCAGTTACCTGGTCCCTAAACTCTGAAATCCCCTCTACAAATTGCTCCTTCTTTAAGAGGCTCCTTGAGACCGGCACCTTTGAGGAAACATTTGGTCACCTGTCCTAATGTCTCCTTATGTGGCTCAGTCTTTGATAACACAACTGAAAAACATTTTGAGACATTTTACAACATTGAAGGCACTATATAAGTTCAAGGTGTTGTATTATGAAATATCGTCAGTTCTTCAAGCTCATTGCATTAAACTTGCAACCAAACTTCACCAATTATATTCCATTCCAATTCTCTTCCCTCACCGAGTGGCGCACTAAGGCAGAATTTCATCTGTTTCCATACCTAGTAATTCCCGGTACAGGTCACTAGTCTGTTGCCAGAGACCTATAGCTTGAGGCGTGTCACTCCTCATTAAGTGCGGCTGACCAGGAGTCTCTCCCGCTCTTAACACCAGCCATTGGAGTGCTTGGGAATGCTAGATATTTAAGGGATTGCATGATTGCTTTAAGATCCGGTCACATGACTTGACACTGATGTCATTGGGGTGCTTCACAGGCTCCTGCCTTAGTTTCATTTTCTACTCCGTACAGGCAACAGTTCCTACATTGAAGCTCTTGCTGTTATTTTAAATCTACATGTGCAAACCATAGGAGCGCTTCTCCCAAATAAAAATGAAGTAGCCAACAGACGGAAAAATGAGAGATTTCCTGCCCGTTTTTTGGGCGTACTTAGTTTCATGAATCTCCAGCACAATGTGCTGCACAGAATGCCTCACGGGGATTCATGCTGGTAAGTGGGAGGGCAGGGCTTCATCCGCTGGAGAGGCCAGGACTGGAATGCTAAGCGGGCCTCTGCGCATGTGCTGATCTGTCAGCGGGGAGATCAGCGCATGCGCATTGGCCCCTCCATCAGCAGCCTCCCAACCGCTGGCCTCCCGATTGCTTCCCAGGCTCCTCCCCCCGCTGATCACCAGTTTCCCAAACCCCCCCACCCCTGTCCATGATCACCGACCAATCTGACCCACCTCCCCGGGCCAGGCCCAGTCACCAGCCCCCCCATGGCCTGCCCCGGCCCCCTCCCATGTGCAGCCCCGATCGCTTCCTCCCTCCCTCTCCCAGCAATCCCAATGCAGTATTTACAGTGGGTTCCCCCCCCACTACCGATTGGCTCTGTGTCCCCAGTAGGCGCTGCCCCCCTCTGGCCCTGCCCCACTGGCACTGCCCGGTGCCCGGTGAGTGGTGCCAGGGGCACCCTCCGATCCCCAACCTCCCAGGTGACCTCAACAGCCTCTGTCCCCACCAGCAGGGTGATCACACCTGGTCTACCTTGATGGTGGGAACCACTCCTGATGAAGGTGGGCGGTGGGGGCGGGGGGGGGGGGGGGGGGGGGGCGTGGGCGGGGGGGGGAGGCAGACGAGCCTGGAGAACACTGATCTGGGCTCGCTAATCATATAGAAATTCAAATTTCAATATGCTAATCTGCCTCAAGCCGAATTCCAGTGTGACGCTGATTACATTGGAAAGCATTGGCTGGGAGACTCGCGATTGGCCAGATGTTGGTTACGAGTCCCGCTACAGGTCCTCCTGCTGATGTCTCCCGGCCTGCCGTGCTGCTCCGAGTCCTGACTTGGAAATATATCGCCGTTCCTTCAATGTCACTGAGTCAAAATTCTGGAATTACCTCCCTGAAGGCATTGTGGGTCAACCCACAGCACATGGACTGCAGCGATTCAAGATGGCAGCTCACCACCACCTTCTCAAGGGGCAACTAGGGATGGGCAATAAATGCTGGACAGCCAGTGATGCCCATGTCCCATGAATGAATAAAAAAACCCACAATCAATCAATTACTATTAAATGTATAATTGTCAAAATTTGGTTGTGCTAACAGTATCATCTCGCATTCAATGGCAACACTCACCCACATTAGGCAATCACATTGTCGAGAACCCATTCGTACAACAACATGAGTCAGGGCATGGAACATGGTCAAGTTGGTGAAATGCAAACATGATATTAATGGGGCTTGAACTTAGACTTGAATAGCAATGAAAAATAAGTAGTAATGCATTAGGATAATACATCTCTGTATGATATTCAGGTCCATTCATTTCTCTAATACTGGAATTAAATCTCCCTGTAATTTATGAAAATGCAATTTCAGATGCAGAAGGAGAGAATAACTTGCTAATGTGTTTTTTTAAATATATAAATATATATATTGCTGAGAACCTTTACAATGTAATTAAGTGGAACAGTGGGTTTAAAAAGCAAGTGGGTGACTCACACCTTTGCAGTAATCTCTGGCACTCTGGATTGAAAAAAATCCACACCGACGTACTCCCTGCAGGGGAAAAGGCCACTTAATGCTTCACAGACCTCGACTTGTGTGAAATGAGCTGCTGTCTGGTTTCTACTGGCATTTCCAACCCACAGATTGCTTTTCGTGACTCTGCAAGCAATGAGGACGTCAATTAGAAAGTGCGGACGGTCCACAGTTTATTAAGTAACGCTCAGAAAAGCAAGTTCATCAACCGTTCGTGCCATTGGCTAGTTTTTGATTAAATAGTTTATTAATTTTCACCTTTGGGGAAAGGGCTGGCAAGAGGCACAGGTTAATTTTCGAAGGCCTCCCCCAGTGCCTTGATCAAGAAAGATCCGCTACAAAACAGAACCCGCAAGTTTATCTTGGTGAAATTACTCGGTTAGGCCTCATTTCATAGGATGATCCAGCAGCAAAGGGGGCCATTCGACCCATTGCCAGCATGCTATCTCTTTGAAAGGGCTATCCAATCAGTCCCACCACTGCCCCCCCCTGCTCTTTGCAGAAGGCCCTGAACATTTTTAACCCTCAAACAGTTGTTCAATTCCATTTTGAAAGTTCTTATTCCACCATCCTATCAAACAGTGACTTCTGGATCTGCTGAACAAGAAACTCTCTTGTTTTTGGTTCTTTTGCCATTTATCTTAAATCTGTGTCCTCTCCTCTGACCCTGCCACCGCTGCAATCAGTTTCTCTTTATATATTCGATCAAAATATTTAATAAATTTGAATATCTCATAGAAACATAGAAACCCTACAGTGCAGAAGGAGGCCATTTGGCCCATCGAGTCTGCACCAACAACTCCACCCAGGCCCCATCTCCGCAACCCCACACATCTACCCTGCTAATCCCCCTGACACTAAGGGTCAATTTAGCATAGCCTATCAACCTAACCTGCACATTTTTGGACTGTGTGGGAGGAAACCGGAGAACCCGGAGGAAACCCACGCAGACACGGGGAGAACATGCAGGCTCCGCATGTTCAATTCCAAGGCCGGAATTGAACCCGGGTCCGTGGCACTGTGAGGCAGCAGTGCTAACCACTGTGTCACCGTGCCGCCCTCTATCAAATCTCCTCTTAAAACTCTCTGCTTTTAAGAGAAGCACACCAACCTCTGGTTCAAAAGCAACTCAATCCAGAGGCTGGAAATCAGTAGTAGAATTGGAAATGGTTGGAAATAGGCAGCAGATCAGGCAGCCTCTGTGGAGAGAGAAAAGCACAGAATCAAAGGGTGAGATTTACCAGCCCTTCCAACCAGCTGGATTTTCCAGTCCCACCAAAGGTGACCCCCTCCCACCCTTCTCCCCAGCAGGATGGACAAGCCACACAAAACCCCATAGATATCAGCAGGACTGGAAAATCTGCCGCTGGAAAACACGCCATACACCATTGGGGGAGGGGGGGGGTGCTGGAAAATCCTGTCCAAAGTTTCAGGTCGATGACTTTCCTTCAAAAAGATACAAAAAGATACAAAGGTCTGAGGTCACGTACCAACCGGTTCAAGAACAGCTTCTCCCCTGCTGCTGTCAGACTTTTGAATGGACTTACCTCGCATTAAGTTGATCTTTCTCTACACCCTAGCTCTGACTGCAATACTACATTCTGCACTCTCTCCTTTCCTTCTCTATGAACGGTATGCTTTGTCTCTATAGTGCACAAGAAACAATACTTTTCACTGTATGTTAATACATGTGATGTGGAGATGCCGGCGTTGGACTGGGGTAAACACAGTAAGAAGTTTAACAACACCAGGTTAAAGTCCAACACTTTAAAGAGACTCGCCTGAAGAAGGGGCTTGCAGCTCCGAAAGCTTGTGTGGCTTTTGCTACCAAATAAACCTGTTGGACTTTAACCTGGTGTTGTTAAACTTCTTACTGTGTTAATACATGTGACAGTAAATCAAATGAAATCAAATCAAGAATGCCAGCATTCATGGGGAGTTTGCTAAAGGACATAAACATGAGAGTACTGGTTAATAAGTGGTTTTCAAACCACAAGGATGAAAACATTGGTGACTTGCATCCATCTTAACAAAAACAACAACCTTTAGCTATTCCATTCCATGAATGATCTGCCCAAAGGCAGGTCCATTGTCCTTGCATTTATATAGTGCCTTAATGTAGCTAAAAACATCTCATGGGGAAATTCCAGTGTGAGATGTTACGAATAAACACGTGAGCTGGCCATCTTGGTGCCTGTCTGTCTTTGCAAGTGCATCAACACAGACTGGGCATGCTCAGAACATATGAATATATTCCAGGTGAGAATTATTTTCAGAATTCTTTTCTCTGCCTGGTTTTAGATAATTTGAGATAGAAGATCAATATTTAGCAGGTTATCCAGAAGTAGGGAGCAAATTGTTATGGCAACCCGGTAAGTGACCCCAGCTTGGTAGGTTAAACAAAAGAAATTTAACATAGAGAAGGCTGATGACTTATTTCTGGATGTGGAATACAGGATAAACGCAAACACCTTCAAAAGGGTAGAACATAAGAGAGACTTCAGGTAAACAAACCTTTAAAGAACAGGAAGAAAAACAGAAAATGCTGGAAAATCTCAGCTGGTCTGGCAGCATCTGTGCAGAGAGAATAGAACCAACTATTCGAGTCAAAGTGACGAAGGTTCATAGAATCATAGAGTCATAGAGGTTGACAGCATGGAAACAGACCTTTCGGCCCAACTTGTCCATGCCACCCAGTTTTTACCAATAAGTTCGCCCCAATTGCCCGTGTTTGGCCCATATCCCGCTATACCCATCTTACCCATGTAACTGTTTAAATGTTTTTTAAAAGACAAAATTGAACCCTCCTCTACTACTACCTCTGGCAGCTTGTTCCAGACACTCACCACCCTCTGTGTGAAAGAATTGTCCCTCCAGATCCTTTTGTATCTCTCTCCTCTCACCTTAAACCTATGCCCTCTAGTTTTAGACTCCACTACCTTTGGGGAAAGATGTTGACTATCTACCTTGTCTATGCCCCTCGGTATTTTATAGACCTCTATAAGATCACCCCTAAACCTCCTACGCTCCAGGGAAAAAAGTCCCAGTCTATCCAGCCTCTCCTTATAACTCAAACCATCAAGTCCCGGTAGCATCCTAGTAGATCTTTTCTGCACTCTTTCTAGTTTAATAATATCCTTTCTACAATAGGGTAACCAGAACTGTACATAGTATTCCAAGTGTGGCCTCACTAAGTGTGGCCTTACTGTGGTCATCCAGACTTAAAATGTTGGCTCTATTCTCTCTCCATAGATGATGTCAGACCTACTGAGATTTTCCAGCATTTTCTGTTTTTGTTTCAGATTCCAGCATCCGCAGTATTTTGCTTTTATCTTTAAGAATAGGAGCAGCTGTTCCCCTTAGTTGAAGGGTCAGTCATGAGGAGACATAGGTTGAAGGCGAGAGGCAGGAGGTTTAGGGGGTGTGAGGAAAAACATTTTTACCCAGAGTGTGGTGACAATCTGGAATGCGTTGCCTGGGAGGGTGGTAGAGGCGGGTTGCCTCACATCCTTTAAAAAGTACATGGATGAGCACTTGGCACATCATAACATTCAGGGCTATGGGCCAAGTGCTGGCAGATGGGATTAGGTGGGAGTTCAGGTGTGAGTTCCAATGTGTCAATGCAGACTTGATGGGCCGAAGGGGCCTCTTCTGCGCTGTATGATTCTATGATTCTAACAGGCCGGCAAGTTAATAAAGTTATAAAAATAAACACAAGATCCTAGTTTTTATAAACAAGCCCATAAGAAGATGAATGGAGAAGAGATTGATGAGATTGGGCGGATTTAGGTATTGGGAGAGAAGATCAAACATTTCCATTAAAACAGATTCTTTTTTAACTTGTTCTTGGAATGTGGGCATCGCTAGCAAAGACAACATTTATTACACATCCCTAATTGCCCTTGAGAAGGTGATAGTGAGCCCATCTTCCTGAACCACTGTGGTCCATGTGGTGTAGATACACCCACAGTTCCTTTTTCTATGCTGGTTTAGTACAACTGAGTGGCTTGCTTGACCATTTTGGAGGGCAGTTAAGAGTCAACCCACATTGCTGTGGGTCTGGAGCTACATGTAGACCAGACGAGAGAAGGATGGCAGATTTCCTTCCCTGATGGACGTGGATGATCCAGTAGCATTACGTTCATCATTAATGAGGACCACTTTTCTTCCAGATTTATTAATCAAGTGGATTTCAATTGTTGGAGTGGTGAGGTCTTGTGGCGCAATGTGTAGGGTCCCAACCACAGGGCCAGAAGCTCAGAGTCCACATCACACGTCAGGACATGATGGCCATGGAGGGTACATTTATTATGTGGTTATCAATCTGTAAATCCTTCTAATGCTCCTGTGCCAGGCAGTAAGAGCAGGAGAGTTCCCTGGTCAACCATCTGCCAAAGGCAACAGCAAACCACTGTGGTATCTTGCCAAGCATAATCACAGACGTCCATAGTTACAGGGCATGGTACCCAAACAAAGAGCAAGAGAGAGAATTGCTGTAGTGGGATCTGAACTCATTAGTCTGGGCCTCTGGTTAGCTCGTCCAGTGATGTTATCGCGATGCTACCTTCCTCCAAGAAGGTATTTAAAGGATGCTAAAGAGGGAAGATTTGTTTCTCTGGTCAATCAGTAAAGGAATTAATATCGTCAGCAATGGAAACTCATACAGAGAATTGCTAAGACAATCTCTGCCCTAGTCATTGAGTATATTCAAGACTGATATCGACCTATTTTTGGAATGTAGAGAAATCAAGCTACAGGGGGGAATTCCCCGTCCTGCCTGCCTCGGGAACCATAGCGGGCGGAGGAGGGGGGGAGCAGACCATGCAAAGGTCCGTTGACCTCAGGTGGGATTTTCCAGTTTTAGGGCGAGCGTGGACAGAAAATTCCACCCATATAGTGGGAAAGTGGAATTGTGGTCAAAAATCAGCCATGATCTTAAATGGCCGAGGAGGCTCGAGGGCTCGTAAGAGAGGGGTTAACACAACACCACTTTCAGGCCGACCCCTTGAACTGGATGCTTGCTTCAGAGATTCTAGATTCTCCTTCAGAGAATAAATGTAAGGACAAATCTTTCAACTCAATCCTCATAAAAGATGAATACACATTTCAAAACCGTAAATAAGAGCAATTATGTAGATTGTTAATTTTACAAGGTGACATATTGGACAGCAAATACCACAGTACAATATTAAAGTGCGTGGGCAAATATTTACCTGAACCCTGTTGCCTGTTCATAGAGTCATTGAGTCGCAGAGGTTTAGAGCATGGAAACAGGCCCTTCAGCCCAACTTGTCCATGCCGCCTTTTTTTTAAAAACCCCTAAGCTAATCCCAATTGCCTTCATTTGGCCCATAAATGCTTTTTAAAAGATAAAATTATACCCGCCTCTGGCAGTTTGTTCCAGACACTCACCACCCTCCGTGAAAAAATTGCCCCTCTGGACACTTTTGTATCTCTCCTCTCTCACCTTAAACCTATGCCCTCTGGTTTTAGACTCCCCTACCTTTGGGAAAATATATTGACTATCTACCTTGTCTATGCCCCTCATTATTTTATAGACCTCTATAAGATCACCCCTCAGCCCCCTACGCTCCAGAGAAAAAAGTCCGAGTCTATTCAGCCTCTCCTTATAACTCAATCCATCAAGTCCCGGTAGCATCCTAGTAAATCTTTTCTGCACTCTTTCTAGTTTAATATCCTTTCTATAATAGGGTGACCAGAATTGCACGCAGTATTCCAAGTGTGGCCTTACCAATGTCTTGTACAACTTCAACAAGACGTCCCAACTCCTGTATTCAATATTAAAATTCTTTCTGATCTTACTCAGTAATAGGATAAAACTCGAAACACTCCATGATTTCACGAGGATTTTTATTTAGCTTTACTCTGATCCTGCCTGTCTCCCCAGCAGAGAGTAGGTATTCTATTTTCCACTTACATCTCTGTGTAATTACTAGCTGTTGACTTCTTGTTAATGTCGGTAACAGTTGAGAATGAGTAAAAAATGCAGTCGTTTCTGGTGAATCTCAGCAGAAAATGTAGTGCTCGAACCAGGCTTCTGTTTTCATCCGAATTGCTATCGGACATGACCAGATTGTCAGAAGAACCCAGGCATGAATTACAATAACCCCAGTTTTAACCTAAGATGTGCCAGAGTGGTTGTTATCCATTTCTGTAACATGGGTGTCACTGGATAGGCCAACAAAGGGGAGGTGATGGCCTAATGGTGTTATCGCTAGACCATTGTCCCAGAAACTCAGCTAACGTTCTGGGGACCTGGGTTCGAATCCTGCCACAGCAGATTATGAAATTTGAATTCCATTTAAGAATCCATGAAACCATTGTCAATTGTCGGAAAAACCCATCTGGTTCACTAATGTTCTTTAGGGAAGGAAATCTGCCGTCCTTGCGTGGTCTAGCCTACATGTGACTCCAGAGCAATGTGTTTGACTCTCATCTGCCCTTGGGCAACTGTGGATGGGGCAATAAATGCTGGCCAGCCAGCGACGCCCCTGTCCCAGGAATGAATTTTTTAAAACTCTGACTGAAATGAAATTTTCACATTGCCATGGGGCGATTTGAAATCTTATCTGACTGCATTTGATCATTTACTATAACAGTAACATAACCAACTATACAGCTGCACTGCACCACAGAGCACGAAGATCTGGGCTTGAAATTGTGTGCAGATTACACAGGTCTATGAAGTGAAACTACCATTTGATTGAGCATAGCTCCTGAGTTGTACGCTCAGAGCGGACTACAATCATATGTAAACTGTATCACAGGCCAGTTAACAATTAACCTTTGAATCTTATAACATGGTATCATTTTACTGTGGATCCCTCTACTGAGGTTGAAATGCTCCATTGTGAGACACATTCTCTCCCTCTCTCTCTCCCCCTCTCCTTACATTGTAAGGAGGGCAGTATGATGGCACAGTGGTTAGTGCTGCTGCCTCACAGCGTCAGGGACCTGGATTCAATTCCAGCTCCAGGTCACTATCTGTGTGGAGTCTGCACATTCTCCCTATGCCTGCGTGGGTTTCCTCCGGGTGCTCCGGTTTCCTCCCACAGTCTAAAAGACGTGCAGGTTAGGCTGAATGGCCGTGCTAAATTGCCCCTCAGTATAAAAGGATGTGCAGGTCAGGGAATAAATACATGGAGTTTTTTTCATTCATCTGTGAAACATGGGCGTCGCTGGCTGGCCAGCATTTATTGCCCATCCCTAGCTGCCCTTGAGAAGGTGGTGGTGAGCTGGCTTCTTGAATCGCTGCAGTCCACGTGCTGTGGGTTGATCCACAATGCCGTTAGGGAGGGAATTCCAGGATTTTGACCCAGCGACTGTGAAGGAACGGCGATATATTTCCAAGTCAGGAAGGTGAGCGGCTTGGAGGGGAACTTGCAGGTGGTGGCGTTCCCATGTATCTGCTGCCCTTGTCCTTCTAGATGTAAGTGGTCGTGGTTTTGGTTACGGGGATAAGGTCTGGGTAAGATGCTCAGTTAGAGAGTAGGTACAGACTCGATGGGCTGAATGGTCTCCTTCTGCAATTCTTTGATTTTTACGGAATCCGTAATTTCATAGCTTGCATGTTTTTTGCGACAGACTCCAACGGAAGATGTAAATGGAAAACAGAAAGTGAGAAAGAAAACCCAACCTCCCAGTTTCAAAGGAAACTGACAGTGAGGTTTTCCAGTCCCATCTCTTCGCAGACAGGGACAGGAAAATCTGGAATGACCAAAAGTCAATTGACCTCTAATCATAGAATCATAGAAACCCTACAGTACAGAAAGAGGCCATTCGGCCCATCGAGTCTGCACCGACCACAATCCCAGCCAGGCCTACCCCCATATCCCTACATATTTACCCACTAATCCCTCTAACCTACGCATCTCAGGACACTAAGAGCAATATTTTTAGCATGGCCAATCAACCTAACCCTCACATCTTTGGACTGTGGGAGGAAACCAGAGCACCCAGAGGAAACCCACGCAGACACGAGGAGAATGTGCAAACTCCACACAGACAGTGACCCAAGCCGGGAATCGAACCCAGGTCCACTAGAGCTGTGAAGCAGCAGTGCTAACCACTGTGCTACCGTGCCGCCCCTAATTGGCAATCCCTAAAATTCACTTCAGACTCAGGAATTCACTCAATGCAAGGGTCCCGATCCCTAATCAAAAATCAAGCCAATAAACTCTGGTTCTCCCTCCCTCCACCCACAGATGCTGCCTGATCTGCTGAAACTATTTCAGATTTCCAGCAACCACAATATTTTCAGCTTAAGTCTGGTATTGGTGTAGCATAAACACAAATATGGAAGAGGCTATTAACACTACCATGGGTTCTAATGTCTGCAGCGTTAAACACCGGTGCCTCATCCTTCCGATTGGTGTAGTTCAGCACTATTATCCCAGAAACGCAGCTAATGTTCTGGGGACCTGGGTTCGAATCCCGCCACAGCAGATGGTGGAATTTGAATTCCATTAAAGAATCTAGAATTAAGAATTTATTGGGACAATGGTGGATAGAATTATAGAATCCCTACAGTGCAGAAGGAGGCCATTCAGCCCATCGAGTCTGCACTTACTCTCTAACAGAGCATCTTACCCAGAGCATATCACCATAACTCCAAGTACTTACTCCGCTAATCTCCCTAACCTACATACCTTTGGACACTAAGGGGCAATTAAGCACAGCGAATCCATCTAACCTGCACTTCTCTGGACTGTGGGAGAAAACCAGAGCACCCGGAGCAAACCCACGCAGACATGAGGAGAACGTGCAAACCCCACACAATAACCCAAGACCGGAGTTGAACCCGGGTCCCTGTTTAAAGCTTATAGTTTATCTATTAGTGTCACAAGTAGGCTTATATTAACACTGCAATGAAGCTACTGTGAAAATCCCCTAGGTGCCTGGTCGGGTACACTGAGGGAGAATTTAGCATGGCCAATACACCTAACCAAAAATGTGCAGGTCAGATTGATTTGCCATAATAAATTGCTCCTTAGTGTTCGGGGGATGTCAGAGGGATTAGCAGGGAAAATATGTGGGGTTACGGGAATAAGGCCTTGGGTTGGATTGTTGTCGGTGCAGGCTCGATGGGCCGAATGACCTCTTTCTGCACTGTAGGGATTCTATTCTAACCAGCAAGTTAGACTTGTGCAGACTCCACACAGTCACCCAAGCCAGGAATCAAATCCGGGTCCCTGATGCTATGAGACAGCCATGCTAACCACTGTGCCACTGTGCCACCCCGAATACGGCCTTCTAATTAAAATTCCTGGGATAAATTTTCAAATGAAACTTTCCAGTCAGCAGTCGCCCCTAGCAACTGGGGAGGGAGGGTGGTGATGGGAGTTGTGGCTACCACTCTATGATAATCTAAAGCCCACCCAACCCCATCTCACTGCTGGTGCAGAAAGAAGGCAGCCTGGCAGCTGCGGCCATTTTTACCTTCAAAGGTTTTAAGTGCCGAGAGTGCTCCTCCACCTTGAAGCGCCCTCTCTCTCCCTTACCTGCAGCATTGGGTTGTTGCCCTCTCAGTGCTGGTGTGTCTCAAAAATAGGGCACCCACCTTAATGGCACTGCAAACATGCCCCCTAGCACTCATTGGCTTGTCCTTTGAATATCATGTCACCGGGCAGCTTGGGGTTCAGTCCCCGGGTTCGATCCCAGCGCCAGGATCCCGACCCCGAAACAAATGTCCCCAAACCCAGGCCACGTATCAGCCACCTTCTTCAAGACTGGGAAATGTCAGCTGTGCCGGGGAATACTGGGAATGTTCAGAACAATTTGTTTATCCTTAAGCTGATTATTTGAGAAACTACAATCAGACAGCCACAAATGAGATTTCCATCACTTGAGAGTTTGAATAAATTTCATGAAATCCCATTACAATACAAATTGTGCAGCACATTCGAAAAAGTGGGTTCAATTAACCAAATGACCTTTTCCACATTTTGTTATATTTTGTAAATGTTTTGACTGTTCTGTAATGTAAATGTATTTTATGTTGTAACCCTGATTGCCTTGAGACAAGGTCACATTGAGAGAGAGAAAATCTTCTGCTCTCATGTTAACTATGGGAGAATTTTCCTCGTGTCTGCGTGGGTTTCCTCCGGGTGCTCCGGTTTCCTCCCACAGTCCAAAGATGTGCGGGTTACGTTGATTGGCCATGCTAAATTGCCCCTTAGTGTCTTGAGATGCGTAGGTTAGAGGGATTAGTGGGTAAATATGTAGGGATATGGGGGTAGGGCCTGGGTGGGATTGTGGTCGGTGCAGACTCGATGGGCCGAATGGCCTCTTTCTACACTGTAGGGTTTCTATGATTCTATGATTTTTAGCCCTCACATTAACTATGGGGTAGGTTTGATCCTTACTTTCACTTTAATATCATAGCCACGTTCTTCTGCTTTCTTGATCTTTTTTTGTTCTTGCGCTGAGTGGCGGCACGGTGGCACAGTGGTTAGCAGTGCTGCCTCACAGCGCCAGGGACCCAGGTTCAATTCCAGCCTCGGGTCACTGTCTGTGAGGAGTTTGCTTGTTCTCCCCGTGTCTGCATGAGTTTTCTCCCACAGTCCAAAGATGTGCAGGCTAGGTGAATTGGCCATGCTAAATTGACCCTAGTGTCAGGGAGATTGGCAGGGTAAATATGTGGGGTTACAGGAGTAGGGCTTGGGTGTGTACAGACTTGATGGGCCGAATGGCCTCCTTCTGCACTATAGGGATTTGATGATTCTGAATCAGATTTAAACTTCAGTCTAGCCTAAAGTCTGTATAAACATATAAACTACCTCCAGTGCCCTTCCCTCATCAATTTTCTTTATCACCTCTTCAAAAAACTCAATCAAGTTGGTGAGACATGACCTTCCCAAAACCATGTACAAAACCATGCTGCCTGTCACTAACTAATCTATTTTCTTCCAAATGTGCATATATCCTGTCTCTCAGTATCTTCTCCAAAAGCTTCCCCACCACTGATGTCAGGATCACCAGCCTATAATTTGCTGGATTATCCCTGCTTCCTTTCTTAAACAAGGGAACAACACTGGCTATTCTCCAGTCCTCTGGAACATCACCTGTGGTCAAAGAGGATGTGAAGATATGTGTTAAGCCCCCAGCTATTTCTCCCATTGCCTCCCAGAGTAACCTGGGATAGATCCCCTCCTTTGATATATTGATGTTCTGTACAGCGTTCACACACCTAGCCCTGACCTCAACATCCGTCATGTCCTTCTCCTTGGTGAATACCGATACAAAGTAGAAAGTAACTGAAACGTGGAATTAGGAGGGCTAAAAAGGGGCCATGAAATGCCTTTAGGAAACAGGGTCAAGGAAAATCCCAAGGCTTTTTTTTTGCATATATCAGGAGCAAGAGGATAGCAAGAGAAAGAGTAGGCCCACTCAAGGACAATGGAGGGAAGTTATGCGGTGACAAGTGGTGTCCCGCAGGGTTCAGTGTTGGGGCCACAGCTGTTCTCTTTATATATTAACGATCTAGATGACGGGACTGGGGGCATTCTGGCCAAGATTGCCGATGATACAAAGATAGGTGGAGGGGCAGGTAGTATTGAGGAGGTGGGGAGGCTGCAGAAAGATTTAGACAGTTTAGGAGAGTGGTCCAAGAAGTGGCTGATGAAATTCAACGTGGGCAAGTGCGAGGTCTTGCACTTTGGAAAAAAGAATAGAGGCATGGACTATTTTCTAAACGGTGACAAAATTCATAATGCTAAAGTGCAAAGGGACTTGGGAGTCCTAGTCCAGGATTCTCTAAAGGTAAACTTGCAGGTTGAGTCCGTAATTAAGAAAGCAAATGTAATGTTGTCATTTATCTCAAGAGGCTTGGAATACAAAAGCAGGGATGTACTTCTGAGGCTTTATAAAGCACTGGTTAGGCCCCATTTGGAGTACTGTGAGCAATTTTGGGCCCCACACCTCAGGAAGGACATACTGGCACTGGAGCGGGTCCAGCGGAGATTCACACGGATGATCCCAGGAATGGTAGGCCTGACATACGATGAACGTCTGAGGATCGTGGGATTGTATTCATTGGAGTTTAGGAGGTTGAGGGGAGATCTAATAGAAACTTACAAGATAATGAACGGCTTAGATAGGATGGACGTAGGGAAGTTGTTTCCATTAGCAGGGGAGACTAGGACGCGGGGGCACAGCCTTAGAATAAAAGGGAGTCACTTTAGAACAGAGATGAGGAGAAATTTCTTCAGCCAGAGAGTGGTAGGTCTGTGGAATTCATTGCCACAGAGGGCTGTGGAGGCCAAGACGTTGAGCGTCTTCAAGACAGAAATTGATAAATTCTTGATTTCTCGAGGAATTAAGGGCTATGGGGAGAGAGCGGGTAAATGGAGTTGAAATCAACCATGATTGAATGGTGGAGTGGACTCGATGGGCCGAATGGCCTTACTTCCGCTCCTATGTCTTATGGTCTTATGGTCTAAAGTACTCATTAAGGATTTCACCCACTTCCTGTGGTTCCACGCATAACTTCCCTCCATTGTCCTTGAGTGGGCCTACTCTTTCTCTTGCTATCCTCTTGCAAAAAAAAGCCTTGGGATTTTCCTTGACCCTGTTTCCTAAAGGCATTTCATGGCCCCTTTTTAGCCCTCCTAATTCCACGTTTCAGTTACTTTCTACTTTCACTGTACCCCTCAAGTGATTCATCAGTTTTTGGATGTCTCGACCTATTGTAAGCTTCCTTTTTCCTTTTGACTAATCTTATAATTTCCCTTGTCATCCGTGGTTCCCGAATCCTGCCATTTCTATCCTTCATTTTTGTGAGGTCATGCCTGTCCTGCACTTCAATCAACTGGCCTTTAAAAGCTTCCCACATGCCAGATCTGGATTTGCCCTCAAATAGCCGCTCCCAATCCACATTCCCTAGTTCCTGTCTAATTTGGATGCAATTGGCCCTAAGCCAATTAAGCATCCTCACCCACGGGCCACTCTTGTCCTTATCCATGACTATCCAAAATCTTATGGAATTATGGTGGTTAAGCCCAAAATGCTCCCCCACTGAAACATCGATCACTTGGCCTGGCTCATTCAGCAAGTTTAGCATGGACCCCTCCCTGGTTGGATTGTCAACATGCTGTATCAAAAAGCCCTCCTGGACACATCTAACAAATTGCTCTCCATCTGAGCACCTGCCTGTAAGAGATTCCCAGTCAATATGGGGGAAGTTAAAGTCACCCATCACAACTACCCTGCTTTTTTTACACCTTTTCTATATCTGACTACACAACTGCTCCTCTGTCCCCTGCAGGTTCTTTGGAAGTCTATGGTACACTCCCAACAGTGTGATTTCACATTTCTTATTCCTGAGCTCCACTCATAATGCCTCACTACAAGGTCCCTCCAATGTCTCCTCCCTCAACACAACTGTGATCTGCTCCCTAATCAGCAATGCAACTCCCCCACCCCTTTTGTTTCCCCTTCTGTCCCGTCTAAAACAACGATATCCCGGAATGTTAAGCTGCCAGTCCTGTCCTTCCTTCAACCATGTCTCCGTAATTGCAATAACATCATAATTCCATGCAGTAATCCAGGCTCTCAGTTAATCTGTTTTACCTGTTATACTCCTTGCATTGAAGCAACCACACTCCAGACCTCCAGTCCCACTGAGCCCCGTGGCTTCCTCCGACTGATCTTACTCTGCGCTATGTTTATTTTAGTCTCACCTTTTTCCCCAGTCTCTACACTCACTGGCCTGCTGTTCCGGTTCCCACCCCTCTGCCAAGCTAGTTTAAACCCTCCCGAACAGCACGAGCAAACCTCCCCCCCAGGATATTGGTGCCCCTTCAATTCAGGCGCAACCTGTCCTTCTTGTACGGGTCCCACCTTCCCCAAAAGACATTCCAGTGATCCATATATCTAAAGCCCTCCTTCCTACACCAGGTCTTTAGCCACATATGCTTTGTCTGTATAGTGCGCAAGAAACAATACTTTTCAATGTATACTAATACATGCGACAATAATATATCAAATCAAATCAAACTGATATGAGACTAGAATCACATACTGGCCAGATGAGGTAAGGACGACTGGTGCTCTTCTCTAAAGTAAAGAAGTTACATTTTAAACGACAATCTCACTAATCATGATGACTTTTACTAATACTAACTAGCCTAATTTTAATTTCCAGATCCTTATTCAAACAGCAAAGAAGTTCAAGCTGGCCATAATAGAATTTAAACTTATTTTCTCAAGATTTTTGGGTTACAAAGACTGCACTGTCATAACCCTGATGTATCTGTTATATTTTGGTACCGCGTAGATAGCGAGAACTGCACCATTTGCAGCTATCTGAAGTTTTGTTTGTCAGGTTGCTTGTTCAAAGCCATTTTGCCTAAATCTACCCAATGACACTGGATTGAAATGAAGAGAATTCCTGGAGTGTGTCATGGTGCAGACGTATGAATTAGAGGCTCACAGTGAGTGATGAAGAGTGCAGAAAACAGGAGGTAAAAATCAATAATCTATTACTAATGTAATTGGTTATTGACTATGAACATTTAGAGATCCGAGCTTTGGTCAAGTAAGCAGTTATATCCAATCGAGAGCACTCATTCTTCAAGGTGAACCTTTTAAGTCAATGGTGAATTCCTAAATATAAACCATGCATTGACATTGATACAGACTCTGAGGGTGGAATTTTCCCACCCGCCCGCCACGAGAATCGTAGCAGGTGGGACACGAACCATCACCTTGGGTGGGATTTTCCACTCTTGAGGCGAGTGCAGTCATAAAATTCCGCCCATACAGTCATTACGGCCAAGAAGTAGGCCATTCAACCAATCGAGTCCATGACAGCCCTTTGTTGAGCTGCCCACTCTGCCCCATTCCCTCGCTCCATCTCCGTATCCCTGCAAGTTTATTTCCCTCCTGTGTCCATCCAATTTCCTTTTGAAATCAGCTATACTCTCCGCCTCCACCACCCTCGTCGGCAACGAATTCCAGGCCATTGCCATTCAATTCCTCATATTCTACCCCAACCTCGCTGCAACTCTAATCCAAAACCTTAAACCTGGTTCCCCTGGTCCTTGTACCATCAGTTAATGGGAACAGCTTTCTCTTCCTACCTTATCTAAACTTGTGGATGGCACGGTGGCACAGTGGTTAGCACTGCTGCCTCACAGTGCCATCGACCTGGGTTTCGATTCCAGACTTGGGTCACTGTCTCTGCGGAGTCTGCACATTCTCCCCGTGTCTGCGTGGGTTTCCTCCAGGTGCTCCGGTTTCCTCCCCCAGTCTGAAAGATGTGCTGGTTAGGTGCATTGGCCATGCTAAATTCTCCCTTAGTGTACCCGAACGGGCGCCGGAGTGTGGCGACTAGGGGATTTTCACAGTAACTTCATTGCAGTGTTAATGTAAGCCTACTTGCGACACTAATAAAAATAAACCTTAAACATAAACCTATCATAATCTCGGTCACCTCTATCAAATCTCCCCTCAATTTCTTTTGTTCCAAGAACAACTCCAGCTTCTCCAACCTAACCTTGTAGCTAAAATCCCCAATAAGTGGAACCATTCTTCACTGCAACCTCTCAAGGATCCTCACAACGTTCCAACGCCTTTTCTGGATGCAGCACGCTGCTGGCCTAAACAGAGCTTTATACGGGTCTGTCAGAACCACACTGCCTTTGTATTGGTGATGGCACAGTGGTTAGCACTGTTGCCTCACAGCGGCAGGGACCCGGGTTTGATTCCCAGCTTGGGCCACTGTCTGTGCGGAGTCTGCACGTTCTCCCCATATCTGCATGGGTTTCCTCCGGGTGCTCCGGTTTCCTCCCACAGTCCGAAAGACATGCTGGTTAGGTACATTGGCCGTGCTAAATTCTCCCTCAGTGTACGCGAACAGGTGCCGGAGTGTGGCGACTAGGGGAATTTCACAGTGACTTCATTGCAGTGTTAATGTAAGCTGACTTTTGACAATAATAAATAAACTTTAACTAATTTTAGGGAAGAGAACAATTTGTTTGTAGTCTGATTTTCAGAGGGGTTTCAGACTCATTCACAACGTCTGCTTCAAAAACACAAAAACACTACATTCTGTAACATCAGAGGGAGATAAATTAATAATTAAGAGCTATTACTGGCAAACTGCGACATGTTTATTTTAGATTGTTTAGATTTGCTATCCTGGGAAAATGCGCTGGGGGATGTACAAACTAACACAATTACATACGAACTTCTTCATTAAGTAAATCATTAGGAATTGAAAGTCCTGCATAATAAAAACAGCTCTGAAATGAATCACCAGATACCAAACATCAATGGTGTAGACATAATGAGGTAGACACCTCAGAAATTCCTCTTTCAAATACGTCAGTGGCAATGTGGGCCGCAGTACGTTTTTTCACAGGGGCAGGGAGAAGGTTGGGTGGGGCGAAATCGAAGCCACGACCCGATTATCA
Organism: Mustelus asterias; assembly: GCF_964213995.1. Lineage (NCBI taxonomy): Eukaryota > Metazoa > Chordata > Chondrichthyes > Carcharhiniformes > Triakidae > Mustelus > Mustelus asterias. Next base: position 13,179,824 of record NC_135807.1, read on the forward strand.
ATTGTTTTTGTCTCAGGATGAGTGGTTAGCTGGCCGGTCAGGAGGGTGGGCTCGATTAGCGACAGGCCTCAACTAAAGGGCAGAATCATCACAGGGTGGCACGGTGGCACAGTGGTTAGCGCTGCAGCCTCACAGCGCCAGGGACCCAGGTTCGATTCCCAGCCTTGGGTCACTGTCTGTGTGGAGTCTGCACATTCTCCCCCGTGTCTGCATGGGTTTCCTCCGGGTACTCCAGTTTCCTCCCACGGTCCAAAGATAAAAGTAAAGTTTACTTATTAATCACAGGTAAGGCTTACATTAACACTGCAATGAAGTTACTGTGAAATTCCCCTTGTCGCCACACTCCGGTGCCTGTTTGGGTCAATGCACCTAACCAGCACGTCTTTCAGACTGTGAGAGGAAACCGGAGCACCCAGAGGAAACCCACGCAGACACAGAGAGAACGTGCAAACTCCACACAGAGTGACCCAAGCCGGGAATCGAACCCAGGTCTCTGGCGCTGTGAGGCAGCCACCGTGCCACCAATGTGCAGGTTAAGTGGATTGGCCATGCTACCTCGTTGAATATGTTTAAATCACGGATAGATGGATTCCTGATCGGTAAGGGAATTAGGGGTTATAGGGATCAGGCGGGTAAGTGGAACTGATCCACTTCAGATCAGCCATGATCTTATTGAATGGCGGGACAGGCTCGAGGGGCTAGATGGCCTACTCCTGCTCCTAGTTCTTATGTTCTTATGTTCTTAAATTGCCCTAAGCATCAGGGGACCAGCTAGGGTAAATGCATGGGGTTATGGGGATAGGGCCTGGTTGGGATATTGGGCGGTACAGACTCAATGGGCTGAATAGCCTCCTTCTGCACTGTAGGATTCTATGTTCAGGAGGGAGGGAGGGAGAGATGGGAAAGATAGATCTTAAGATCATAAGATATAGGAGCAGATTTATACGGCCCATCCAGCCCATTCCGTTATTCAATAAGATCATGGCTGACCTGATTGTGGCCTGAAATGCAATTTCCTGCCTGTTCCCTATAACCCTTATATACTATCTTATGTGATGATACTGTGCCTTGAAGAAATGTATTTGAGTCATGTTTTTATACAGGATTTTTTGTAACAGTCTGTTCTAACACCAGTGCTGCTTGATCTCTAACTGGCAGCTTCTGTTGTTACTGCAGCAGCATAATTGGTCCGAATTGATTAGAATGTTTGTTTAAATCTGGGCTTAATGTTGTTCTGTTATTTTAGTGTTTTCCCCTGGGGTTTTGCGGAGTAGGGCTTGATTAGGATGATTGACAGGGAGCACATCATGTGACTGGGCAGAGCTAGGCTTACACAGAGAAATCAAACTCAGTTGCTGCTTGGAATTGTTCGACAGCGCTGTCTCTCTTTCTCTCTCTGGATTTAGAGATTGGGTTATAGAATCTACGTAACGGAGACAGGCCCTTTGGCACAAAGTGGTCTATGCCGACCAAAAAGCCCATCTAAGCTAACCCCATTTGCCTGCATTTGACTCATATCCCTCTAAACCTTTCCTATCCATGTATCTGTTCAAATGCCTTTTAAAAGTTCAGTAAAAAATAAGTCACTTTCTCTGAGATTCTGCTGTTTGGGGGTGGATCTCTCTCTGGAGGTTGCTGCATGAGAGTCAGGTGTTTTTCTATATTTGTCCGGAGGGTGTAAAAGGCTGGAAACATAGCACCCACATGAGCATGTTTGTTTTTGAACTGATTCTGCAGAGGGATTTATGTCTATGAGGATACTGCTTACATTGGAGCTTTGGAGATAGCCAGCTGTTAATAATTAAAACTTCTCATGTTTAAGTATTTTCAATTGGTAAAAGTTATGCTAATTCTTTTTATTTAAAAATAAAGTTTGTTTCGATAAAAGCTTCCCAGTAGGTCATTTGAATCATACCTGGAACGAAATACCTTATGTCCATCCTAATGCCAAAATCAAAAAAAAAGTTGGGATCTAGGTTTACTCCATCCCATACCTTGGAATTTCTGATCTGGTCCCTAACACTTCAACAACAGGTGACTAACAGGTAGATGAACACATGAATGGTTTATTGAGATAAGTACCTATTTACAGAGAATGATGAGAAAGGTGGCCATCCTTCCTAACTCCTAACAACCATGGAAACCCCGCACTCTGACCCTGGAACCTTGCGCTCTGGCCTAATTGGCCGGCTGGGTCACATGACCCACAGAGAGCTCGCCCCCCTTAAAGGGGCATGCACCCATGCCTTAGAACATAGAACAGTACAGCACAGAACAGGCCCTTCGGCCCACAATGTTGCGCCGAGCTTTATCTGAAACCAAGATCAAGCTATCCCACTCCCTATCATCCTGGTGTGCTCCATGTGCCTATCCAATAACCGCTTAAATGTTCCTAAAGTGTCTGACTCCACTATCACTGCAGGCAGTCCATTCCACACCCCAACCACTCTCTGAGTAAAGAACCTACCTCGGACATCCTTCCTATATCTCCCACCACGAACCCTATAGTTATGCCCCCTTGTAATAGCTCCATCCACCCGAGGAAATCTGCAGGGACTGCTAAAGCATCTTTATACTCACGGGATGCCCACTGAGTGTGCAGCCCGCTGTGTGCCCATGGGACCATTGCAATACTGAGGCCTTAATGTCCAGAAGAGAGTCTACCATATACTCCTGAGGTCGTCCTACTGTCCCAAGTTTACCTTATTTTGTAGCAAACTGAAGCAGCTTAAATGCTGAACATCAATGAAACTTACAGCACAGAAGGAGACCATTTGGCCCATTGTACCTGGGCTAGCTCTTTGAAAGAGCAATTATGCCTAGACACACATCCTCAATTTTGTCCATAGCCCTATAAGTTCCTCATGCTTATGTACCATGTCGAGGCAGTGGCATAATGGTATTGTCACTTGACTAATGTTCCAGAGACCAAGGCTTGGTGACACTGGTTCGAATTCCCCCCATGGCAGATGTTGAAATTTGAATCATTCAAAATCTGGAATTAGAAGTCTAATGAAACCATTGTTGATTGTCGGAAAAATCCATCTGGTTCACTAAAGTCCTTTAGGGAAGGAAATCTGCCATCCTTACCTGGCCTGGCCTACATGTGACTCCAGAACCACAGCAATAGAACATAGAATCATAGAATCAATACAGTTCAAAAGGAGGCCATTTGGCCCATCGGGTTTGCACCGGCCACAATCCCACCCAGGCCCTATTCTCATAACCCCACATATTTACCCTACTAGACTGCCTGCCACTATTTACAATGGCCCATCAACCTAACCTGTGCATCTTTGGACTGTGGGAGGAAACCCATGCAGACACGGAGAGAATGTGCAAACTCGACACAGTCACCCGAGGCTGGAATTGAACCCGGGTCCCTGACGCTGTGAGGCAGCAGCGCTAACCACTGCGCCACCGTGCTGTCCCACCGTGGTTGACTCTCAACTGCCACTCAGTTCAAAGGAAATTAGGGATGGGTAACAAATGCCGGCCTTGCCGGCGACATCCACATCCCATAAAAGAATAAAGAGAAATGTCCTCATTTTGAAGCAAAAGATTATTTCCCTCACTGCTTACTGGGTGCCTTACCGGCTGCATGAAAAGTTGTTGCTCCTTACATATTTTTCCCATGTTGTCTTTCCACATTCCATGTGGTTTCTTGCTTGCATTCTGTGCTTTTTCTATCACTCAGCACTTTCTTCCATATTTTCCTTCCCCTGCTTTATCAAAGCCTTTATATTTAAACCTCTCCCTGTTCCCATGGACAGGAAACAGGCTTGAACGAAGAGGGAAATCGGCCAAGGTTTTCTAGTCAATTACTCTGGGCTAAATTCCATTTTATCGCATTGATTCCCGGTCTTTTATCCTAGCCTTCCTAATCAATTTTCAATGTGGATCTAATACGTTCCTGCTCACTGATTTCCCTCTTTGGTCACCAGGAGCCGTAATGATCAGGCGAAATGAGAGTTGGAAGGAGGCTTGTTTGAAGCAGTCACACCAACATACATTGTGCTGTCTCAGTACACATGGGCCAAGATTTTCAGCTCCCCTTCTCTTTGGGCGGGTTTGGGAGGGGGAAATCTCACAAGGGGCGTTTTACATCAGCGAGAAATCGTGCTGCAATTGATTTGATTCATTATTCATTAACATACAGTGAAAAGTATTGTTTCTTGCGCGTTATACAGACAAGGCATACCGTTCATAAAGAAGGAAATGAGAGAGTGCAGAATGTAGTGTTACAGTCATAGCTCGGGGGTAAAGAAAGATCAACTTAATGCAAGGTAAATCCATTCAAAAGTCTGACAGCAGCAGGGAAGAAGCTGTTCTTGAGTTGGTTGGTATGTGACCTCAGACTTTTATATCTTTTTCTCGAAGAAGGTGGAAGAGAGAATGTCCGGGATGAGTGGGGTCCTTAGTTATGCTGGCTGCTTTTCCCGAGGCAGCGGGAAGTGTAGACAGAGTCAATGGATGGGAGGCTGGTTTGCGTGATGGATTGGGCTACATTCACGAACTTTTGTAGTTCCTTGCGGTCTTGGGCAGAGCAGGAGCCAGACCAAGCTGTGATACAACTAGGGACATGATGGGAATTCCAACATGGAACATTGGGAACAGCACTTTAATACATCTGAATCTCATTATCAGGCCTCTGTGCCTGAATCATACTCCCTCCTCCCCCAGAGGAAAAATCCACATCAGCATGAGAGCAGACATTGTGAATTCTGATAGTCTCCCACGGTATACACCTGGACCTCCCAGAGAAGTTGAGGATTGTTCTGGGCTGAGGGAATCATGCCCTAGCACTACTCCGTGCAGTGAATGAGCAGCGCCAAAGACAGTGCCAGGGGGCAGTGCCAGGGGGCAGTGCCAGGGGGCAGTGCCAGGGGGCAGTGCCAGGGGGCAAGTGTCTGGGGAGGTGCCATGGTACAATGTTGGGGCTGTGCCAAGGACCAATGCCGGAGAGAGTACCAGGAGGCAGTGGCAAGGGGCAATGCCAGGGAGAGTGCCGGAGGCAATGCTGGGCAAATGCCAGAGGAGGTGCCATGGTACAATGCTGGGGCAGTGCCAGGGGACAGTGTCAGGAGGCAGTGCCAGGGGGCAGTGCCCGGGGGCAGTGCCAGGGGTAGAAAGGGTTACATGGGAAGAGGGGTTCCGTATGAACTTCTGTGTACTAGGACAGCCTATAAAAATGGCACCCTGATCTCTAAGAAGCTAATTTGCTGTCGGGGCGGGCTCTGATTGCGCTGCCCTGCCAGTGTTACGTTGTGAGACCCCACCGCACCCCCACCTTGTTTTTTTTCTCTTCTAAGTTCCCAACCATACAACAGGTGGAGGTGACTTCAACACCACTTTTCCTGGCCAGTGCCGCTCTCTGCCAAAGACAGAGGAAATTCCACCCTTGATGTAATTCTACTTAGGACCATTGTATCTTTTCCTTCCTTTATTTACAGGCAGACAGCACTGTTGGTTTTGGATACTGTTTCGTGGGTCTTAATGAAATCATCAGTAGGTTAACTGCATGTATTTATTAACTACAAAACTTACGTACATATATAGAGTGTAGGGGTTAAGCTAAGCTAGGAGCAGTCTTTGTGCTTGCTTGTGCACATGGCTCTGTCCAACACTAGACTGACCGTTATGTATGGGGCATGTGTTACCTTACATCATTGTGTGTGTGGGTGTACTATACAATCCTACATGGGCCAGACCTTTATATGACAGTGACTGGTGAGGGAATGAAGGCTCTGAGCTGTGGCTGCATCGGTAATGTAAAGCCCCACTCCAGAGACTTGAGCCCATAACCATTTTGTCTGATCTATCTGTCAATCTAGTTTGATACTGAGGGAGTGCTGCACAGCCCAAAGTTAAGACATTAAACCAAGATCTTGTCTGCCATCTCAAGTGGATGTATAAGATCCCATGCCCCTGCTTGAAGACAAGTAGGAGAGAACTCCCCAATGCCTTAGTCAATATTCACCCCCTACCCAGCATAGGGGAGGCGATGGCCCAGTGGTATTATCGTTAGACTATTAATCCAGAAACTCAGCTAATGATCTGCGGACCTGGGTTTGAATCCCGCTACGGCAGATGGTGAAAAATTTGAATTCAATAAAAGGTACCTGGAATTAAGAACGTACTGATGACCATGAAACCATTGTCGATTGTCGGAAAAACCCATCTGGTTCACTAATGTGAAATCTGCCGTCCTTACCCAGTCTGGCCTACATGTGACTCCAGAGCCACAGCAATGTGGTTGATTGTCTTCAGGCAACTAGGGATGGACAATAAATGCTGGCCAGCCAGCGACGCCCATGTCCCACGAATGAGTATGAAAAAATAATTGAAATAGGCATCTGTTTGCAGGAGCTTGCTGAGTGTAAATAAGTGTAAATGGGGGTCCTTGTGCATGAGACGCAAAAACCCAGTCTGCAGGTGCAACAGGTGATCAAGAAGGCAAATGGGATGTTGGCCTATATCGCGAGGGGGATAGAATATAAAAGCAGAGATGTCTTGCTGCATCTGTACAGGGCATTGGTGAGGCCGCAGCTGGAATACTGTGTGCAGTATTGGTCCCCTTATTTGCAGAAGGATACATTGGCCTTGGAGGGAGTACAGAGAAGGTTCACCAGGTTGATACCAGAGATGAGGGGTGTTGATTATGAGGAGAGACTGAGCAGATTGGGTTTGTACTCGTTGGAATTTAGAAGGCTGAGGGGGGATCTTATAGAGACCTATAAGATAATGAAGGGGCTGGATAGGGTAGAGATGGAGAGATTCTTTCCACTTAGAAAGAAAACCAGAACTAGAGGGCACAGCCTCAAAATAAAGGGGGGTCAGTTTTAGGACAGAGTTGAGGAGGAACTTCTTCTCTCAGAGGGTGGTGAATCTCTGGAATTCTCTGCCCACTGAAGTGGTGGAGGCTACCTCGTTGAATATGTTTAAATCACGGATAGATGGATTCCTGATCGGTAAGGAAATTAGGGGTTATAGGGATCAGGCGGGTAAGTGGAACTGATCCACTATCAGATCAGCCATGATCTTGTTGAATGGCGGGGCAGGCTCGAGGGGCTAGATGGCCTACTCCTGCTCCTATTTCTTATGTTCTTATAAGCAGTTGTATTTCCTACATTACAACAGTGACCACATTTCAAAAGCATTTAACTGACTGTGAAGCACTTTCCCTGCTGATATAAGATACTGTGCAAACTGAAGTTTCATCATTGTCACCACAAAAAACAGGATGCATCTTTTATAACTAACAATCAAAACTGTTGAATGAATATGAAAAAGAATACCATTTTTTAACGTCCCTCTAATTTTTCTCCTGATTTGCCTGCACTGGAATCCTGGAGATTATTTTCTTAATTTCTCAAGAGTGCTGGGTAGTGCTGGGGGGTGGGAAATCCCAGGTGAGGTTCCGCCACCAGGGCGATTCGGTTCCTTTACTCATAGCTGCCATCAAGAACCAATCATTGCCGGTGGTGGTGATGTCCTTCCAACAATGTAAGGTGATGGACACAAAGCCGGACCGGATCTCCATTAGTGGTGGAGACTAGGATCCGCGGCCAGAGCCTCAGGGTAAAGGGTCAACCCTGTACAACTGAGAAGAGGAGGAATTTCTTCAGCCAGAGGGTGGGGAATCTGTGGATTTCATTGCCACAGAAGGCTGTGGAGGCCGGGACGTTGAGCGTATTTAAGACAGAGATAGATAGGTTCTTGATTGGTAAGGGGATCAAAGGTTACAGGGAAAAGGAGGGAGAATGGGACTGAGAAACACATCAGCCACGATCGAATGGCAAAGCAGACTCGATGGGCCGCATGGCCTAATTCTGCTCCTATATCCTGCACCCCTTCCAGTGCAATCACATCCTGTGGTGAGCAGAACTGCACACAGTTCGCGGTGTGGCCTCACCAAAGTTCTATACAACTCCAACATGACTTCCCTGCTTCTGTAATCTATGCCTCGATTGATAAAGGCGAGTGTCCCATATCCTTTATGAATGGTCTGATGTGTAGCTTCCCATGATGCAATTTTTCTGACTACTGAAGAGACTAATCCGCAAAGAGTGGGGTTCAGCCACGAATGCTGCCAATGACGTGGTTATTAATTGTCGTTGTTGGCTTTCGTTTTCGGTGTTGGCACCTCTTGCGAAGCCGCAGTTGGCACTGGTCGTCATGGTGATGTGCACCGGCCCATAGCTGATGCCCTCATTTCCCTCAATCACTGGCAGATGCGTCCCAGGTGTAATAATCAGCTGTGTAGCATCTTCATGTCATGCCTCCAAGCATTCTTGAAGCAGAGCTTTGGGAGCTGGTCTGGTGTTCTGACCCTGGTTACATCACCGTACAAAAAGAATCCTTGGTTGTACGTCCACTTCCATCCTATGGACATGCCCGTGGGAGCACAGTCACCTCTGTTTGATGAGTGCCAATATGATGGACAGATTTACCTTTGAGAGGGCTGGTGTATTTATCATCTTGACCCTCCGTGAGATGCCGAGAAAAAGCAATCAAAATTGTGTTTACATTCCGCAGTCATTCAAAATAGAGTTCAAGGGGCCACTTTCCAGATAAAGCATTTAACAACTTTCAATCTTCCAGAGCTATAACCATGCAAAACTCATTGGAAAATGCTTCCAGTGAGCTTGGCACTTGATTGTGTTAATAATTTAAATGCAACATTTAGGTGATGAAGTATGCTGCTTATATATACTCCCAGACAGTGGAAAATAATCTCTAATCATACTTCTGGGTTGCAAATTGTTCACAATTCACAGAATCATAGAATCATACAACGCAGAAGAGGCCCTTTGGCCCATCGGGTTCACACTGATACATTAGAAACACCTGACCTCTCACCTAATCCCATCTGCTAGCACTTGCCCGACAGCCCTGAATGTTATGATGTGCCAAGTGCTCATCCAGGTACTTTGTAAAGATGTGAGGCAACTGCCTCCACCACCCTCCCTGGGAGCACATTCCACACCGTCACCATCCTCGGAGTGAAAAAGTTTTTCTCACACTCCCCCTAAAGGTCCTGCCCCTCACCTTAGAACATAGAACATAGAACAGTACAGCACAGAACAGGCCCTTCGGCCCACAATGTTGTGCCAAGCTTTATCTGAAACCAAGATCAAGCTATCCCACTCCCTATCATCCTGGTGTGCTCCATGTGCCTATCCAATAACCGCTTAAATGTTCCTAAAGTGTCTGACTCCACTATCACTGCAGGCAGTCCATTCCACACCCCAACCACTCTCTGCGTAAAGAACCTACCTCTGATATCCTTCCTGTATCTCCCACCACGAACCCTATAGTTATGCCCCCTTGTAATAGCTCCATCCACCCGAGGAAATAGTCTTTGAACGTTCACTCTATCTATGCCCTTCATCATTTTATAAACCTCTATTAAGTCTCCCCTCAGCCTCCTCCGCTCCAGAGAGGACGGCCCTAGCTCCCTCAACCTTTCCTCATAAGACCTACCCTCCAAACCAGGCAGCACCCTGGTAAATCTCCTCTGCACTCTTTCCAGCGCTTCCACATCCTTCTTATAGTGAAGCCTTGAACCCGCAGAAGTAGGCCATTCGGCCCATCAAGCCTGCACCGACAACAATCCCACCCAGGTCCTATCCTCATAAAATAGGTATAAAAGTGGACAGAAAACTAACTCTTGAAATGCTCACACAAAAGAAGATTTGGTGCGTCTCAAAATTAATTTGCAGCCTGTTAAAATGTTCTAATTCTGAAATAGAAATGCACATTCCAAATGCAGAAACATCTCCATCAAACTGCACTGCTCCAGGCATATGTTTAAAACCTTCCACAAGGCGCATTAACCATTTCCCACACGGCAGCTGTTACCTAGGAAATTGACGCTAAAAATAGAAAGGGCTGAGTTTGTGCCGGAGGGGAACGCGGAACACAGCTGCAGGAGAGGAATAAAATGGACTGGGGATCAATCCACCTGCTGAACTCATTGGTAACTCGAATAATGCTGTTGCGCTCCAGGTACAATCCAGTAATTGTGCACAGGCGTAGCAGATGTTTTGTTCATAAGTCTGTTCTGGCAGACAGCTACGGAAGAACAACAGGAGATTTGGATATGAAAATGAGTGATTATATTAAGCATCTCTTCCATGTTTGCGAGCGACATTTTTTTGGCACCACTGATTAAGAACAATTTTGTCAGTAATAGTTTCCCGTTTACTCTCGCTGCTGTGGGAGATTCACCACTGTAAATGTAAGGATTGAAAGGAGGAGAAAAACAGAGAGAGGTTCGGGGAGGGAATTCCAAAGTTAAAGGCCCATCGGCAGATGAAGGCACAATGTTGGAAATCAGAGATGCGTGAGAGGGATTGTAGGGTTGAGAACGTAGCCCAGTCCATCACGCAAACCAGCCTCTCATCCACTGACTCTGTCTACACTTCCCGCTGCCTTGGAAAAGCAGCCAGCATAATCAAACACCTCACATGCCCGGGACATTCTCTCTTCCACCTTCTTCCGTGGGGAAAAAGATGCAGAAGTCTGAGGACACATACCAACCGACTCAAGAGCAGCTTCTTTTCCTGCTGCCATCAGACTTTTGAATAGATCTACCTTATATTACATTGATCTTTCTCTACACCCTAGCGGTGACTGTAACGTTACATGGACAGAGTGGATAGTCAGGAGCTTTTTCTCAGGGTGGAAGAGTCAATTACCAGGGGGTATAGGTTTAAGGTGCGAGGGGCAAGGTTTAAAGGAGATGTATGAGGCAAGTTTTTTACACAGAGGGTGGTGGGTGCCTGGAACTCGCTGCCGGGGGAGGGAGTGGAAGCAGATACAATAGTGACGTTTAAGGGGCATCTTGACAAATACATGAATAGGATGGGAATAGAGGGATATGGTCCCCGGAAGGGTAGGAGGTGTTAGTTCAGTCCAGCAGCATGGTCGGTGCAGGCTTGGAGGGCCGAAGGGCCTGTTCCTGTGCCGTAATTTTCTTTGTTTTAGTTCTTTATTACATTCTGCACCCTCTCCTTTTCTTCTCCCCTATGTACTCTACGAATGGTATACTTTCTCTGTATAATGGGCAAGAAACAATACTTTTCACTATATCCCAATACATCTGACAATACTAAATCATATCGAAATGTCATGGGGGGTTGAGGTTAAGGAGGGTACGAGATCGAGAGGATGAGGCAATAGGAGGGATTAAAAAGCTGAGACGATTTGCTGCAGAATGTACACTCTTGGAGGGTGGAGGTTGGTTGGAGTTGCCATGGAATTTGGTCTTGTCAGAGTTCAAGGGACCCCAGGCACAAAAGGTGCAACAATAATTTTTTCCTGAATAAATGCTAGAAAATCAAATGACTGGTGAATTAGGTAGATTTCTGAAGGATCTGGGCAATTGAGAGGTTTGACTAGATTGACTAGGTTAGGATTGTTTTTGCTGGAGTTCAGACGAATGAGGGGGGATCTCATAGAGACTTATAAATTCTAACAGGACTAGACAGGGTAGATGCAGGAAGGATATTCCCGATGTTGGGGGAGTCCAGAACCAGGGGTCACAGTCTGAGGATTCAGGGTAGACCATCGAAGACGGAGATGAGGAGACATTTCTTCACCCAAAGTAGTTGATGCCAAAACACTGAATGTATTCAAGAGGTGGCTGGATATAGCACTTGGGGCGAATGGGATCAAAGGTTATGGGGAGAAAGCAGGATCAGGCTATTGAGTTGGATGATCAGCCATGATTATAATGAATGGCGGAGCAGGCTCGAAGGGCCAAATGGCCGCCTCCTGCTCCTATCTTCTATGTTTCTATGTTTGTATGTTTTCATTTTAGGGATGACCAGATAGACGGCAGAACATTTTCCCATCCTGCATTCGACTATATGATGCAGCCAAGAACCTTCGCACTGCAGTGAAAGTAAACAGGAAAGTATTATTACTAAAATTGGTCCCAAGCAGCATACCAAGGAAACCTTGTAAAATCTCCCTCATAAATAAATAAGGAAAAAAATCCTGAGCATAGTTGTTCACTTTCATATATAATTCTTCTGTATTGCTGAGAAAATTGAGCTTGTCGAAGCTTTTGATGTTGTACTCATCAGGACAATCGCAAGAATACCAATGTCGGGGGAAACAACAACTTTACACTGCATGAGAGGAGGATACTGATTGGTTGGCAAGTGAACTCTGATTGGTAGAGGCATTGGCATGAAGAATACACCAGTTTATGGTGACTGAAAATTAACTGTCAAGCATTGCTTATCATAAAGTATAAAGTTTTCCCTGACATTGATATTCTTGTGATTGTCCTGATGAGGACAAGACAAAGAGCTTCAACAAAATGTCTTATTCCAGCAATAATTAAGTTTTGTAGTACCAAAGGGCTATTTGTATCAACCTTCTGTTGTCGTTATTCTGCAGCTGTTTACCAAAGTGAAGTTACTGAATCATAGAATAGAATCATAGAATCATAGAATTCCTACAGTGCAGAAGAGGCCATTCAATCCATTGAGTTTGCACCAACTCTCTGACAAAGTCTCTTACCCAGGCACTCTCCCCCACCCTATCCTTGTAACCGTGCAAATTTACCATGGCTAATCCATCCAACCTACACATCCCTGGACACTAAAAGGCAATTCAGCATGGCAAATCCACCTAACTTGCACATCTTTGAACTGTGGGAGGAAACCGGAGCACCCAAAGGAAACCCACGCAGACACGGGAGAACGTACAAACTCTGCGCAGACAGTCAGTCAAGGTCGGAATCAAACCCCGGTCTCTGACTCTGTGAGGCAGCCATGTTAACCACTGTGCCACCGTATCCATTGGTGAAGAAGAAGCGAGATAAGCACATGAGGGAGAAAGGGATAAAAGATTGTGTTGATAGGATGAGATGAAGAAGTGTTGAGAGGCAATTTGTGTGGGGCATGAACAGCAGCAGAGACTGGGTTGAGTCAAATTGCTCTGTAAACTCCAAGTAAAAGAGCAAGATACAGGCTGGGAACTCATAGAAATCGTAGAAACCCAACAGTGCAGAAGGAGGCCATTCAGCCCATCAAGTCCACACCGACAACAAATCCACCCAGGTCCTATCCCCAAAACCCCACATATTTACCCTGCTAATCCCTCTAACCCATGCATCCCGGGACACTAAGGGGCAATTTAGCATGGCACCTAACTAGCACATCTTTTGGACTGAGGAAACCGGAGAGCGTGGAGGAAACCCACGCAGACACGGGGAGAATGTGCAAGCTCCACACATACAGTGACCCAGGACGGGAATCGAACCCAGGTCCCTGGAGCTGTGAGGCAGCAGTGTTAACCTGCTAACCACTGTACCACAATGCCGCCCACTGAGTTTGCCAATGTATCTCACAGAATCATAAAATCCCGACAGTGTAGAGAGAGGTAATTTGGCCCATCGACTCATCAGTTCATAGTTCATAAGATATAGGAGCAGAATTAGGCCATTCGGCCCATCGAGTCTGCTCTGCCATTCGATCATGGCTGATATGCTCCTCATCCCCATTTTCCTGCCTTCTCCCTATAACCTTTCAACCCATTACCAATTAAAAATCTGTCTAACACCTCCTTAAATTTACTCACTGTCCCAGCATCCACCGCACTTTGGGGCAGCGAATTCCACAGATTCACAACCCTTTGGGAGAAGTAGTTTCTCCTCAACTCTCTTTTAAATTTGCTGTCCCTTATCCCAAGACTATGACCTCGCATTCTAGAATGCCCCATAAGAGGAAGCATCCGCTCCACGTCTACTTTATCCATACCTTCTATCATCTTGAATACCTCAATTTGATCTCCCCTCATTCTTCTAAATTCCAGAGAGTATCGGCCTAAACTGTTCAATCTCTCTTCATACGACAAACCCCTCATCTCTGGAATCAATCTAGTGAACCTCCTCTGAACTGCCTCCAATGCCACTGCATCTTTCTTCAAATACGGGGACCAAAACTGTGCACAATATTCCAGGTGCGGCCTCACCAATGCCTTGTATAGTTGCAACAATACTTCCTTACCTTTATATTCTATTCCTTTAGCTATAAATGCCAACATTCCATTTGCTTTCTTTATAATCTACTGTACCTGCACGCTCGTTTTCCGTGACTCATGAACGAGGATACCCAGGTCCCTCTGCACTGGAGCACCCCGAAGTCTCTCCCCATTTTGATAATAAGTCGTCTTCCCATTTTTGCAAGTAAAATGCATGACCTCACACTTATCCACATTAAACTCCATCTGCCACATTTTGGCCCACTCTCCTAACCTATCTACATTCATTTGTAAGGTTCTTATTTCCTCGTTGCAACTTATTGTCTGGCTTATTTTTGTGTCATCTGCAAATTTGGCTATAGAGCCTTCTATCCCTGTGTCCAAGTCGTTCACATAGATTGTAAATAGCTGGGGGCCAAGGAGCGAACCCTGTGGCATCCCACTAGTTACTGCCTGCCATCCAGAGAAAAACTCATTTATCCCGACTCTCTTCTGTCCATCAGCCTGTCATCTATCCAAGATAATAAATTACCCCTAATCCCATGTGATCTAACCTTGTAAGAACATAAGAACTAGGAGTAGGAGTAGGCCATCTGGCCCCTTGAGCATGCTCTGCCATTCAATAAGATCATGGCTGATCTTTTTGTGGACTCAGCTCCACTTACCCACCCGCTCACCATAACCCTTAATTCCTTTACTGTTCAAAAATGTATCTATCCTTGCCATAAAAAACATTCAATGAGGTAGCCTCAACTGCTTCACTGGACAGGGAATTCCACAGATTCACAACCTTCTGTGTGAAGAAGTTCCTCCTCAACTCAGTCCTAAATCTGCTCCCCTTTATTTTGAGGCCCCCGAGTTCGAGTTTCACATGCCAGTGGAAACAACTTCCCTACTTCTATCTTATCTATTCCCTTCATAATCTTATATTTTTCTATAAGATTCTTCTGAATTCCAATGAGTATAGCCCCAGTCTACTCAGCCTCTCCTCATAAGCCAACCCTCTCAACTCCAGAATCAACCTAGTGAATCTCCTCTGCGCCCCCTCCAGTGCCAGTATATGCTTTCACAAGTAAGGAGACCAAAACTGTACACAGTACTCCAGGTGTGGCCTCACCAGCACCTTATACAGCTGCAACATAACCTCGCTGTTTTTAAACTCCATCCCTCTGGCAATGAAGGACAAAATTCCATTTGCCTTCTTAATTACCTGCTGCACCTGCAAACCAACGTTTTGTGATTCATGCACAAGGACACCCAGGTCCCTCTGCACAGCAGCATGCTGCAATTTTTTACCATTTAAATAATAGTCCATTTTGCTGTTATTCCTACCAAAATGGATGACCTCACATTTACCAACATTGTACTCCATCTGCCAGACCCTCGCCAACTCACTTAGACTATCTATTTCCTTTGTAGACTTTCAGCATCCTCTGCACACTTTGTTCTGCCACTTATCTTAGTGTCATCTGTGAATTTTGACACACTACAATTGGTCCCCAACTCCAAATCATCTATGTAAATCGTAAACAATTGCGGTCCCAACACTGACCACGAGTCACTGATTGACAACCAGAAAACTACCCATTTACCATACTCTTTGCTTTCTGTTAGTTAACCAATCCTCTATCCATGCTAATACATTACCCGTAACATTGTGCACCTTCATCTTATGCAGCAGCCGTTGGTGCGGCAACTTGTCAAATGCCTTCTGGAAATCCAGATACACCACATTCACAGGTTCCCCATTGTCCACTGCACATGTAATGTTCTCAAAGAATTCCACCAAATTAGTCAAACATGACCTTCCCTTCATGAACCCGTGCTGTGTCTTACCAATGGGACAATTTATATCCAGATATCTCACTATGATGAAAGATTCAAGCATTTTCCCTACTACAGAAGTTAAGCTAACTGGCCTATAGTTACCCGCCTTTTGTCTACCTCCTTTTTTAAACAGTGGCGTCACATTTGCTGTTTTCCCAATCTGCAGGAACCACCCCAGAGTCCAGCAAATTTTGGTAAATTACCACTAGTGCATTTGCTATTTCCCCCGCCATCTCTTTTGGTACCCTGGGATGCATTCCATCAGGACCAGGAGACTTGTCTACCTTTAGCCCCATTAACTTGCCCAACACTACCTCTTTCGTAATAATGATAGTTTCTAGGTTCTCACCTGCCATAGCCTTCCTGTCCTCAGTTTTTGGCATGTTATTTGTGTCTTCCCCTGTGAAGATCGACACAAAATACCTGTTCAATGCCTCAGCCATTTTCTCATTTCCATTTATTACATCCCCCTTCTCGTCCTCTAAAGGACCAATGTTTAATTTAGTCACTCTTTTTCGTTTTATATATTTGTAGGAACTTTTGCTATCTGTTTTTATATTCTGAGTTAGTTTACTCTCATAATCCATCTAATTTTTCTTTATAGCTTTTATCGTGGCTTTCTGTTGACCTTTCAAGATTTCCCAATCCTCTAGTTTCCCACTAATCTGTGCCACTTTATATGCATTTTCTTTCAATTTGATACCCTCCTTTATTTCCTTCGATATCCATGGCTGATTATCTCTTTTTCTACAGTCCTTCCTTATCACTGGTATATACTTTTGCTGAGCACTGTGAAAGATCGCTTTGAAAGTCCTCCACTGTTCCTCAATTGTCTCATCATAAAGTTTTTGCTCCCAGTCTACCTTAGCCAACTCCTCCCTCATCCCATTGTAGTCTCCTTTGCTTAAGCACAAGACACTGGTATTGGATTTTACCTTCTCACGCTCCATCTGTATTTTAAATTCAACCATACAGTGATCACTCTTTCCAAGAGGATCCCTAACTGCAAGATCATTAATTATTCCTGTCTCATTACACAGGACCAGATCGAGGATAACTTGCTCCCTCGTAGTTCCACACATACTGTCAAGCAAGCTATCGCGGATACATTCTATGAACTCCTCCTCAAGGTTACCTTGACCGACCTGGTTTGACCAATTGACATGTAGATTAAAATCCCCCATGATAATTGCTGTACCAGTTTTACATGCATCAGTTATTTCTTTGTTTATTTCTCGCCCCACCGTGATGTTATTATTTGGTGGCTTATAGACTACGCCTATCAGTGACTTTTTCTCCTTACTATTTCTAATTTCCACCCAAATAGATTCAACCTTCTTTTCCATAGAACCAATATCATCTCTCACTACCGCCCTATTGTCATCCTTAAATATCAGTTCTAAACCATCTCCCTTACCTTCCTGTCTGTCCCCCTGAACAGTCTGATACCCCTGGATATTCAGCTCCCAGTCGTGACCATTCTGCAACCATGTCTCTGCAAAGGCCACCAAATCATACCCATTCACAATGATTTGTGCCGTCAACTCATTTGTCTTGTTTTGAATGCTACGAGCATTCAGATAAAGTGCCCTTATGCTAGTTTTGGTTCCTTCTTTTTGAATTCTAACATTTCCATTAATAATGTCTCCTGAGTTCTCCTTCCTTTTAACTTTTTTCCTGATTTTTGATGTAGCTGGAACATTCTCCCCACATTTTGTCCTTGATCCCTCCTTCTCGGACTCCTTACATAGAACAAAGAACAAAGAACAATACAGCACAGGAAACAGGCCCTTCAGCCCTCCAAGCCTGTGCTGCTCATTGTTGCTAGACCATTCGTTTGTATCCCTCCATTCCCAAACTGCTCATGTGCCTATCCAGGTAAGTCTTAAACGATGCCAGCGTGTCCACCTCCACCACCGTACTTGGCAGCGCACTCCAGGCCCCCACCACTCTCTGTGTAAAAAACGTCCCTCTGATACCTGAGTTATTCCTCGCCCCTCTCACCTTGAGCCCGTGACCCCTCGTGATCGTCACCTCCGACCTGGGAAAAAGCTTCCCACTGTTCACCCTATCTATACCCTTCATAATTTTGTACACCTCTATTAGGTCTCCCCTCATTCTCTGTCTTTCCAGGGAGAACAAGCCCAGTTTACCCAATCTCTCCTCATAGCTAAGACCCTCCATACCAGGCAACATCCTGGTAAACCTTCTCTGCACTCTCTCTAAAGCCTCCACGTCCTTCTGGTAGTGCGGCGACCAGAACTGGATGCAGTACTCCAAATGTGGCCTAACCAGCGTTCTATACAGCTGCAACATCAGACTCCAGCTTTTATACTCTATACCCCGTCCTATATATAGGTTCCCATCCCCCTGGCGGTGACTTTTGCTACCAAATAAACCTGTTGGACTTTAACCTGGTGTTGTTAGACTTCT
This sequence comes from Mustelus asterias, assembly GCF_964213995.1. Lineage (NCBI taxonomy): Eukaryota > Metazoa > Chordata > Chondrichthyes > Carcharhiniformes > Triakidae > Mustelus > Mustelus asterias. Next base: position 13,198,085 of record NC_135807.1, read on the forward strand.
TACTATACTAGTTTAAACCATCCCCAACCGCTCTAGCAAACACTCTCCCGAGGACATCAGTCCCAGTCCCGCCCAGGTGTAACCCGCCCAATTTGTACAGGTCCCACCTCCCCCAGAACCGGTCCCAATGCCCCAGGAATCTGAAACCCTCCCCCCGACACCATCTCTTCAGCCATGTATTTATCCCATATATCCTGCCATTTCTGCTCTGACTAGCACGTGGCACCGGTAGTAATCCTGAGATCACTACCTTTGAGGTCCGATTTCTTAACTTTCTTCCTAGCTCCCTGTATTCTGCTTTTAGGACCTCATCCCTTTTTTTACTTATGTCGTTTGTGCCAACGTGTACTACAGCCACTGGATGTTTGCCCTCCCCCTTCAGAATGTCCTGCAGCCGCTGGGAATTAACCTTCCGTGTGACACCTTATCAAACGCCTTCCACAAGTCCAGATATACTACATCTACAGGATCCCCATTATCCACTTTGCTTGTTACATCCAAAGAACTCTAGCAAATTAGTCAAACATGATTTCCCTTCATAAAACCATGCTGACTCTGATGGATAGTGTTTTGACTTTCCAAATGTCCTGATATTGCTTCCTTGATAATTGATTCTAACACTTTCCCAACAACAGACGTTAAACTAACTACTCTGTAATTTCCCACATTTTGCCTCCCTCCTTTTTTGAACAAGGGCATGGCATTAGCATTTTTCCAATCCATTGGAACCTTTCCTGTGTCCAGGAATATTATATAGAATATTATAACCAATGGATCCACTATCTCCGCCTACACTTCTTTTAATACCCTAGGATGTAGGCCATCAGGCCCAGGGGACTTATCTGCCCTCCATCCCAATAGTTTGCTGAGTACCTTTTCCCTATCGATGCTGATTGTTCTAAGTTCTATCCTTTCTATTACCTCTGACTTGCCCATTTCTATAGGAATGGTGTTAGTGTCCTCCACCGTGAGAACTGAGGCAAAGTCTTGATTTAGCATCTCTGCCATTTCAGTGTTCCCCACTATTAACTCGCCGGTTTCATCTTCCAAGGGACCAACATTCACCCTAACGACTCTCTTCCCTTTTATGTACCTATAGAAGCTTGATATTTTTCTTTCATAGTTTTCTTTCATAATTTACCTTAGCTCTTTTTATTACTTTTTTAATATCCCTTTGTTTATGTTCGAAAGTTTCCCAATCTTCCAGCCTGTCACTGGCCTTTGCAATATGGTAAACCTTAGTTTTTGTCTTTATACTGTCCTTGGCCTCCTTGTTTAGCCATGGATTTTTTTTACCCCCCTTACCATCTTTCTTCCTCACTGGAATATATTTCAGTTGTGAGGAATTGAGTATCTCCTTAAACAACTGCCACTGCTCATCCGCTGTCCTAACTTTTAGCTTTCCTGCCCACTCTACTTGGTAAGAAGTTTAACAACACCAGGTTAAAGTCCAACAGGTTTATTTGGTAGCAAAAGCCACACAAGCTTTCGGAGCTCCAAGCCCCTTCTTCAGGTGAGTGGGAATTCTGTTCACAAACAGGGCATATAAAGACACAGACTCAATTTACATGAATAATGGTTGGAATGCGAATACTTACAGCTAATCAAGTCTTTAAGAAACAAAACAATGTGAGTGGAGAGAGCATTAGGACAGGCTAAAAAGATGTGTATTGTCTCCAGACAAGACAGCCAGTGAAACTCTGCAGGTCCAGGCAACTGTGGGGGTTACAAATAGTGTGACATGAACCCAATATCCCGGTTGAGGCCGTCCTCGTGAGTGCGGAACTATTGCTTGGGGACCTATAGATTACTCCTACCAAGTACTTCTTCCCTTTGCTATTTTTTATTTCTACCCAGACTGGTTCCACATCTTGATCTCCGGTGCTTACGTCATTTTCCATTACAGCACTGATATCTTTCTTCATCAGCAAAGATACACCACCTCTTTTTCCTTTCAGTCTCTCTTTCTGAAATGCTGAGTACCCTTGGATATTCAATTCCCAGACCTGGTCTCCTTGTAACCATGTCTCAGTAATCGCTAGCAAGTCATACCCTTCTGTTTCTATTTGTGCCATTAACTCTTTAATTTTGTTCCAAATGCTTCGTGCATTTAGATACAAAGCTTTTAAATTTGTTCTCCTGGTAAATTTCCCTACTCTTTTATAATTCCTTGGTGCATAAAGACATTCACCTGTTCTGTCTCTCTCTTTTATTGTCTGGTAACCCTCCGCCACATCGCTAACCGGCACTCTTACCTCCTCCTTCAATTTGGGTTTTCTATTTTCCCCTACAACTGAACCCTTCACCCCACTATTCAGTTTAAAGCCCTATCCACAGCCCTAGTTATGTGATTCGCTAGGACTCTGGTCCCAGTATGATTCAGATGAAGACCATCCCATTGGAACAGGTCCCAAGTCAACACTGACATCAATCCTACCCAGGTCCTATCCCCATAACCCCACATATTTACCCCGCTAATCCCTCTAACCTATGCATCCCGGAACCCTAGGTGCAATTTAGCATGGCCAGTGCACCTAACCCACACATCTTCGGACCGTGGGAGGAAACCGGAGCACCTGGAGGAAACCCACACAGACACGGGGAGAACGTGCAAACTCCACACAGACAGTGAACCAAGCTGGAATTCGAACCCAGGTGCCTGGCGCTGTGAGGCAGCAGTGCTAACCACTGTGCCACCGTGCCGCCCACTGAGTTTGCCACCTGTATATGTTAGAAAATTTCATGCAATGTGCCCATAATTTCCCACGGTACAGTGGAAGCAGCATGGGCTATAAAACTACTTTAGTGTGTCAACCAAAATCAGAGCCTTTCAGACTCCCAGCATTGGAAGTCTTAAATAAATCACAGTAACTCTGGGACTCAGCTGTAAAGGAACGGCGCTTAATGCACAAAATAAAGTAGCAGCTCGTCGCATATCCCATGTGACTTCACTTTATTTCCTATCCCCAGCAGCCAGAGTCTTTTGCTTTTATTTATTGTCCATTTCTGTTTACTCCTTGAGATGTTGTTAAGGGACGTCCTTCTCAAACTGTTGGCTGTGAATTTGATTCAACCCTGCACCTTGTGAGGCATCGACAACCTGCATTAAAGAGTCAATCACATTGGTGTGGAGCGAGATTAATTTACTGCCTCAAGCTCATTGATTTTCACGCTGAAATCATTTTATTCATTTCACAAATATATCAACTTAAATTCAACTAGCAGGCTGGAAGTTCACTTCCATGCGAGTAAGTATGAAGTTAAAGTTTATTTATTAGCGTCACAAGTAGACTTACATTAACGCTGCAATGAAGTTACTGTGAAAATCCCCTAGTCGCCACACACCGGCGCCTGTTCGGGTACACTGATGGAGAATTTAGCATGGTCAATGCACCTAATCAGCACATCTTTCGGACTGTGGGAAGAATCCGGAGCACCCGGAGGAAACCCACGCAGACATGGGGAGAACATGCAGACTCTGCACAGACAGTGACCCAAGCTGGGAATCGAACCCGGGTCCCTGGCACTGTTTGGCGGCACTGCTAACCACTGTGCCAGTTATCCACTTTGGTTCAAAAAACAGAGAAAGGAAAGGTATTTCTGAAATGGTTTGAGGTTGGGAAGTGTTAATATCCAGAGGGACCTGGGTGTCCTTGTTCATGAGTCACTAAAAGCTAACAAGCAGGTGCAGCAAGCCATTAGGAATGAGAATATTATGTTGGCCTTGACCGTAAGGGGATCTGAATACAGGAACAAAGATGTCTTGCTGCAATTGTAAAGAAGCCTTGGTGTATTGTAAAGAAGCACCAGGAGTATTGTGTACAGCTTTGGTCTCCTTATCTAAGGAAGGATGTTCTTGCTATAGGAGGAATGCAACAAAGTTTCACCAGACTAATCCTTGGGATGGCAGGGTTGACGTCTGAGGACAGATTGGGGAAACTGGGGCTGTATTCTTTAGAGTTTCAAAGAATGAGAGATGATCTCACTGAAAATTACAAAATTCTTCCAGGTTATGACAGGGTCACTGTGGATAGGATGTTTTTCCCTGGCTGGTGAGTCTGAAACCCAGGGGGGCACAATCTCAGGATCAGGGTCAGGCCAATTAAGACTGAGATGAGGAGGAATTTCTTCACACAGAGGATGGTTAACCTTTGGAATTCTGTAATTTCACCTCTTCTTTTGAAAACCACTTCAAAGAGGGAGTGAAACCATAGGCTGTCAATCAGGATTAGACTCTGTCTACACTGTCAGGATCAATGGGGTACTTGAGATGCAGTCAACCCTGAAGGGAAATCAAAATAAACACAGGTGGCTGGAGGAGGGGCAGTCCAGATTTTCCGACCCTGCCCACCAGCCAGTTCTTCCAGTCCTGCTGAAGTCAATGGAGTTCTGGCTGGTTCGCTGCATCCACCACGGCAGGTCCCACCTCACCGGGGTTGGGAAAACCCCAGGACCAAGAAAGGACAGCATCATAGAATTCCTACAGTGCACAAGGAGACCATTTGGCCCATCGAATCTGCACCAACTCTCCGGCAGATCATCTTTCCCAGGCCCATTCCCCCCATCCCTGTAAACCCAAACATTTACCCCACTAATCCCCCTAAGCTACACATCTTGGGACACTTAAGGTCAATTTAGCACAGCCAATCCTGTGCATCTTTGGACTGTGGGAAGAAACCGGAGCACCCGGAGGAAATCCATGCAGACATGGGGAAAACGTGCAGACTCCACACAGAGAGTCATCCAAGGCCAGAATTGTGAATGCTGTTTTCAGGCTGGAGGGAGGTCTTCAGACATGTTCCCCCAACTTTCAATACCGGGGCGTTGCTTTGTCATCCATTGGGTTTGGAGGCTCAGGACACCATTTTAAAATCTGCAGCTGACCCTAAACCCGGAAGTGCATTTAAGGGTGAAGGGTGAAGAAGATGGTAACAGCCTTCGCCGGACTATAAAGAGCTGCTGAAGTATACACGACAGATGGAATTCAACACAGAAAAGTGTGAGGTGATGGATACATTTGGTGGGAGAATGAGAGACAATATCAGGAATGGTAGTTCCATAGTGGTGATGTTACGAGACACGTATTTCAGAGCCCTGAGCTAGAGCGTTGTGTTTAAACGCCACCGTGGCAGCTGAGAACTTTAAAGATGATGCATTAAACAATTCGGGAATAAAAATACAGGGGGCAATTTTCCCATCCCAATTCTCTCATTCCCCCATCCCGCTGTGCCGGGAGACATCGGTGGTGGTCTATTCACGGGATTCCCGCTGGATGTCCGGTGCTCCATGCTTCTCCCAGCCTAGGTTTTTTCGCGTCGATGGATCCACCTGAAAATCAGCGGAATGGCGATTTCCATTCGTTAACATGCCAGAGCAAGCCATTAGCGGGTCCGCGACTAAAATCTCCGTCCCGCTAGCGTCTCCCCCCTCTCCGGCGTGGCGTCATGCTGGCGGGGTTTACGTCTGCTCTATAAGAGTCAGGACCTGGCGTGGCAGCGTTGAACAGGAGTAGGGAGGTAAGTTTTATGAGGCTGGAGCCCCCGGCGGGCAGGGGAGGTTGGGAGGCAGGGCCCAGGAAAATTGCTGCTCGTTGTGAGGAAGTTCCTGGAGAGTTTTCGGTTCTGTCCCCAAGCCCGGGAATGTTCCATGTCCTATCTGTGGGGTTGGGGTGGGGTCCTTTACTGAGTGCTGGTCAGGCTGCTCTCTGCAGCCACTGGGGCTGTTCCATTGTTCTGGCTGATGGGGTGTGGTGAGTGCTGGGGGTTTAGGGAGGAAGGGGGGGGAAGTGCACCATGTGCTGCTTGAGGGCTCATCAGTTCAGGCAGCTGATGTTCCAATCGGGTGTTCAGGTTAACACAGACACTCATGCTGCATGCACTCTGCAGTGAATGGGAACCCATCTTGTGATAATAAGTAGTCTGTCCCAGACCTGCAACACATGCCTGGAAGGGAATGCTGTAGTTGCACTCATGGCAATGGCTCAAGGGAGTGCAATGGCCACGCCCGCACACCACCCTGCGTACACTCCCTGCCTGCCATGTCCACGATGCCAATAACAGGCAACCTATTTTTTTTTCCCCAACGTGGCGTCGGAGTGAGGCGACTTCTTGCAAGCTATGCCCAGCATATTTTCCAACTCTATCTTTTACTCTTGTCCTTTGCTTGCATTCTGCATTCTCTCCTTTCCTTCTCTATGAACGGTATGCTTTGTCTGTATAGCACACAAGAAACAATACTTTTCACTGTATGTTAATACATGTGAGAATAATAATAAATCAAATCACATCATCAAGGCCAGAATTGAACCCGGGCCCCTGGCGCTGTGAGGCAGCAGTGCTAACCACTGTGCCACCGTGCCTCCTTCTAAAGCTGTACCTTTCCTGTGTTTGATTTTATTGTAAGAGTTTTGACAACACCAGGTTAAAGTCCAACAGGTTTATTTGGTAGCAAATTTGCTACCAAATAAACCTGTTGGACTTTAACCTGGTGTTGTTAAAACTCTTACTGTGTTCACCCCAGTCCAACGCCGGCATTTCCACATCTTGATTTTATTGACTAGGATACCCGTAACACAAAAAGAACACATGGGGATTACACCCGTGGTACTTTTCAACATTACCTCCCTCCCTGGGGTGTAAAATGGACATTACTGGATTTTAAGTTGTAAGTTATGACAACTTCCTATTTTATTCAAAGCAAAAAGAAATGAAACAAAATAACAGTGAACTAATGTCACAAAGGATCCCTAAGTGCTGTTGTGAACTAAGGTTTACACATGCAATAAGTTTATATACCAAGTCCTCCTCACTGACATCTGGCGGCCAGTGCCAAAGTCAGGGGAGCTGTCCCACAAGAGTATTCAAGCAACAGCCTGACATAGTCATATTTTGCAGCCAATATCCCGGTCTCCTCCATCACCATCCGTGCGTGTATCCTGTCCTACCAACAGGACAGACCAATCAGTGCTGGCAGCACAGTGGCACAGAACCAAGAGGAAGTCCTCAATATTGACTCAGAAGCCCATGAAATTTCATGCCACCTCATCAAACATGGGCAAGGAGGCTCACTGCTGATCATCATCTCCTGGAATCATGGAATCCCTACAATATAGAAGGAGGCCATTCGGCCCATTGAGCCTGCACCGACCACAATCCCACCCAGGCCTGATCCCTATAAGTGCACGTGCTAATCCCTTGACATTAAGGGCAATTTAGCATGGCCAATCAACCTAATCCGCACAGGGGCGGCACGGTGGCACAAAGGTTAGCACTGCTGCCTCACAGCGCCAGGGACCTGGGTTTGATTCCCGGCTTGGGTCACTGCCTGTGTGGAGTTTGTACAGACCTGTGGTCTGTGTGGGTTTCTTTCGGGTGCTCCGGTTTCCTCCCGCAGCCTGAAAGACGTGCTGGTTAGGTGCATTGACTCAAACTGGCGCTGGAGTGTGGCGACTAGGGGAATTTCACAGTAACTTCATTGCAGTGTTGATGCAAGCCTTTCTTGTGATAAATAAATAAACTTAACGTACTTTAACTTTATCTTCGGAATGTGGGAGGAAACCGGAACACCCGGAGGAAATAATGTTTCTATGTTTCTATGATTCAAGTCTTCCTTGTCTCTTAGTGGAGCTGATAAACCTGCTACTCCAGACTTACACTCCACTTCTTCTGTTAATCCTGCCTTGTTATGATGTTAAAGTCATCTCACCATTTAAAATTAACCATTAGCTGGCTGGGCTCAACACCGAAGCTTTTATGTAGCTGCCTTAATGAGGTCATGCCTAACAAACCTTTGTCCTGATTGGGCAGTGGTGCTTGTTGTTACAGCACGAGGGGAACAGAGAGAAAGGATCAAACATCATTATACTCCCATAAAAAAGAGATGAACTGCCCTTTGTAAATTCCAACCATACTCGTGTTGTTTACAAAGGCTTCATTTAAAAGAGTCATTGTGATTTACAGCCTGGCGCTTCTGTTTAATCAGTTCGACATGTTACACTAATGTCACTGGTGGTGATTTATTTAATAATGCAGCTCCAATGAGCATCTGCTGTTGATTGTCTAGGGGGTAGAGCAGGTACCAGCCTGCGCTGATTTCGTTAAGTGAATACTACAATTCATATTTATGAAAAGCCCTCAACATAATAAAATGTTCTAAGTAGGACCATTATGAAACAAAAATGCTAGTTTAATTCCTGAGATGAGAGGGTTGCCCTTGCTATAGAATGTGCTGGGCCAGGAAGGAAAAGGTTTAAGCGTATCAGGGCATCTGCTCAAAAACTTGTTCATTTCACACTACTTACAGCACGTGCATCAGTGCTGTGTAAGCGAGGCTAGTGAGTGAGCCACAGGAGTGCCCCCCCCCCTTCATCTCAGTGTGGGATGTCACGGTGTCACAGTGGTTAGCACTGCTGCCTCTCAGCACCAGGGACCTGGGTTCGATTCCCGGCTTGGGTCACTGTCTGTGCGGAGTCTGCACGTTCTCCCCGTATCTGCGTGGGTTTCCTCCGGATGCTCTGGTTTCCTCTCACAGTCTGAATGACGTGCTGGTTAGGGTGCATTGGCCATGACAAATTCTCCCTCAGTGTACCCGAACAGGTGCCGGAGTGTGGTGACTAGGGGATTTTCACAGTAACTTCATTGCAGTGTTAATGTAAACTTACTTGTGACACAAATGAATAAACTTTAAACTTGTCACACTTGTACCACCAGCCCGTGAATGTATGAAGAAGGTGGACACTTTTACTTTTTTTAAAAGCAGCATGGAAGATGGACAATTTACCTTGACAAGATGGAATCCAGGGGGTCAGGTGACCTTCTTTTGTGTTTTCTGTACAGACATAGGAACTGATTCATATCTGGACATGTCTCTGGGAAGCCACAAGCTCCTCTGGTGCTGATGACTGTCTCTCTCCATCTCAATTACAGTGACTGAGAGTAGCAATACCTGATAGACTTGCAAACCTCATGGAGGTGGAAATGCAGATAAAGATATTCGGAGACTATTCCTAACTGGAATGTTGATTGAACATAAGAACATAAGAAATAGGAGCAGGAGTAGGCCATCTGGCCCTTCGAGCCTGCCCCGCCATTCAACAAGATCATGGCTGATCTGAAGCGAATCAGTTCCACTTACCCGCCTGCTCCCCATATCCCCTAATTCCCTTATCGATCAGAAAACTATCTACCCGTGATTTAAACATATTCAACAAGGTAGCCTCCACCACTTCAATGGGCAGAGAATTCCAGAGATTCACTACCCTCTGTGAGAAGAAGTTCCCCCTCAACTCTGTTCTGAACCGGCCCCCCCTTATTTTGAGGCTGTGCCCTCTAGTTCTGGTTTCCCTTCTAAGTGGAAAGAATCTCTCCACCTCTACCCTATCCAGCCCCTTCATTATCTTATATGTCTCTATAAGATCACCCCTCATCTTTCTGAACTCCAACAAGTTGGAGACCCAATCTGTTTAATCTCTCCTCATAAGCTACACCCCTCATCTCCGGTATCAACCTGGGATACCAAACGTTCCTCATTGTGTGACAATTGCTTAGCCTATCAAACCATTTGTGTGAACGCTGAGAACACCAATACTGTGGTCACATGAATGAAATTGGCTTTGAGATAGGAAACAACTTATTAATTCCCAAGGACAGCCCAGGACAGCTAGTGTAGGATACAAAGATTACACAGGGAAGCCATCTCAACCACACAAAGGAAGAACCATGCCTAGAAATCCACCTATCAGCGGAAGAGTAGGATAGTTCTTTTTACCTGCAGATTCACGACAGGAGTTCAGCCATAACTTCAGCAGGAAAAACTAGAAACCTGATGTTGCGTAAAATAAGTCATTAAATTCATTGCCAGAAATTTCCAATCTCCATTATTTTCAGTCAGCCAAGAGAGAACCCCCAGGCTTGCAACATTTCCAACTAGCACCTCAAGAACTGAGTTATATAATTGTTTTTGACTCTTCTACAAATCTAAGTGCATGCTACATCTTTAGTAATCATCTTTTCTGTGGGTGTGTGCGAGTGTGTGTCTGTGCGTGTGTGTGCATGCATGTTTGTGTGTGTGTATCTGCCTGTGTGTGCATGCATGTGTGTGTGTGTGTGTGTGCATGCGTGCATGTGTGTGTGTGTGCACATGTGTGTGTGCATGTGTGTGTGCGTGTCTGTGTGTGTGCATCTGTGTGTCTTATGAATGAGTGTGAGGATGCTATTGTATTTATATTTTGAGTGTTGCGAAAATAAATGTTTACTCTTTCTTTCAATTTATCAGTAAGTTTATCTTGTGTGTGTTCTTGAAAGTCACATCTCTCAAAGGGTTAAGACATTTATTTTAACACACACCTGTGCTGGTTAGGTAATAATGGGGGAAAAAAGGGAAAGCATCCATCACCTCCCCAATATCCACATCACTCTCTGTAATTCATTCCTTCCTAAAGTGTGGGGTCCAGAATCGGACAATATACTCTCGAAGTATCTCAATTTGAAGAAATAACATGACACAGTTTAATACTTGTACTGTAACACAAGACTAAAAGTACGACTGACTGAACACTGCTTTTGTGGGGAATGTATACTTTAAACCAGGGAATAGAACTTTTCCCTTTTTACTTTTTGCACAACTGAAAAAACACATGGGTATAATCTGTACTGTTTTTAAACAATTCACCCAGAATCTGTCCAAAGTTATTCTTAGCTCCTGAGTATTTCCTTCTGCTTTTTTCCTTATTCAGGCTAGTATTTCTAACTCTATCCAAGACCCTGGCTGACTGACCTTGTCTATGAGTTTTCAGAGAAATTTTAGATCCTTCCCCACTTGATACAGTCCCAGTTGAGCAGTTATATCCTTTACAAAGAACAAAGAACAAAGAACAATACAGCACAGGAACAGGCCCTTCGGCCCTCCAAGCCCGCGCCGCTCCCCGGTCCAGGATTGAATCCTGAATCCAGGATCCCCGCCCAATTTTCCAGCCTATCTACATACCAATATCCTATCCACCGAGCTGTCCCTCACAGCTACGATGCTTTGTTCATTACAACCTATTAACTTACCCCCACCCCCCCATTCCAGACCATGTGATCTCCAGGGAGAGGCGAAAACCCAGAGTGAAAAACCCCAGGGCCAATATGGGGAAAAAAAAATCTGGGAAATTCCTCTCCGACCCCCTGAGGCGATCGAAACGAGTCCAGGAGATCACAATGGCCCCGATCGGAAAATGCTTCCCAACCCTTGTCATTTCCACTTCCACGAACACCATATGAATCCCCTGCCCCCGAGACAGGTTCCCAACTATCCGCAGTCTCACTCTGTACTGGCACCAGCAAGATGATCGTAGAATGAAGCCTTGAAACGAGAAACCAGGAACAATTAGCCCGCGCCGCTCCCTGGTCCAAACTAGATCACTCTTTTGTATCCCTCCATTCCCACTCCGTTCATATAGCTGTCTAGATAAGTCTTAAACGTTCCCAGTGTGTCCGCCTCCACCACCTTGCCCGGCAACACATTCCAGGCCCCCACGACCCTCTGTGTGAAATATGTCCTTCTGATATCTGTGTTAAACCTCCCCCCCTTCACCTTGAACCTATGACCCCTCGTGAACGTCACCACCGACCCGGGGAAAAGCTTCCCACCGTTCACCCTATCTATGCCTTTCATAATTTTATACACCTCTATTAAGTCTCCCCTCATCCTCCGTCTTTCCAAGGAGAACAACCCCAGTTTCCCCATTCTCTCCTCATAACCAAGCCCCTCCATACCAGGCAACATCCTGGTAAACCTCCTCTGTACTCTCTCCAAAGCCTCCACGTCCTTCTGGTAGTGTGGCGACCAGAACTGGACGCAGTATTCCAAATGCGGCCGAACCAACGTTCTATACATCTGCAACATCAGACCCCAACTTTTATACTCTATGCCCCGTCCTATAAAGGCAAGCATGCCATATGCCTTCTTCACCACCTTCTCCACCTGTGACGTCACCTTCAAAGATCTGTGGACTTGCACACCCAGGTCCCTCTGCGTCTCTACACCCTTTATGGTTCTTCCATTTATCGTGTAGCTCCTCCCTACATTATTCCCACCAAAATGCATCACTTCGCATTTATCAGGATTGAACTCCATCTGCCATTTCCTTGCCCAAATTTCCAGCCTATCTATATCCTTCTGTAGCCTCTGACAATGTTCCTCACTATCTGCAAGTCCTGCCAGTTTTGTGTCGTCCGCAAACTTACTGATCACCCCAGTTACTCCTTCTTCCAGATCATTTATATAAATCACAAACAGCAGAGGTCCCAATACAGAGCCCTGCGGTACACCACTAGTCACAGGCCTCCAGCCGGAAAAAGACCCTTCCACTACCACCCTCTGTCTTCTATGACCAAGCCAGTTCTCCACCCATCTAGCCACCTCCCCCTTTATCCCATGGGATCCAACCTTTTTCACTAGCCTACCATGAGGGACTTTGTCAAACGCTTTACTAAAGTCCATATAGACAACATCCACGGCCCTTCCTTCGTCAACCATTTTGGTCACTTCTTCAAAAAACACCACCAGGTTCGTGAGGCATGACCTCCCTCTCACAAAACCATGTTGACTATCGTTAATGAGTTTATTCCTTTCTAAATGCGCATACATCCTATCTTTAAGAATCTTCTCCAACAACTTCCCCACCACGGACGTCAAGCTCACCGGCCTATAATTACCCGGGTTATCCTTCCTACCCTTCTTAAATAACGGGACCACATTGGCTATCCTCCAATCCTCTGGGACCTCACCTGTGTCCAGTGACGAGACAAAGATTTGCGTCAGAGGCCCAACTATTTCACCTCTCGTCTCCCTGAGCAGCCTTGGATAGATTCCATCAGGCCCTGGGGATTTGTCAGTCTTTATATTCTCTAACAAACCTAACACTTCCTCCTTTGTAATGAGCCCCTTTAGGGCTCGGCCAGCTTGGTTTCTGGGGGTGCTACCGAACCACTCTTGATGAGTGGTATTGAAGTCCCCCCCACCTAGAGTACATTCTGCACCTTTTCCACCCTCAGTACTTCAACATGGAGAATTAATGATTTAACAGCTGATGGACATGGTATCTGGTAATCAGCAGGAGGTTTCCTTGCCCATGTTTGACCTGATGCCATGAGACTTCATGATGTCCAAAATCAATATTGAGAACTTCCAGGGCAACTCCTTTCTGACTGTATACCACTGTGCCACCGCCACAGGATTGTCTGTTTGTGGGACAGGACAGACCCAGAGATGGTGATAGTGGACATTGTCTGGAAGCTGTGATTCTGAGTATGACTATGTCAGGCTGTTGCTTGACTAGTTTGAGGGACAGCACTCCCAGCCTTGGCATAAGGCCCCAGATGTTAGTAAGCAAGACTTTTCAGGATCAACAGAGCTAAGTTTGCTGTTGTCTTTTCCAGTGCCTTGGTTGATGCTGGATGGTCTTTCCATTTTCATTCCTTTTAGGTAAAAGCAAAATACTGCGGATGCTGGAATCTGAAACAAAAACAGAAAATGCTGGAAAATCTCAGCAGGTCTGACAGCATCTGTGAGGAGAGAATAGAGCCAACTTTTCAAGTCTGGATGACCCTTCATCAGAGCTGCGTGGGTTTCCTCCGGGTGCTGTGGTTTCCTCCCACAGTCTGAAAGACGTGCTGGTTAGGTGCATTGGCCATGCTAAATTCTCCCTCAGTGTGCCCGAACAGGCGCCGGAGTGTGGCAACTAGGGGATTTTCACAGTAAATTCATTGCAGTGTTAATGTAAGCGTTATTTCTGGCAAATAAATAAACTTTAAACACTGCCCGAGATCAACAGACCTTTCCATGGACCGCCCCCTCACCCACTGCGATTCCTGTGGCAGGAAGGACAGTAAAATTCCAGCCAGGGAGAATGTGCGGACTCCGCACAGATAGTCACCCATGGCCGGAATTGAACCCGGATCCCTGGCACTCTGAGGCAGCAGTGCTAACTACTGTGCCACCGTGCCACCGCTAAGTGCTAGCAAATAATTGAATTTAAATTCCACAAACTGCCGCAGTGGGATTTGAACCCATGCCCCCAGAGAACTAGTTTAGGCCTCTGGATGGCTAATCCAGTGACATTACCATTAAATCACCTTTTTTGCCCTTTTTTTGCACTCGCTCCATTTTGTAATCAGGTGACCAGATTATTCACTGTAAACTAAACATATATTTTAATGAAAGTTCTTTTAATAATTTTAACTTGAATGTTTGACGAAGTTTAACTTGATTTAATTTATTATATATATATTTTATTTCAGTGGCAGCTCCCAATTCCCAGGGCAATGAACATCCATGGCACGGCTCAAAGCCATAACAAGAATGGATCGATTTCACTCTGCTTACTGAAGATTAATTCCCCTTGAATTTTGCTGCGGATACCTAGTGCAACAAATGGCAGCACTTAACATCTCACTGGGCACGGATGCCACCATCACCCCACGCACTGACGCCACTGTCTCTCCTTGGCTGCTGAACGGAACAGTGTCTGGAATAAATGGCAGCAGCCAGGTGAATGGGAGTGCCGTGAAAGAGTGTTCCCAAATCCAAATTCCCACAGAGGTGTACCTCATTCTGGCGGGGGTTAGCCTGCTGGAAAACCTACTGGTGATCATCGCGGTGATCAGGAACAGGAACCTTCACTCCCCGATGTACTTCTTCATCTGCAGCCTCGCCGTGTCGGACATTCTCCTAAGTTTGACCAAAGCCTGGGAAGCAATTACCATATCGGTAACATCTGGCAAGGAACATCTGTTCACTCAGGCCTTGTTAAATAGGCTGGATGATGTATTTGACTCATTACTGTGCATTTCTTTCACAGCGTCCATTTTCAATTTAGCTGCCATCACGACCGACAGGTACATCACTATCTTCCACGCTCTGCGCTACCACAACATCATGACAGGAAGGAGAGTCGCGGTTATCATTGCAGCAATATGGGTCTTTTGTACTTTTACCGGTATCTTCATGATCTCTTTCGCCAAGTATGACGCCATTGTTAGCTTCTTCTTCATATTGTTTTTCATTACGTTGGTTCTCATTGTGTCCCTCTATATATTCATGTTTCTCTTGGCTCAGATGCACGCCAGGCGGATTAGATCACTTCCGGGTCACGCCCTTCACCGACGGACTAATTTTAAAGGAGCTCTCACGCTAACTATCCTCCTGGGGATCTTTGTTGCTTGCTGGGCTCCATTTTCCCTGCACCTTGCTCTCTACTTATTCTGCCCTTCAAACCCCTATTGTGCATGTTTCATATCTCTCTTTCAGGTTGACCTCATCTTTATCATGTGCCACTCAATCATTGACCCTCTTATTTATGCATTCCGAAGCCCTGAGTTGTGCAACACTTTTAAGAAAATGTTGTGTTGCTTGAAAAGGCAGGGCTACTTGCGTAGCTCGGTCACATGTTCTTATCACTAGCCGAGTGACACAGACCACAAAGGCCCATTTTTGCTCTCCACTCTGATCTCAGGTTGAGTAAGTGTTAGCGATGCAATAAGTGGCAGCACTCTCACCACTGAGTCAGGAGGTCAAGGGTTCAAAGCCCACTCTAGAAATCTGAGGATTGGACTGTGCAATAATGAGAGAGTGCTACGCTGTCAGTGGCGCTGTTTTTCAGCTGAAACGTTAAACTGAGGCTCTGCCTTCCTTCTCAGAGGATTATGACACCATTCGAAGAAGAGCAGGGAATGCTTATCCCTGGTCCCTGGCCAATATCCCAGACATACTCTCTTCCATCTTCTTCTGGGAAAAAGACAAAGGCTGGAATTTTACCCCCCACCCACTCCCCCCGACACGGGAATCAGAGGGGGCAAGGGGGCGGATAATGGCGAGGTCCATTGACCTCAGGCGGGATTTTGCCATTTCGGGACAAGCGAGGCCATAAAATCCCACCCAAAGTCTGAGGTCACAACCGACTCAAGGACAGCTTCTTCCCTGCTGCCATCAGACTTTTGAATGGACCTACCTCGCATTAAGTTGATCTTTCTCTACACCCTAGCTATGACTGTAGCATTACATTCTGCACCCTCTCATTTCCTTCTCCCCTATGTACTCAATGAATGGGATGTTTTGTCCGTATAGTGCACAAGAAACAATACTTTTCACTGTATATTAATACATGTTGCAATAAATCTAAATCAAATCAATATTTATCCCTTAATCAACATCACAGATTACTTGGTCACTATCACATTGCTGTTTGTGGGAGCTTGCTGTATGCAAATTGGCTGCTGCGTTTCCTATAGTATAAAGGTGACTACACTTCAAAAAGCACTTCTTTGATTGTAAAGCATTTTGGAACAATCAGGAAAGCTATTACAAGCACACCTGGATTAAGAGAGGGTTATGATGGGCAGGTCTCCCATTCTCACTGTCAATTTCCGTATTTCTGGGGTACCTCCAGCCTATCAGCAGCAATACAGTTGTACTTCCAGGAAAGAACATACAAATGGATAAGATTGACTGGCCCAGTAACCACACCATAGACTTTGCCGGCTGGAGCATCATGACTAAACATTTCATTGACAACACCCTACCTACCCAATGGAACATTATTAATGCTATATTGATCAGTGACATTCATGTTGGTATTGCTATTCAACGCACGGTGTCCCACATCAGGCATCATCTACAGGACTATTCACTGGTGCAAAGTCAGACAAAGTGAATGGTCTTCTTCTGCACTGTAGGGATTCCATGATTGATTCGCTAATGTCACAATCAGGTACAGGACATCATTTGAAAAGGTTAATGGAATGCTGATCTTCACATCTAGAGTTTAAGGTTTATTTATTAGTGTCACAAGTAGGCTTACGTTAACACTGCAATGAGGTTATTGTGAAAATGTGCCAGTCGCCACACTCGGGCACCTGTTCGGGTACACCGAGGGAGAATTTAGCATGGCCAATGCACCTAACCAGCACGTCTTTCATAGTAACATAAGAACATAAGAAATAGGAGCAGGAGTAGGCCATCTAGCCCCTCGAGCCTGCTCCGCCATTCAATAAGATCATGGCTGATCTGAAGTGAATCAGTTCCACTTACCCGCCTGCTCCCCATAACCCTTAATTCCCTTACCGATCAGAAATCCATCTATCCGTGATTTAAACATATTCAACGAGGTAGCCTCCACCACTTCAGTGGGCAGAGAATTCCAGAGATTCACCACCCTCTGAGAGAAGAAGTTCCTCCTCAACTCTGTCCTAAACTGACCCCCCTTTATTTTGAGGCTGTGTCCTCTAGTTCTAGCTTCCTTTCTAAGTGGAAAGAATCTCTCCACCTCTACCCTATCCAGCCCCTTCATTATCTTATATGCCTCTATAAGATCACCCCTCAGCCTTCTCCAACGAGTACAAACCTAATCTGCTCAGTCTCTCCTCATAATCTACACCCCTCATCTCTGGTATCAACCTGGTGAACCTTCTCTGCACTCCCTCCAAGGCCAATATATCCTTTCGCAAGTAAGGGGACCAATACTGCACACAGTATTCCAGCTGCGGCCTCACCAATGCCCTGTACAGATGCAGCAAGACTTTTCTGCTTTTATCTTCTATCCCCCTCGCGATAAATGCCAACATCCCATTTGCCTTCTTGATCACCTGTTGCACCTGCAGACTGGGTTTTTGAGTCTCATGCACAAGGACCCCCAGGTCCCTTTGCACAGCAGCACATTGTAATTTTTTTCCATTTAGATAATAATCCAATTTGCTATTATTTCTTCCAAAGTGAATAACCTCGCATTTGTTAACGTTATACTCCATCTGCCAGATCCTCGCCCACTCACTCAGCCTATTCAAATCTCTCTGCAGACCTTCCGCTTCCTCCACGCAATTCACTTTCCCACTTATCTTCGTGTCGTCAGCAAACTTTGTTACCCTACACATTTCGGAATGTGGGAGGAAACCGGAGCACCCGGAGGAAACCCACACAGACACTGGGAGAGCGTGCAGATTCCGCACAGGCAGTGACCCAAGCCAGGAATTGAACCCAGGTCCCCGGCGCTGTGAGGCAGCAGTGCTAACCGCTGTGCCAGGGCTGGAAGAGAGGAGATAAAAGTTAAGCTTCAACAATACCGGGGCAGCAACTTCTTTTTCCTGAAGAGCCTCTTTTTATATAAACAAAATGCCAAAGATGGAATCAATATTTTTTATTACTCATTCATGGGGCATGGGTGTCGCTGGCCGGCCAGCATTTACTGCCCATCCCTAGTTGCCCTTGGAGGGCAGTGGAGAGTCAATCACATTGCTGTGACTCTGGAGGCCAGACCAGGTAGGGAAGGCAGATTTCCTTCCCTAAAGAGCATGAGTGAAGCAGATGGATTTTTCCGACAATGGTTTCATGGTTATCAGTAGATTCTTAATTCCAGATCTTTTTTTTATTGAATTCAAATTTCACCATCTGCCGTGGTGGGATTCGAACCCAGAACATCAGCTCAGTTTCTGGATTAATAATCTAGCGACAATACCACTGGACCATCACCTCCCTTTTTGAAAGATTTAAGACGAAAAGAATTAAAGATTGGAGTAAAGGCTCAAGAACATCAAGAAGAGAAAATTGCTCAGCAAGAATCTAAGGAGCTTTATGCACGGATTTGATGCTGCAGAAGTCACTTTGCTTTAATTAAAGCAAATTACTGCAGATGCTGGAATCTGAAACCAAAAGAGAAAAGGCTGGAAAATCTCAGCAGGTCTGGCAGCATCTGTACGGAGAGAAAAGAGCTGACGTTTCGAGTCCAGGTGACCCTTTGTCAAAGCTAAAAGGCAGAGAAAGTGGGAGATATTTATACTGCAGGGTGAGGGAATGAAAGATGAGTCAGAGCCACAGCAACCAGGGGGAAAGACTGCTAATGGCTGTCCACAGAGAGAATAAAGGGTGTGAATGGCCAAACGGCAGAGAAGCTGTAAACTGTGACAGTTGAAGATGTTGGGGGGAGGGGGGGGAGAAAGATGGGACAGTCCCGTCCAGATGGGAAAGATGCTGCAGACCTGATGAGATTTTCCAGCGTTTTCTCTTTTGGTTTCACTTTGCTTTAACTTCTCTCTGACACTTATATGAATTGAATATCAATCTTCATTTTAAACAATAAGTATTCATGGATATTTGAGGTTTGAATATATCCACAATTAGAGTCATAGAGGTTTACAGCATGGAAACAGGCCCTTCGGCCCAACTTGCCCATGCCGTCCTTTTTTTTTAAAACCCCTAAGCTCATCCCAATTGCCCGCATTTGGCCCATAATCCTCGAAACCCATCGTACCCATGTAACTATCTAAATGCTTTTTAAAAGACAAAATTGTACCCGCCTCTACTACTACCTCTGGCAGCTTGTTCCAGACGCTCACCACCCTCTGTGTGAAAAAATTGCCCCTCTGGACACTTTTGTATCTCTCACCTTAAACCTCTGCCCTCTAGGTTTAGGCACCTCTACCTTTGGGAAAAGATATTGACTATCTAGCTGATCTGTGCCCCTCATTATTTTATGGACCTCTATAAGATCATCCCTCAGCCTCCTACACTCCAGAGAAAAAAGTCCCAGTCTATCCAGCCTCTCCTTATAACTCAATCCATCAAGTCCCGGTAGCATCCCAGTGAATCTTTTCTGCACTCTTTCTAGTTTAATAATATCCTTTCTATAATAGGGTGACCAGAATTGCACACAGTATTCCAAGTGTGGCCTTACCAATGTCTTGTACAACTTCAACAAGATGTCCCAACTCCTGTATTCAATGTTCTGACTGGTGAAACCAAGCATGCCGAATGCCTTCTTCACCACTCTGTCCACCTGTGACTCCACTTTCAAGGAGCTATGAATATGTACCCTAGATCTCTTTGTTCTGTAACTCTCCCCAATGCCCTACCATTGACTGAGTAAGTCCTGCCCTGGTTAAAATTACAATATATTTTTTGAAATAATCCCAAATAAATGCTACTTCAAAGCCTGACAGTGTAGAGACTAAATTTTCAATGAAATGGATGAATAACCCAATTAGGAAAATTACATCACCATCCCTTTGTTCTGACATTTGCTTGACTTAATTATTTTAAGCTTTCTTTCCGGCTCTTTCGAGATAAGATCTGGAAAAAGGTTGGGAGCCGCAAATGAGACGCTAAAATGTCACCTGTCCCTCCAAAGCCACATGGGCTGCTGAACCCTGACCTATATAAATCCCGGGTGAAACCAGACCTGGAGAACTGTCAACAGTTCTGGGCACCCCACACCTCGGAATGGACATGTTGGCCTCGGAGGGACTGCAGTGTAGATTTGTTGGAATGATGGGCGGGATTTTACGACCTCAGTCATCCCGAAACCATAGAAGTTCCACCTGAGGTCAACGGAACTTTCTATGTTCTGTCCCTCACCCGCTCTGAATCCCATGGAGGGCGGGGCGATAAGCTTCCGGCCGATATCTGGATTCCAAGCAGTAAATTCCAAAGTGGGATTACACAAACTAAGGTTGCATTCCATGGAATTTAAAAGATTACAGGGGTGGATTGATCAAAGCACATTTAAAGGGTGCTAGAAGCCTGGACTTCTCTTCCACAAATGGAGGTTGACGTTACGTCAATATTTTGTCATTTTTCCATGGGATGTGAGTATCGATGGCCAGCATTTGTTGCCCATTCCTAATTGCCCTTGAACTGAATGACTCACCTAGCCAATTCAGGGGGCCATCTAAGAGTCAACCACATTGCAGTGGTTCTGGAGTCACATGTAGGCCAGACCAGATAAGGACAGCAGATTTCCTTCCCTAAAGGACATTAGTGAACCAGGTGAGTTTTTACAACAATCAATTATTTTCATGGTCACCATTACTGTGACTCCACACCCCAAAGGGTTAGTCTGGGCCTTTGGATTACTGGTCCAGTGACACGACCACTGTGCCACCATCTCCCTTCAATTGTTGGGATGTCAGAAGTTACAGAGAGACATAGATAGGATGCAAGACTGGGCGGAGAAGTGGCAGATGGACTTCAACCCAGGTAAATGCGTCGTGGTCCATTTTGGTAGGTCAAATGGGATGGAGGAGTACAATATAAAGGGAAAGACTCTTAGTACTGTGGAGGATCAGAAGGACCTTGGGGTCTGGGTCCATAGGACTCTGAAATCGGCCCCGCAGGTGGAGGAGGTGGTTAAGAAGGCGTATGGTGTGCTGGCCTTCATCAATCGAGGGATTGAGTTTAGGAGTCCGGGGATAATGATGCAGCTATATAAGACCCTTGTCAGACCCCACTTGGAGTACTGTACTCAGTTCTGGTCGCCTCACTATAGGAAGGATGTGGAAAAGATTGAAAGGGTGCAGAGGAGATTTACAAGGATGTTGCCTGGATTGAGTGGCATGCCTTATGAGGATAGGCTGAGGGAGCTCGGTCTTTTCTCCTTGGAGAGACGAAGGATGAGAGGAGACCTAATAGAGGTGTATAAAATGTTGAGAGGCATAGATCGGGTGGACTCTCAGAGGCTTTTTCCCAGGGTGGAAATGGCTGCTACGAGAGGACACAGGTTTAGGGTGCTGGGGGATAGGTACAGGGGAGATGTTAGGGGTAAGCTTTTCACACAGAGGGTGGTGGGCGAGTGGAATCGGCTGCCGTCAGTGGTGGTGGAGGCGAACTCAATAGGGTCTTTTAAGAGACTCCTGGATGAGTACATGGAGCGTAATAGGATGGAGGGTTATAGGTAGGTCTAGAAGGTGGGGATGTGTTCGGCACAACCTGTGGGCCGAAGGGCCTGTTTGTGCTGTAGTTTTTCTATGTTTCTATGTTTCTAAATCTGAGATTGATACAGAAGGTGAAGTCGCATGGGGTCACACTACCAGAAGGATGGAGAGGGTACAGAAAAGCTTTGGAGAGGGTACAGAAAAGATTTACCAGGATGTTGCCTGGTATGGAGGGCATTAGTTATGAGGAGAGGTTGAAGAAACTTGGTTTGTTCTCACTGGAATGATGGAGGTTGAGGGGAGACCTGATAGAAGTCTACAAGATTATGAGGGGCATGGACAGAGTGGATAGTCAGAAGCTTTTTCCCAGGATGGAAGAGTCACTTACTAGGGGGCATAGGTTTAAGGTGCGAGGGGCAAGGTTTAAAGGAGATGTACAAGGCAAGCTTTTTACACAGAGGGTGGTGGGTGCCTGGAACTCGCTGCCGGGGGAGATACGGTAGTGACTTTTAAGGGGCGTCTGGACAAATACATGAATAGGATGAGAATAGAGGGATATGGTCCCCGGAAGCGTAGGGGGTTTTAGTTCAGTCGGGCAGTATGGTCGGTGCAGGCTTGGAGGGCCGGAGGGCCTGTTCCTGTGCTGTAGTTTCTTTGTTCTTTGTTCTTTATTCTTTGTTCTTTGTTCTTTAATAAATTTTGCATGAGGATTATTAAAGAATATGGGGCAAATCTGTATATATCTGTTCCAAATCACCAATGATCTGAATGAATGGACGAACAGGCTCAAAAGGCTAAATTGCCTACTCCTGACAATATCTAACACACGCCATCGATTGATTCTAGAGGTCATTTTCTGACAGCAGCTCACTGGGAATAGGCCAGAAAGTCAAAGAATGGCAATCATTTTCCAAACTTGGATGCACAATGTCCATCACTTCCAGTGTGCATTTCTTATGGGTGAGTCTCAGTATTGGATTCACCTAAAGCCTTCTATCATTGTACAACCGTCCCATCGGGGAGGTGATGGCCTAGTGGTATTATCACGAGGCTATTAATCCAGAAACTCAGCTAATGTTCTGGGGACCCGGGTCCGGCAGATGGTGGAATTTGAATTCAACAAAAAATATCTGGAATTAAGAATCTACTGATGACCATGAAATCATTGTCGATTGTCAGAAAATCAAGTTTTTTGGCACGTTCCAGGCACCCACCACCCTCTGTGTAAAAAAACTTGCCTCGTGCATCTCCTTTAAACCTTGCCCCTCGCACCTTAAACCTATGCCCAAAGTAAGTGACTCTTTCACCCTGTCCATGCCCCTCATAATCTTGTAAACTTCTTTCAGGTCGCCCCCTCAACCTCCGTCATTCCAGTGAGAACAAACCAAGTTTCTCCAACCTCTCCTCATAGCTAATGCCATCCAGGCCAGGCAACATCCTGGTAAATCTGGTTCACTAACGCCTTACCTGGTCTGGTCTACACATGTGACGATGTGGAGATGCCGGCATTGGACTGGGGTAAACACAGTAAGAAGTCTAACAACACCAGGTTAAAGTCCAACGGGTTTATTTGGTAGCAAAAGCCACTAGCTTTTGGGACAGGCTGTTCCTTCGTCAGGTGGGTGGGAGTTCTGTGACATGTGACTCCAGATCCACAGCAATGTGGTTGACTCTCAATTACCCTCGGGTAACTAGGGGTGGGCAATAAATGCTGGCCAGCCAGCAACGCCCATGTCCCATGAATGAATTTTTTTTAAATTGTTCCACTGGAGTCAGTGGATATTATCCCAGTCTCCACATCTGCCTTCCATGATGTCAGTAATAGCGTTGGAATTTTCTGAATCAACATTGCCAACAAGGAACCTCCTTCTGGAGGAGGAACATTGGTGAGATGTGTTGGGAAGCAGAGACTACTAGCTATTGGCAAAAGCAATTGCAGGGCCATTCCAACCTAGCACATGGGGATACAAGGGCACTAATTGCAGCCAGTTAGTGCACTTGCCCATCCAATAGGGAAATGCCAGTTAAGCATTAGCAAATATGCACAAGATCCTAAGTGGAAGCTTCATGAAACTTAACACCAGTGATACATGATTCTCCTTGCTGAAGCTTGGGTCCACAAATAACGCATTCCAACATCTTTCTCACGTTGCAATTTCTCATGGATGAACCTTCACAGTGAGTCTTAACCAAACCCAGTCTTGTCCACACCCAACACCTTTCCATACCTACTCCTAAGGGGAGGCAGGGAGGGGTAGCTGATAAGTGACTAGGCTGAGTGTGCCTTCCATAATACAATAACTTATATTTATATAGTGCCACTAACATGATGAAACATCCCAGTCCTTCACAGGAGTGTTATAAAACAACAATGTGACCAACTGAACCACACATTAGGTCAGATGACCAAATGTTTGGTCACACAGGTAGGTTTCAAAGTGTTTTAATGTAGGACAAGGAGGTACAGATGTTGGACAGGTGTCATTGAATCATAGAATCCTACAGTGCAGAAGGAGGCCAATCGGCCCATCAAGTCTGCACCGACCACAATCCCACCAAGGCCCTATCCTTATAACGCCACATATTTACCCTAGCTAGTCCTCCTGACACTAAGGGGCAATTTAGCACGGCCAATGCACCTAACCCACTCATCTTTGGAGTGTGGGAGGAAACCGGAGTACCCGGAGGAAACCCATGCAGACACGGGGAGAGCGTGCAAACTCCACACAGACAGTGACCCAATCTGGGAATCAAACTCGGGTCCCTGACGCTGTGAGGCAGCAGTGCTAACCACTGTGCTACTGTGCCGCCCAATGTCGTGAGGGAATTCCAAAGCTTGGGGCCGAAATAACTAATGGTGCGGCCACCAATGGTGGAGAAATTATAAAGTGCACCAGGCCAGAATTAGGGGAGTGCAGAAAGCCCGGAGGGTTGTGGAGATTATAGAGATAGTGAGGAGCAAGAGGGATTGGAAAATGAGGTTGAGAATCGTATGATCAAGGTATTGTTTGACTGGGAGCCGGTGTAGGTCAGCGCGCACAGTGGGCAACAGTGACTTGTTGTGAGTTCAGGCATGAACTCAAGCTTCTGGAGGGTAGAGTGTGGGGGACCAGCCTTGACTACATTGGAATAGTCAAATCTAGTTGTAACAAAGGCAGAGATGAGTGTTTCAGCAGCAGATGAGCTGAGACGGGGCGAAGCTGGACAATGTTAGGAAAGTAGAAACAGGCAGTATTCGTGATGCCATAAACACGAGGTAGGAAGTTCAATTCGATCAAATGTTGACACCAATCCATATTACGATATAGAACCATAGAATGCCCAGTACAGAAGGAGGCAATTCAGCCCATCGAGTCTGTACCGACCACAGTCCCACCCAGGCCCTATTCCTGTGACACCACCCATTTACGCTGCTAATCCCCCTGACACAAAGGTGAATTTAGCATGGCCAGTGAGCTAACCCTCATGCGAGCGGAACTTGGCTATCAGTTTCTGCTCAGCGATTCTGCGTTGTCGTGTGTCTTGAAGGCCGCCTTTGAGAACACTTACCCGAAGACGGCTTCAACCAAGATCTTGGGTTCAGGTCAGACTACATGTAACCCCCACCATTTAGCCTGGGCTTGCAAAATCCTACTAACTGTTCTGGCTTGAGACAATTCACACCTCTTTAACCTGTGATTATCCCTCTCTCCACTCGCATTGTCTGTACCTGTAAAGACTTGGTTAGCTGTAAAGACTCGCATTCCAACCATTATCTTGCAATTGAGTCTCTGTCTATATATACCATGTTTGTGAACCCAACTCTCCACTCACCTGATGAAGGAGCAGCGCCCTGAAAGCTTATGCTACCAAATAAACCTGTTGGACTTTAACCTGGTGTTGTGAGACTTCTTACTGTGTTTACCCCAGTCCAACGCCGGCATCTCCACATCATGACACACACACACTCTCACACACCCACACATACAAACACACACACATACACACACTCACACACCCACTCACACACCCACTCTCACACACACACTCCAACACGCACACTCACACATACAGACACACACATACCGCCCCCGCACACACACCCACACACACATGCTCTCACACACACAATACCCACACACACACACAAAAACCTCACACACACACTCACACACACACACACTCTCACACACACACTCTCTCACACTCACACACATACATTCTCACACACACACTCTTTCACATACACTCTCACACTCACACACACACTCTCACACACAGAGGGCCCAATTTTACCATTGTGTTGCGCCCGCATCCACGCAGATTCCCATTTTACCAAGGCCCGAAAATGGCCACAATCGGCACCACGCCCAAAACGGGCGTGACTTAATGAGCTGGACACCCAAACTTACCGGCATTTCCCCCTTTACCATTGCGTTCGCCCGTCCAGATTCAGCACAAAACAGACATGCTCGGCAAAGGTCTGTTTCGGGTGCTCCAGCTTCTGAAGCGATAAGTTCAGAGCTTCCAGCGGCTCTCTGACTCAGATCAGTGGTGGGGAGGGGAGGGAGGAAGGTGGGTTATTTCATTCTCTGGTGGGGGGGGGGGGGGGGGAAGGAGGGAGGCCAGATGGTTCTCTGGTGGTGGGCGGGGCAGGGGGCAGGAGTAGGGGGGGTCCACTGCCTACTCTGTGGGCGATCGGTGTGGGAGGGAAGTGGGGCTAGGGGTCGCGATCAGTCTGGGTATGGGGGGGGTGGGGTGGATAAGGGGGACAGTTATGTTGTAGGAGTGGGGAGATGTCCGTGGGGGGCCATCGCTCCCGCTTTTCGCTCCCGGGGCGCTTTATCCGCTTTTTGCGGCCCGGGAGCGATGTGACAGGGGCCCGTTTTTCAATTTTTTTTCACTGCGCATGCACAGTAGAAGGTTCCGATCGGAGCTGCAACGTTTCGGACACAATAAGCCCCGCCCACAGAGTGATTCAGACTCGCGATTTTTTTCAGGCTAAGTGCGTATGCGGGTGCCTGAGAACAGGTTTCCAAGTCGGATCTGAATTGCGCCCAGATTCAGCACTTAGAATCATAATGCTGAAATCGCCCTCACTCATACACACACACACACACACACACACCCATACCCACACACACACACACATACACACACACTCACACACCCACACACACAACACACACACACCCATACCCACACACACATACACACACACACATACACACACACACGCACACACACACTCTCCCACACACACAAAAAGGGCAAATAAGTAAGGTCTTTGGTTTATAAAATAAAGGATAAAGTTCACAGTGTTTGGATGCTGTTGATCTGGAGCTGCCTCGTGCGAAGAGTGGTCCCAGTAGATGTCTCGATGTTCTCACCAAATGAGCTTCGGCACAGAAGAGAATATAGAGCTGGAGTAATTCTTCTTGTCTCTGCTTTGCAGGTTTCCAAATGCAGACAAATTATATTCAGATGGGGATTCTCAAGCTGCGGGCTAATAACCACACATGGGGTTTCGGGGGGGGGGGGGGGGGCGATGGCCTAGTAGTTTTATTGCTAGACTATTAATTCAGAAACTTAGCTGATGGTCTGGGGACCCGGGTTCAAATCCTGCCATGGCAGAATTAAGAACCTACTGACGACCATGAAACCATTGTCGGAAAAAGCCATCTGGTTCACTCATGTCCTTTAGGGAAGGAAATCTGCCATCCTTACCTGGTCTGGATTGCATGTGACTCCAGAGCCACTGCAATGTTGGTTGACTCTCAACTGGCCTCTGAAATGGCCTAGCAAGCCACTCAGTTCAAGGGCAACTAGGCAACTAGGGATGGGCATAAAATGCTGGCCCAGCCAGTGGCGCTCATGTCCCATGAACTAATAAAACAAATGGCAAGGCAGGGAGAGAGAAAATCAGGGCAGCTTTTCTTCACAGTTTATTCACCAAGACACACTGAGTTCAAAAACAGCAGGTCCAAAACTTCAAACTTGCTTCTGTCATGTGATTTCCAATAACACGAGCCTTTGGCCTAACCAGTTTGTTTTCCCCATCAACTAAAGAAATTGCCTTTCAAAGCAAATTAACAGCTCATCCCGTCAAGTACTAAATAAATTGATTCAGGGAAAGAGGGGATAGCACTAACAGCCCTGCGTTAAAGAGCACATACTGGTCAAGTGCTTATACCCTGAATGCACACACCCTCAAGGGCCTAGGGTTAACAGAACTCACCAGCAGGGTTTGTTTACTTGTAAGAGGAGTAAGAAGTCTCACAACACCAGGTTAAAGTCCAACAGGTTTATTTGGTAGCACAGGCCACAAGCTTCATCACTCACCTGATGAAGGGGCAGCGCTCCGAAAGCTTGTAGCTTGTGCTACCAAATAAACCTGTTGGACTTTAACCCGGGTGTTGTGAGACTTCTTACTGTGCCCACCCCAGTCCAACGCCGACATCTCCACATCATACTTGTAAGAGGAACAGATAGCCTCTAGCGAGGAGGAGGCAACAGTTTTGGGCTGAAGGTTTAACAATAAGCCATGCTGTAGACAAGATTGAAAATTAAACAATGTTCAGTGTACTGACTAAGCAGCATGGTGACACAGTGGTTAGCACTGCTGCCTCACAGCGCCAGGGACCTGGGTTCAATTCCTGGCTTGGGTCACTGTCTGTGCGGAGTTTGCACGTTCTCCCCGTGTCTGAGTGGGTTTCCTCCGGGTGCTCCGGTTTCCTCCCACAGTCTGAAAGACGTGCTGGTTGGGTGCATTGACCCGAACAGGTGCCGGACTGTGGCGACTAGGGGAATTTCACAGTAACTTCTTTGCAGTGTGAATGTAAGCCTTACTTGTGACTAATAAATAAACTAACTTTGAAGTGTATAAACAGTGCGTATCTGTGAATTAAAGGAGACTGCTGTATTAGAAAGCTCTCCATGTGAGAGCTATATTAGAGCTGAGGTTGCTGTATGGGGAGAGATTTGCATCAAGGGTTTCCCTGGGGCAGTGCTCCCCTTGCTTCAATCCATGAATAAATGATTGAAACCTGTCCCTAAGTCTCCTGTGCTTAGTTGGAAGGAGTCCAGAACAGTACCATGTTGGTCAGGTGATTCCTGAGAAAAGATATGCTTATTGACCATCCATGGTGAACTTGTGACCTTTTTAAAAAATCCAAGTGTCCAAATAGTACTGTGCCTTTCCGTATTTTAAAAGAAAGATCCAGTTCATGAAGATAGGGTTTCCCCAGCAAAAGAATGAATGTAAAAAATAAACTCCTTAGACCTTTAAATGGTTGTAGGACAGCCAATTTAGGCAGGAAAACCCCAGGCACCTGAAAACCCCTGGCTTATCTGTCTTTTGATTTGATTTATTGTTGTCACATGTATTGGTATACAATGAAAAGTATTGATTTGTTTTATTGATTTATTTATTAGTGTCACAAGTAGGCTTACATTAACGCTGCAATGAAGTCACTGTGCAAATCCCTTAGTTGCCACACTCTGGCGCCTGTTCGGGTACACTGAGGGAGAATTTAGCACGGCCGATGCACCCTAACCAGCGCATCTTTCGGACTGTGGGAGGAAACTGGAGCACCCGGAGGAAACCCACGCAGACACGGGGAGAACGTGTAGACTACGCACAGACAGTAACCCAAGCGGGAATCAAGCGGGAACAAAGCATACCGTTCATAGAGTACATAGAGGAGAAGGAAAGGACATGGTGCAGAATGTAGCATTACAGTCATTGCTAGGGCGTAGAGAAAGATCAACTTAATCAGCTTGCAGAGGGAGGACAACTAGGATGTTGAAATGACGTTTCTGGTGTCTAGGGGGTGCTTTACCTTACCCGCCTGTTAAAGTCACATTGCACAACTTTGTCCGGAAGGAAAGACTGACCAACCTCCAGCCCCACCGGCCTCCCATCCCCCCTCCCCCCCCAAAACTCCCCCATTTGGAGCAGAAGTGAATGAAGTGGAGGATCCTAACATGGGAAAAGCCACCAGCAGCCCCCTTGAATGAGGAGAGAGCAGTTGGTAGCTGGAACATGACTAAAGAGCTGGTTTGGGACAATGAGTGCGGCAACAAATCCCTCCACCTCACCCTGAAAATGGCCCAAAAAACATAGGGTATCAACATAAATATGTAACAAGTGACATTTTATTTCTGCAGCAGAGAGGCACTCCAGACGGCTACCGCTGAACATTATAAACTCCAGCTGTTTAGTGCAAGACGTTTTATGCAATTTGTACTAATTAGCTGCCTTTTAAACAGTCGCGCTGTTAAAATATCTAACAGCAATAAAATTATTGTGAACTAATCAGAAGGACTACAGGCTAAACCATAAAAATAATTGCAGACCCAAGTCGACGGTAAGCTATAAACATAACTCTCACTAAATGAAACAACCCGAACAGCAAAGAATCCACCCCGTCATCTGTGCCTGAGGGGGTACAGCTTCACAACAACGCCAGCAGAAAAGGATGCTGAAAACATCTCAAAAATATGTTTAGGTTTAAATGTACATTCCCCCCCCCTACCCCCATCGCTCTAACAAGGAGTGGGGTGGGTGGAATAAGAAGACAAAGTTGACTCTGGAAGAGCTGTCATCTTAATGCCTCCTGCCTCTCCCCCAGATGCAAAATGTCCAGAAGAAGAGAATAACGAGCAGAAGCGGCTGCTTACTGTCGACTTAATAAAGGATCTTAAAACAGAAGTAAACAAAGCATTTGTGGTTTTCCCTTGATTAATCTGCAAAAACTAAAAACAATCGTGTTTCTTCATGAAAGGGGGATGTTAACAGGTCCGGTGTTAGGAGCTACAATGACTCACTCCAAAACATGAATGGATGATAACGCAATCCTTAATTTCCATTCCAATTCTCTTCCCACATCTAATGGTGCACTCCACATCAAGCAGAGCTGATCACTCCCGCTCTTACCGCAAGCCATTGGCGTGTGTTCATAGAAATCATAGAAACCCTACAGTGCAGAAGGAGGCCATTCAGCCCATCGAGTCTGCACCGACCACAATCCCACCCAGGCCCTACCCGCACATATTTACCCGCTAATCCCTCTAACCTACGCATCCTAGGACTCTAAGGGGCAATTTTTAACCTGGCCAATCAACCTAACCCGCACATCTTTGGACTGTGGGAGGAAACCGGAGCACCTGGAGGAAACCCACGCAGACACGAGGAGAATGTGCAAACTCCACACAGACAGTGACCCGAGCCGGGAATCGAACCCGGGACCCTGGAGCTGTGAAGCAGCAGTGCTAACCACTGTGCTACCGTGCCACAGAAGCGTACCTTCCCTGGCCATCAAGTCCTGGGGCTGGACTCGAACCCAGAGCTTCTGGCTCAGAGGTAGGGACGCTAACCCATTGGAGTACATGATAGGGCGGCAGGGTGGCACAGTGGTTAGCACTGCTGCCTCACAGCGCCAGGGACTCAGGTTTGATTCCCAGCTTGGGTCACTGTCTGCACATTCTCCCCGTGTCTGCGTGGGTTTCCTCCGGGTGCTCCGGTTTCCTCTCACAGTCTGAAAGATGTGCTAGTTTGGTGCATTGACCCTAACAGGCGCCGGACTGTGGCGACTAGGGGAATTTCACAGTACCTTCATTGCAGTGTTAATGTAAGCCTTACTTGTGACTAATAAAAATAAACTATAACTTTAAACTTTAAAAACCAAACCATCGTTACAAAAGTCTGACATCATGTACCAACCAATTCAAAAACAGCTTCTTCCCTGCTGCCATCAGACTTTTGAATGGACCTACCTCGCATTAAGTTGATCTTTCTCTACACCCTAGCTATGACTGTAACATTACATTCTGCACTCTCTCGTTTCCTTCTCTATGTACGGTATGTTTTTTCTGTATAGCGTGCAAGAAACAATACTTTTCACTGTATATGAATACATGTGACAATAATAAATCAAATCAAATCAAATCTCAATTTAAACTACACAAAAATATTCACACAAGCAAACACGAGCTCGTTTGTTTTTGTCAACCACCGTGATCTGGTCATTGTTTCTTTACAATTCTGTTCAAAGCTAAAATAAGGCAGAGATCACCTATGTAATTTTGATGAAAGGCCACAGTGTGTAGCTCTTTGAGAAATGGGTGCATTATGCAGTATTGCGGCAACATGTTCGTTACTACTGAAAAGGCAATGTTGTGTTTTATCACATCAACAAATCTTTGATGAGATGTTAATAAATATATTTAATCAGGAAGTGGAGGAAACATGTAATCTCCTGTTTACTCATAACAGAAGACACTTGATTTGATTTATTGAAAGTTTATTTAATAGTGTCACAAGTAGGCTTACATTAACACTGCAATGAAGTTACTGTGAAAATCCCCTGGTCGTCACACTCTGGCGCCTGTTCGGATACACCGACGGAGAATTTAGCACAGCCAATGCAGCTAACCAGCACGTCTTTCAGACTGTGGGAGGAAACCGGAGCAAATCCCGGACAGAGACGGGGAGAATGTGCAAACTCCACACAGAGAGTGACCCAAGCCGGGAATCGAACCCGGGTCCCTGGGCTGTGAGGCAGCAGTGCTAACCACTGTGCTACCGTGCTGCTGTCACATGTATTGGCACACAGCGAAAAATATTACTTCTTGCATGCTATACAGACAAAATACTGAATAATATTAATAATAATAATTAATAATATTTGACAATGAATGCTAATCATGAGTGCCAAATTATTTGTATGAAATATGAACTTTAAAATCACAGGCAAAATAAGCACTGATATTCATTGTATATTAAGTAAATATCAGCTAAAAAGTACTTAAACCTCAAAGATTTGGTATTTGATTTGATTTATTATTGTCACATGTATTAACATACAGTGAAAAGTATTGTTTCTTGCACGCTATACAAAGCATACTGTACATAGAGAAGGAAAGGAGAGAGTGCAGAATGTAGTGTTACAATCATAGCTAGGGTGTAGAGAAAGATCAACTTAATGCAAGGTGGGTCCATTCAAAGGTCTGACAAGTATCAGGGAAGAAACTGTTTTTGAGTCATTTGGTACGTGACCTCAGACTTTTGTATCTTTTTCCCGACGGAAGGAGGTGAAAAAGAGAATGTCTGGGGTGCGTGGGGTCCTTAATTATGCTGGCTGCTTTGCCGAGGCAGCGGGAAGTGTAGACAGAGTCAATGGATGGGAGGCTGGTTTGCGTGACGGATTGGGGTTCATTCACGGCCCTTTGTAGTTTCTTGCGGTCTTGGGCAGAGCAGGAGCCATACCAAACTGTGGTACAACCAGAAAGAATGCTTTCTATGGTGCATCTATAAAAGTTGGTGAGAGTCGTAGCTGACATGCCAAATATCCTTAGTCTTCTGAGAAAGTAGAGGCATTGGTGGGCTTTCTTAACTATAGTGTCGGCATGGTATGCAGGTGTTGAAGCAATTATGAATGATATAGAAATGGTTGCAAGTATAAGGACAGCACGATGTCTTCAGTCTGTGTCTGTGAAGAGCTTTTATTGAACTGATTTTAATATGTCTGCCTCTAGAGGCAGAGTAAGAAGTCTCACAACACCAGGTTAAAGTCCAACAGGTTTATTTGGTAGCAAATACCATAAGCTTTCGGAGCACAGCTCCTTCGTCAGATGGAGTGGATATCTGTTCTCCAACAGTGCACAGACACAGAAATCAAGTTACAGAATACTAATTAGAATGCAAATCTCTACAGCCAGCCAGGTCTTAAAGGTACAGATAATGTGGGTGGAGGGAACATTCAACACAGGTTAAAGAGATGTGTATTGTCTCCAGACAGAACAGCTAGTGAGATTCTACAAGCCCAGGAGGCAAGCTGTGGGGGTTACTGATAATGTGACATAAGTCCAACATCCTGGTTTAGGCCGTCCTCATGTGTGCGGAACTTGGCTTAGGTATTTGCTACCAAATAAACCTGTTGGACTTTAACCTGGTGTTGTGAGACTTCTTACTGTGCTTACCCCAGTCCAACGCCGGCATCTCCACATCTAGAGGCAGACTCATGGTATGGCCACATGACTACAGAAAGCCTGAGATGTCAGTTAGACTGGTTACATTTAAAAACCCAAACAGAAATGGTGTTCATCTTAAAGCAGGAGAGTTTGTGAGAGCTTTAGAAATAGGAGCAGGTGCAGGTCATGTGGACCATTGAGCCTGCTCCGCCATTCAATGGGCTAATGGCTGCTCTGATTGTGACTATTTTCCTGCCTATCCCCATAACCCTTGATCCTTGAGTTAAATTCTCAGAAACCATTTTACATTTCAGTCTTGGATTATCATAGAATCATGGAATCCCTACAGTGCAGAAGGAGGCCATTTGGGCCATTGAGTCTGCACTGACCACAATTCCATCCAGGCCCTGTCCCCATAACCCCACATATTTACCCTAGCTAGTCCCCCTAACACGAAGGGGCAATTTAGCATGGCCAATCAACCTAACCCGCACATTTCTGGACTGTGGGAGGAAACCGCAGCACCCTGAGGAAACCCACGCAGACACGGGGAGAATGTGCAAATTCCACACAGACAGTGAGCCGAGGCCGGATTCGAGCTCAGGTCCCTGGCACTGAGGCAGCAGTGCTAACCACTGTACCGCGGTGCCGCCCGGACTATTAAGAGTTAGTGTTGCACTAGAGATATAACTATGGAAACCCCTTGCTCAGTTCAACAAATAACTATGAAGAATGCAAAGAGATAATACAATTGTAATATCCTAACTGTGTTTGGGGTGTGGGTTTTAAACAAAAAAGATGTGGTTTGCACATGTAGATTCAAACTAACAACAACAAGGTTTATTGTAGGAGGTGTTGCCTGTACAGAGTAGAAATTGAAAGTAAACAAGAGCTTGTGATGCACCCCAATGACATCACCATCAAATCATGTGACCAACTCTTAAAGCAATCTTGCAACCACTTAAATATATATGTCTGAAGAAGCTGCATAATGTTAGTCTTAACGGTAACTTGATGCACTTTCATTTAAGAACAACACATCCAAGTTGGAGGATGAAGTCTCAGGCAAATTCCAGTTTGAAGGATTGAAAGATTTGCACTTGTTTTCTGAAAGCACTCTGTTTTAGTGATGTAATATAGGTTAGAAATCTTAGTTTTTGAACATCCTTTTTCTACACATGTTTGAACAGTGGAGGTGGAGGGGGAGGAGGAGAAATATCTTCTGACTCACTCTGGCCAGTTGCAGTGCAGTTCCAGACTGGGTGAGAGAGAGGAAGAGGTGTGTGCTAATAGTGTGAGATGGAATCTGAATTTAATCTTCAGAAACAGAGTTTGTTCTCTGATAGTTTTAAGGATTTCAAGTTCTCAGGTCCACCATGAACTCACAGCCCCTGTTGAAAAGCAAAGCATTTTGTCCAACATGCTCCCCCTGGGCAATCGCAGTTAGTAATTTTTACCCCGCAACAAGGGATAGCAGAGTCAATGGACGGGATTCTATGGCCTCACTCGTCCCGAAACCGTAAAATCCCACCCGAGATCAAGGGACCTTCCCATTGTCTGCCCCTCGCCCGCTCCGATTCCCGTGGTGAGCGGGGCTGTAAAATTCTGGCCATTGGGTGGGATTTTCCAGCCCTTTCCAGATACCTTCATTAAAATAGGTAGCCTTTCCACAAAATGTGGGAAATTAAAAGGCATGTCTGCTTCTGAATGAAAGAAATATATATCCGTGTAAGAAAATAATGATACAGTCCCCCCAAAAATTATCACAAGTACCTGAACCTAAGTTGTATATATTTAAATTCATTTTGAATCTAATGTGTTTCACACACTTGGGGAATAAGATAACCTTATTTTACTCCTTTCCCTTTCAAAATATAAAAGCGTAAACCTTGAATTCTCTATCAGAAATAAGAAAGAGTTATTTTCTCTTTTTCTCAATTTATCTAGTGTCGCGATTTATAAACATTGAATTGCATATTTGCTTATTTGAATAAACTTTTGTGTGTTTTAAAACTTAAATTGTCTGACTTAATTTTCTGTATCAATAACTCAAACTCCCCACCCACTCCAATTCCTCTCTGGTGGGGGAATTCTTCACTGAGGAGTTTCATCCAGACCCTTGTACTGTCCAGGAAAATGACAATCTGGCTGAAAACTACTTAAAAATAAAAGACTATCAGGGAGAAGGTAATGACCTTTTAATATTGTTACTGCAATTGTACAGGGTGTTGGTGAGGCCACACCTGGAGCATTGTGTGCAGTTTTGGTGCCCTTATCTGAGGAAGGATGTCCTTGCTATAGAGGGAGTACAGCAAAGGTTTACCAAGCTGATTCCTGGGATGGCAGGTCTGCCATATGAGGAGAGACTAAGTGGGTTAGGATTATATTCACTGGAGTTTAGAAGAGTGAGAGGGGATCTCATAGAAACTTATAAACTTGTAACAGGATTGGACAGGGTAGATTCAGAAAGAATGTTCCTGATGGTGGGGGAGTCCAGAACTAGGGGTCATAGTTTGAGGATAAGGGGTAAACCTTTTAGAACTGAGGTGAGGAGAAATTTCTTCACCCAGAGGATGGTGAATGTGTGGAATTCACTACCACAGAAAGTAGTTGAGGCCAAAACGTTGAGTGATTTCAAGAAGAAATTAGATATCGCTCTTGAGGCTAAAGGGATCAAGGGATATGGGAGGAAGGGGGGATCAGGATATTGAATTTGATGATCAGCCATGATCAAAATGAATGGCAGAGCAGGCTTGAAGGGCCGAATGAAGGCCCGCTTCTAGTTTCTATGTTTCAATGACCTTGACTGGTTCTTTTCCTTCAGGGAGGGATTGTTCAGCCTGCAGACTCAGGTAATTGTCCTGACTCTCTCTACCTGCAGGCAAAAGGGATTAATCAGAAGGTATGCCTGATCTAGATTAGACCCAGAAAGGGACTAGGATTGTAATGCACTGCGCAATTACTTACATGATCGCAGTGATTACACTTGCAAAGGGATTTTTCTTTTACTCATTCAGACACAGGATTTGGGCAAAGCCAGTATTTCTGTCCTTGAGAACATGAGAGTGAGTCACATTTTCGAATGGTTGCCAGGTCATTTCAGAGGGCAGTTCAGAATCAACCACATTTCTGTGAGTCAGGAGTCAGATACACATCTGACAGGGCAAGGCTGGCAGGGGAGGTAGTGGTGGTGGCATAGTGGTATTCTAACTGCACTCGTAAGCTAGAGAGACAGAGTAATGTTCTGGGGACCGGGTTCAAATCCCACTATTGCAAGTGGTGAAATTGGATTTCAATTAAAAACTCTGGAATTAAAAGACTAATGATGACTGATGAAACCATTATCAAAAGCCCGCCTGGCTCACTAATATCCCCTTTAGGGAAGGAAATATGCCAGTCTGGCATGCACATGACTCCATACCCCACAGCAATGTAGTTGATCCTTAAATGCCCTCTGAAGTGACACAGAAAGCCAATGATGTAGAAGTTCAAGGGCAATTAGGGATGGGCAACTCATTTTGAGTGGAAATTAGGGGTGAGCAATCAATCATCCCATGAATGAATAGGGAGAAACAAGGTTTCTTCCCCTTCGTGGGCATTAATGAACCAGTTAGTCTTTTAAAACAAATCCTTTCAAAATCAAAAGCATCCTTCCTGGTTGTATCACAGCTTGGTATGGCTTCTACTCTGACCAAGACCGCAAGAAACTACAAAGGGTCATGAACGTAGCCCAGTCCATCACACAAACCGGCCTCCCATCCATTGACTCTGTCTACACTTCCCATTGCCTTGGAAAAGCAGCCAGCAAAATCAAGGACCCCACGCACCCCAGACATTCTCTCTTCCACCTTTCAGCTCTGACGAAGGGTCAGCCAGACTTGAAACATTGGCTCTATCCTCTCTCCACAGATGCTGTCAGATTTGCAGAGGTTTTCCAGCATTTTAGAAATCATAGAAACCATAGAAACCCTACAGCACAGAAAGAGGCCATTCGGCCCATCGAGTCTGCACCGACCACAATCCCACCCAGGCCCTACCCCCATATCCCTACATATTTTACCCGCTAATCCCTCTAATGTACGCATCCCAGGATGCTAAGGGGCAATGGCCAATCAACCTAACCCGCACATCTTTGGATTGTCTCTCTGCCACCTCCTTCCGTTGGCAAAAAGATACAAAACTCTGAGGTCACGTACCAACCGACTCAAGAGCAGCTTCTTCTCTGCTGCCATCAAATTTTTGAATGGGCCTACCTTATATCATGTTGCTCTTTCTCTACACCCTAGCTATGACTGTAACACTACATTCTGCACTCTCTCGTTTCCTTCTTTATGAACGGTATGCTTCGTACAGCGCGCAAGAAACAATACTTTTCAATGTAATTAATTGAATTTAAGTTGCCGAGCTGCCCCTTACATTATCAATCAAGGCTTGTGGATTGCTAGGCCTAACCTAAATCATTATACTCCCATTCCCACGAAGAACACATTGGAAAGCATTATATAAGTGGATTTTTTTTTTCAGGAATATAATTCAATTTTTTTCGGCACTCTGTCACTTAATCCAGCACCCGAGAGCTTCAGATAATGAGCACATCTTGAAAGGTAAGAAGGGGAAATCGAACTCCCATTATCTGGTGGCAAGCTGTTATTATTATCCACATGAGTTCCCTTCGCCAGGGGAGAGTGGATCAAAAGGAGGATGAGAAAACCTCATTAAAAGTAAGGCGGAGAATGTAAGGGAAATTGTATTAGATATTGTATGAGCTAGGTATGAAATTCAGATTCACAGGTTTTAGTAAAATGATATAGCAGATTTAGGTGAGTAGTGAGATGGGTATATAACCTAAAATAACTTCGTGTGACCTAATATAATCAAGTGTAGTCGATATGATCAAAGTGGAGGAACTAGAGAAGTAATATAGCAATCACTAATTAAGGAAAGCAGACAATAGTCACTTAAGAAAACAAGGAAGACTGCTCGGTGGTTCAACTTAATAGTGGACCATAAACCAGCAGAGAGAATGTTTTCTTCTAAACACATTAGTGGACCATAAATCAGCAGGGGGATGTCTTTTCTTCTAAACACTTTCGGCCTTAGCTTACAAAACCACGATTATTGTACAAACAGAAAAGTTCAGATAAGAGCAAGAGTTATAACCACCATGGTTTAAGAAACGAAGAGATATAACAGTGAACGACCGATTGCAAAGAAAACAGATAAAGGGTCAACTAAAAATAATGGTGGCCAAAGAAAGAGCGGGCTGTAGGGTAAGATAACAACCAAGGACAGGCAGTAAAAGGGAGATAAGGATCTTGAGATAGGAGGCTGAAATGTACATAAAAGATTGTAAGCCCAAGGGCTCTTTGGAGTTTTCCGGACGCTCCCGGCTTTGTCTCTTGTGCTGAGAAATAAAGTCTATTGCTTGAAAGATCGCTGCTCAGACTCTCTGTTTTAAACCGATGTGAACGAATTGTCGTCCTGGGGAACCACGACAAAATTGGCGCTGCGAGCAGGGTTGGTGAGAGATCGCCCAGAAAAGCATCTGGAAGGAGTGGCGGAGACGGTGGTCCAACCGGAACCGAGAGGTCCCCAGCCGGCCTTCTGTCAACAAGGTAAGCAGACTTGCATGCATGTAAATCCTTGTTGTCAGAAAGGGGTTTTCTCGAGGCCCGGTGCGCCCGGCTCTCTGCTGGTCCTGGATCTCCCCAACCCAAAAAGATATCCTGCACAGGTAAAACCAAATTGTGTAAAAATTTTTGAGAGACTGAGTCTGATCTGAAGAGCAGAATTTTTGCATGCAAAAGCGCGCTGCGAATACTGTATTGTCTGTGAATGGGTAAAAAGTGAGACGGGAAAAAGGCTGAAAGCTAAAGTAATGCAATTAGGTTAAGTCGAGCGGTTTGGAGCGGGTTTTTCAGGTCACGACTTGCCCAGAAGAGAGTAAGTGTGGGAAAACCTGCCAGTCCAAACCTACCCAGGACCTCGGGTAAGGGACGTCAACCGAGAGGGAGAGAGATCAGTGAGAGATCACTCTCTGACCTAATACAGTAGCCAAAAGCACAGGAGTGGATTTTAACCACAGGAAAGGGGAGTAGCAGCTAGAATAGAGGAAGTAAAAGACCAATTTGAACAAACTGGTCTGAGAAAACAGCGTGAAGGACAGAAATAAGAGAGAGAGTCGGAATATAGGTAGGGTAATAACTAACAACTTGAAAAATTACCCTGACAAAACTGCCTGGTGACAAGATTGAAAATAACTAATCTTTGAATAATAACAAAAACGGAAGCAACACTGGATTGGAAAAAGATTACACACATAATTAACTTAGAGGAGATAAAGAATGAGTGGCCGTATGTAAAATGGGAAAGAGTAGTCGATAGGAATTGGATAGACGAAATAAAATTGGAAACCCTAGAGAAATTAATAAAGGGATCTGACCGATACAGGATTCTTATACACATAGACGAGCAAGTGAAAACCTACTACCCTCTGGCCCGGGAGAGGAAGATAGTGCCGGGACAGGGGACTACGGGGAAGTGGATATCAGGACCCCGGTTAGAATTACAGATATTGGCAAAAGAAATCCAAAGGAAAGGTAAACAGGGGACTGAGCACGGAAAAACAGTACAGCAAGTAATAATCACTGTAATACCTAACTCTGACAGACTAAGTGACAAAAATTGCGACAGTGATCCAAAAAGACGGGTAATGGCGCACCAAGTTAAGACACCAGTGGAGATATTAGGGGATAAGTTCCCAGCCCTTAGGGGAGATATAGAACACGTCTCTAAAAAATGGGCCAAAAGAACAAATAAGACCAATACACAGTGGCCGGAGGAAGGCACATGGTCCATAGAGAGGTGTGAGGACCAGAAGGGAATGATAAAGAACTATAAGATTAAGGATAAAACGAGCAAAAGAAGGGAAAAGCGAGAAAAGGAGTTAGAGATATTAGCCCTATTCCAACAAGAAGGGAAAGAGAGAAGAGGGGTATGGAGGGGAGGTAGAATGCAGATGCCAGTACAACTTGAGGAAAAAGCAAAATTGGAAGATCCAAACGTAGCCCCACCCCCCTACGTAGAGAAACAGAGCTCCACGGGACTGTACCCAGTTATATCAGGCACAATGAATTTTGAGGGAGAATATGACATAGAACAGATGACGAAGGAGGAATGGGCACGAAAGGAGGGAGAAAAGAAACAAGGTATAGAGGAAGAGGCTAGGAAAACAGAAGAGGTTTTGGAGGAGCTGAATCAAAGGAGGAAGGAGTTAGAGGATGAAGTAAAGGTGGTAGAACTTTTGGAATGGGCAAAGAAGGTAATGGAAAAGGAAAAAGAACGAGAAGAGGGAGGAGAAAATGTTAGAAATAAATATGAGGGGAAAACAGGAAATGATTTTTGCGAGTATGCAAGTGAGACATCACAAGGATGGAGGTGGAAGCACCCAGAGGAAGGTAGAATGGCGAGAGAGACGGAAGGAGAAACAGAAGAGAGTAGTGAAGACGAAGGGAGGCAATCAATGTTAGGGGTGCAAAGAAAATCAAGGCGGGAAAGGCACCCACCTGTAAAGTTTCCAGATGTGGATAGGAGAGGGAAAAGGGTATTCCCGGTGATTCTGAAGGGTGGCAGACCGCAGTATATCCCTTGGTCAGGTCAGGATTTGCCTAATTTAATTAATGAATTACCCAATATTTTGGATGGAGCTGGAAGGTGGATTGGACAGTTGGAGGCAGGAATGGTGGGAAAAAGGATGGCACTGGGTGACATCAAAGCTCTCCTGACAAAGGTGCTAGGAATGGACCAAATGGCGGAAGTAATGAGACGTGCTGGCATCCCGACCGCAGCTTATGACCCAGCGGTGGATGGGATACTAATGGACCAGTACCGCCAAGACATCTGGCAGGCACTGCGGGATATGTACCCCAATCGAATGGATGTAAAAACCCTAAAGGGAGAGCCACTGGGTGAGGAGGAGAATGCAGCTGTGTATGTGGAGAATCAATTAAAAAGGTGGAGAAGGGACACGGAGAGGGACATTTTAATAGACCCACTGACCAACTCCATGTTCCGGGCTGCAATCCTAGAGGGCTTGCCAGCCCCAGCTAAGACAAGGCTGGAGGAAGTGGTGGGCTTGGACTCAAAAAATTACCGAGAGTTTGTGGATTATGTTGCCCATGCAGTAGAGAGACATCGCAAAGATGAAAAGAATGCAGACAAACAGCTGAAGGAGGTACAACGTAAACTCCTTCAGGCACAGTTGGAGGAGATCAAAAGCAAGGATAAACTGAAGGCAAAAGAGGATCTCGCACCCAGAAAAATAGCACCAATGGTGGTGGAGCAAAAGCCAGAGGAAATACCTGCACTAATCAAAGGGGGGAGCGGAGATGGAGGCCAGCCCGTCATAACCTATAACATTTCTGCCTTCCCACTGTCCATGAACCCAGGAGCCTATGGCCTAAATTATCAAAACCCATACGCCCTGCAAAGTCAGACTGACTGGAATAGAAATGGGAAAGGACAGGGAGGTGGTAGGCCACCCTATCAGAATCAGAGAGGACAGGGACAGGTTAATCATCAGACTCCGAGACAGAGACCATTGCCTGGCCCTTCAGGTGTGTGTTGGGGGTGCGGGGAGGCAGGGCACATAAAAAGGAATTGCCCGCGGAATTTCCCCGGACAGGGAGAAAACCAGCAGCAGACAGGCCAACAACTGATC
This sequence comes from Mustelus asterias, assembly GCF_964213995.1. Lineage (NCBI taxonomy): Eukaryota > Metazoa > Chordata > Chondrichthyes > Carcharhiniformes > Triakidae > Mustelus > Mustelus asterias. Next base: position 13,240,436 of record NC_135807.1, read on the forward strand.
CAAGGATCGCCAAACAGCATCCCGATGTTTCAAGGGCCGGTAAACCATCAGAATTCCCCATAGGGAGGCCCAGAGAACCCCGAAATGGTAGGACAGTACGTACAGATAACAGAAACTGCAGAGCAGGAACCTATAGTTAACGTTAGAGTAGGAGGGATCGAGGTCCCCATGATGATAGACACCGGCGCCACATGTACGTGCATGCAAACGAAATATGCGGATCACTTACCATTGTCAAACCAGTTTGTAAAAACTGTGGGGTTCTCGGGGAAAGTAACATTAGCTCGAATGACGACGCCGGTGCCTGTTACCATTGGAAATAAGACAACCCATGTACCTATTTTAGTATGTGATAAAACTCCTTTAAATCTATTGGGAAGGGATGCAATCCTAGGTTTAGGACTGAAATTAGAATGCACTGAACAAGGAATTGATTTGATGGGAATGTATCCACTTGAAATACCAGGAAAGGAAGGGGTTAATGTATATTGGTTGGGAGATATAGAGGAACAAGTTAAAAAACAGATATGGGAAGTTTGGGGAAAGCTTATAAACACTTGGGTTCCACAAGCCAAATGGCCAAGAACAGAATTACACAGTACAATGATATTTGATGAAGGGCAGGAACCTGAGATACAGGAGAAATGGGAAAGGGAGGCAGGACGAGAACAGGAAATAAAGTCAGGAAGTATTTTAATCGGACTAGAGGGAGTAGCCCTCACAATTGTTAGGAATGAATGGGTTAACAAATGGTTCTCTGTATCTGGGGCGGAGCCACATGTCACATTGAAAGTGAATCCAGGATACAGATCAAAAGACCTAGGACCAATGGTGTTGAGAGCACAAGATTTAGAATTTGTCCAGACAGACAATGTAGATACTTGGACGTCCAGCAATGGACAAATGACGAAAATAATTTTGGATGTTAAAATGCTTGGGAAACCGAAGCAGATAACAATAGGAGTGCAAATCGAGAAACAGGAACTGGAGTGGAGAGAGAGGTTAGAGCAGGATTTGAACTCTCTCCCGCAGGAGTTGTGGTCCAGACAGGACACGGATGTAGGGAGGGTCAAAAACGCTAATCCAGTTGAAGTCAGATTAAAGATAGGACGTCAGGGGCCGTATAGGCCGCAATACCCAATCAAGACAGAAGCAATTGAAGGAATTAGAGGGACAATTAAGGGATTGATAGAAGCAGGGGTATTAAAAGAAACCCGGAGCAGGTGTAATACACCGCTACTACCAGTGAAAAAGGCGGACGGAGAAAAATGGAGATTGGTGCATGACCTAAGGGCAATTAATGAGGTAGTGGAAGATATGCCAGTAGAGGTTCCAAACCCTTATACCTTGATGACAAATATACCACCTGAAAGTAGATGGTTTACTGTAATAGACCTATGTTCGGCATTTTTTAGTGTGCCACTAGCTCAAGAAAGTCAGTATCTCTTTGCATTTACGTACGAGGGGAAACAATACACATACAATAGGATGCCCCAAGGATTTAAACATTCCCCACATGTATTCAATCAGGTGTTGAGAGCAGATTTAGAAGGAATACAGTTGGAAGGAACACTAATACAATATGTGGATGATTTATTATTATGCACAGGAACACAAGAACAGTGCAGGAAGGATAGTTTAAAACTATTGGAAAGACTAGCAGAAGGGGGCCATAAAGTTTCCAGGAAAAAGCTGCAGCTGTGCCAGAAAAAGGTAGAATACTTGGGAAGAGAAATATCAGCAGGACAGAAGGAGATAGCTTCACAGCAAATAGAAGCAGTACTGCAAGTTCCGAAACCACGGACGGTGGGACAAATGATGACATTTTTGGGAATGACAGGATTCAGTTCAGAATGGGTGGAAAGCTATGCCGAAAAAACGCAGGCACTACGAAAGATAATGAAGGAGGCAGGGTGTGACGAATTAAAAGCCAAACTAAAATGGGATAAAGATGCTTCAGACGCATTTGAAAACGTGAAAAGAGAAATGGCACAGGCACCAGCATTGGCCTTACCGACCTATGACAAGCCCTTTGACTTATTTGTGAGTAACAGAGAAGCTGGATTTGCTACAGCAATGTTAATGCAGGAAAATTGCAAGGGTAGACGAAGGCAGGCTGTAGCATATTACAGTACCAAGCTAGACGACGTAGCGATGGGATACCCTCCGTGCTATCAAGGCCTGGCAGCAGCTTGGTGGGCGTACGAAAAGGCAGTCACGGTCACAATGGGATATCCGATAAACATACATGTATACCATAAGGTCGCTGAATTGATTGAGCAAGGAAAATTTGTGCTGACACCTGCTAGGATCCATCATTATCGAATGCTAACCACATTTCCAGATATCACGATAATAAAGTGCAACAGAGTAAATCCAGCTGATTACATGCCATTACCTCATGAAGGAGAAGAACATGAATGCTTAAGAGAAGCAAAAACATTTATGAAACTGAGAAAAGATTTAAGAGCAGAGGGACTAGTGACAGAAGGGAAAAGGATACTGTATGTAGATGGCTCATGTTACAGGGATCACTTAGGAAACCACGCAGGCTATGCCATAGTTGAACAGAAAGGGGAAACACTTGAAGTCATAGAAGCAGAGAAATGTGAACAGCCCTGTTCAGCCCAATTAGCAGAGCTTAAAGCATTGACCAGAGCATGTGAGCTAGCAAACGGGGAAGCAGTGGAAATTTATACTGATTCAGCCTATGCCCACGGGGTCTGCCATCTGTTCGGGGCAATATGGAAGCAAAGGGGATTTATGAAAAGCGGAGGAGGACCAATACAACACGAAGGTCAAATCAGGGCTTTAATAAGGGCCATGATGGGTCCAAGGGAATTAGCCATAATTAAGTGTCAGGCGCATAAAAGGGGAGCAGACAGCATCACACAGGGAAACACCAAAGCCGACAAGGCAGCTAGAGAAGCGTCAGGATGCATTGAGGCTACGATAGCCCCAGTAGAAATAGCAAGGCCGCACCCAGGGCCAGGTACGGGGGATATCGAACCTCATATCACATTAGAAGATGTAGCACAGTTACAGGAGGAAACCTCTGTAGCTGAAAAGACAATGTGGAAAGATAGAGGAGCACTACAGGGACAACAGGACAGGATATGGAGAAATGGGGAGGGATTAGTCATAGCACCCACATCATTACTAACCGTACTAATTAGCGAAGCGCATGGAGTGGACCACTGTGCAAGAGGAGAAGTGGCTAGAAAGATCAAGAAGGAAGGATTCTGGTCACCATACCTGCAAAACTCGATTGACTACATACTGAGTCAGTGTGAGGTGTGTGCTCAGAATAACATCAGGAAGGGCATTACTGCCCCAATAGGGCATATACCCATTCCTGAAGGACCATTTAAACATCTATGCATGGACTATGTGGATATGGGAAAGGTGGTAAGAGGGAAAAGATACATGTTAGTGATTATTGATAGATTCAGCAGATGGATAGAAGCAACGCCATCCAAAGATCAAGGATCTGGAACGGTGATTAACTTCCTGTCAAAAGAAATTATCCCAAGATTTGGCATACCCACGCAATTAAGTTCAGACAATGGATCTGCTTTTATAGGAAGGGCACTGAGAGAGACACTCTCGGCACTCCGAATAAAGCAGAAGTTTGGATGTGTATATCATCCTCAATCCCAAGGAATGGTGGAGAGAGCAAACGGGACCCTTAAGGCTAAAATAAGCAAAATTTGCAGTGAAACAGGGAAAAACTGGATAGATGCTCTGCCATTGGCTCTAATGCAATACAGGAGTCAGGAAAACAGAATCACACATTTGAGCCCTCATGAAATGATGACAGGAAGAGTAATGCCGGTACCTAAGATCAGGGGATCAGGAGGTCCTACGCTAGAATGTTTAGATCAAAGCACAAAAGAGTATATATAACAATTAACTGTTATACATAGAACTATATTTGAACAGGAAAAAGCCAAGGAGGAGGAGAATCCGGTAACAGAACATCAGATCAAGCCTGGAGATCGAGTATACATCAGAAAGTTCCGGAGACGTTGGAACGAACCGAGACGAGAAGGACCGTTTGAAGTCACCAAAGTGTCTCCCACGGCGTTGCAAGTAGAAGGCAGTACACTGTGGTATCACTTGAACCATGGTACCAGAACGGTACCAGGGGTGGGGGAGAGAAGGGAAATTGAAGAAGTACACAGAGTGGATAGAGGTGATAGCGAGGAAGAAATAGAAATACACGGGGAGAATCGTGGGGAGGAGGAACAGAGCCAAGGAAGAACAAAAAGAATAGAGGATGATGAAAGTAGTTCTGTACATGAGCTGGCTGATGATACAAATGCCCAGCCTGAGCCTATTAGTCAAGGTGCCGAGGGAGGTGAGGACAGGGAAGGGGCCCCATTCCCCACCTGGGAGTTGGAAACTATTTCCCTTAGGAACTTCCGTGACCCATAGAAAAGGAGAATGGGATACAGAAGACATAAGGGTGCAAAATCAGGAAGATAGAGTATTAAGACGAACAAAACGTGAACGATTAGTGAGCACAAATACTATTTGGGGAAAAGCGCAGAAAAACAAATGGTGGAAATGGGCTGAGTATACAGGTCAGAGAAACAGTGATGGGAAAGAGTGTGTAGTATGTGCATCAGAGAAACCTAACACCCAAGTAACTGATATACCATGGGGATCAGTGCTGCACATTTATCCCTAATAACACTAATCCAGAGGGGTCATTTACACAAGCCATGAATAAGTTAAAAAATCTTAAGAAAGAAGTGAAAGAAAATGCTGGGTTTGGGCATGAGGTATGGAGTTGGCTGGACAGAATATTAGGAAGATGGGGGGCGTGGTTTGCCAAAGCTGGAGCTGTAGCAATCGCAACAATAATCATTCTGGGATTGATATTTTGTTGTTTTTTACCCGCCCTGAGATCCTTCCTTACCAGAGTGGCAGCGCGGCAGATGGTGACGCGGGTGCTAAGCAGCTCACGCTCGAGAGAAAAAACAGAGGAATGGGAAAATCTTGAGCCGCCCCCGCTGAGTGGATTCACAATGACCTTGGTCGAAGTTGAAACTCGTCACTCTGTAAAATAACTACAATAGTGGAAGATCACCTTGTGGAAACAACAGCACTTTGCTGAAGTCCGCGCGAAACCAGGAGAACTTAGTCTGTACACAGGAATCAGTCTTTTTCCCTTCCCTAGACAAGAGTGGGAAGGTTTTTTGGCTGATGACTGTCAGGGGCAGGCAATCTGGAGGAGCAACCCAAAAATCAGAACCGGGATAGACAAATTATGATAAAGTTAGAATAGGGACACTGATCCCTGACCAAAATAGTCGGCTCCTCCACATCGCCTGGGAAAAGTGATTAAAATAAAATACAAATGGGATTGAGCAAGGGGATTATTTGAACTTGATAATTGGGATGAGGCTAGGGAAGCCTCAAAGGGGGGATTGTAAGGGAAATTGTATTAGATATTGTATGAGCTAGGTATGAAATTCAGATTCACAGGTTTTAGTAAAATGATATAGCAGATTTAGGTGAGTAGTGAGATGGGTATATAACCTAAAATAACTTCGTGTGACCTAATATAATCAAGTGTAGTCGATATGATCAAAGTGGAGGAACTAGAGAAGTAATATAGCAATCACTAATTAAGGAAAGCAGACAATAGTCACTTAAGAAAACAAGGAAGACTGCTCGGTGGTTCAACTTAATAGTGGACCATAAACCAGCAGAGAGAATGTTTTCTTCTAAACACATTAGTGGACCATAAATCAGCAGGGGGATGTCTTTTCTTCTAAACACTTTCGGCCTTAGCTTACAAAACCACGATTATTGTACAAACAGAAAAGTTCAGATAAGAGCAAGAGTTATAACCACCATGGTTTAAGAAACGAAGAGATATAACAGTGAACGACCGATTGCAAAGAAAACAGATAAAGGGTCAACTAAAAATAATGGTGGCCAAAGAAAGAGCGGGCTGTAGGGTAAGATAACAACCAAGGACAGGCAGTAAAAGGGAGATAAGGATCTTGAGATAGGAGGCTGAAATGTACATAAAAGATTGTAAGCCCAAGGGCTCTTTGGAGTTTTCCGGACGCTCCCGGCTTTGTCTCTTGTGCTGAGAAATAAAGTCTATTGCTTGAAAGATCGCTGCTCAGACTCTCTGTTTTAAACCGATGTGAACGAATTGTCGTCCTGGGGAACCACGACAAGAACAAAACTTTATTGTCTCAAATGCAAAGTATATTGCAGGATTCAAAACGGAAATGTTGCTTCCGTCGCTAATGTTTGATTTTGAAGAGTTGATCGGGCAATTCTACGAGTTCGTCTTCTCTCGAATTTTGACATTCCAGCTTCAGAAGTCAAGGTGAATTTTCACTCTGTATTTTCAAGAGCTGCGGGTGTTAATCAACCTCTAATCTTAGCTTTACCAGTTCATTAACCCGCTAAGAAATTTCTTCCTCTGAGTGCCTCTCGTGTCTGGCTGAAAGAAATATTTACACTGCTGCTCCACATATTTATTCCACTAATACCCCTGACATTAAGGGGCCATTTAGCACGGCCAATCCACCCAACCCTTGCATCTTTCGGACTGTGGGAGGAAACCGGAGCTCCCGGAGGAAACCCATGCAGACACGGGGAGAACGTGCAGATTCCATATAGACAGTCACCCAAGACCGGAATTGAACCTGGGTCCCTGGTGCTGTGAGGCAGCAATGCTAATCACTGTGCCACCGTGCCGCCCCTGCATACAGTCCAGTGTACTCTTTCCGCAGTGTAGTAATCACTTTTGCTTTACATGTGGAAGTTTCCCCAATTTGAACAAATATCAGCAAAAGAAACTTGCATATTTGTGTGTGACAAGATGTTCCACAATCCGCTTTCACACTTGGAGTATTACAGATCATTTTGGTTTTAAATCTACATTTATCTATTAGTCACAAGTAAGGCTTACATTAACACTGCAATGAAGTTACTGTGAAAATCCCCCAGTCACCACACTCCGGCGCCTGTTCGGGTACACTGAGGGAGAATTTAGCCCAGCCAATGCACCTAACCAGCATGTTTTTCGCACTGTGGGAGGAAACCGGAGCACCCGGAGGAAACCCACGCCGACAATGTGCAAACTCCGCACAGACAGGGTCCCAAGCTGGGAATCGAACCCTGGTCCCTGGTATTAGTGAGGCAGCAGTGCTCACCATTGGGCCACCGAGCCGCCAGTCCCTTACCTAAAGAAGGATATGCTTGTTGCAGTACAACACAGGTTCACCAGACTGATGCATGGGATGGTGGGATTGTCCTGTGAGGGCAGATGGAGGTGATTGGGCCTGTACTCGGTAGAGTTTTGAAGAATGAGAGGTGATCTCACTGAAACATACAAAATACTTACAGGGCTCGATGCGGTGAATGCAAGAAGGATGTTTCTCCTGGCTGGGGGTGGGGTGGGGGCTCTAGAACCAGGGGACATCAGTTCAGAATAAGGGCCGATGTGGACGGGCATGAGGAGGAATTTCTGCACACAGTGGGTGGTAAATCTTTGGAATGCACTACATCAGAGGGCTGTGGGAGCTCTATCACTGAACATGTTCAAGACAGAGATGGATAGAATCCTGGACAGTAAGGGATATGGGACGGTGCAGGAACACAGGGTTGAGGTAGAAATTCAGCATTATCTAACTGGATGATGGACCAGTCTCAAAGGGCCAAATAGAACAAAGAACAAAGAACAAAGAACAATACAGCACAGGAACAGGCCCTTCGGCCCTCCAAGCCCGCGCCGCTCCCCGGACCAGGATTGAATCCTGAATCCAGGATCCCCGCCCAATTTTCCAGCCTATCTACATACCAATATCCTATCCACCGAGCTGTCCCCCACAGCTACGATGCTTTGTTCATTCCAACCTATTAACTCACCCCCACCCCCCCATTCCAGACCATGTGATCTCCAGGGAGAGGCGAAAACCCAGAGTGAAAAACCCCAGGGCCAATATGGGGAAAAAAAAATCTGGGAAATTCCTCTCCGACCCCCTGAGGCGATCGAAACGAGTCCAGGAGATCACAATGGCCCTGATCGGAAAATGCTTCCCAACCCTAGTCATTTCCACTTCCATGAGAAACAAGGAACAATTAGCCCGCGCCGCTCCCTGGTCCAAACTAGACCACTCTTTTGTATCCCTCCATTCCCACTCCGTTCATATAGCTGTCTAGATAAGTCTTAAACGTTCCCAGTGTGTCCGCCTCCACCACCTTGCCCGGCAACACATTCCAGGCCCCCACGACCCTCTGTGTGAAATATGTCCTTCTGATATCTGTGTTAAACCTCCCCCCCTTCACCTTGAACCTATGACCCCTCGTGAACGTCACCACCGACCCGGGGAAAAGCTTCCCACCGTTCACCCTATCTATGCCTTTCATAATTTTATACACCTCTATTAAGTCTCCCCTCATCCTCCGTCTTTCCAAGGAGAACAACCCCAGTTTCCCCAATCTCTCCTCATAACCAAGCCCCTCCATACCAGGCAACATCCTGGTAAACCTCCTCTGTACTCTCTCCAAAGCCTCCACGTCCTTCTGGTAGTGTGGCGACCAGAACTGGACGCAGTATTCCAAATGCGGCCGAACCAACGTTCTATACATCTGCAACATCAGACCCCAACTTTTATACTCTATGCCCCGTCCTATAAAGGCAAGCATGCCATATGCCTTCTTCACCACCTTCTCCACCTGCGACGTCACCTTCAAAGATCTGTGGACTTGCACACCCAGGTCCCTCTGCGTCTCTACACCCTTTATGGTTCTTCCATTTATCGTGTAGCTCCTCCTTACATTATTCCCACCAAAATGCATCACTTCGCATTTATCAGGATTGAACTCCATCTGCCATTTCCTTGCCCAAATGTCCAGCCTATCTATATCCTTCTGTAGCCTCTGACAATGTTCCTCACTATCTGCAAGTCCTGCCAGTTTTGTGTCGTCCGCAAACTTACTGATCACCCCAGTTACTCCTTCTTCCAGATCATTTATATAAATCACAAACAGCAGAGGTCCCAATACAGAGCCCTACGGTACACCACTAGTCACAGGCCTCCAGCCGGAAAAAGACCCTTCCACTACCACCCTCTGTCTTCTATGACCAAGCCAGTTCTCCACCCATCTAGCCACCTCCCCCTTTATCCCATGGGATCCAACCTTTTTCACTAGCCTACCATGAGGGACTTTGTCAAACGCTTTACTAAAGTCCATATAGACAACATCCACGGCCCTTCCCTCGTCAACCATTTTGGTCACTTCTTCAAAAAACACCACCAGGTTAGTGAGGCATGACCTCCCTCTCACAAAACCATGTTGACTATCGTTAATGAGTTTATTCTTTTCTAAATGCGCATACATCCTATCTTTAAGAATCTTCTCCAACAACTTCCCCACCACGGACGTCAAGCTCACCGGCCTATAATTACCCGGGTTATCCTTCCTACCCTTCTTAAATAACGGGACCACATTGGCTATCCTCCAATCCTCTGGGACCTCACCTGTGTCCAGTGACGAGACAAAGATTTGCGTCAGAGGCCCAACGATTTCACCTCTCGTCTCCCTGAGCAGCCTTGGATAGATTCCATCAGGCCCTGGGGATTTGTCAGTCTTTATATTCTCTAACAAACCTAACACTTCCTCCTTTGTAATGGAGATTTTCTCCAACGGTTCAACACTCCCCTCCGAGACACTCCCAGTCAACACATCCCTCTCCTTTGTGAATACCGACGCAAAGTATTCATTTAGGATCTCCCCTACCTCTTTGGGCTCCAAGCATAAGTCCCCACTTTTGTCCCTGAGAGGTCCGATTTTTTCCCTAACAACCCTTTTGTTCCTAACGTATGAATAAAATGCCTTGGGATTCTCCTTAATCCTGTCTGCCATGAACATTTCGTGACCCCTTTTTGCTCTTCTAATTCCCCGTTTGAGTATTTTCCTACTTTCATTGTACTCCTCCAGAGCTCCCTCCGTTTTTAGCTGATTGGACCTATCATACGCCTCTCTTTTCCTTTTGACCAGTCCCTCAATTTCCCTGGTTATCCACGGTTCCCTAATCCTACCCTTCCTATCCTTCTTTTTTACAGGCACATGCTTGTCCTGTAGCCCTAACAACCGTTCCCAAATGGCCTCTTCCTGCTCCTATTTCCTAAGTTCCTTTGCCCTTATTGCCTCACTTAGGGCCCTCAAGCTTCTCAGGTGCAGAAAGGCAGAAAGGGGAATGAGACCCATTGGACGGGTTTTATCAGGAGTGGGTTGCGGGGCTGGGTAATGGGGGGAGAATGGTGCCCATTGCCTACCTGATTCTGTGAAATTCTCCCAGTGTCACAGGAAGTTAAGGATGTAGAATCAAGAGGAAGCATAGAAACACAGAAACTAGGAGCAGGAGGAGGCCATTCGGCCCTTCGAGACTGCTCCACCATTCATTTTGATCATGGCTGATCATCAAACTCAATATCCTGATCCTCCTCCCTTCCCCACCATATCCCTTGATCTCTTTAGCCCCGAGAGTTACATCTAATTCTTCTTGAAATCACACAACGTTTTGGGAAAGTTGGGGGTGAAGTGCCCATTGCCTTCCTGATTTTGTGAAATTCTCCCAGTATCACGGGAAGTTAACGATGGTCTTTCTGCCGGAGGCCGATTGTGTCCCCACAGTAGCCAGTGTCACTGGTCGGGGGCAGGGGGACTTCCAGAAGAGCTAAAGCCTGTGGCATCCCTGTGGGTTCAGGGTCGAGGGTCACACTTCTAATCAGGCAAGATGCCCCTGTGGGAATGGCCAGCCCAACCCCATCCACAACAAGAAGAAACGTCCCCTCACTGGGCAGGGCCTGTCTGACTGTCCCCAGCAGCCCCAACCCCACTCAGTTCAGTTCCAGGCTGGCATCTATGCCACTGCTCTGGGCCAGGTGTAGTCCCAGCGGTGGCCACCTCTCCTGATGGTGCTGATGGGCCTGGAGGTTCTCCAGGCCGGCAGTTCTTGGAGGATGGAGCTCCTTCCTTAAAGGGACGGGTGCCCCAGCATCAAGCCGTAGTTCAAGTGATGGCCACATAGTCAGGTCAAGTCTCCCAGGAACAGCCAAGGCAGGGTTGCCTCTCAGTCTGTTGCTATTTGAACACCGACTACATTTCATCCATAGGCCAGAGTCGCTCCATGGCTGGGCTTCTCCAGTCCCGCTGCAGTGAATGGAGATTTGGCTGAGTGCCAATTCTCCGTTCTGGCTGGCAGCGATGACGGGGAGAACGAGATCGGAGAATCCTGGCCTATGTCAGCTCTCCACCCCAAGCACACTTTCCCCAAGTGGGCTTCACCAGGCAAATGGGTGGCATGGCGGCGCAGTGGTTAGCACTGCTGCCTCACAGTGCCAGCATAAGACCATAAGACCATAAGACATAGGAGCGGAAGTAAGGCCATTCGGCCCATCGAGTCCACTCCACCATTCAATCATGGTTGATTTCAACTCCATTTACCCGCTCTCTCCCCATAGCCCTTAATTCCTCGAGAAATCAAGAATTTATCAATTTCTGTCTTGAAGACGCTCAACGTCTTGGCCTCCACAGCCCTCTGTGGCAATGAATTCCACAGACCTACCACTCTCTGGCTGAAGAAATTTCTCCTCATCTCTGTTCTAAAGTGACTCCCTTTTATTCTAAGGCTGTGCCCCCGCGTCCTAGTCTCCCCTGCTAATGGAAACAACTTCCCTACGTCCATCCTATCTAAGCCGTTCATTATCTTGTAAGTTTCTATTAGGTCTCCCCTCAACCTCCTAAACTCCAATGAATACAATCCCACGATCCTCAGACGTTCATCGTATGTCAGGCCTACCATTCCCGGGATCATCCGTGTGAATCTCCGCTGGACCCGCTCCAGTGCCAGTATGTCCTTCCTGAGGTGTGGGGCCCAAAATTGCTCACAGTACTCCAAATGGGGCCTAACCAGTGCTTTATAAAGCCTCAGAAGTACATCCCTGCTTTTGTATTCCAAGCCTCTTGAGATAAATGACAACATTACATTTGCTTTCTTAATTACGGACTCAACCTGCAAGTTTACCTTTAGAGAATCCTGGACTAGGACTCCCAAGTCCCTTTGTACTTTAGCATTATGAATTTTGTCACCGTTTAGAAAATAGTCCATGCCTCTATTCTTTTTTCCAAAGTGCAAGACCTCGCACTTGCCCACGTTGAATTTCATCAGCCACTTCTTGGACCACTCTCCTAAACTGTCTAAATCTTTCTGCAGCCTCCCCACCTCCTCAATACTACCTGCCCCTCCACCTATCTTTGTATCATCGGCAAACTTGGCCAGAATGCCCCCAGTCCCGTCATCTAGATCGTTAATATATAAAGAGAACAGCTGTGGCCCCAACACTGAACCCTGCGGGACACCACTTGTCACCGGTTGCCATTCTGAGAAAGAACCTTTTATCCCAACTCTCTGCCTTCTGTCTGACAGCCAATCGTCAATCCATGTTAGTACCTTGCCTCGAATACCATGGGCCCTTATTTTACTCAGCAGTCTCCCGTGAGGCACCTTGTCAAAGGCCTTTTGGAAGTCAAGATAGATAACATCCATTGGCTCTCCTTGGTCTAACCTATTTGTTATCTCTTCAAAGAACTCTAACAGGTTTGTCAGGCACGACCTCCCCTTACTAAATCCATGCTGACTTGTCCTAATCCGACCCTGCACTTCCAAGAATTTAGAAATCTCATCCTTAACGATGGATTCTAGAATTTTGCCAACAACTGAGGTTAGGCTAATTGGCCTATAATTTTCCATCTTTTTTCTTGTTCCCTTCTTGAACAGTGGGGTTACAACAGCGATTTTCCAATCCTCTGGGACTTTCCCTGACTCCAGTGACTTTTGAAAGATCATAACTAACGCCTCCACTATTTCTTCAGCTATCTCCTTTAGAACTCTAGGATGTAGCCCATCTGGGCCCGGAGATTTATCAATTTTCAGACCTTTTAGTTTCTCTAGCACTTTCTCCTTTGTGATGGCAACCATATTCAACTCTGCCCCCTGACTTTCCTGAATTGTTGGGATATTACTCATGTCTTCTACTGTGAAGACTGACGCAAAGTACTTATTAAGTTCCTCAGCTATTTCCTTGTCTCCCATCACTAGATTACCAGCGTCATTTTGGAGCGGCCCAATGTCTACTTTTGCCTCCCGTTTGTTTTTAATGTATTTAAAGAAACTTTTACTATCATTCCTAATGTTACTGGCTAGCCTACCTTCATATTTGATCCTCTCCTTCCTTATTTCTCTCTTTGTTATCCTCTGTTTGTTTTTATAGCCTTCCCAATCTTCTGACTTCCCACTACTCTTTGCCACATTATAGGCTCTCTCTTTTGCCTTGATGCATTCCCTGACTTCCTTTGTCAGCCATGGCTGCCTAATCCCTCCTCTGATAACCTTTCTTTTGTTTGGGATGAACCTCTGCACTGTGTCCTCAATTACTCCCAGAAACTCCTGCCATTGCTGTTCTACTGTCTTTCCCACTAGGCTCTGCTTCCAGTCGATTTTTGTCAGTTCCTCCCTCATGCGCCTGTAATTACCTTTATTTAACTGTAGAACCTTCATATCTGATTCTGCCTTCCTTCTTTCAAATTGCAGACTGAATTCTACCATATTATGATCACTGCTTCCTAAGTGTTCCCTTACTTTAAGATCTTTTATCATGTCTGGCTCATTACATAACACTAAGTCCAGAATAGCCTGTTCCCTCGTGGGCTCCATCACAAGCTGTTCCAAAAAGCCATCCTGTAAACATTCAATGAATTCCCTTTCTTTGGGTCCACTGGCAACATTATTTACCCAGTCCACCTGCATATTGAAATCCCCCATGATCACTGTGACCTTGCCTTTCTGACATGCCCTTTCTATTTCGTGGTGCATTTTGTGCCCCTGGTCCTGACCACTGTCAGGAGGCCTGTACATAACTCCCATTATGGTTTTTTTGCCTTTGTGGTTCCTCAACTCTACCCACACAGACTCCACATCGTCTGACCCTATGTCGTTTAGTGCTATTGATTTAATTTCATTTCTAATTAACAAGGCAACCCCGCCCCCTCTACCCACCCCTCTGTCTTTTCGATAGGTTGTGAATCCCTGGATGTTTAACTGCCAGTCCTGAACCCCCTGCAACCACGTCTCTGTGATGCCTACCACATCATACCTGCCAGTCACAATCTGGGCCACAAGCTCATCTATCTTGTTCCGGACACTGCGGGCATTTAAATATAGCACCTTTAATTCTCTATTGACCGTCCCTTTTTGTTTTCGTAGTGTGGTGGACCTTGGTTTACTGAGCCTTTCCAGACACTGTGTCATATTTTGTGAGATGGGGACTATCGTAACCTCTCCTGAGCGCTGTCTTTTCGTGATTTTTTGTAATCCTAAGCAGCTACGCTTCCCACTGATTCCTTCACCTCTTGGTTCCCTGACTTTCCCTTCCCCCCCAATCTCTAGTTTAAAGTCCTATTGACCACCCTATTTACTCTCTTCGCCAGAACACTGATCCCAGCTCGGTCCAGGTGGAGACCATCCCAACGGTATAGGTCCCCCCTGCCCCAAAACTGATGCCAGTGTCCCACGAAAAAGAACCCCTCTTTCCCACACCACTCTTTCAGCCACGTGTTAACTTCCCTTATTCTTGCCTCCCTATGCCAATTAGCACGTGGCTCGGGCAGTAATCCGGAGATTATGACCCTTGAGGACCTGTTTTTTAATTTGAATCCTAGCTCTTTATAATCTCTAAACAGGTCCTCTTTCCTAGACTTGCCTATGTTGTTGGTACCAACATGGACCACAACAACTGGGTCCTCCCCCTCCCTCTCCAGTATCCTTTCAAGCCGGTCAGAGATGTCCCGCACCCTAGCACCGGGCAGGCAACATACCATGCGGGACACTCTATCCTGCTCACAAAGGATACTATCTATCCCCCTGATAATAGAATCCCCTACAACTACAACTTGCCTATTTACTTCCTCCCCTTGAATGGCCTGCTGAACCATGGTGCCTTGGTCAGCTGACTCATCCTTCCTACAGCCCTGTTTGCCATCCACACAGGGAGCAAGTGCCTCGTACCTGTTGGACAGGGTCAAGGGCTGAGGCTCCTGAGT
This sequence comes from Mustelus asterias, assembly GCF_964213995.1. NCBI lineage: Eukaryota > Metazoa > Chordata > Chondrichthyes > Carcharhiniformes > Triakidae > Mustelus > Mustelus asterias. The sequence goes on from NC_135807.1 coordinate 13,255,577, forward strand.
TCCTGACTGCTGGTTCCCTTTACCTGCCTGACTTGCAGTCACACCCTGCTGTCCCTGGCCACTGGCAGGATTTAAACTATTTACTCTGACAGGTGTGACTGCCTCCTGAAACACAGTGTCCAGGTAAGTCTCCCCCTCCCGGATGTGCCTCAGTGTTTGAAGCTCAGACTCCAGCTCATCAACTCTGAGCCGGAGTTTTTCAAGCAGCCAACACTTACTGCAGATGTGGTCGCTGTAGCTCGCAATGGGATCTGCCAGCTCCCACATCAAGCAGCTCAAGCACATCACCTGACCAGCCATCTCTAATTAATTAATTAGTTTAATTTAAGTTTACGAGTTTAGCTGTGTTTTTTTTTTAAATTTGGGGCAGATTTGCTATCAACCAATCAGATCACAGCTTCCCTCTGACGTCACTTTTGAAGAAAGAAAAAGTGGAAAACAGGAAGTTACCGTTAGGTTTTTATACTCACCCAGAGACTGCTCCTCCTCCTCCGAACAGCTCCCGAAACTAGGCCTCGATCCCCGGGTTAACGTGAGTTTTTATACTCACCCAGAGACTGCTCCTCCTCCTCCGAACAGCTCCCGAAACTAGGCCTCGATCCCCGGGTTAACGTGAGTTTTTATACTCACCCAGAGACTGCTCCTCCTCCTCCGAACAGCTCCCGGCTTTGAGTCACTGTCTGTGTGGAGTTTGCACGTTCTCCCCGTGTCTGTGTGGGTTTCCTCCGGGTGCTCCGGTTTCCTCCCACAGTCTGAAAGATGTGCTGGTTAGGTGCATTGGCCATGCTAAAGAATGGTCTAGTTTGGACCAGGGAGCAGCACGGGCTTGGAGGGCCGAAGGGCCTGTTCCTGTGCTGTATTGTTCTTTGTTCTTTAAATTCCCCCTCAGTGTATCCGAACAGGCGCCAACTGTGGCGACTGGGGGATTTTCCCAGTAACTTCATTGTGGTGTTAGTGTAAGCTTGTGACACTGATAAACTTTATTTACCCACAAACCCAACATTAAGGATGCAGTTTCAAAGATCCTCTTGCCTCGTTTTGCTGAATTTCTATCCATGTGATGCCAATTTCAGGAACATGTTTAATATTATCATGTCTGCCTCCTCGTTAGCCCACCTTGGGTCTGCAATAGACATTCTCATTGTTACCAATCTTTCCCATATATTGGTCCGGACGATCCAGAGTTTACCCTCACTGCCTGACATCTAACTCACCGACAGAATGATGAAATCCTTCATTCTCGGAAGCCAATGGTGTAATCTCACACATTCTCTCACATAACATTCTCCAACTTACCCTTTGATGAACATTTTAATAAGGTGAGACCAAATATAAAATTAACAAGTGGATTTGTTTTATAATCAGTCAGTTAATGAACTGAGCGATGTTTGCAATGCGTTATTACTCATTCCGTAACACTCATCACAGCATTGTGTAGAAATTACAGCACCGAACCTGATCGAGGTCAGTGTTTGTCCTCCACACGAGCCTCCTTCTGCTCTCGTTTCATCCAACCTGATGTATATTTCCATTGGTTACTTTGCTGTTCATATTTTTACCTGGTTTTCCCTTAAACCCACTTCCATTACTTGTCTGAGCCACTCTTTGTTGCCGTGAGTTCCTGTAACCACTCTTTGGGTAAAGAAATTTGCCCTGAATTTCCGATTGATTCTATTATCGACTATCTTTATTTTATGGCCTCTCATTTTTCGCTCCCCTTTGTGGGGCTGTTAGCGACCTGAATATAACTGCTGTGGCCCCCAATTCCGCCGAACTTGATGAAAGCTTTGATTTGATTTGATTTGATTTATTATTGTCACATGTATTGGTATACAGTGAAAAGTATTGTTTCTTGCGCGCTATACAGACAAAGCATACTGTTCATAGAGAAGGAAAGGAGAGGGTGCAGAATGTAGTGTTACAGTCATAGCTAGGGTGTAGAGAAAGGTCAACTTAATGCAAGGTAGGTCCATTCAAAATTCTGATGGCAGCAGGAAAGAAGCTGTTTTTGAGTCGGTTGGTACGTGACCTCAGACTTTTGTACCTTTTTCCCAACGGAAGAAGGTGGAAGAGAGAATGTCCGGGCTGCGTGGGGTCCTTAATTATGTTGGCTGCTATGCCAAGACAGTGGGAAGTGTAGACTGAGTCAATGGATGGGAGGCTGGTTTGAATGATGGATTGGGCTACATTCAACGACCTTTTATAGTTTCTTGCGACAAGCGAGAAACACCTGACCTCCCAACATTTACCAACACTTGGCGCATAGCCCTGAATGTTACGATGTGCCAAGTGCTCATCCAGATGCTTTTTAAAGGATGTGAGGCAACTCACCTCTACCACCCTCCCAGGCAGCTCATTCCAGACCGTCACCACTCTCTGGGTAAAAAAAGTGTTTCAACTTGAACTTGTGTCCCCTCATGACAGACTCTTCAACTAAGGGGAACAGCTGTTCCCTATCCACTCTGTCCATGTCCCTCATAGTCTTGTACAGTTGGATCAAGTTGCCCCTCAGTCTTCTCTGCTCCAGAGAAAACAACCCAAGCCTATCCAACCTCTCTTCATAACTTAAATGTTCCTTCCCAGGCAGCATCCTGGTGAATCTCCTCCGCACCCCCCTCAGTGCAATCACATCCTTCCTATGGTGTGTTTTACGGATGAACATCCAGGAATCTGTTACCCAAGGATCAACCAGGTGAGCAGTCAGTTGAATTTCACTATCCTGTGTGGTGAAGGTTTCCAACGACGAAACATTATTCTGACATGGGATGTGGCAAGGCCAGTATTTGGTGTCCATCCCTAATTACTGCATGGCTTACTAGGCCATTTCAGAGGACAGTTAAGAGTCAACCGCATTGTTGTGGAACTGCAGTCATATGGAAACCACACCAGGTAAAGATGGGGGGAATCCAGAACCAGGGGTCACGGTCTGAAGATTCAGGGTAGACCATTTAGGATGGAGGTGAGGAGACATTTCCTCACCCAAAGAGTGGTGAGCCTGTGGAATTCATTACCACAGGGAGCAGTTGATGCAAAAACTTTGAATGTATTCAAGAGGCGGCTGGATGTAGCACTTGGGGGCGAATGGGATCAAAGGTTATGGGGAGAAAGCAGGATTAGGCTATTGAGTTGGACAATCAGCCATGATCGTGATGAATGGTGGAGCAGGCTCGAAGGGCCAAATGGCCTCCTCCTGCTCCTATCTTCTATATTGCTATATTTCTATGACAGATTTCCTTCCCCTCCTTTTTGCAGAGGTCCAAATGTTGAGAACAACACTGCCAGGGTTGGGATTTGAACAGAGGTTGCTGTGGCCACATCGCAGAGTACTAGCCGACTATATGATCCTGGCACCACACACCATCTGCTAAAAGTAGTGAGCATCAGGAGGTACAGGCACACATCATGTTGTTAAAGCTTCTCTGTCAGAATTGAACCCTAGTCCCTATGCTGGGACTCCAATTGCTGTACTAATCAAACAGCTGTCTAAAGAACAGACAAAATAACTACAGAAAATTTCCTTTCCATCAGTGAATCAGATGGGTTTTTATGACAATCGATGGTGGTTTTGTGTTCGCCGTCTTTGAGACTCGCTTTTCAATGCCAGATTTTTGAGATTGAAGTTAAATTCCACCAGCTGCAGTGATGGGATTTGAACCCGTGTTGAAATCATGAGAGCATTAGCTTGGCTGTCTAGCTCCGTGACAATACTACCATCTCCTCATCATTGCCTCAAGCAAGCTGGATCGACAAATCACCTGCATCTAATAGAAACATGGAAACTAGAAGCAGGAGTAGGCCATTCGGCCCTTCAAGCCTGCTCCACCATTCATTTTGATCATAGAACATAGACCATAGAAAAAAAATACAGCACAAACAGGCCCTTCGGCCCACAAGTTGCGCCGGTCATGTCCCTACCTACCTCGGCTTATATATAGGCTTACCTATAACCCCCAATCCTATTAAGTTCCATGTACTCATCCAGAAGTCTCCTAAAAGTCTCCTATCAAGTTTGCCTCCACTACCACTGACGGCAGCCGATTCCACTCACCCACCACCCTCTGAGTGAAAAACGTACCCCGACATCTCCTCTGTACCTACTCCCCAGCACCTTAAACCTGTGTCCTCTCGTAGCAGCCATTTCAACCCTGGGAAAAAGCCTCCGAGAATCCACCCGATCTATACCTCTCAACATCTTGTGACCTCTATCAGGTCACCTCTCATCCTTCGTCTCTCCAAGGAGAAAAGACCGAGCTCCCTCAATCTATCCTCATAAGGCATGCCAGCCAATCCAGGCAACATTCTTGTAAATCTTCTCTGCACTCTTTCAATCATTTCCACATCCCTCCTGTAATCATGGCTGGTCATCGAATTCAATATCCTGATCCCCCCGCTTCCCCCCGATCCCTTTAGCCCCAAGAGCTATATCTAATTTCTTCTTGAAATCAGACAATGTTTTGGCCTCAACTACATTCTGTGGTAGTGAATTCCATACATTCACCACCCTCTGGGTGAAGAAAGTTCTCCTCACCTCAGTCCTCAAACTATGACCCCCTAGTTCTAATCCTCAGATTGTTACAGAACAAATCTTTTGTGAGCTGAATTGACTCGAACTGTCATTTTAACATAGAATTATACCGGATCTTTCAGTGACAAAGTACTCAGAAACCTGAAGTCTGACACTCCTGTCACAGGATCTATCTGCCAGTACCTGCATAAGTGAAAGTTTCATTTTAGGTTCAGGTACCAGTGCGCACCCTGTTATTTAAACTCTAAAATCTGAATCAAGTCCAGTTGCAGAGAATACTTTTCAATACTGGCACGGTGGCACAGTGGATAGCACTGCTGCCTCACAGCACTAGGGACCTGGGTTCAATTCCGGCCTTGGGTGACTGTCTGTGCGGAGTCTGCACATTCTCCCTGCGTCTGTGAGGGCTTATTCCGGTTTCCTCCCACACTCCAAAGATGTGTGTGTGGGTGGATTGGCCATGCTAAATTGCCCCTTAGTGTCAGGGGGAACCAGCTAGGATAAATGCATGGGGTTGTGCGCCTGGGTGGGATTGTTTTATTCATTTGTGGGACATGGGTGTAGCTGGCTGGCCAGCATTTATTGCCCAGCCCAAGTTGCCCGAGAGCAGTTGAGAGTCAACCACATTGCCGTGGCTCTGGAGTAACATATAGGCCAGACCAGGTAAGGACGGCAGATTTCCTTCCCTAAAGGACATTAGTGGACCAGTTGGGTTTTTACAACAATTGACAATGATTTCATGGTCATCACTAGATTCTTAATTCCAGATATATTTTTTAATCTGCCGTGGCGGGATTCGAACCTTCGTCCCCAGAACATTAGCTGATTTTCAGTTTTAATAGTTTCGCAATAATATCACTAGGTCATCGCGATTGTGGTTGGCAGAGTCGATGGGCCAAATGGCCTTCTTCTGCACTGTAGGGATTCTCCAATTTAGTTTGAAGCAGGAACATTTTTTTTTGGCTGTAATTTGATGATGGGGAGCTTCAGCCATGTTTTCCTGAGTGGTAGGTGTTACAAACACCCTCAGGGTTCGGTTCCCCAAACTTGTCAACCTAGGCGAGGTTGCTCAACTTGTTACAGTCTGGCTGGAATACCCTCCAATGGTCGTGCCCCGAGTCAGGAGGGATAAATTGGCTCCCTTTCTGGGAGGCTAGGGAGGAGATTGCAGAGCCTTTAGCTTTGATCTTTATGTCGTCATTATCTACAGGAATAGTGCCAGAAGACTGGAGAATAGCAAATGTTGTCCCCTTGTTCAAGAACGGGAGTAGAGACAACCCTGGTAATTATAGACCAGTGAGCCTTACTTCTGTTGTGGGCAAAGTTTTGGAAAGGATTATAAGAGATAGGATTTATAATCATCTGGAAAGGAATAATTTGATTAGGGATAGTCAATACGGTTTTGTGAAGGGTAGGTCGTGCCTCACAAGGCTTATTGAGTTCTTTGAGAAGGTGACCAAAGAGGTGGATAAGGGTAAAGCAGTTGATGTGGTGTATATGGATTTCAGATAAGGTTCCCCACGGTAGGCTATTGCAGAAAATACGGAGGCATGGGATTAAGGGTGATTTAACAGTTTGGATCAGAAATTGGCTAGCTGTAAGAAGACAGAGGGTGGTGGTTGATGGGAAATGTTCATCCTGGAGTTCAGTTACTAGTGGTGTACCGCAAGGATCTGTTTTGGGGCCACTGCTCTTTGTCATTTTTATAAATGACCTGGATGAGGGCGTAGAAGGATGGGTTAGTAAATTTGCAGATGACACTAAAGTCGGTGGAGATGTGGACAGTGCGGAAGGATGTTGTAGGTTACAGAGGGACATAGATAAGCTGCAGAGCTGGGCTGAGAGGTGGCAAATGGAGTTTAATGCGGAAAAGTGTGAGGTGATTCACTTTGGAAGGAGTAACAGGAATACAGAGTACTGGGCTAATGGTAAGATACTTGGTAGTGTGGATGAGCAGAGAGATCTCGGTGTCCATGTGCATAGATCCCTAAAAGTTGGCACCCAGGTTGATAGGGTTGTTAAGAAGGCGTACGGTGTGTTAGCTTCTATTGGTAGAGGGATTGAGTTTCGGAGCCATGAGGTCATGTTGCAGCTGCACAAAACTCTGGTGCGGCCGCACTTGGAGTATTGCGTACGGTTCTAGTCGCCGCATTATAGGAAGGATGTGGAAACATTGGAACGGGTGCAGAGGAGATTTACCAGAATGTTGCCTGGTAGGGTGGGAAGGTCTTATAAGGAAAGGCTGAGGGACTTGAGGCTGTTTTCATTAGAGAGAAGAAGGTTAAGAGGTGACTTAATAGAGGCATACAAGATGATCAGAGGATTAGATAGGGTGGATAGTGAGTGCCTTTTTCCTCGGATGGTGAAGGCTAGCACGAGGGGACATAGCTTTAAATTGAAGGGTGATAGATATAGGACAGATGTCAGAGGTAGGTTCTTTACTCAGAGAGTAGTAAGGGCGTGGAATGCCCTGCCTGCAGCAGTAGTGGAGTCGCTAACATTAAGGACATTTAAATGGTCATTGGATAAACATATGGATGGTATTGGAATAGTGTAGCTTAGATATGCTTTAGATTGGTTTCACAGGTCGGCGCAACATCGAGGGTCGAAGGGCCTGTACTGCGCTGTAATGTTCTATGTTCTATGTTCTTTGTTTATTCAGCCCTCTCTGCCAGTCGCAACCACATTCATCAAAAACCAAAAGGTCTCCCCCTTCGTGGATACTTTATCCCAATCTCAATATTTATGTTTTGAAAGGAGGCAATTTAACCAGGCTTGCTTGAGTTAAAGTTTGAGGATAAGGAGTAAACCTTTTAGAACTGATTTGCGGAGAAATTTCTTCACCCAGAGGGTGGTGGATGTGTGGAATTCACCACCACCGAATGTAGTTGAGGCCAAAACGTTGAGTGATTTCAAGAATAAATTAGATATAGCTCTTGGGGCTAAAGGGATCAAGGGATATGGGAGGAAGGAGGGAATCAGGATATTGAATTTGATGATCAGCCATGATCATAAAGGGCTGAATGGCCTATTCCTGCTTCTAGTTTCAATGTTTCTATGTAAAGATAGAGTGCATTTATTAACTACTAAAGGCAAGAAAATGATAAAACACACAATAAACATTCATACAGATCAGAAATGACAACTGAGGTGAAAGTCAGTAAGAAAAAGGGTTTAGTAAATGAGGTGTAGATGATTAAGTGTTGTGCTGTTGTGATTTGAGATTCCAGTAGCACTGACTTCAGCAGGTGAGTACTCAGTTTTGAGATTCCAATGCTGTGCAGTTTCATTCAGTGCAGAAGAGGCCCTTCAGCCCATCAAGTCTGCACGAACACCTAATCCCATCTGCCAGCACTTGACCCATAGCCCTGAATGTTATGACGTGCCAAGTGCTCATCTAGGTACTTGTTAAAGGATGTGAGGCATCCCGCCTCCACCACCCTCCCAGGCAGCGCATTCCAGACCATCACCACCCTCTGGATAAAAGAAAATTCTCTCAAATTCCCCTAAACCTCCTGCCCCTCACCTTGAACCTATGTCCCCTTGTGACTGATCCTTCAACCAAGAGGAATAGTTGCTCCCTATCCACCCTATCCAAGTCTCTCATAATCTTGTACACCTCGATCAGGTCGCCCCTCAGTCTTCTCTGCTCCAACAAAAACAACCAAGGCTATCCAACCTCTCTTCATAACTTAAATGTTTCATCCCAAGCAGCATCCTGGTGAATCTCCTCTGCACCCACCCCAGTCAACCACATCGCCATAATCCTAAGTATTTACCCTGCTAATCCACCAGACACTAAGGGGCCATTTAGCACGGCCAATCCACCTAACCTGCACATCTTTGGACTGTGGGAGGAAACCGGAGCACCCGGAGGAAACCCACGCAGACACAGGGAGAACATGCAGAATCCACACAGACAGTGACCCGAGGCTGGAATTGAACCCAGGGTCCCCGGCGCTGCGAGGCAGCAGTGCTAACCGCTGTGCCAGTGTGCTGCCCAAACAAAAAGGGAGGTAAAAAATAATGAATCTTTAGTGATTGTTGCACTGATTCAAAAAGCTTCAAAGTTCTGCTATTTTCTCCGGTTCTTACATGTCCAACAGAGATTGCACGCAGACTGAATCGGAGCAATACACATTCGGAAATGGAATTTATTCATTGGTGTAAGATTAACAGAGTGCTATCATGTAAAGAGCATGGAACCTGCCGAACAAATAAGTCTATTCCTGCTTCAATTTTACAGAGTATGCTGGATGACAAAAGGCAGGCAAGTGCCACAGAAGTTCATATTCATTTATGAGTTGCACAACAATGCGTCTTCATCAATTTTCAAGAAGAAAATAGACTTTTTCCAACGTCATGAGGCATGATTCACCGGTCACTTATTATGTTTCCTGCCTTACATCTTTAATGCGTCACTGATCAATGTTGAATATTAAAGCCTTCTTAAAACAGCAGGAGAAGGCAAGTTACTTTGACATATGTGGCCATAAATTAGAATGGCAAACAGATGAACCACTCCACCATATAGCGGCTGTGACTTGAGCTGCCTGAGTCCCAAGCTCTGGCATTCTGGGAAAGACGGTGGGGAAGTGGTATCTTCACTCGACCAGCAACCCAGAAGGTTCCAAAGATGAGTCATTGGACGGAATCACAGAGTCATTACAGTGCAGAAGGAGGCTATTTGGCCCATCAAGGCTGCACTGGCTCACTGAAAGAGCATTCTACCTAATCTCAGTCCCCCCTCAGGAAGATCATTCCAGATTCCAACCAACATTTGTCTTTATTTCTGTTCCTTTTACCCATCTTATGGTCCCATCAATGGCGCGCACCCCTGCCATGGCGAGGGGTGCGTTCAACAGGAAACCCCGTTGACACTGGCGGGAACATAAGATCCCACCGCCAGCGAGTAGCACACCCCCTCCCACTGCCGTGAAACACATCATGGAGGGGAGGAAAATCCCATCCATGATTTTGAATCTGTGCCATCTAGTTCTTGATGCTCTCTTGAGTGGGAACAGTTTCTCACTATTCATCCTGTCCGTACCCCTCAGGATCTCGAATACCTCTATCAAATCTCCTCTCGGCCTTCTTAGCTGCAAGGAAAACAAACCCAACCTCTCCAATCCCCATTTCTACAGACTCAAAATGTTAATTTAAATTTTCTCTCTCTACAGATACTTCCAGGCCTGCTGAGTGTTCCCAGCACTTTCTGTTTTTAATTATAGCAATCCAGGGGTGATCTGATAGAAGTCTACAAGATTATGACAGGAATGGACAGAGTGGAGAGTCAGAAGCTTTTTCCCAGGGTGGAAGAGTCAATTACCAGGGGGCATAGGTTTAAGGTGCGAGGGGCAAAGTTTAAAGGAGATGTGTGAGGCAGGTTTTTTACACAAAGGGGGGTGGGTGTCTGGAACTCACTGCGGGGGGATGGAGTGGAAGCCGATACGATAGTGACTTTTAAGGGGGGGTCTTGACAAATACATGAATAGGATCGGAATAGAGGGATATGGTCCCCGGAAGGGTAGGGGGTTTTAGTTCAGTCGGGCAGCATGGTCGGTGCAGGCTTGGAGGGCCGAAGGGCCTGTTCCTGTGCTGTAAATTTCTTTGTTCTTTGTTCTTTGTTTATTTTCAGAGTTCAGGTGGAATCCAGGACATGACCAATTCCAAAAGATGGTAGAAAATTCAGCACTCCATGTAACATGGCCTCAACACACCCACCCACCTCTATCCACCCCTACAATCCTCCAAAAGCTCTATGCTTCTCCAGTTTTAGCCTCCTGAGCATCTCCGATTTTGATCGCTCCATCATTGGTGCCACATCTTCAGTTAACTAGGCCGTAAACTCCCTCCTTAAACCCCTCTGGTTCACGACTGATCTCTCCTCCTTTATGAAGCTCCGGGGAGGCGATGGCCCAGTGGTATTATTGCTAGACTATTAATCCAGAAACTCAACTAATGTTCGGGGGACCCGGGTTCGAATCCCACCACGGCAGATGGTGGAATTTGAATTCAATAAAAATAATCTGGAATTAAGAATCTACTGGTGACCATGAAACCATTGTCGATTGTCGGAAAAACCCATCTGGTTCACCAATGTCCTTTAGGGAAAGAAATCCTTACCTGACCTGGCCTACATATGATTCCAGAGCCACAGCAATGTGGTTGACTCTCAATTGTTCTCACAGGCAACTAGGGATAGGCAATAAATGCTGGCCAGCCAGCAACGCCCATGTCCCATGAATGAATTTTAAAAAACCTATCCTAAGGCTTTAGGGAGTCGGGGGATGAGTTACTCGCCACAGCCAAAGATCTGCTTTTGTAGCCACAGTATTTATGTGCCTGGCCAACAGTAACCCCCAGGATGTTGATAGGAGATTCAGCAATGGCAAGGTCATAGAATATCAAGGGAAGTTGGCTAGATTCTTTCTTATTGAAGATAGATATCGCCTGAGGCAGGAATATTTCGAGTTCTAATTGTTAAGAATCCCATGATGTTAAATGCGACGGTATCCCAAAACCCGGAAGGGTAACTTGAAACATCCATTCTTAGTAGAATATATTTTCAATATGAGAAAAGATACGTAAACCAGTGAGGAACAGACAAGCCTTGTTGTAATCAATTAGTAAAGAATATTTATTAACTTAACAGAAATCGCACAAGAAAGATTATAATACACTCCAACAGTCCATTAACTACATTAATTGTACACACACAGAACAGTGCATGAAGTTAGCCCTTGTTTCCAACTACCTATGTTTCCTGAATTCTGAAAAAAGCTCCTTTTCCCCAAATAACATATATTTGCCGCACACAGTTTATTTTCCAAGTTTGGGAAAACCGTCTTCAGTTCAGTGGAGCTGTTCGTCTCTATTAGCATTTTTGTAAAGCAGCAGCTTGTAGCAGCATCTTGTTTCCAAGAGAGTTTGCTTTCTCCAGCTGGGTATAGCTATGGTGCTTGCTGCTTCTCTCCTGCTGTAGACGGATATCCTCCTACGGTTATACTGTCCTTCCACTTTGATGTTATGCTATCTTAATAACACCGTGGACCAGGCTTTTAGCATATAGATGCAAATTATATTCTTCTCTCTCCACTTTGAACTCACCTCTTCTATAGTTCTAACACGTATTTATATGTAACCATTGTTTTCCCCTGGCCACTTGGCTAAACACTTTTTTTCTTACTGCTACCCTAATCCGCATCTCAAAAACAACCTTTCAGACAGATGCACTCATCAGTTCCGCTTTTATCCAATTTCTTGGCTTTATTCTATCCCAATTTTATTTTTAATCTTGATTTTGCTCTTCCTTTTACCCCAGTATCTTAACATATTTCATTTTGTTGCTTTAAACACAGGAGGACGCAGGCATCAGAAACAACTGCAGAATCAAGTCTTTAATAAAACATTACACTACACAATTCCCATATGTGTACATGGATCTTTATTGAGCTCACAATTCAATATGAGGACTCAGGTACATCACACCCCTCATGAATACTCAGGTACAATGATTCACTCTCACTCTCGCACTAATTCTATCTTTGATCTTTACGTTCTATACATACTACCACTAAATCACAGCCCATCAACGGTACATAAAAGTAAGAGCAGCGTAACAACATGGAGACAGCAAGATGCACTTTTCAATCTCTCCTAATCATTGTGTTACCATGTTTACTAAGCCGACCTAATTTGATTAACATTAGCAGAGCAACAAAGCCAACATGTTAGAGATGATGAGACATGAATTTCACTAATTCCATCAGTTCTTCATCCTTTACCTTGGGACTATTTACAAAATCCATCCCGTATTCAAAGGAAAGTTGTTTCAACGATGCCGATCCCACAAACAGTCCAGGATAATGGGGTACACCGGGAGTATGAACCATCATTCCCACACCTTGCCCCTTTTGAAGAATGATTGTTACTTGCCATTATCAGCCCAAGCCTGAATCTTAAAGTTTTTGAAGTTTATTTATTCGTGTCACAAGTAGGCTTCCACTAACACTGCAATGAAGTCACTGTGAAAATCCCCTAGTCACCACAGTCTGTTCAGGCACACTGAGGGAGAATTTAGCACAGCTAATGCACCTAACCAACACATCTTTCGGACTATGGGAGCAAATCAGTGCACCCGGAGGAAACTCACACAGACACAGGGAGAATGTGCAGGCTCCACACAGACAGTAACCTAAGCCGAGAATCGAACCCAGGTCCCTGGTGCTGTGAGGCAGCAGTGCTAACCCCTGTGTTATCATGCTGCGGTGGGGTCAATCTTTGCCTGTTTCTGGGGCCGATCACAATCCTCAGTATATCTCAGGTACTGAAGCCATTGTGTCACTAACATGTAGAACATTAATGTGAAATATGCTGTGGTATCATAGGCCCCCAAGTATTGCATTATCAGGAATCGAACCCGGGTCCCTGGCGCTGCGAGGCAGCAGTGCTAACCATTATGCCAACATGCCGAATGTTGTCCAGGTCGTGCTGCATGTGGGCATTATCTGAGGAACAACATTTCCCAAATGGCAACAGAAAATTCTGGAAACACTCAACATGGCATCTTCTACCACAAGCAGCTGTTAAGGCAGAGACTTTGAAAGAAAATTGAACAAGTATTTGAAGAGCAATGGAGAAAGGGCGCGAAAAAGTGATTCAAGTTGTAGCTCCAGCTGAAACTCTCGCATTTGCATTGCGGCATTAGGGCAAATTAGCTTCCCCTGTGCTGTAATTCCCATGGCCCACTACTATCATTATAGAACATATAACAGTACAGCACAGTACAGGCCCTTCGGCCCTCGATGTTGTGCTGAGCCTTGTAGGTTTAAAACTTTTGTAGGTTTAAAACTGAGATGAGGAGCAACTACTTCTCACAGAGGGTGGTGAATTTGTGAAACTCGCTGTCCCATAGCACGGTGGAGGCTGAATCATTAATTGGTTTCAAGAAGGAAATAGATGTATTTCTGATTTTTAAAACTGGTTAAAGGGATATGGGGAACAGGCGAGGAGGTGGATTTGAGACCAGGGAGAGATCAGCCATGATCTGATTGAATGGCGGAGCCGGCTCGAAGAGCTGAATTGCCTACTTCTGCTCCTAATTCCCACGTTCAATGGATGAGGGACTTGAGTAGATTGGAGAAACTGGGGCTGCCTTGCAGAAGGGGAAGATGAGAGGCGATCTGAGAAAGGTGTTCAAAATCACAAGGGATCTGAGCAGGGCAGTTAGGGAGAAACTGCTGCCATTGACAGGAGGGTGGAGAACCAAAGGACACCAGTTTAAAGCACTTGGCAGAAGGTGACATGAGGAAACCTCTTTTCACGCAGCACTTAGTTCGGACATGGATTGCACTGCTTCCGAGTGTGGTGGAGGCAGATTCAATCATGGTTTTCCAAAAGCAGATTAGATAATCACCGAAAGAGAGAAAGCTTTGTGAGGCTATGGGGAAAAGGCAGGGGAATGGGACCAGCTGAGTTGTCACTGCAGAGAGCCAGCACGAACATAGCGGACTCCTTACTTGAGAAAGGATATCCTGGCACTGGAGGGGGTGCAGAGGAGATTCACTAGGTTGATTCCGGAGTTGAGAGGGTTGGTTTATGAGAAGAGACTGAGTAGACTGGGGCTATACTCATTGGAATTCAGAAGAATGAGGGGAGACCTTATAGAAACATATAAGATTATGAAAGGAGTGGATAAGATAGAAGCAGGGAAGTTGTTTCCACTGGCGGGTGAAACCAGAACTAGGAGGCATGGCCTCAAAATAAGGGGGAGCAGATTTAGGACTGAGTTGAGGAGGAACTTCTTCACACAAAGGGTTATGAATCTGTGGAATTCCCTGCCCAGTGAAGCAGTTGAGGCTACCTCATTGAATATTTTTAAGGCAAGGATAAATACATTTTTGAACTGTAAAGGAGTTAAGGGTTATGGTGAGCGGGCGTTTAAGTGGAGCTGAGTCCATGAAAAGATCAGCCATGATCTTACTGAATAGTGGAGCAGGCTCGAGGGGCCGGATGGCCTACTCCTGCTCCAAGTTCTTATGTTCTTATGTTCTGATGAATGGACTCCTGTGCTGTGGGGATTCTATAATTCTGATATATCAGAAAGGGTGAATGTTTGTTTCAGTGTACGGTGTTATCTGGACAAAGAATAGGTTCTGTCTCAGCGGATTTCCGATTAAACTCAATGACTATAAAACGCCTCAGCACCATTTAAACCAGAAATGACAAAAATCAGGTGATAGCAATCTTAATTGGACAAAGAACAAGTTTGTAATTATTGTACTTATAAACTGAACTTCTGAGATTATTTGAAAAAGAAATTCACATTAGATTTCAGCTTAAGCAAATCTTGCTTTAAGCAATGTTCAACTGTGAACATTTGTTTTAATAGGGATGAGTACAAAATTTGACGCACTAAATCTTCCAGATTTAATAGTTTCAACTTCTTTCTTTTCACATGAAAGGCTGCCATTCAACAGCTGCCCTCAAGAGGTACCATTAGGCTGAAGATCGCAATTATTTTTCCTCTCCCCCTGAAGTTTTTCTTCTCTTTTTCTTCACTTTTATCCCTTGAAGCAGGCAGCCTACACGGCATGAGATGTACTACCAGCCGCAGTTGGCCGAGATAATGAATGACAAGTTATTTGTCCAAATGGCAAATCAATTGAACCAAGTCCAGAGGTGTCCTCACCCCATTCCCATGTGTTGAGACTTTCAGTACATGTGGTTGCCTAGTGATGAAGAGCAAAGACCTCTAAACTATTCATCTTTCTCCTCAGCCCATGGTTCAAAGCAACTGCTTTGTCAACCTTCTCGTTATGAAACCTGTTTGCAGCCGGTTACAATATCAGAGACTGGTGCTAAATTCTGAGACTTCCGTGGCCTTAAAATCCAGTGCTACACTGAGCGATGTACCTACAGATCAGGAGACTGGTCTGCAGACCAGTCTGTAATTAAATCAGAAAATCCGACAAATGTACAACAGGCCTCACCACAGCTTTTTTGTTTAATTCATGGGTGTCGCTGGCTAGGAGAAGGTCTGGAGATGGTGGTGGTGAGCTGCCTTCTTTAACCACTGCAGCCGATGTGGTGCAGGTACACCCACTGTGCTGTTAGGGAGGGAGTTCCAGGATTTTGACCCAGCGACTGCAAAGGAACGGCGACATATTTCCAAGTCAGGATGGTGAGCGACTTGGAGAGAAACCTCCAGGTCATGGCGCTTTCATGCATCTGCTGCCCCTGTCCTTCTAGATGATAGGAGTTTTGGGTTTGGAAGTTGCTGTCTAAAGAGCCTTGTGGAGTTGCTGCAGTACATCTTGTAGATAGTACACACTGCTGTTACTGTGCACTTGTTATATTCATTTGAGTGGCGCTGGCTGTATCAGCATTTATTGCCCATCCCCAATTTTAAGAGTCAACCACGTTGCTGTGGATCTGGAGTCACATGTAAGGCAGGCCAGACAAAGTAAGGAAGGCAGATTTCCTTCTCTACTACTTACACTTTTAATTCCATTAATTGAATTTTTAGATTTAAATTTCACCATCTACTGTGGTGGGATTCCAACCCAGGTCTCCAGATTACTAGTCCAGTGACAATACCACAGTGCCACCGCACCCGTTGTTTTTGTGGTGCAGGGAGTGAATGTTTGTGCAGGGGGGTACTAATCTAACAAGCTGTTTTGTAATGGATCCTGCTGAGTTTCCTCAGTGTTGTTGGGAGCCGCACTCATCCAGGCAATGGAGAGTATTCTTTCACACACCCGACTTGTGCCTTGTGGATGGTGGACAGGCTTTGCAAAGTCAGGAGCAGAGTTACTGACTTCAGAACTCCCAGCCTCTGACCTTGCAGCCAGTATTTATATGGCTAGTCCAGTTCCGTTTCTGGTCAATGGTAACTTGCAGGACGTTGATAGTGGGGGATTCAGCAAAGGCAATGCCATTGAATGTCAAGGTGTGATGGTTGGATTCTCTGTTGTTGGAGATGGTCATTGCCTGGCACTTGTGTCGCGCAAATGTTGCTTGTCAGCCCAAGCCTGGACATTGTCCAAATCTTATCGCATTTGAACATGGACTGCTTCAGTATCTGAGGAGTCGCGAATGGTGCTGAACATTGTGCAATCATCAGCAAAAATCCCCACTTCGGACTTCATGATGGAAGGAAGGTCATTGATGAAGCAGCTGAAGATGCTTGAGTCGAAGACACTGCCCTGAGGAACATCTGCATCTTTGGAGAGAGAAACAGAGTTCATGTTGAAGGTCGATGACCTTTCACCATAACTGAGGTAAGGTTCAGAAAGAACTATACAGACCTGAACAATGTTTCTCTCTCCACAGATGCTTCCGGACCTGCTGTATATTTCCAGAATTTTCTGTTTTTATTTCTGATTCCCAACATCTATAGTATTCTGCTTTAAGATTTATGGAAGGTATGTTTGATATAATTAAATAAAATTGCTTCATTTACCTCAAACTTCCATTCATTCAGATAAGTGATAGCAGTGTCAAGGCATATTACAACAGTATTTATCCAATTGAATTTTGAAGATTCAATTTTGTTTGAAACCACTATCCTTTCAGACAGTGAATTCCTGATCGTAACCACTCACTGCATTGAAAACATTTCTGCTCATTTCCCCTTTGGTCGTTTTGTCTGTTGCGTAAATCCTGCTCCTGCACTGCCCAAGATCGCAAGAAACTACAAAAGGTCGTGAGTGTAGCCCAATCCATCACACAAACCAGCCTCCCATCCATGGACTCTGTCTACACTTCCCGCTGCCTCAGCAAAGCAGGCAGCATAATTAAGGACCCCACGCACCTCGGGCATTCTCTCTTCCACCTTCTTCCGTCAGGTAAAAGATGCAAAAGTCTGAGGTCACGCACCAACCGACTCAAGAACAGCTTCTTCCCTGCTGCCATCAGACTTTCGAATGGACCTGCCTCGCATTAAGTTGATCTTTCTCTACACCCTAGCTATGACAGTAACACTACATTCTGCACCCTCTCGTTTCCTTCTCTATGAAAAGTATGCTTTGTATAGTGCGCAAGAAACAATGCTTTTCACTGTATGTTAATAGATGTGACAATAATAAATCAAATCAAATCAAATCAAAGTAAATCTGTTTTCTCTGGTTAGTAACCCACCTACTTCCTCTCTCCATTAATCCTATCCTCGTAATTTTGAACAGTTTTATTAAATCTCCTTTTCTGTGATCTAAGGAGATTCTCCCTCCTCTTCCCTTTATTCATGAGGTACTCCAATGTTGACAAAATAGTTCCATAGGTTCAAGGTGACGGGCAGGAGGTTTGGGGGGGGGGATGTGAGGAAAAATGTTTTTCTGCTGTCACTTAAAAATGTTACAACATAAGGGATTGCAACATGTTATCACTTTAAGGGAAGTTTGCCATGTGATCCAGTCTTAGTTTCACTTTGGCCTGGATCAAAAAGAACAAAAAACAAAGAAAAGTACAGCACAGGAAACAGGTCCTTTGGCCCTCCAAGCCGTGCCAATCATGATGCCCTACTTAAACTAAAGAAAACCTCCTGCCCACATGAAAAGTAAAGTAAAAGTAAAGTTTATTTATTAGTCACAAGTAAGGTTTACATTAACACTGCAATGAAGTTACTGTGAAATTCCCCCAGTCACCACAGTCTGGCACCTGTTCGGGTCAATGCACCTAACCAACACGTCTTTCAGAATGTGGGAAGAAACCAGAGCACCCGGAGGAAACCCACGCAGGCAACGTGCAAACTCAGCATAGACAGTGACCCAAGCCAGGAGTCGAACCGGGGTCCCTGGCACGGTGAAGCAGCAGTGCTAACCACTGTGCCACTGTGCCGCCCCACTTCCACACACTTCCCCCCCACATGACACACTTCCCTTAAAGAGATGGCATGATACTATCCTTAAAGGCATATGGCAACAAATGCTTGAAAGGAAAAAATGTACAGGGCAATAGGGATATAATGTTTTTACTCAGAGGGTGGTGACAGTCTGGAATGTGCTGCCTGGGAGGGTGGTGGGGGGGGGGGGGGGGGGGGATGCCTTACAACCTTTAAAAAGCACCTGGATAAACACTTGGCACACCATAACATTCAGGGCTCTGGGCTAAGTGCTGGCAGCTGGGATTAGGTGGGAGTTCAGGTGTGTCAGTGCTGACTTGATAGGCTGAAAGGTCTCTTCTGTGTTGTATGATTCTGTGATTCTACGAAATGAGTGAAAGGAATCTCAGAGTCGCCACTGAATTTACACCATCTGGCAAGTGAAGTTTGTGAAGATATTGGAAATAATTTTGTTTGATTATGAGTAATACTCTTAAAGTTCAATTAGTAACTTATTGACTGTCAGATATTGATCATTCTCTTTCAGCCACAGGGGGAGGTTTGACAGAGAGCTGTCTTCATTCATTACAGTCTTACTTGTCAGAAAGTCCAACACAAGCTGCCCTTAAATTGTAGCAGCAGATTATCTCCCTGAATGTCTTCCGCATTTCTTGGCTACGGAAGGCGTAGATGAGTGGGTCAATGATTGAGTTACACATGATGAGGATCAAGTACAAATTGAAATGGGACATGAAACAGACGCAGTACAGGTTCCCGGGACAGGAGATCATGAGGATGAGGTGCAGGAAGAATGGAGCCCAGCAGATGATGAAAATGCCCAGTAGGATTGTTAAGGTGATGGCCCCCTTCATACTCGCTCTCTGGTGAATGGAGTTGTAACCGGACAGAGCCGCAATCCGCTTGGCGTGGGAGCGAGCCAGCAGAAACATGTGGCTGTAGAGGGACGCCATGAGGACCAACATGATGAAGAACATGGTGATGAGACAGATGACGACGGTTGGGCTTTCGGAGTAGACGATGAAGATGATACCACAGCCAGTGCAGAACATCCAGATACCTGCAATGATAAAAGCAGCTCGTTTCACTGTCATGATGTGGTGGTAGCGTAAAGCGTAAAATATGGTGACGTACCTATCGACAGCGATGGCCAAGAGGCTGCACATGGATGCCACAACAGAAATGCAGATCAACGAATCGAATACATTGTCCACCTGCTTGGCAAAGCTGTCCTCAACAATCAAATGTCTGTTGTTGAGCAAGGCTATTACAATGGTCTCCCATGCATTAGACACACTCACCAACATGTCTGCAACAGCTAGGCTGCAGACAAACAAATACATTGGGGAATGGAGGTTCTTGTTCTTAATAATTGCCGTAATGACTAAAATATTTTCCAGCAGGCTCATAATGCCCAGTGTTAGGAACACCTCAATGGCTACACTGACTTGTTCACATAAAGCAGAAGTCCTTTTCATCTTGTGCGAGACATCATCGGTGGGGGTTAGATTCTGCAGCCATGGTGCATGCGAGTGTAAATCTGTTAAATTCATGTTTAACATCTGCCCATCGAGGGAGGGATAGTCCTTCTGGCGCTTTCAATGTGAAATACTTATTGAGAAAGGTGCATCTCTTCCCTAAATGAGAAAAGGAAAAAGTTAAACTGAGCACTGCGATGTTTCTAGTTGAAATTTCACACACAAGTCTGGTTTTAAACTTTAAGAGGCTGTAACCGATAATTCTCTCTTTGCTCCGAGCAGCTGTTCTTATGGAAAGGCAGAAAGGTCTTGCACTTAATACATCATCTTTCACAATCTCAGGCCGTTTCGGAGCAGGCTCGAGGGGCCAAGTGGCCTACTCCTGCTCCTAATTTTTAATTTCTATGTAAAGTACTTTACAACCAATCGAGTACTTTTGTGAAGTCACTCTTGTAAGGTCGGAAATGTGCACAGCAAGATTCCAGTTAGAGCAGATAATGAGATTGTTTGTTTCTAGTGAGGGGTGCATGTTGGCCAGGACCCTGCTCGTAAAATCATGGAATCCCTACAGTGCAGAAGGAGGCCATTCAGCCCATCGAGCCTGCACCGACAACAATCCCACCCAGGCCCCATCCCTTAACCCCACATATTTATCCCGCTAATCCCCCTGACTCTAAGGGGCAATTTAGCATGGCCAATCCACCTAAGCCACACAGCTTTGGACACTAAGGGCACGATTTTACTATCAAGTTGCCCATTTGGGTGCGAAAACTTGGTAAAGTTGGGTCTGAGGTGAGTAG
Organism: Mustelus asterias; assembly: GCF_964213995.1. Classification (NCBI taxonomy): domain Eukaryota; kingdom Metazoa; phylum Chordata; class Chondrichthyes; order Carcharhiniformes; family Triakidae; genus Mustelus; species Mustelus asterias. Next base: position 13,276,220 of record NC_135807.1, read on the forward strand.
TGCGATCTGCACCCGCCTCCACATGGTTCCCCCTTTATCAAGGTCCGAAAATGGCCGCGATCGGGACCGCGCCCGAAACGGGTGCGACAGCTATTTGCATACATTTGCATGCATTTAAATTGACTTAATGGGCTGCACGCCCAACCTTATCGGCACTTCCCCTTTACCACCGTGTTCGCCCATCCAGAATCGGCACGAAACAGACATGCTCCACAAAAGTCCGATTTGGGTGCTCCAGTTAGTGAGGAGCTAAGTGCCGAGCGTCCAACGGGTCTCTGCTTGGTGATCGGTGGGGGGGTGGGCAATGGTGAGGTCTGCTGCCACTGCCTGAAGGGGGGGTCCACTGACACTCTGCCTGTGATCAGTGAGGGGAAAGGGGGGGTCCGCTGCCATTCTGCCTGTGATGTGGAGATGCCGGCGTTGGACTCGGGTGAACACAGTAAGAAGTCTCACAACACCAGGGTAAAGTCCAACAGGTTTATCTGGTAGCAAAAGCCACCAGCTTTGATAGCCAAGTTCCGCACACATGAGGACGGCCTTAACCGGGATCTTGGGTTCATGTCACACTATCTGTAAACCCCACGACTTGTCTGGGCTTGCAAAATCCCACTAACTGTCCTGTCTGGAGACATTACACATCTCTTTAACCTGTGCTTAACCCTCTCTCCACTCACATTATCTGTACCTTTGAGACTTGATTACCTGTAAAGACTCGCATTTCAACCATTATTTTGTAAATTGAGTTTGTGTCTTTATATGCCCTGTTTGTGAACTGAAATCCCACTCACCTGATGAAGGAGCAGCGCTCCGAAAGCTAGTGGCTTTCGCTACCAAATAAACCTGTTTGACTTTAACCTGATGTTGTGAGACTTCTTACTGTATTCTGCTTGTAATCAGTGAGGGGAAAGGGGGGGCCGCTGCCACTCTGCCTGTGATCAGTGAGGGGAAAGGAGGGGCCCACTGCCATTAGAAGGGGGGCAATGTCTGTGGGGGCCAGGGGGAGGCATTATCCGGCCCAGGAACGATGGGACAAGGGAGCCGCATTCCACATTTCTTTTCTGCACATGTGCAGTTGGAGGCACCAATCGGAACTGCAGGATTTCGGGGACGCTTAGCCCCGCCCACTGGCTTCTGCAGCGTGATTCGGAATTGCTGATATATTTTAAGGCAGAGTGCGTATGGGGGCGCCTGAGAACGGGTCTAAAAGTCAGATATGAAACACTCCCAGTTTCAAGTCCGTCCAGCACTTAGAATTAAAATGGTAGAATAGGGCCTAACCAGCACGTCATTTGGACTGTGGGAGGAAACCGGAGCACCTGGAGGAAACCCACACAGACACAGGGAGAACGTGCAAACGCCACACAGACAGTCACCCAAGTCGGGAATCGAACCCGGGTCCCTGGCGCTGTGAGGCAGCAGAGTTAACCATTGTACGACTGTGCCGCCAGGATAATGGTTTCCCCTCCATTAGGTTCCTGGGTTCTCCTATCTCTCTGCCCTTGCTCCTGCGCACCAGTGCTGGGTATATTTACAAGACCAATCTCCTCTCGCTGAGCCTCCGAGATGCATGGGGTGCCAATTTCTGAGTTAGTACCTGGCAGATTAAGTGCTGAGTGCTCTGAAGGGTTCTCCGCCTCTTCCTCTGTGTCTGCTCCAGTTAGGCCCCTGACTCATGGTGGACCTGGGAAAGGAGAGAGTGGAACAAGGCTTAGTGCTCAGCAGGCAGGAGAGGACGAGACAGAGGAGGGGTAGCTCCAAAGAACATTGCTTCACTAAAATAAGCGGCCAGTAATACCGAACTAGTATCTCCCAGACATGGCTCTAATCCTGCCACAGTAACTGGGGGAATTTAAATTCCATTAATTAATAAATCTGGAATAAAATGCTAGTGTCATTAATAATTCCTCATGGAACAACTGGATTGTTGTAAAAATCCATCAGGTTCACTAATGCCCTTCAGGGGAGGAAATTTCCATCCACTCTGGTCCACATGTGACTCCAATGTGGTTGATATTTAACACCCTCTGAAATGACTTCAGAATCAGCAAATCATCGAATCATTACAGCGCAGAAGGAGGCCATTCGGTCCATCATGTCCACACTGGCTCTGCAAATGAGCATCAACAATTTGTGCCATTCTCCTGCCTTTTCCCTGTAACCTCTGCACATTGTTTCCAAGTAATCATCTATTTCCCTCTTCAAAGCTTCAATTGAACCTGCCTCCGCCACATTTATGGGGCAGAGCGTTCCAGACCCGAACCACTCACCGTGGTCCCACTGCGTTCACTGTCTCCACAAACGGGGAGGATGAGATGGGTGGAAATGGCCCTCTGTGTGTCCATGACTGCTTCCTCCAATTGTGTGAGGAAATGTGACTGTTTCTGACATTTGAGCAGGACATCACCATCCTTGCCAACACTTCCAAATATGCATCAGGAAAATTGGGGGGAGGTGAGAGAGAGGCCTTCCCTCCCTGCCTTTTCAACTATTTCTTTATTCATTCGTGGGACATGGGCGTCACTGGCTGGCCAGCATTTATTAGTAACTTGATTTCTGTGTCTGTGCACTGTTGGAGAACAGATATCCCCTCCATCTGACGAAGGAGCTGTGCTCCGAAAGCTTATGGTATTTGCTACCAAATAAACCTGTTGGACTTTAACCTGGTGTTGTGAGACTTCTTACTGTGTTCACCCCAGTCCAACGCCGGCATCTGCACATCAGCATTTATTGCCCATCTCTAGTTGCCTCAAGGCAGTTGTGAGTCAACCACATTGCTGTGGCTCTGGGGTCACATGTAGGCCAGGCCAGGTAAGGAAGGCAGATTTCCTTCCCTAAAGGACATGAGTGAACGAGATGGGTTTTTACTACAACTGATAAAGTTTTCATGGTCATCAGTAGATTCTTACTTTCAGATTTTTTTTATTGAATTCAAATTTCACCATCTGCCGAGACGGGTTTCAAACCACCTGAACATTAGTTGAGTTTCTGGATTAATAGTCTAGCAATAATATCACTCGGCTATCACTTCCCCAACTTTAAATCAGGTGGCAGCAGCCAAAGTGCACTTCCCCTTTAAGAAACTGCCTCAAGGGCGGCACGGTGGCACAGTGGTTAGCACTGCTGCCTCACAGCGTCAGGGACCTGGGTTTGATTCCTGGCTTGGGTCACTGTCTGTGTGGAGCTTGTACATTCTCCCCGTGTCTGTGTGGGTTTCCTCCGGGTGCTCCGAGAGTTTCTGTGTGGAATCTGCACATTTTCCCCGTGGGTTTCCTCTGGGTGCTCTGGTTTCCTCCCACAGCCTGAAAGACGTGCTGGTTAGGTGCATTGGCCATGCTAAATTCGCCCTCAGTGTACCCGAACAGGCGCCGGAGTGTGGCCATTAGGGGATTTTCACAGTAACTTCACTGCAGTGTTAATGTAAACCTACTTGTGACACTAATGAATAACCTTAAAATTTTATATGGGGCCAGTGATTGGCGAGCTGGCATAATGACTGGTAACTTGCCAGACTTAACCAAATGAAATGTAGCAACACCAAATTGACTCATGCCATCACACAATCAGGCATGAGTTTGGAGCTGCAAGCCAGCCCGTGCTGAATTCATCCCCACGGAGGAGCACAGCTTCCATAACCTCTGCGGCACAGTGGCACAGTGGTTAGCCCTGCTGCCTCTCAGCACCAGGGAGAGCTTGGTGTATGTGGAGCTTGTACATTCTCTCCGTGTCTGTGTGGGTTTCCTCCGGGTGCTCCGGTTTCCTCTCACAGTCTGAAAGACGTGCGGGTCAGGTGGATTGGCTGTGCTAAATTGCCCCCTTGTTGTCAGGGAGACTAGGTAGGGTAAATGCATGGGGTTGTGGGGATAAGGTCTGGGTGGGATTGTGGTGGGTGCAGACTGAATGGGCCGAATGGCTTCCTTCTGCGCTGCAGGATTTTATGATTCTGCCTCTGGCATTTGGTCTGGGCTACTGGGAATTGCCAAGTGGAAATTCAGAGCTGGTGTAATATCCCCAAGTACAGCCCACCCACAGGTAACGCTGCAATGGAAATGTGTACACATCAGACGCTATAGAAGTGAAATCGTTCGGTAAAAGTGCGAATATCTTTTAGTTATCCACCGGAATAGAAAATGTGGTCTCCTGGACAGCATCTTAGTGAAAGTCAGTGCTGCCTCTCAAACTTAGTAACGCGGTGCTTGCCTCTCCTGTTTGTTATCTCTGGAACAAAAATAACGCTTCCCAAATTCTGAGACCGTGTCCCAATTAAGTTAAAAGCGATTCTTTAGCGTCTGGGCAATTGCACATTTACACCATTGCTGTGTTTGTGGAATATAAACTGTAAATATGATATAAATAATATTTAAACATTCGAAATCCGAACCATTATTTTCAGTCACAACAGCCCCAATATTGATGTCCGTTTTTTTAACATTATTTTAATCAAAAGGCACCCAAACAATTCTAAAAGTTACTTACTGGTCTGCGATCTGCTTGTTATCACCCGCCTATCAGCCACACCGGATTCATTCATTGAGCAGCGCACATCCTCTGCTCCTCTCGCTCTCTCCCTCTCTCTCTCCCTTCCAGTTCCTGAGTATCAAGACTGTTCTTAGCAGAATTGTAAAGCAAATTCCTCTGCTACTGTGCAGGCACAAAGGGGACCGCGATGGATGTCGCAACCCGTTTCTTTTTGTTGTTGTTGTTGTTTGTGTGGACTTTGGCTGGTCAGACGTGCCCGTCCCCTCACTCTAAAGCACCAGCTAGCATCTGAGCCACAGGACACTTGGCCCAGCGAGGCTTACTTTAAAAAGCCGGTGGTGGGTGCATTGCCCACATCTTCAGGCACCTGCAGGGCCATCTTCTGGCACTGGAAATACTTAAAGCTCCAATGATAAGCCCAGACCCCAGTCATTTCATCAGCCAAGCGTAAAAAGCAATTTATTTTTTTCCGAACATTTCTGTCATGCAGCGTCACTCGGGAGAGGCAACTAATTAGATCTAGCCTGGTGTAAGATTGTATCAAATCTTTGAACTGAAACATCTCCAGTACATTGATTTAGAACACTTGCTATCACTATAAACCCTTAAGTAACCTCCATTCTAATTAATGAAACGCCAAAAAAATTGATAAGATAATTAATCAGCATTCTCTGAATATTTACATTTCCAAGCTGTGTTGTCCCAAGAATTTTATCAATAATTACATTTTTCTGCTTACGTCGTGATCAGAATGCGTGTAGGATATTTCACTGAATTCAGTGGTCAATTAATGGACACTTTTAGCACCTTCTCAGCCTTCTGTATCATCATTGACCAATTCCACACGCTCTTCCCACTTCCATAGCATAAATCTCTGCTGATTCTCTTTCCTCTCAGCTCTGACCAAGGGTCATCCAGACTCGAAACGTTGGCTCAATTCTCTCCCCACAGGTGCTGTCAGACCTGCTGAGATTTTCCAGCATTTTCTGTTTTTGTTTCAGATTCCAGCATCCGCAGTATTTTACTTTTACGTAGGATAATTCGTTAAATTATGCATTTAGATGTACGAGGCAAGTTTTTTACTCAGAGGGTGGTGGGTGCCTGGATCTCGCTGCCGGGGGAGGTAGTGGAAGCAGAAACGACAGTGACATTTAAGGGGCATCTTGACAAATACATGAATAGGATGGGAATGGCGAGATACGGTCCCCGGAAGGGTAATGGGTTTTAGTTCAGTCGGGCAGCATGGTCAGTGCAGGCTTGGAGGGCTGAAGGGCCTGTTCCTGTGCTGTAATTTTCTTTGTTCTTTGTTCTTTACACTCATCCTGGTTACTTTGATTTGATTTGATTTATTATTGTCACATGCACTGAGATACAGTGAAAAATATTGTTTCTTGCACACTGTACAAACAAAACATACAGTTCATCGAGTACATAGGGGAGAAGGAAAGGAGAGGGTGCAGAATTTAATGTTTCAGTCATTGCTGGGATGTAGAGAAAGATCAGCTTGATATAAAATAGGTCCATTCAAAAGTCTGACAGCAGCAGGGAAGAAGCTGTTCTTGAATCATTTGGTATGTGTCCTCAGACTTTTGTATCTTTTTCCCGATGGAAACAGGTGGAAGAGAGAATGTCCGGGGTGCGTGGGGTGCTTGATTATGTCGGCTGCTTTTCCGAGACAGCAGGAAGTGTAGACAGAGTCAATGGATGGAAGGCTGGTTTGCGTGATGGTCTGGGCTTCGTCCACAACCTTTGTAGTTTCTTGCGGTCTTGGGCAGAGCAGGAGCCATACCAAGCGGTGATACATCCCCAGAAAAGGATTCTTTCTATAGTACATCTGTAAAAAACTACTACTTTATGAAACTATTTCTTTAACCGGACAAATAAACTGACTGAAGTCTGACTGCCTACGAAAGGACTTTCTAGCCTTCAGAAACCAGCAGGGACTTTGTTATCTTTAAAGAGGCACTAATGTCCTCCTGTGACTGCAAATAATCAAATTCCAGGGAAGTGCACCAGCACCTTTTGCATTTCTAGGGCAGAGCTCTGGCCAATAAAGACAATGGGCGAGAGTTTTGGGCCTCTCTGCTGCATGTTTCTTGGTGGCGAGAGGCAGTGTGCCAATCGCTGGTGGTGCGATCATCTGGTCCCAACACTGTCAATGGAATTTCCAACTGTGTCCACCCCACGCTGCCGGGAAACCCACGGCGGCGGGGTGTTGTTGGAGGCACTGGACAATCCCGCTAGTGTGAACAGCCAGAAAGTTCTGGCCAATATGTCTACAAGGACAAAAAGCTCTGAAGCCGCTAGTATTCCTACTAATGGATGAAATATTAACAACCTCCAGAATCTGGGCCTGGCACGTACATCCTTTGTCCAAACCAAGGGGAAGGAGTAGAAGTTATGCAACGTGACGCCACTTTCCCAAGCTGCTAGAACCTGCCTCGTGGAGCTGAACAAAGACAGACTGCCACTTTCCATCATATAAAAGGACATAGAACGATCCAAGCTCAGTAGTAGTAGGTGATGAGTCCAGTGGTGCAGTACAGGCAGGCTGAAGAAGGCGGGTGCTAGATCCAGAAACAGCGAATAGGAAAATATACAGCTGCTGTAATTCTTTCTGTGACTGGAAGGTAACATTGATGGATCTTCACCATCCAGGCTGAGCTGAGGAGGTTGAGGGGATTATGGCGAAGACCACATTCTTGGAACTTGGATTGGTTGTGTGCTGTGGCCAGCTGGGGATCAGACAAGCACCCAGAAGAGGAGCTGAAATTCACCATGAGAAAGCTAGAGTTTTGAAGACCATGACTGAGTTTGATGATTACGTGCTGTAGAACACTGAGCCAATTTGTAAGAGCTGTCTTGGTTGTATCTGCCACTTAATGTATAATTTATCCTTCATTATTTTTCAAAATTCATTTATGGGATGAGATCTTCGCTGGCTAGGCCAGTGTTTATTGCCTATACCTAATTGCCCTTGAGATGTTGGTGGTGAGCTGCCTTCTTGAATCGCTGCAGTCCACATGGTGTAGATACGCCCACAGTGTTGTTAGAAAGGGAGTTCCAAAATTTTGATCCAGTGTCAGTGAAGGATCAGCAATGTATTTCCAAGTCAGGGTGGTAAGTGAGGAACTTTCAGGTGGTGGTGCTCCCATGTATCTGCTGCTCCTGTCCATCTAGAAGGTGGGTTGCTGCAGTGCATCTTGTAGATGGTACACATGGCACATGCCATTGTGTGTCGATGGTGGAGGGTGTAAATGGCCAAAATTCTCCGATCTCACATGCCTCACTACCACTGCCAGCGAGAATGCCTCACGATAAACCTTCCTCCAGTATGGCAAACAATCATTCCCCACTATTCTGTTTCCTATCACTCAGTCCATTTCATATCCATGCTGCCAATGTCCTTTTCATTTCATTAGCTTGAACGTTGCTGGTGAGTCAGTTATCAAACACTGTTTGGAGGTTCACGTACACCACATTACCCTCATCAACTCTCTCTGTCACCTCATCCAAAAACTCAAGCAAGTTAGTTAAGCACAATTTACCTTTTACAAATCCAGGCTGACTTTCCTTAATTAAATCACATTTGTCCAAGTTGCTGTTAGTTTTGTCCTAGATTATTGTTTATAAGAGTTTCTCCATCACTGAGGTTGAACTGATTGGGCACTTTGAAGCATTTGAGCTATGAGGAGATGTTGGATAGGCTGAGGTTGTTTCCTTTAGAACAGAGAAGGCTGAGGGAGGACCTGATCGAGCTGTGCAAGATTATGAGTGGTATGGACAGGGTGGATAGGAAGCGGCTTAGTTGAAGGGTTAATAACAAGGAGGCATCATTTCAAGGTGAGGGGCAGAAGATTTAGAGAGGGTTTGAGGAAAGAACTTTCCACCCAGAGGGTGGTGGGAACATGGAATTCACTGCCTGGGAGGGTAAGTTTAAGTTTATTTATTAGTGTCACAAGTAGGCTTGCATTAACACTGCAATGAAGTTACTGTGAAAATCTCCTAGTCGCCACACTCCGGCACCTGTTCAGGTAACACTGAGGGAGAATTTAGAATGGCCAATGCACCTAACCAGCACGTCTTTCAGACTGTGGGATGAAATCAGAGCACCCGGAGGAAACCCACACAGACACAGGGAGAACTTACAAACTCCACACAGACAGCGACCCAAGCCGGGAATTGAACCCAGGTCCCTGGCACTGTGAGGCAGCAGTGCTAACCACTGTGCCACCGTGCCATCCTACATGGGCAAGAACTTGAAATACATGGATAAGTACATGAAATGTCACAATATTCAAGGCTATGGGCCAAGTGCTGGAAAGTGGGTTTTGGTGTAGTTTTGTCAGTGTAGATTCGATGGGCTGAAGGGCATCTTCTGTACTGTTTGGCTTTATGACTCTATGACACCTGGTGAGCTGAATGGCCTCCTTTTGTCCTGTAACCATTTCCTGATTCAATGATTCGGCAATGCAAGCTCTACCACCAAGATGGACAAGAAATGCAAGGTCATGGGAATGCCATCCCCTTCATGTTCGTGCACATGCATCCTGACCTGGAAACATTACTGCTCCTTCACTTCAGAGAATCATAGAATCTCACAGTGCAGAAGAGGCTCTCCGGCCCATCGAGTCTGCACCGGCAGGCAAGAGACCCCTGACCTCCCACATAATCTCATTTATCAGCACTTGGCCCATTGCCTTGAATGTTATGATGTGCCAAATGCTCATTCCAGGTACTTTTTAAAGGATGTGAGGCAACCCGCCTCCACCACCCTTCCAGGCAGCGCATTCCAGACCATCACCACCCTCTGAGTAAAAAGGTTTTTCCTCATATCCTCTAAACCTCCTGCCCTCACCTTGGACCTATGTCCCCTCGTGACTGACCATTCTACTAAGGGGAACAGCTGCTCCCTATCCACCCTGTCCATGCCCCTCATAATCTTGTACACCACAATCAGGTCGCCCCTCAGTCTTCTCTGCTCCAGAGAAAACAACCCAAGCCTATCCAACCTCTCTTCGGAACTTAAATGTTCCATCCCAGGCAGCATCCTGGTGAATCTCCTCTGCACTCCCTCCAGTGCAATCATATCTTGGGATTCCCCAACTAAAATTAACATGGGATCAGCACCGCCACAGGAACTGCAGAAGCTCAAGAGAAACACCTTCTGAGGGAACTAGGCAATAAATGCAGTCTTCCCAGCACTAAAGTGGAACTGAAGAATGTAGATTGGGGGCCGATGTTTGAGGGAAAATCAACATCTGGCATGTGGGAGGCTTTCAAGTGTAAGTTGATAGGGATTCAGGACTGGCACATTCCTGTAAGGATGAAGGATAAGTATGGCAAGTTTTGGGAACCTTGATAACGAGAGATAATGTGAGCCTAGTCAAAGAGGAAAAGGAAGCATTTGTTAAAGCTAGGAGGCTGGGAACACACGAAGCAAGTGTGGGATACAAGGAAACTAGAAAGAAACTTAGCAAGGAGTAAGGAGGGCTCAAAGGGGTCATGAAAAAGCCTTGGCCAGCAGGGTTAAGGAAAATACTAAGGGTTTTTATACATATACAAAGAGCAAGAGAATAGCCAGGGAGAGGGTTGGCCCACTCACGGACAATGGAGGGAATCTATGATGGGGCCAGAGGAAATGGGTGAGGTATTAAATGAGTACTTTGCGTCAGTATTCACCAAAGAGAAGGACTTGGTGGATGATGAGTCTGGGAAAGGGTGTGTAGATAGTTTGAGTCATGTTGAGATCAAAAAGAAGGTAGTATTGGGGTTCTTGAGAAACATTAAGGTAGACAAGTCCCCAGGGCCTGATGGGATATACCCCAGAATACTGAGAGAGGCAAGGGAGGAAATTGCTGGGACCTTGAGAGAAATCTTTGTATCCTCATTGGCTACAGGGGAGGTCCCAGAGGATTGGAGATTAGCCTTTGTTATTCCTTTGTTTAAGAAGGGTAGCAAGAATAATCCAGGTAATTACAGGCCGGTGAGCCTTACATCAGTGGTAGGGAAATTATTGGAGAGGATTCTTCGAGACAGGATTTATTCCCACTTGGAAATAAGTGGACGTATTAGTGAGAGGCAACATAGTTTTGTGAAGGGGAGGTCGTGTCTCACGAACTTGATCGTGTTTTTCGAGGAAGTGGCAAAGATGATTCATGAGGGTAGGGCAGTGGATGTTGTCTACGTGGACTTCAGTAAGGCCTTTGACAAGGTCCCTCATGGCAGACTGGTGCAGAAGGTGAAGTCGCATGGGATCAGAGGTGAGCTGGCAAGGTGGATACAAAGCTGGCTCGGTCAAAGAAGACAGAGGGTAGCAGTGGAAGGGTGCATTTCTGAATGGAGGGCTGTGACAAGTGGCGTTCCTCAGGGATCAATGCTGGGACCTTTGCTGATTGTAATATATATAAATGATTTGGAGGAAAATATAACTGGATTGATTAGTAAGTTTGCAGACGACACAAAGGTTTGTGGATTTGCAGATAGCGATGAGGACCATCAGAGGATACAGCAGGATATAGATCAGTTGGACACTTGGGTGGAGAGATGGCAGATGGAGTTTAATCCAGACAAATGTGAGGTAATGCATTTTGGAAGGTCTAATACAGATAGGAAATATACAGTAAATGGCAGAATCCTTAAGAGTATTGATAGGCAAAGAGATCTGGGTGTACAGGTACACAGGTCACTGAAAGTGGCAATGCAGGTGGAGAAGGTAGTTAAGAAGGCATGCGGCATGCTTGCCTTCATCGGCCAAGGCATTGAGTTTAAAAATTGGCAAGTCATGTTGCAGCTTTATAGAACGTTAGTTACACCACACTTGGTCACCGCACTACCAGAAGGATGTGGAGGCTTTGGAGTGGGTACAGAAAAGATTTACCAGGATGCTGCCTGGTATGGAGGGCATCAGCTATGAGGAGAGGTTGAAAAACATAGAACATAGAACATTACAGCGCAGTATAGGCCCTCGATGTTGCGCCGACTTGTGAAACCAATCTAAAGCCCATCTAACCTACACTATTCCAATAACATCCATATGTTTATCCAATGACCATTTTAATGCCCTTAATGTTGGCGAGTCCACTACTGTTACAGACAGGCCATTCCACGCCCTTACTACTCTCTGAGTAAAGAACCTACCTCTGACATCTGTCCTATATCTATCACCCCTCAATTTAAAGCTATGTCCCCTCGTGCTAGCCATCACCATCCGAGGAAAAAGGCTCTCACTGTCCACCCTATCTAATCCTCTGATCATCTTGTATGCCTCTATTAAGTCACCTCTTAACCTTCTTCTCTCTAACGAAAACAGCCTCAAGTCCCTCAGCCTTTCCTCATAAGACCTTCCCACCATACCAGGCAACATCCTGGTAAATCTCCTCTGCACCCTTTCCAATGCTTCCACATTCTTCCTATAATGTGGTGACCAGAACTGTACGCAATACTCCAAGTGCGGCCGCACCAGAGTTTTGTGCAGCTGCAACATGACCTCATGGCTCCGAAACTCAATCCCTCTACCAATAAAACCTAACACACCGTACGCCTTCTTAACAACCCTATCAACCTGGGTGCCAACTTTCAGGGATCTATGCACATGGACACCCAGATCCCTCTGTTCATCCACACTACCAAGTATCTTACCATTAGCCCAGTACTCTGTAATCCTGTTACTCCTTCCAAAGTGAATCACCTCACACTTTTCCGCATTAATCTCCATTTGCCACCTCTCAGCCCAGCTCTGCAGCTTATCTATGTCCCTCTGTAACCTGCAACATCCTTCCGCATTGTCCACAACTCCACCGACTTTAGTGTCATCCGCAAATTTACTAACCCATCCTTCTACGCCCTTATCCAGGTCATTTATAAAAATGACAAAGAGCAGTGGCCCCAAAACAGATCCTTGCGGTACACCACTTGTAACTGAACTCCAGGATGAACATTTCCCATCAACCACCACCCTCTGTTTTCTTACAGCTCGCCAATTTCTGATACAAACTGCTAAATCGCCCTCAATCCCATGCGTCCATATATTCTGCAATAGCTTACTGTGGGGAACCTTATCAAACGCTTTACTGAAATCCATATACACCACATCAACTGCTTTACCCTCATCCACCTCTTTGGTCATCTTCTCAATAAGGTTTGTGAGGCACGACCTACCCTTCACAAAACCGTGTTGATTATCCCTAATCAAATTATTCCTTTCTGGGTGATTATAAATCCTATCTCTTATAATCCTTTCCAAAACTTTGCCCACAACAGAAGTAAGGCTCACTGATCTATAATTACCAGGGTTGTCTCTACTCCCCTTCTTGAACAAGGGGACAACATTTGCTATCCTCCAGTCTTCTGGCACTATTCCTGTAGACAATGACGACATAAAGATCAAAGCCAAAGGCTCTGCAATCTCCTCCCTAGCCTCCCAGAGAATCCTAGGATAAATCCCATCCGGCCCAGGGGATTTATCTATTTTCACACTTTCCAGAATTGCTAACACCTCCTCCTTATGAACCTCAATCCCGTCTAATCCAATAGCCTGTATCTCAACATTGTCTTTTTCCTGTGTGAATACTGACGAAAAATATTCATTTAACGCCTCTCCTATCTCTGCAGACTCCACGCACAACTTCCCACTACTGTCCTTGACTGGCCTCAGTCTTACCCCAGTCATTCTTTTATTCCTGACATACCTATAGAAAGCTTTAGGGTTTTCCTTAATCCTACCTGCCAAAGACTTCTCATGTCCCCTCCTGGCTCTTCTTAGCTCCCTCTTTAGGTCCTTCCTGGCTAACTTGTAATTCTCAAGCACCCTAACTGAGCCTTCGCGTCTCATCTTTACGTAAGTCTCCTTCTTCCTCTTCACAAGAGATTCAACTTCTTTAGTAAACCACGGTTCCCTCGCTCGACCATTTCCTCCTTGCCTGACAGGTACATACTTATCAAGGACACGCAGTAGCTGTTCCTTGAACAAGCTCCACATTTCAATTGTGCCCATCCCCTGCAGTTTCCTTCCCCATCCTAAGCATCCTAAATCTCGCCTAATCGCATCATAATTTCCTTTCCCCCAGCTATAACTCTTGCCCTGCGGTATATACCTATCCTTTTCCATCGCTAAAGTAAACGTAACCGAATTGTAGTCACTATCACCAAAGTGCTCACCTACCTCCACATCTAACACCTGGCCTGGTTCATTATCCAGTATCAAATCCAATGTGGCCTTGCCTCTTGTTGGCCCAACTACATACTGTGTCAGGAAACCCTCCTGCACACATTGGACAAAAACTGACCCCTCTAAAATACTCGAACTATAGCGTTTCCAGTCAATATTTGTAAAGTTAAAGTCCCCCATAATAACTGCCCTGTTACTTTCGCTCCTATCCAGAATCATCTTTGCAATCCTTTCCTCTACATCTCTGGAACTTTTCAGAGGCCTATTAAAAACTCCCAACAGGGTGACCTCTCCTTTCCTGTTTCTAACCTCAGCCCAGACTACCTCAGTAGTCGAGTCCTCATCAAACATCCTTTCTGCCACCGTAATACTGTCCTTGACTAACAATGCCACACCTCCCCCTCTTTTACCACCTTCCCTGATCTTACTGAAACATCTAAACCCCGGAACCTGCAACAACCATTCCTGTCCCTGCTCTATCCACGTCTCCGAAATGGCCACAACATCGAAGTCCCAGGTACCAACCCATGCTGCAAGTTCACCCACCTTATTCCGGATGCTCCTGATGTTGAAGTAGACACACTTCAAACCACCTTCCTGCCTGCCGGTACACTCCTGCGACCTTGAAACCTCCCCGTTCAAATTTATTGGGGAAAAACCTTCCCCCGCCTCTCCGCAGCCTCTCCAGTTTCCTGTTTCCTGCTGCTCGGGAAAACAAAAACTCCGAAAAAGTAAGTTCAAAATCAAAGTCTCTTACCTTCCAGCTTTCCCCAAAAGAATCGCTCCCCTCTCTGCTTGCTCCGGTGGAACAATGAGGTCGAAACCTCGAAGGTAAGTACCTTTTAAAGAAAGAACAAAGAAAAAAGAACAAAGAAAATTACAGGCCCTCCAACCCTGCACCGACCATGCTGCCCGACTTAACTAAAACTCCCTACCCTTCCGGGGACCATATCCCTCTATTCCCATCCTATTCATGTACTTGTCAAGACGCCCCTTAAAAGTCACTACCATATCCGCTTCCACTGCCTCCCCTGGCAACGAGTTCCAGGCACTCTCTGTGTACAAAATCTGCCTCGTGCATCTCCTTTAAACCTTGCCCCCCGCACCTTAAAACCTCTGCCCCCTAGTAATTGACTCTTCCACCCTGGGAAAAAGCTTCTGACTATCCACTCTGTCCATGCCTCTCATAATCTTGTAGACTTCTATCAGGTCTCCCCTCAACCTCCGTCATTCCAGTGAGAACAAACCAAATTTCTCCAACCTCTCCTCATAGCTAATGCCCTCCATACCAGGCAACATCCTGGTAAATCTTTTCTGTACCCTCTCCAAAGCCTCCACATCCTTCTGGTAGTGTGGCGACAGGTTTGTTTTCACTGGAACGACGGATGTTGAGGGGTGACCTGATAGAGGTCTACAAGATTATGAGAGGCATGGACAGAGTGGATAGTCAGAAGCTTTTTCCCAGGGTGGAAGAGTCAATTACTAGGGGGCACAGGTTTAAGGTGCGAGAGACAAGGTTTAAAGGAGATGTACGAGGCAGATTTTTTACACAGAGAGTAGTGGGTGCCTGGAACTCGTTGCTGGGGGAGGCAGTGGAAGCAGATACCATCGTGACTTTTAAGGGACATCTTGACAAATACATGAATAGGATGGGAATAGAGGGATATGGGCCCCGGTAGGGTAGGGGGTTTTAGTTAGGTTGGGTAGCATGGAGGGCCGAAGGGCCTGTTCCTGAGCTGTAATTTTCTTTGTTCTTTGTTCTTTATTCACTACACACATCCTGAAAACTAATTTAAAAACACAGCAGCCACAGTGAGCTACAAGACCGGTATGAGAATAGGTTATATGGCCCAAGCAAAAATATTCAGGAAGAGAGGGAAATGGGAATAGAATCCTACAGTGCAGAAGGAGGCCATTCGGCCCATCAAGTCTGCACCAACCACAATCCCACCCAGGCCCTATCCCCATAACCCCATGTATTTACCCTAGCTCGTCCCCCTGACATGAAGGGTCAATTTAGCCAATCCACCTAACCCGCACATCTTTTGGGCTATGGGAGGAAACTGGAGCACCCAGAAGAAACCCACGCAGAATGTGCAAACTCCACACAGACAGTAACCCAAACCAGGAATCGAACCCAGGTCCCTGGCGCTGTGAGGCAGCAGTGCTAACCACCGTGCCACCGTGCTGCCTGATAGGCACAGTCCAGTTATCCTCGTGATAAAGAGGAAAGAATCATTTGAGGACAAAGGAAAGAAAGAAAGAGCAAGGAACAATATCATAGCTCTATGCAGCTAATGGCTACTTGAGCACTGCTGCAAAAAAAGACATACCGTTGAAGTTTTTTGTCTTGAACTCATCAGGACAGATGCAAGACTTCCAAATTTCAAAAGGAACAAAATTTACACTGCAGGTGAAAACTCATGTTTCCTTTGAACTTTGGTATTCTTGTATGGGTCTTGATGAGTACAAAACAAAAAGATTTTGATAACATGTCTCTTTTTTCAAGTTATTTACTATTAAGCAACAAAGTTGTTTACTTTGTTTCGGTATTCACCAAGGAGAGATGATGGATTTTGAGGTCAACAGTAGGTGTGTGAACATTCTAGAGAATGTTAATATATCGAAGGGGGAAGTGCTGAGTATCCTAAATTACATTAAGGATCTATCCCAGGTTACTGCAGGAGGCAAGGGAAGAAATAGCTGGGACCTTAACAGATATCCTCTTTGACCACTGGCAAGGTTCCAAAAAACTGGAGAATAGCCAGGAAATTATAGGCCGGTGAGCCTGATGTCAGTGGTGGGGAAGCTCTTGGAGAAGAGACTGGGGGACAGGATATATGCACATTTGGAAGAAAAGGTCATGTCTCACCAACTTGATTGAATTTTTTGAAGAAGTGGCAAAGATAATTGATGAGGGAAGGGCTGTGGATGTAGTTTATATGGACTTTGGTAAGGCGTTTGACAAGGTTCCACATGGCAGACTAGTACAAGAACTAAAATCACATGGGATTCGGGGGTGGGCTGGCTAGACGGATACAGAACTGACTTGGTTAAGGAGACAGCGAGTAGCAGTGGAAGGGTGTTTTTCAGAATGGAGATCTGTAGCTAGTGGTGTTCCGTAGCGCTGGGATCTCTGTTGTTTGTAGCATTCATAAATGATCTGGAGGGAAATGAAGGGGATCTGATTAGTACTTTGCAGATGATAAGTTGATTGGTGGAGTTGCTGATAGTGCTGAGAATATAGATAGATTGGAGCCTTGGGCACAGAAATCCCAAGGCTCCAATCTATCCATATCCTGTTGTATCCTCCGGCAATTCTCAGCACTATCAGCAACTCCACCAATCTACTTGTCATCTGCAAAGTACTAATCAGATCCCCTTCATTTCCCTCCAGATCATTTATGTATACTACAAACAAAGAGGTCCCAGCACTGCGGAACACCACTAGCTACAGATATCCAGATGGAATTTAATCCAGACAAATGCGAAGTGATGCATTTTGGAGGATCAAATTTGAGTGTGAATTCTACTGTAAATGGCAGAACCTTCAGGAACTTTAACATACAGGGCAGCCCGATGGCACAGTGGTTAGCACAGCTGCCTCACAGCGCCAGGGACCTGGGTTCGATTCCTGGCTTGGGTCACTGTCTGTGTGGAGTTTGCATGTTCTCCCCATGTCTGTGTGGGTTTCCTCCGGGTGCTCCGGTTTCCTCCCAAAGTCCAAAAGATGTGTGGGTTAGGTTGATTGGCCATGCTAAATTGACACTCAGTGCCAGGGGGGTTGGCAGGGCAAATACATGAGGTTATGGGAGTAGGGCCTGAGTGGGATTGTGGTCAGTGCAGTCTTGGTGGGCAAAATGGCCTCCTTATGCACTGTAGGGATGAAATTCGATGAAATCTACAGAGGGATCTGGGCGTGCAGGTCCACAGATCCCTAAAAGTGGCAACACGGGTGGCCAAGGCGATTAAGAAAGCATATGGCATGCTTGGCTTCATCAGCTGGGGTATTGAGTACAAGAATTGGGAAATCATGTTGCAGCTATATAATATGTTGGTTTGGCCGCATTTGGAGTATTGCGTGCAGTTCTGGTCACCACACTAGCAGAAGGACATGGAAGCTTTGGAGAGAGTGCAAAGAAGGTTCACCAGGATGTTGCCTCGTCTCGAGGGTGTTGGCTATGAAGAGAGGTTGAATAAACTAGGATTGTTTTCACTCGAAAGACGGAGGCTGAGGGGAGACCTGATAGAAGTCTACAAAACTGTAAGAGGCAGAGACAGGGTGGATTGTCAGAGGCTTTTTCCCCAGGGTGGATGTGTCAATTACAAGGGGGCACAGGTTCAAGGTGAGAGGGGGAAAGTTTAAGGGAGATGTGCGGGGTAAGTTTTTCACGCAGAGAGTGGTGGGTGCCTGGAACGCGCTGCCAGAGGATGTGGTGGAAGTAGACACATTAGCAACATTTAAGAGACATCTGGATGGGTTCATGAATAGGGAGGAAATAGAGGGATATGGACCGAGTAAGGGCAGAATGTTTTTTTTTTAGTTTAGTTAGGGCATCATGATCAGCACGGGCTTGGAGGGCCGAAGGGCCTGTTCCTGTGCTGTACTTTGCTTTATTCTTTATTCTTTGTTCTATTTGGCCCATCGTGTCTCCTAGGGCTCTCTGACAGAGCATCTTACCCAGGCACTCTCCCTCACCATCTCCTCATAACCCCACGTATTTACCCCGCTAATTCCCCTGACATTAAGGGGCAATTTATCAATGCCAATCAACCTAACCAACCCACACATCTTTGGACTGTGGGAGGAAACCGGAGCACCCGGAGGAAACCTACGCAGACACGGGGAGAATGTGCAAACTCCACACAGGCAGTGACCTAAGCCGGGAATCGAACCCGGCTCCCTGGCGCTGTGAGGCAGCAGTGCTAACCACTGTGTCACCGTGCCACCTTATATTTATATAGCACCATTAACATAATAAAATACCTCGAGGCTCTTCACTAGAGCGTAAGCAAACAGAATTTGACACAGAGGAGATAGTAGGTCAAATAACCAAAGGCTTGGTCAAATACAGATTGAAAGGAGTGGGGTAAAAAGAGGCAGAGAGGCATAGGGTGGGCACTGAGGGCCCAGGCAATTAAAGTTGTGGTCACCCATCATGGAGCAATTAAAATTGTGGACGCTTAAGGGGCCAGGATTAGAGGAGCACAATATTGGAGGTTTGTGGGGATGTTACAGGTGATATATGAATGCAAGTCTTTCTTTCCCAGTAAGCTATGCCAGATTTGCGTGGAAGCTGGTTACTGCTAGTGTTGCGCAGTTGCAATCAAACCTACTTGAGTAGCTTTTATCGAGTGGCAGTTTAATCAAGATTAAGCATTAAGGATTACAATTTCACCAGATAGTAATTAACAGAATTGTTTTGTTTTTCCGATGCCCTTGTGATCCCAGGGATGGAATGCAGCAGTAAAACGCTCTGCAAAATTCATATTTTATTGCACTCAACAGGATTGAGACGTTTTTGTCCCCTTAGCATCATCCCTGAGCAGTCTGACTCTCTGCTCTCTTGCCCTGGACTCCCCCACTTGAGGAAAGAATCTCTTGCCTCCGGGCCCTATCAAGTCATTTAATCATCTTAAACACCTCGAGGAGATGATGCAGAGAAATGCAAACAAGGCGAGAGAATTTAAGATGGGCCAGAGGGCAGGCTGGAGCATCCGTGGGGATTTTCCTCCCAGCTCTGGGTCCCACCACCCCCCCGCCCCCCCCCCGAGAAATGTGCACTGAGATAAAACTGCGGCTGTAACGCATGAATCACGTCATTAAATCTGTCAGACCCAGGGCCAAAACCTTGAAAGTAGGGAGGCCGACCCCAGCTCGATACCTCCCTATCTGCGTTTCCTTTATAGCTGGGCACTGATGTGACGTCCATCTCTGGAGATGCTTTATCTTCATCTGTAATGCGTTGCAAGGCTATCAGAATCAGAATCAGTACATCACTGATTGATGTTTCTTTCCATTGAGTATAGTTGCTTCTGAACATCCCCCAACACTCAAGTTTAATGTTTTCCCAGCAGTGCACCCAGCAAATGCTTGCCAATCGACAAGCTTTATCATCCCTTTTTAAATAAAACAGTGTGGATGTATCCTTTGTCCTGCTTAAAAGATAACATGAAAGACATGTGGTGAGATTGCATTTTCACTGTCCCCTGAGGTCTCATAGCATCTTCCAACCAATTATGAAGTGCAGTCACTGCTCTAATGTAGGGGAAGTGGCAGTTAATTTACGCACAGTAAGTGGTGGGTCGGAAGGAGGGGTGGGAGGGGAGGGGTGGGCATGGGGTGGGAAGGTTGGCACCAAGTGCCCATCCCACTGAA
Source organism: Mustelus asterias (assembly GCF_964213995.1). Taxonomy (NCBI): domain Eukaryota; kingdom Metazoa; phylum Chordata; class Chondrichthyes; order Carcharhiniformes; family Triakidae; genus Mustelus; species Mustelus asterias. The sequence continues at coordinate 13,296,244 of NC_135807.1, forward strand.
CGAAACGTGGCAGACTGGTGGCCAGGCATGGGGAGAATGCTTCACTTTTAGGCTCCTTCTGCATATGTTTCCCCTCCCGCGTTTCCACTGCCCCTTTCCCACCCTCCCCTCCCCTCCCCACTTCCATTTCTCACGGTGACCCCCAGACTTTGCTCAAAGTCTGTCTCTGTCGCAGTTCTCCGGGACTCGCTGCAGTCCCAGGAGTCGCCACCACTCCGGTGGCGCTGCTGAGACCAAACAGCAGTGTGATATTTTTAAAAGATGGGCTTGCAGACCAAGAAGGAACAAACAAACGCGAGATATATTGGAAAGGTGTTTACTCTACAGGCTGCTAGGATAGACTGTCCATTTGCCCACACAAACGGCCGACGAATCATCAATGTGTCACGTGATCAGACTCTTAAAGTGACCTTGTTCCAACTAGGAGCAAACATGAACTCACAACACTTTCTCTTTACATCAGATGTTCCTGCAATGAAACACAATGTAACCGGCTCCAAAGATGTGCGGGTTAGGTTGATTGACAACTCTAAATCGCGCCTTAGTGTCAGGGAGATTAGCAGGGTAAATATGTGGGGTTATGGGAATAGGGCCTGGGTGGTCGGTGCAGACTTGATGGGCCGAATGGCCTCCTTCTGCACCGTAAGGATTCTATGATTGTATGATAACAATCAAAATTTATAATATGAACAATTAGTAAATACAACAGCCAATAAGTTAAAGTTTTGGAGGATATGGATTCCAGTGTAGTTGTCGGCGAACCTTAGGTGTCGGCTTTTCTGTGTTAACTGCAACCTCTGGTGTCTTTGGTTGAGTTTGGAGTAGTTGTCTCAAGCGGAGTCGATGTAGGATTTACTCGGTGTTGAAGTGTCCTCAGCTGAGGGACTGTATTCCACCATTGCTGATATTGTCAGGTTCTCAGCAATATCTAGGTCTTCCCTTGGCACAGTTTGTTGCAAACTCTTGGTTGACTCTGCCTCGGGCAAATTGGCTCCAGTTGTTAAAAATTGATCAGCGTGTCTTCTCCACACTACATTGTGCTGACTTTGAACAGTGTAGGAGACTGGTCCTGTCTGTGCTAATACAATGGCAGGTATCCACTGGTGGTCTAGTTCCTTGCCAATACTTTGTGACCTTTCTGGAAAACATGGTGTTTAGCCCTGTTCTCACGTCACAAAACCTCTTGCCCTAGGCTGCTTCAGCAAATCAAACACTGTGCGTAACTGACGTTTTATCATGAGGAGCACAGATCAGCTAGATAGCCAACATCTTTTCCCAAAGGTAGGGGAGTCTAAAACTAGAGGGCATAGGTTTAAGGTGAGATGGGAGAGATATAAAAGAGTCCAGGGGGGCAATTTCTTCACACAGAGGGTGGCGAGTATCTGGAACAAGCTGCCAGAGGTAGTAGTAGAGGCAGGTACAATTTTGTCTTTTAAAAAGCATTTAGACAGTTACATGGATAAGATGGGTACAGAGAGATATGGGCCAAATGCGGGCAATTGGGACTAGCTTAGTGGTTAAAAGAAAAGAGCAGCATGGACAAGTTGGGCCAAAAGGCCTGTTTCCATGCTGTAAACTTCTATGACTCTGTGACTCTATAATGATGGAGAACCTTGGGTTATCGAATATGTTGTATTCCTATATGCCATCAGGAATTAGTTTGGTCATTTAGACAATGATCCTTGTTCATGAGTTACCTCTTTGTCTGAACAAACCTTTCAGCCAGCCCATTAGTGGCAGGTGGATAAGGAGCAGATCGGATGTGTTAGATTCCGTTCTCCTTTAGATAATTTGTGAATTCTTGCAAAATGAACTGTGGCCCATTGTCGCTCACAAGTTGTTCAGGGTAACCAAATCTTGCAAAAAATCTCGTCCAGTCTTTCAGTTGTTCTCTCTGAGGATGTAATCTTCCTAAGGGCGACTTCAGGAGATTTCGAGTGCACATCTACCATAATGAGAAACATACGCCCTTTGAAAGGTCCAGCGTAACCAATATGAACTCTTTGCCGTGGTCTTTCCGGCCATTTCCATGAGTGTACGGGTGTGAATGGCGGCGGGATTGGACAAGATGAACACATAATCCTCGATTTCATGTTCAAGCCCTGGACACCAAAGATAGCTTCTGGTTATCTCCTTCATCCTTACTCTACTGCAGAGACCTTCGTGAAGTTGGTTTGGGACACATTTCCGCAACATTGGTGGAATGATGACTCTCATTGCCCAGAGGAGACAACCAGCCTGTATGGATAGTTTGAGTCTTCGGGTGACATATGGCTTCAACTCTGGGTTTGCCCTCCATGGTCTTGCCACAAAGTACCATGTCCATAACCTCTGACAGTAGTGCACCACTCCTGGTATACTTCTTCACTTGTCCTGCAGTTACAGGAGTGTTAACGACATAGAAATAGGAAATATTACCACTTGAACTATTCATTGGTGACTCGTTAGGTAAAGTTAATCTGGAGGGTCCACCAGCATTCCCATGGATTGACGATATTTTATTGAGTCGGTATGTGCTGACAACAATGCCCATCACTGCATCCAGCTCGCTGCTAGAGATGGAATACCGGTGTGCGGCCCCAGTCACGTTGTCAGTGATCACAGGGTTTCCCCCGCATGCATGTGACAAGGGATTCCATTTTTAAGAAAAGGCGTTCCCAATCTTGGGATTCCCGGCTGCCGGCTTTTTCTGGCCCTGTCCCGTCAGTGTAATGGCATGAGCCATGCCTCCAGCATTCCAAGTGTTTCGGAGTATGGCGGGAAAATCCCAGCAGTGCAGCTGGTGAGCTACACACCGCTTTTCTCGCCTAGGCCAACACTTTGAAAAGAAAATCAGAAAATATCACCAATGATGTCAAAGAACAAAGAACAAAGAAAATTACAGCACAGGAACAGGTCCTTCGGCCCTCCAAGCCTGCACTGACCATGCTGCCTGACTGAACTAAAACCCCCTACCCTTCCAGGGACCATATCCCTCCATTCCCATCCTATTCATGTATTTGTCAAGATGCCCCTTAAAAGTCACTATTGTATTTGCTTCCACTACCTCTCTCAGCAGCGAGTTCCAGGCACCCAGCACCCTCTGTGTAAAAAACTTGTCTCGTATATCTCCTTTAAATCTTGCCCCTTGCACCTTAAACTTATGCCCCCTAATAATTGACTCTTCCACCCTGGGAAAAAGCTTCTGACTATCCACTCTGTCCATGCCTCTCATAATCTTGTAGACTTTTATCAGGTCACCCCTCAACCTCCGTCGTTCCAGTTGAGAACAAACCAAGTTTCTCCAACCTCTCCTCATAGCTAATGCCCTCCATACCAGGCAACATCCTGGTAAATCTTTTCTGTGCCCTCTCCAAAGCCTCCACACCCTTCTGGTAGTGTGGCGACCAGAATTGAACACTAGATTCCAAGTGCGGCCTAACTAAGGTTCTATAAAGCTGCAACAGGGCTTGCCAATTTTTAAAATCAATGCCCCGGCTGATGAAGGCAAGCATGCCGTATGCCTTCTTGACTACCTTCTCCACCTGTATTGCCACTTTCAGTGACCTGTGTACCTGTACACCCAGATCCCTCTGCCTATCAATACTCTTAAGGGTTCTGCCGTGTACTGTATATTTCCCATTTGTATTCGACCTTCCAAAATGTATTACCTCACATTTATCCGGAAAATGTCAGAAGCTGATCAAGTCCGTGTCCTGTGAACTTAAAGGGGGTGAAAGTGAGGACCATCCCAGAATGAACTGATCAGTGGACCTTACAGGTTTCAATACATACATTCAAACATACAAATTGGGAGCAGGAGTAGGCCATTTGGCCCCTCAAGCCTGCTCTGCCATTTAATCATAGAATCATAGAATCCAACAGTGTAGAAGGAGGTCATTCGGCCCATCAAGTCTACACTGACCACAATCCCACCCAAGGCCATATCCCCATAACCCCATGCATTTATGCTGCTATGCTGACACTAAGGGGCAATTTAGCATGGCCAACCCACCTAACCCACACATCTTTGGACTGTGGAAGGAAACCCATGCAGACACAGGGGGAACGTTCAAACTCCACACAGACAGTGACCCAAGGCCGGGAATCGAACCCGGGTCCCTGGAGCTGTGAGGCAGCAGTGATTTGATTAGAATTGATTTGATTTATTATTGTCACATGCATTAGCATACAGTGAAAAGTATTGTTTCTTGCGTGCTATACAGCCAAAGCATACCGTTCATAGAGAAGTGAAGGAGAAAATCTTACAGAAAACCATATTTTACATCGTCAAACATATTTACATATTGGACTAATTGGCACCACTCATAACGGGCCAACAATGCAGAGGGGCACCCCCGGATGGATATTCGATCGGGTCCCCCCCTGTACAGCTGAGAGACTCACGAATTTCAGAAACTGCGGGAGATCCCTAATCTGCCTAGCAACAGCCTGTAGCTGCATTTTAAACTGGTCAAGGACGATCAAGACCCCTATGAAACGAGCCATAGAGTGGGTTATCAAAACCAAGCTATCACTGAAACATTACTAATTCGGCCAAGGCAGACATAAAAATCTGATAAACCAAGATATAAGAATAAAAGGTTAGAATGAAGTACTCCAGACATCCAACAAGACAGGATAACATTAACACTCAATCTCACAAGCAGGAAACACAGACACGGGACAATAGGATCAAATTCAAATAAGGGGACACATAGAGATGATAATGGGAAACGCATTTAGACACCGGGGCAGGACCAAGTAATCCCATTAACACGAACACACACCATACAAATGCAAATTGACAAGCCTCCCAGAGAACTTCCTGACCTGACAGACCACTTTATACATATTGTAAAAAGATGCATAATCAAATGTTCCCGCTCAAATTTGGAGCCCTATAAAGATCCAGGGCTGATGTAATCCAATTGAGATCAACGTGGCCAAGCCACTGTTTCTGAGCTGGCTACGGGGGTCTCCCTAGGATCCTAGTAAATTGTACAATAAAGACACGCTTTGAACCTTGATTTGCGACTCGGCTTCTATTCTGTGCTGGTAAGGGATTTTTCCCTACAACAAAATGGCGTAGTCAGCAGGATTTGATATCTGACTTCTGACTGATAACCACAGTTTGAAAGTCGGGATCAAATTAAACGAATCTGATACAAATCCAGAACAGTCAGAGGCGAGTGCAGGTCTCCGTTCAAAGTGAGGTACCTTTAAGGGTTAGGGTTTGTCTGTTTTAAGTATTGTTGTCTTGTAGAACTGTATAATCTTGCCTAAGTTTTTAAATTGAAACAGAAGTCCGCACTAAAGAGGTACAGGTCAGAACGACCGCGTGGAAAAAGGTAAGTAACTTTTAACTTTAATAGGAGTAAAGGACCAGAGGTAAAGATAACAGGTTTTGGGCTATTTGATAACAGGAATTAAGACTAATATAAAGATAAGTACCGCATGCAGAACTAATTGGTGTAACTAACCCAGGATTGTAAATGAAACCACTGTCTGTGCCAAGGCAATAGGACAAGGGAGTGCTTGACTCAAGGTGCCCTACCCTAAACTGGACGTTAAGAGGAGAAATCTCCCACGCTAAGGTTGGGTTTTGAAGCGGGCGCTAAGAGACACAGGCACTCAGGGTGCAAGGCACGGACAGTGTAAATCGGGTAACAACACTGACTCTGAAGGGACGAACAACCTCAGAGTCGATACAGTTACTAACTATAACAGGGGCTTTGATAACAGAGTACAGGTGTGTAAGTGTTGAGGAAAAGTGGACCCGATCCATCCTGACCAAGAGACACGACGACGGAGGATCCATTAGGGACCCGGGCGGAGTTTGATAACCTTGTTCGTCTGTAGGGAACACCACAGCCCATAGCAGGATACCCGGTTTTGGGGGGTAACGGATCAACCCTGCTAGTGGGGGTGGTGGCCGAGCGGGAGGCGTTGTACTTAGAGGGGCTGGGAACAGGGGCGGACAAACCCACTAAACAACCAGCACACATCCCAATAAGACAACACAAAATAGTCCAAGCGTGAGGTGTCAGGAATAGTTGGGGGAGCCCAGGGGAAAGAGACCCACTGGAACCTCACTACGAGGCTCTACAGCAATACAGACGGTGCTGGGGCAGTATCAGTGACAGGAGTTGAGGCACTTTTACTGTAGCAGCCAGCATACGGGGGTTGCAGGACTGCTAGACAGAAAAATGGCAGACCACGTTGTTAAGGGAGAAACTGCAGTAGCTCTCATTTTAAAGTATCTGTTAGCCAGAGAAGCGATTGTTGCAAAGATGAAACGGAACGGGTGGAACGCATCACAAACTTTAGAAGATCAAAGAAAGTGGGTAGACGGAGTTAAACGGGACAAAACAAAAGTAATGGGAGTAATATTAGTGACCCAGTTAGCTGGACTAATTGAGGAAGTAAATGCCTCCATGGAGGAGAGACACAAAGAGACAGAACAAATTAAAGTATTACAGGAGAGAGTGAGGGAGTTAGAATACAGAAACAACACTGCGGAGATAACGCAGAGATCAGAGGAAACGGACCCTCGGCGCCCATACGAGTCAGTGCAGAAACATACAGCCACTCCAGCATCAAAAGAAAACATAGACAATTATAATCTAGCGCCAGTCACGAGAGGAGGGACGTTAGCACAACCAAAGGCAACCTATAAGCCTTTTACGCCAGGGGAAAGGCAGCAGATTATGGCATCCCTGGGGAAGTTAAAACCCAGAAGCGCAAACCTGGAATTTTGGGGCGAATTAGATTCGCTCTGGGTAGGACACCAGTTACATTTAAGGGACATACACCAGCTGGTCAGGGCAGCCTGTCCAGCGGATAAATGGAGGTTGGTAGCAGGAGGGCCAGCGGCTCAAGCAGCACAGGACTATAATGGAGGAAGATGGACACATGCCGTTCCTACAACGGCTGAGATAGATGACCAGCAGGCACCCTTTACATTATTCAAGACCGAAGTCCAACGGGTCTTAGGGAATTCCCCCACTAATTGGAGCAGGATCACAAACACTAAACAAGGACGGGGGGAAAGTGCATCGGAATTTGGAGAGAGATTATTCGGGGTATATATGGAATGTTCAGGACGAGACGACGCGGATAGGAGGGACAGGGCTTTTGTTCAGGCATTTAAGGACGGGCTCTCAGAGGCACACCAAGAGATCCTTAAGATGGGGGTGATAGCATCCCAAGACTATGACGAGCTAGTCGAGTGGGCTAGCGGGATAAGAGAAGAGAAGGCTGCCCAAACCAAGCCCAGACGAGAGAGAGTTGTAACCCCCCATAACGGAGATAGGGGGAGAACCGGGTTCAGCTGCTACACATGTGGCCAGCCAGGGCATACGGCTAGATTCTGCAGGGGGGCACCAGTCAAAGGGAAACCTGAGAATGGCGGGCCTCGCTGTGACCACTGCCATAAACCAGGGCACACTGAGGCAACATGTTGGGGGAAGCATGGGAGACCCCAGGACAACTATGGAACAACCCCGGGGGCACCACACTCCCGGAATCCACCAGGGTGACTAGGAGAAACCTTAAGCCAGGGAGATGGCAGAAGAGAGAGGGTTAGTGTAGCCACGCCCACAGAAGACTGTGAATCCCGACAAAAGCCGGTGTCCGTCCACTCCACTTATCGGCCAACATTGGTCGAAATCTCACAACCCGTAGCTCCCATCCAAAACAGGAAAGAGGGGGAGAGAATATATGTAGATGCCTTGAAGGGGGCTGGGAGAGTGTTAAAACTGTTAAAGATTAAAGTGATAGGATTTCTTGAATTTACTTCTGTTTTGAGTTAATTACAGTTTGGAAGAAAGAAGAATAAAAGCGATTGTCTTAATCAATGTTCTGTATTCTCTTTGAATGTTTTACACTCATCCCAGTCTGAAATGATAAGTTTGAATGAAAAAGGATGTACTGTGGAATGACTTTTGGAAGCTTCCATGTGTATGTGTGTGTGTGTTTAAACAAAGTGGTTGCGTGGATGCTTTGTTGTTGTTTGTTTTAATGTTAAGAAAGGATTTAAACCTTGGAAGGAAGCATGTGCTCTTTCCTTTGTCTTGAAGTAGAAATTATAAGAGTTAGTTGAGGAGTTAAGAGAAGAAAATAAGTTATTTTGTGGAAAGGTAGAAAAGCAGGAACAAAAGACTGAGGTCTATGAATTAGTTTAAAGTATATCAAGTCAGTGAAATACAGTATTAATCGCAGAATATCGCGATTTGCGAACGTCAGATAGTTTAGTATTCTGAACTAGTTAAAATTATGTACTGCCGTCAGAATTTCATGAGCCATCAAGGTTCAAGGTTTGCCAAATATAAAAGCACTGCAAAGCTTAAAACCTAGCCAGTTAAGAAACCAAAATGTTCCTAATCAAATAACTGGTATGTATTGTACCTGCTTTGATTTTGATTCGGCGCCTGTTACTTTTCCTAGAGTGCGGGGGTTTCGATCTGGAGCTCAGTTTAAAAAAAAAAGAAACGGCTTAAATTAAAAGGGTTTGGATATCACGGGTACGATGTGTAAAGTGGTATGATACAACTGCCGCTTGATTATTTTTATTATACAGTATAGCACTGCCATATAGACACAAGAATAACATCAAATCCTGAAAAGCCTTAACCAACTTTGTATGATATATTCATATACTATATTGGGCATTGATAAAGACATAATTATTTTGTGAAGTACTGTGGTGTAGCGCTTGCACGCAAACAAATGATCAAATTAGAGATAGTGTAAGAGTACTCGTATAAAGATCGGAACTCTATGGCATGTGATTTTAATGGGGAAAGCGATGTCTTTTGATAAGACTACATACAAATGAATGGATGTATCCGACAATACATCCGAGACCTTAGCACCCAATTGAAGGGGATGCGCCGGTCCGTAATTTCTAATCAGGCACAGGTCGACGCAGAGGGGGACTCAGAAATATTACCAGAAGTCCCAAAAGCCGGGAGCCGGGTATTAACAAAAGTGCTTCCTGCAAAACCAGGATTTGCCCCAAGATGGCACGGACCTTACGAGGTCATTGTTAGCGGAGATACCTGTGCCTGTATAGATATAAGGGGACAGGGGGTCTGGAAACACTGGACCCAATTAAAACTATATGAGGACAAATGAACTAAAAAATACCGTTTTGCTCATTCAACTTCCACAGGAACCAGGACTAGATCTACTATCAAGACGTCGGAACCAACTACTTTTAATTTAATTGCCTGTTTATTTTCTGTATATACTGTAATTTTAAAATACTGTTGAAAAAAAAGAGCGATATGGGAACAGGGACATATCTGATAATAACCCTGACCATTGTAAATACACTCCAACATATGGGGGTTAGGGGAGCAGAACCACCAATCATGGAAGGAAACCTATTCCTGAAAACACACATCCAGATCTATGGGAATAGGACCGCTTGTTACCCCTCAGCGCGATCAGTAAACTCCCTATTCATCGCAACACCAGGGTGGCTCCCACAAGAGTTATTCACTATTGACACATCGGGGGCACCCTGCAAAGAACATATTGGGTACTTTAAGCAAGGGATACAAGGAAGGTGTGTAGAGCTCACTGAGCCGGGAATTCTAAGGGGGACGGGACCCCAACCGGAGGAGACACATGGGAACTACCCACAATGTTTTAAGGGAGAGGGATGGGGGTGCGTGCATGCCTTTGTCCCTAAAAATGATTCGTGCGCTGAGGCACATTGTGCTCTCCAGGAGTGCCGGGTCCGGGAAGGACACTTCACCTGTGACTGCAAGCAACAGAAATGCATTGCAGTCACCGCGGGTAGGCAGCTTATGTGTGGCAAGTGCAACGGCACCCACGTAAGCTCAGCCTCAGGGACATATCCATTTGATTCTCACCAAGAGGTACAATCAAGTGGACAGTCCAGGGGGAGGGAAGGTTCCACAAGATGGGGCCATGCGGTCAAACGACCCCGGGGAAATGCATGTTATCGGGTTAAAGACGGGTACGTGTTTTTATTTAAAAATGTATATATGACGGCCACAGACAGGCCTCCAAGGTTCTTTTCCGTAGGGACAATCAGACCTCTCACGGTTCCATGCCCAAGTGAGGGGCATGTCCAGAAACGCATAGTGACCAGGGCCATCAGCGCAGAATTTTGCTCCGACTGGCAGGCCCCTGTCACACTAGGGTCTTCTTTAGGATATGGATTTCTGGGGACACTATCCCTGGGAGGCGCCGCAGGGGTGATCAGTGCCAGTAATAGGAACTTCTTCATATGTGGACTGACCATTTTAGGAAACAACACCCTACAAGCATTAGGCGCAATTGACCAAGAACTCGCAGAACTCAGACTATACACACAACAAACAAGATATGCGGTGGACTATCAGCTAGCCAGACAAGGGGGGGTATGCACCATCATCAAGGACAAATGCATCACATACGTACACGACGAGACACTAAACATAACAGCAGCCATGTCCGGGATACAAAAGCAATTGGATAACTTTAAACAGGGGTTAACAGGGACTGATGGGTGGTTAGGATGGCTGTTTAACACCGTTTGGGGAGCATATATTATGAAGGGATTAATCCTAGTAGTAGCCATCCTGTTCACAGTCTGCCTTGGCCTAACCTGTATTAAAGTGATATGTGCAAATATTACATCAAGAATGCTACCCACTGCCAGTATCCAGATGCAAGAACTTAACAACGATACAGAAGAAGAGGAGCAACGACAAGGACAACAGCTGTACAAATCACTGTTCCTCTGAAGGTCGTCCATGGGGGGTCAGCCATGAATGGCACCCCCTGGACGAGAGGAGGGACTGAAGGAGAAAATCTTACAGAAAACCATATTTTACATCGTCAAACATATTTACATATTGGACTAATTGGCACCACTCATAACGGGCCAACAATGCAGAGGGGCACCCCCGGATGGATATTCGATCGGGTCCCCCCCTGTACAGCTGAGAGACTCACGAATTTCAGAAACTGCGGGAGATCCCTAATCTGCCTAGCAACAGCCTGTAGCTGCATTTTAAACTGGTCAAGGACGATCAAGACCCCTATGAAACGAGCCATAGAGTGGGTTATCAAAACCAAGCTATCACTGAAACATTACTAATTCGGCCAAGGCAGACATAAAAATCTGATAAACCAAGATATAAGAATAAAAGGTTAGAATGAAGTACTCCAGACATCCAACAAGACAGGATAACATTAACACTCAATCTCACAAGCAGGAAACACAGACACGGGACAATAGGATCAAATTCAAATAAGGGGACACATAGAGATGATAATGGGAAACGCATTTAGACACCGGGGCAGGACCAAGTAATCCCATTAACACGAACACACACCATACAAATGCAAATTGACAAGCCTCCCAGAGAACTTCCTGACCTGACAGACCACTTTATACATATTGTAAAAAGATGCATAATCAAATGTTCCCGCTCAAATTTGGAGCCCTATAAAGATCCAGGGCTGATGTAATCCAATTGAGATCAACGTGGCCAAGCCACTGTTTCTGAGCTGGCTACGGGGGTCTCCCTAGGATCCTAGTAAATTGTACAATAAAGACACGCTTTGAACCTTGATTTGCGACTCGGCTTCTATTCTGTGCTGGTAAGGGATTTTTCCCTACAACAGAAGGAAACGAGAGAGTGCAGAATATAGTGTTACAGTCATAGCTAGAGTGTAGAGAAAGATCCTCCGGGTGCTCCGGTTTCCTCCCACAGTCCAAAGATGTTGCGGGTTAGGTTGATTGGCCATGCTAAAATTGCCTCTTAGTGTCCTGAAATGCGTAGATTAGAGGGATTAGCGGGTAAAATATGGAGGGATATTGGGATAGGGCCTGAGTGGGATTGTGGTCGGTGCAGACTCGATGGGCCAAATGGCCTCTTTCTGCACTGTAGGGTTTCTATGATCCTATGAACTTAATGCAAGGTAAGTCCATTCACAAGTCTGACAGCAGCAGGGAAGAAGCTGTTCTTGAGTCGGCTGGTATGTGACCTCAGACTTTTGTATCTTTTCCTGACGGAAAAAGGTGGAAGAGAGAATGTCCGGGATGCGTATGTTCCTTAATTAAGCTGGCTGCTTTGCCGAGGCAACGGGAAGTGTAGACAGAGTCAATGGATGAGAGGTGGGTTTGCGTGATAGATTGGGCTACATTCATGACCTTTTGTAGTCCCTTGCGGTCTTGGGCAGAGCAGGAGCCATACCAAGCTGTGATACAAGCAGAAAGAATGCTTTCTATGGTGCATCTGTAAAAGTTGGTGAGAGTTGTAGCTGACATGCCAAATTTCTTTAGTCTTCTGAGAATGTAGAGACGTTGGTGGGTTTTCTTAACTATACTGTCGGCATGGGGGGACCAGGACAGGTTGTTGGTGATCTGGACACCTAAAAACTTGAAGCTCTCGACCCTTTCTACTTCACCCCCACTGATGAAGACAGGGGCATGTTCTCCTTTACGCTTCCTGAAGTCGATGACAATCTCCTTCGTTTTGTTGACATTGAGGGAGAGATTATTGGTGCCGCACCAGTTCACCAGCTTCTCTATCTCATTCCTCTACTCCGTCTCATCGTTGTTTGAGATCTGACCCACTACGGTGGTGTCGTCAGCAAACTTGAAAACTGAGTTGGAGGGGAATTTGGCCGCACAGTCATAGGTCTATAAGGAGTATAGTAGGGGGCTGAGAACACAGCCTTGTGGGGCACCAGTGTTGAGGATGATCGTGGAGGTGGTGTTGTTGCCTATCCTTACTGATTGTGATCTGTGAGTTAGGAAGTTCAGGATCCAGTCGTAGAGGGAGGTGCTGAGACCCAGGCCACGGAGTTTGGAGATGTGTTTTGGAGGAATAATGATGTTGAAGGCTGAACTGTAGTCAATAAATAGAAGTCTGACATAGGCGCCTTTGTTATCTAGGTGTTCCAGGGTTGAGTGCAGGGCCAGGGAGATGGCATCTGCTGTGGACTTGTTGCGGTGGTAGGCGAACTGTAATGGCACCCAGAGGAAACCCACGCAGACACAGGGAGAATGTGCAAATTCCACACAGACAGCGACCCAAGCCGGGAATCGAACCCAGGTCCCTGGAGCTGTGAGCCAGCAGCGCTAACCACTGTGCAGCCCAATTCATTACTTAAGAAAGGATATAGTTGCAGTTCAGGGAAGGTTCACTCAACTGATTCCTTGGGTGAAGGCATCACCTTGTGAGGAGAGATTGGACAAGGTGGGCCTGGAGCTTAGAAGAATGAGAGGTGATCTGATTGAAACATTCAAGATCCTGTGGGTACAAGACAGGGTGGACGCCAAGAGAATGTCCCCCTCATGATAGATGCTAGAACTAGGGTACACAGCTTAAAAATAAGCGGTTTTCCATTTAAGACTGAGGTGAGAAGAATTTATTTTCCTCAGAGGGCTTTTTAAAAGTTTTATTTATTAGTGTCACAAGTAGGCTTACATTGACACTGCAATGAAGTTACTGTGAAAATCCCCGAGTCGCCACACTCCGGCACCTGTTTGGATACACTGAGGGAGAATTTAGCATAGCCAAAGTAGGACGTCTGTGGAGTTCTCTTCGCTAGAGAGAGTGGAGGCTGGGTTGTTGAATATTTTTAAGTTAGATAGAATCTTGATTGACAAGGGAATCAAAGGAAAGGGAAGAAAAGTAGAAGCCACAATCAGCTAGTTATGATCTTATCAAGTCATTTCGGGCAGCACGGTGGCACAGTGATTAGCACATAGTGGTTAGTCTAGGTCTGAGGCGTTCAAGTCAGGCAACACTGATCTATACAAGAAAGCCAGATACAATCTAAGGAGATCCATCAAAGATATTGCGAGGGGGATAGAATATAAAAGCAGGGATGTCTTGATGCACCTGTACAGGGCATTGGTGAGGCCGCAGCTGGAATACTGTGTGCAGTATTGGTCCCCTTATATGAGGAAGGATATATTGGCATTGGAGGGAGTGCAGAGAAGGTTCACCAGGTTGATACCGGAGATGAGGGGTTTGGATTATGAGGAGAGGCTGAGGAGATTGGGTTTGTACTCGTTGGAGTTTAGAAGGATGAGGGGGGATCTTATGGAGACTTATAAGATAATGCGGGGGCTGGATAGGGTGGAGGCGGAGAGATTCTTTCCACTTAGTAAGGAAGTTAAAACTAGAGGACACAGCCTCAAAATAAAGGGGGGTCGGTTTAAGACAGAGTTGAGGAGGAACTTCTTCTCCCAGAGGGTGGTGAATGTCTGGAATTCTCTGCCCACTGAGGTGGTGGAGGCTACCTCGCTGAATATGTTTAAAGCGCGGATGGATGGATTCCTGAGCGGTAAGGGAATTAAGGGTTATGGGGATCAGGCGGGTAAGTGGTACTGATCCACGTCAGATCAGCCATGATCTTATTGAATGGCGGGGCAGGCTCGAGGGGCTAGATGGCCTACTCCTGCTCCTATTTCTTATGTTCTTATGTTCTTATGCCAAAAGACAGTACCGGACCAAGCTAGAGTCCCCCAGGCTAGCCACACAGACCCCCGCCGACTATGGCAAGGCCTGCAAGACATAACAGGCTACAAGATGAAGGCATGTAAAATCGCCGGCTCCAACGCACCCCTCCCTGATGAGCTCAATGCATTCTACACCCGTTTTGAGCAAGAGGTCAGCGAGAGCATGCCCTCCAACCTGAAACCCTGGATGAAGCTGTATCTGGGGTCACCATTTCAGATGTCAGAGCAGCTTTCTTGAAGGTCAACCCACAGAAAGCGACTGGTCCGGATGGGGTACCCGTTCGAGCACTCAGATCCTGCACGGATCAGCTGGCAGGGGTATTCGCAGACATAGAAACATAGAAAACCACAGCACCAAACAGGACCTTCGGCCCCACAAGCTGTGCCGAACATAGAACATAGAACATAGAAAAACTACAGCACAAACAGGCCCTTCGGCCCACAAGTTGTGCCGAACACATCCCTACCTTCTAGACCTACCTATTAAGCTCCATGTACTCATCCAGGAGTCTCTTAAAAGACCCTATTGAGTTTGCCTCCACCACCACTGACGGCAGCCGTTTCTACTCGCCCACCACCCTCCGTGTGAAAAACTTCCCCCTAACATTTCCCCTGTACCTACCCCCCAGCACCTTAAACCTGTGTCCTCTCGTAGCAGCCATTTCCACCCTGGGAAAAAGCCTCTGAGAGTCCACCCGATCTATGTCTCTCAACATCTTATATACCTCTATTAGGTCTCCTCTCATCCTACGTCTCTCCAAGGAGAAAAGACCGAGCTCCCTCAGCCTATCTTCATAAGGCATGCCACTCAATCCAGGCAACATCCTTGTAAATCTCCTCTGCACCCTTTCAATCTTTTCCACATCCTTCTTGTAATG
The DNA here is from genome assembly GCF_964213995.1 of Mustelus asterias. NCBI lineage: Eukaryota > Metazoa > Chordata > Chondrichthyes > Carcharhiniformes > Triakidae > Mustelus > Mustelus asterias. Next base: position 13,311,601 of record NC_135807.1, read on the forward strand.
AGGCGACCAGAACTGAGCACAGTACTCCAAGTGGGGTCTGACGAGGGTCTTATATAGCTGCATCATTATCCCCGGACTCCTAAACTCAATCCCTCGATTGATAAAGGCCAGCACACCATATGCCTTCTTAACCACCTCCTCCACCTGCCGGGCCGATTTCAGAGTCCTATGGACCCGGGCCCCAAGGTCCTTCTGATCCTCCACAGTACTAAGAGTCTTTCCCTTTATATTGTACTCCTCCATCCCATTTGACCTGCCAAAATGGACCACTACGCATTTATCTGGGTTGAACCGCTTCAACCTCTCTTTACAACAATCTGAGGTCCCTATCTGCTTCAAGAAGACGACCATCATCCCAGTACCAAAGAAAAGCCAAGCAGCGTGTCTTAATGACTATTGGCCGGTGGCCCTGACATCCATCATTATGAAGTGCTTCGACTTTTTTCCTCCCACAGTCCAAAGATGTGCAGGTTAAGTGGATTGGCCATGCTAAATTGCCCCTTAGTGTCTCAGGATGTGTACGTTAGAGGGATTAGCGAGGTAAATGTATGGGGTTACAGGGATAGGGCCTGGGTGGGATTGTTGTTGGTGCAGACTCGATGGGCTGAATGGCTTCCTTTTGCATTGTAGGGATTCGATGATTCTATGAAACTGCACACAATACTCCAGATGTAGGGTGGAATTTTCCCATCCCGTCCTCCACTGGAATCAAAGCGGGCGGGACACGGACCCTGCAAAGGTTTGTTGACCTCGGGCATAATTTTCTGACCTTGGGGTGAGCGCGGTTGGAAAATCGCACTGTGGTCTTACCAACATTCAGTACAACTGTAGCAAAACATCCTTACGTAAATATTCTATTCCCCTTGCAATAAACAATAATGTTCCACTTATCTTCCTAATCACTTGCTGTACCTGCATACTAATGTTTTATGATTCAGGTACCAGGACACCCAAATCCCTTTGTATTACCGAGTTCTGCAATCACTCTCCAGGTAAATAATATGCTGCTTTTATATTATTCCTGCAAGTGGAAGAGTTCATATTTTTTCACATGATGCTCCATCTGTCACGATTTTGCTCATTCACTTAACCTAGCGACAGATTAGTGAGCAGCGCTCTTAATCCCACAAGAATAACTCCAAACAATATTGGCCATTAGCCTGGCATTGCAGCCTCAAAGATTTTGGATCATTCTCCTAGCTAATGGAGAAGCGGGGTGGGGCACATCTGCAGTGTTACCCAGTTCGCTGCTCACAGTTATATTAAGACAGTGAGTGGTGCTTTCATTTGGAAGACCAACACTTTTGAAACTTTCGCCTTCGAGTGAAGACAGAAGCTTGAGAAGGTTGGGGCACTGTGTTGCACTGTTGGCTTTCCAGGAATATAAAAGGCAATTGATTTCACTCATGTTGCCATTTTGAATTCTAACCACAACATTGTAACCAATGGGGACATAATCAAAAGATTAATGCCTGCTTCCCCAGAAATTCCCATGATGCATCAATGTCGTAGGACTGTAGTAGACCATTCAGCCCGACACAAACTTGCCAAAAAGAGCTACTCAGCTGATCTCACTCCCCCTGCCGAAAGTAAAACTTAAAAACTGTCCAAAGGCACCTGACCCATCCATCATTCTTTCTCCAACAATTCAGGGTCAATTTGAATTTGGCTAGGGTAAGGTTTCACTTCAGGTATGATTCAAATGACCCACTGGGGAGCTTTTATCAAACAAAGTTTATTTAAGAATATAGTTAACATGTATAGAAAGAAAATTAGCAATACCTTTTACCAATGACAAACAAAAACAAAACCATGATATTATATAAACGTTAACAGCTAAATACTGTTCCAACCAAACAAATCATATAAAACTAACACCTGTCCCAGGTTCAGCACAGACAATAAGAATGCCCACATGCTTTTGCAGCTCAGCAATACCTGCTTACATTAAGGCTGCAATGAAGTTACTGTAAAAATCCCCTAGTCGCCACACTCCGGCACCTGTTCGGGTACACTGAGGGAGAATTTAGCATGGCCAATGCACCTAACCAGCACGTCTTTCAGACTGTGGGAGGAAACCGGAGCACCTGGAGGAAACCCACGCAGACACGGGGAGAACGTGCAGACTCCGCACAGACAGTGACCCAAGCCAGGAATTGAACCCAGGTCCCTGGCGCTGTGAGGCGGTCACGGGCATTCGGCCTCTGATATTCGGGTAAGCGTTCTCCAAGGCGGCCTTCGCGACACCAGACGGCGCAGAGTCGCTGAGCAGAAACTGATAGCCAAGTTCCGCACACACGAGGACGGCCTCAACCGGGATATTGGGTTCATGTCACACTATTTGTAACCCCCACAGTTGCCTGGACCTGCAGAGTTTCACTGGCTGTCTTGTCTGGAGACAATACACATCTTTTTAGCCTGTCTTGATGCTCTCTCCACTCACGTTGTTTTGTTTCTTAAAGACTTGATTAGTTGTAAGTATTCGCATTCCAACCATTATTCATGTAAATTGAGTTTGTGTCTTTATATGCTCTGTTTGTGAACAGAATTCCCACTCACCTGAAGAAGGGGCTTGGAGCTCCGAAAGCTTGTGTGGCTTTTGCTACCAAATAAACCTGTTGGACTTTAACCTGGTGTTGTTAAACTTCTTGCTGTGAGGCAGCAGTGCTAACCACTGTGCCACCGTGCGACACCGTGCAGGACAAAACAGCCCACTAGATCAGCACTGTCCAATGGTAGTGAAGCCCATTTAACAAGTTATATTCTTCTACTATTAAATGAATCATCGCAACAAATTAATTGTTTCTTCGGCTTGCTTGACAGGCTTTCACTCATTAATGTATATTTAAATACAGAGGACGATAATTAGCAGGCACTAATTGGAACAGTCAGAGGAAAGATTAGTGTGTGTCATCCAGCAAATCTCCTGTATGTAAACAAGGAGCGCTGGGGCTTCTGTTAATTCTTGTTGCGAGTCCATTATTCTAAGAGGAGGATGCAGCAGAGCATTTAATATTTCTGCAGAGGGTGATTAATCTCAAACATTTAATCAGTTAAATTATCTAACTGAATGCCAAGTGCGGGAACAAGTCTACGCCACGATAAAAAACACAACAGAATCAGGACAACTAATGATTCCGAGGAATAGGTTCTAAATTTCATTAAACTTAAATTCAATATTTCAAATAAACTGAGTTTTGTTTCGCATTTTTTACAGAAAGGACATAAAATAAGTTTTCCGGAACTTTCCTTTTCGCTCTGGGAGTCGCTAGCTATGGAAACACTTATACTTTCATTTTAGTTTGCACATCAGCATGGAAAAATATGGTAATTGTGTTTTATAATTCATTAAAAAATGAATGCCTCTTACTTAAAGGCAGTGACTCATTGTAGGTTGCTACGTAACGGGATAATGCGAGGTATCTGCCAGTCAATACATGTCTGTAAGTCATTTCAGTTCCATGCAGTGTACCCTTGTTAATTCTTAAAAAAATATAACACTTATCTCTCACTACTCCTAAATATAAATTCTGATAACTCTAGTCCACACAGAAAAATTAAAAGCAATATTTGATTTGATTTATTATTGTCACATGTATTAGTATACAGTGAAAAGTATTGTTTCTTGCATGCGATACAGACGAGCATAAAATACATAGAGAAGGAAAGGAGAGGGTGCAGAATGTAGTGTTACAGTCATAGCTAGGGTGTAGAGAAAGATCAACTTAATGCAAGGTAGGTCCATTCAAAAGTCTGACAGCAGCAGGGAAGAAGCTGTTCTTGAGTCGGTCAGTTCGTGACCTCAGACTTTTGTATCTTTTTCCTGACGGGAGAAGGTGGAAGAGAGAATGTCCAAGGTGCGTGGGGTCCTTAATTATGGTGGCTGCTTTTCCGATGCAGCGGGGAGTATAGACAGAGTCAATGGATGGGAGGCTGGTTTGCGTGATGGATTGGGCTACATTCATGACCTTTTGTAGTTTCTTGTGGTCTTGGACAGGGCAGGAGCCATACCAAGCTGTGATACAACCAGAAAGAATGCTTTCTATGGTGCATCTGTAAAAGTTGGTGAGAGTCGTAGCTGACATACCAAATTTCCTTAGTCATCTGAGAAAGTAGAGGATATGGTGGACTTTCTTAACTATAGTGTCAGCATGGGGGGGACCAGGACAGGTTGTTGGTGATCTGGACACCGAAAAACTTGAAGCTCTCGACCGTTTCTATTTCATTCCCATTGATGTAGACAGGAGCATGTTCTACTTTACGCTTCCTGAAGTCGATGACAATCTCCTTCATTTTGGTGACATTGAGGGAGAGATTATTGTTGCTGCACCAGTTCACCAGATTCTCCATCTCATTCCTGTTCTCTGTCTCATCATTAGAACATAGACCATAGAACAGTACAGCACAGAACAGGCCCTTCGGCCCACGATGTTGTGCCGAGCTTTATCTGAAACCAAGATCAAGCTATCCCATTCCCTATCATCCTGGTGTGCTCCATGTGCCTATCCAATAACCGCTTAAATGTTCCTAAAGTGTCTGACTCCACTATCACTGCAGGCAGTCCATTCCACACCCCAACCACTCTCTGCGTAAAGAACCTACCTCGGATATCCTTCCTATATCTCCCACCATGAACCCTATAATTATGCCCCCTTGTAATAGCTCCATCCACCCGAGGAAATAGTCTTTGAACGTTCACTCTATCTATCCCCTTCATCATTTTATAAACCTCTATTAAGTCTCCCCTCAGCCTGCTCCGCTCCAGAGAGAACCCACTACAGTGTTGTCATCAGTAAACTTGAAAATCGAGTTGGAGGGGAATTTGGCCACACAGTCATAGGTGTATATGAGTAATGAGTGACTCGGGTAATCATTTTGCGCATTCTAAACTTCTAATGGATTCAATTATAACACTTTTTGATTGGAACAGTTTAACATGTTTTCCCCCAAGCACAAAGTTATATTTTCTCTTTAAACTACGCAATAAAACTCTTCTCTGTTTAAGAAGGGCAGAAGAGACAATCTGAGAAATTACAGGCCTGTGAGCCTTACATCAGTGGGAGGGAAATTATTGGAGAAGGCTTAGGGGTGATCTTAAAGAGATCTATAAAATAATAACGGGAATAATTCACAAAGGAGAGGGATGTGTTGACTGGGAGTGTCTCGGAGGGGAGTGTTGACCCGTTAGAGAAAATCTCCATTACAAGGGAGAAAGTGTTAGGTTTTTTTAGGGAATATAAAGACTGACAAATCCCCAGGGCCTGATGGAATCTATCCAATGCTGCTCAGGGAGACAAGAGATGAAATCGCTGGGCCTCTGATGCAAATCTTTGTCTCGTTACTGGACACAGGTGAGGTCCCAGAGGATTGGAGGATAGCTAATGTGGTCCCGTTATTTAAGAAGGGTAGGAAGGATAACCCGGGAAAATATAGGCCGGTGAGCTTGACGTCCGTGGTGGGGAAGTTGTTGGAGAAGATTCGTAGAGATAGGATGTATGCGCATTTGGAAAGGAATAAACTCATTAACGATAGTCAGCATGGTTTTGTGAGAGGGAGGTCATGCCTCGCTAACCAAGTGGAGCTTTTTGAAGAAGTGACTAGAATGGTTGACGAGGGAAGGGCCGTGGATGTCGTCTATATGGTCTTTAGGAAAGCATTTGACAAAGTCCCTCATGGTAGGTTGGTGCAAAAGGTTGGACCTCATGGGATAAAGGGGGAGGTGGCCAGATGGGTGGAAAACTGGCTTGGTCACAGAAGACAGAGGGTGGTAGTGGAAGGGTCTTTTTCCGGCTGGAGGCCTGTGACTAGTGGTGTTCCGCAGGGCTCTGTATTGGGACCTCTGCTCTTTGTGATTTATATAAACGATCTGGAAGAAGGTGTAACTGGGGTGATCAGTAAATTTGCGGATGACACAAAAATGGCTGGACTTGCAGATAGTGAGGAACATTGTCAGAGGCTACAGAAGGATATAGATAGGCTGGAAATTTGGGCAAAGAAATGGCAGATGGAGTTCAATCCTGATGAATGCGAAGTAATGCATTTTGGTAGAACTAATGTAGGGAGGAGCTATACGATAAATGGCAGAACCATAAAGGGTGTAGATACGCAGAGGGACCTGGATGTGCAAGTCCACAGATCCTTGAAGGTGACGTCACAGGTGGAGAAGATAGTGAATAAGACATATGGCATGCTTGCCTTTATAGGACGGGGCATAGAGTATAAAAGTTGGGGTTTGATGTTGCAGTTGTATAGAACATTGGTTCGGCCGCATTTGGAATACTGCGTCCAGTTCTGGTCGCCACACTACCAGAAGGATGTGGAGGCTTTAGAGAGAGTGCAGAGGAGGTTTACCAGGATGTTGCCTGGTATGGAGGGGCTTAGTTATGAGGAGAGATTGGATAAACCGGGGTTGTTCTCACTGGAAAGACGGAGGATGAGGGGTGACCTAATAGAGGTGTATAAAATTATGAAAGGCATAGATAGGGTGAACGGTGGGAAGCTTTTTCCCAGGTCGGTGGTTACGTTCACGAGGGGTCATAGGTTCAAGGTGAGGGGGGGAGGTTTAACACGGATATCACAAGGACGTATTTTACACAGAGGGTGGTGGGGGCCTGGAATGCGCTGCCGGGCAAGGTGGTGGAGGCGGACACACTGGGAACGTTTAAGACTTATCTAGATAGCCACATGAACGGAGTGGGAATGGAGGGATACAAAAGAATGGTCTAGTTTGGACCAGGGAGCGGCTCGGGCTTGGAGGGCTGAAGGGCCTGTTCCTGTGCTGTATTGTTCTTTGTTCTTTGTTCTTGAATAGATAAGATAGACAGTCAGCATATTTTCCCAAAGATAGGGGAGTCTAAAACTATAGGGCATAGGTTTAAGGTGAGAGGGGAGAGATACAAAAGGGTCCAGAGGGGCAGTTTCTTCACTCAGAGGGTGGTGAGTGTCTGGAACAAGCTGCCAGAGGTAGTAGTAGAGGCAGGTACAATTTTGTCTTTAAAAAGCATTTAAATAGTTGCGTGGGTAAGATGGGTGTAGAGGGATATGGGCCAAACGCAGGCAATTGGGATGAGCTTAGTGTTTTAAAAAAAAAGGTGGCATGGACAATTTGGGCTGAAGGGCCTGTTTCCATGCTGTAAACCTCTATGACTGTATGACTTTAAGATTCTTAGGGACAGGCTGCACTCACATCTGGAAGAGAATAGGCTTATTAGCAATAGACCGCATGGTTTTGTGAAGGGGAGGTCGTGTCTCACAAACTTGATTGAGTTCTTTGAGGAAGTGACAAGAAAGATTGACCAGGGCAGGGCAGTGGATGGTGGATACATGGACTTACATAAAGCCTTCGATAAGGTTCCTCGTGGCAGGCTGGTACAGAAGGTGAATTCATGTGGGATCCAAGGTGAGCTGGTAAGATGGATACAAAACTGGCTTGGGCATAGAAAGCAGAGAGCAGCAGTGGAAGGGTACTTTTCTAACTGGAGGTCTGTGACAAGCGGTGTTCCACAAGGATCAGTGCTGGGGCCTCTGTAGTTTGTAATATATAAATAATTTGGAGGGAAATGTAGGTGGTCTGATTAGTAAATTTGCAAATTATACAAAAATTGGGGGAGTAGCGGATAGTGAGGAGGATAGTCAGAGGATACAGCAGGATATAAATTGGTTGCAGACTGGGCCGAAAGATGGCAGATGGAATTTAACCTGGACAAATGTGAGGTGATGTGATTTGGAAGATCTACAGAAGGAAAGTATACAGTAAATGGTAGGATCCTTTGAAATATTAGCATGCAGAAAGATTTAGACATGCAGATCCACTGTTCCCTGAAGGTGGCAACTCAAGTGAACAAGGTGTTCAAGAAGGCGTATGGCATGCTGGCCTTCATAGGTTGGGGCATTGACTGTAGGAATTGAAAAATCATGTTGCAGCTGTACAAGACTTTGGTTAGGCCGCATTTGGAGTATTGTGTACAATTCTGATCGCCACACTACCGGAAAGGTGTTGATGCATTGGAAAGGTGCAGAAGAGATTTACCAGGATGTTGCCTGGTTTGGAGGATATAGACTATGAAGAAAGGTTGAACAAACTTGGATTGTTTTCACTGGACCATTGGAGGATGAGCGGAGACCTGATATGTTTACAAGATTATGACAGGCTTGGATAGAGTGGATAGTCAGAGTCTTTTTCCCAGGGTCAAAGGGTCAATTACTCAGGGGCATAGGAGAGGGGGAAAGTTTAAGAGGGATGTAAGGGGCAAGTTTTTCACACAGAGGGTGGTGAATGCCTGGAACGCACTGCCGGTGGAGGCGGTGGAAGCAGATTCTATAATAACATTCAAGAGGCATCTGGACAGATACATGAATAGACAGGGAGTGGAAGGATATGGACCACATAGAGACAAGAAAATATGATTTGATTTGATTATTGTTACATGTATATAGTGAAAAGTATTGTTTCTTGCATGCTATACAGACAGAGCATACCGTTCATAGAGAAGAAAAGAAGAGAATGCAGAAAGTAGTGTTACAATCATAGCTGGGTGTAGGGAAAGATCAACTTAGTGCAAGGTAGGTCCATTCAAAAGTCTGATGGCAGCAGGGAAGAAGCTGTTCTTGAGATGGTTGGTACGTGACCTCAGACCTTTGTATCTTTTTCCCCTCGGAAGAAGGTGGAAGAGAGAATGACCGGGGTGCGTGGGGTCCTTGATTATGCCGGCTGCTTTTCTGAGGCAACGGAAGTGTAGACAGAGTCAATGGATGGGAGGTTGGTTTGCGTGATGGATTGGGCTACATTCACGACCTTTTGTAGTTTCTTGCGGTCTTGGGCAGAGCAGGAGCCATACCAAGCTGTGATGCAACCAGAAAGAATGCTTTCTATGGTGCATCTGTAAAATTAAATTAGAGAGGCATCTGTGGTCGGCACAGACATGGTGGGCTGAAGGGCCTGTTCCTGTGCTGTACTGTTCTTTATCTTTGCTCATAACTACAAAATGCATGGAGGTTATTTCCAACACTTCTGCCCCACATATTTTTCATTTGGTTTTCTCAGTTAAGAACCTAAACACATTGACAGCAATGGCAAAATAGTTTTCTTCATCCTATAGTTTTGCCAAGATTTTACTCCGCACTGACAGAGAATTGCACAGATTAAACAGGCCGCTCAGCCCAACTAGTCCGTGCTTACACTCCGCACAAGTCTCTTCCCCCGTTCAGCCCACCTCATCTCAATCTTTCAACCTGTCTTTCTCTCATCTAGTTCCCTTTTGGAAGCATCGGAGTTATTTGCCTCAGCCACATTCTGTTGGAGCGACTTCCACACACTCCCACAGTAAAATAAATCTTCAGCACCTCGCCTGCATCTCTATATTTCTCATTTCCCTTTTGGATTCATTAGTAGCTACATGATACAAGATAATGGCCAGGATTCTCCGGTCTCGCACATCCCAATACCACTGCGGCTAGAGCGGAGAACTTGGTGCTCAGCCAATTCTCCATTCACCAAGACCAGAGAATCCCAGCCGCGGGCGAGGTCGGAGAATATCTAATATAAGACAGCTACTAATAAATTCAATAGGAAAATAAGGATAGATAAACTCAGGGAGTGCGTACTTTTATTGTTATTGAAAGAAAGAGAAGACTTGACTTCTCACTGTTGCCGCAAAGTTTCTCAAACTCCTTACCTTTTAAAAAGCCAAATTCTCTACAGTGTGGCGACTAGGGGATTTTCACAGTAACTTCATTGCAGTGTTAATGTAAGCCTACTTGGACACTAATAAATAAACCTTAAGCTGCAAAACTTTATGAACCCAATGTGACTCGTAACTGTGTAGCCATTGAAATGAAAATCTTTTGTCATATTGTGACAAAAAGTCCATATTTAAGGAGATATTTTCCCATTGCTTTTTTATTTAACAACCGCTTATGATGAAACCTGATATTGAGTCATTTTTTTAAAGCCCCCTAATTTCATGAGGTGCTAAACTGTAGGTTAATTAGTTTAAAGTTAATCTGACGCTGTTTATATTTACATCCCCAGTTTTACATCTTCTCACATTGTCTCAATATCCTCTCAGCCCTGCACAGAGAGAGTAAAGGTATCCATGTCCCTTTAAAGCTTCGGCGTAAACTTCCCTTAGATTTAATTTCGGGTTCACAAAAGCTTCGATCCTTTGTCACGGAGCTTTTGTAAACCCAAAATTAAATTCATGTCTTTTCCATTTATAGGTTTGCGTCACAAAGATTTTGAATAATGATTTTTCTTCAAAAGTGAGTTGCCTGCAGAGATCCACAATACTCCAAAGAACATCGACAGGTGTGTGAATATCGACGAAAGACCAACAAAAGAGAGAACAGGCTGAAGTGATTTTAAAACACGTGCATTACACTTTACAGGGATTATGCAACGGAGCAGGCAAGGTTTAAAGTTTTATTTAAAAGTTTCAAGCTTATTTTATGAGTATCACAAGTAGGCTTACATTAACATTGCAACCAAGTTACTTTTAAAATCCCCGAGTCGCCACACTCCGGCACCTGTTCGGGTACACTGAGGGAGAATTTAGCACCGTCAATGCACCTAACCAGCACATCTTTTGGAGTGTGGGGGGAAACCGGAGCACCTGGAGGAAACCCACGCAGACACGGGGAAAGCGTGCAGACTCCGCACAGACAGCGACCCAAGCTGAGAATCGAACCCTGGTCCCTGGCACTGTGAGGCAGCAGTGCTAACTACTGCACCGCCCCAGGTAGGAAGGTATACACGTCCTGACTAAAGATATAGAGAGTGATTACTGGCCATCAATGTTCAGTGCATGGATCCCATCACAGAAACAACATTTTGGGTTAATGAACAACATCAGACTCAAAAGATGATATTAAACTGGTCTTAAGATCTCTGCCTCTGGAAGCAACCTCATAGCATAGTCACATGACTACGAAAAGCCAGAGGTGTCAATCAGACCACTTGCATTTCATCATCCCATATCCCTCTTTTCATCTCCGATGATAATACAAACATCCCCCTTTTTCTAGCAAACAAAATACATTTTTGCAGGCCCGATCCTGTGTGACTGTGAGTTACCCAAGTTCCCCTCTGTACACCCACAGTTCACATTAAAGCTATTCTACTAGTCAGCCACTGCACGTGCATTGCACATATCTGTTTCTGTTATTGAACTGATCATAAGGTGTCTTACAGCATAGTCACATGACTACAGAAAGCCCGGAGTGTCAATCAGATTGGTGACATTTCAAAACCCAACAACGTAAGCCTACATTTTCTGATGACTCATATGTCTGGCCAGGTGGAAAGAAATAAGGACTTGCATTTACAAGGCTGGCACCTAAAACATCATTGGTTGAGAGGCAGCCAATTTGGGGATGTCCCACGCCAGACACTCACCACCCTCTGTGTGAAAAAATTGCCCCTCTGGACCCTTTTGTATCTCTCCCCTCTCACCTTAAACTTATGCCCTCTAATTTTAGACTCCCCTACCTTTGCGAAAAGATATTGACTATCTACCTGATCTATGCCCCTCATTATTTTATAGACCTCTATAAGATCACCCCTAAACCTCCTATGCTCCAGGGAAAAAAGTACCAGTCTATCCAGCCTCGCGTTATAACTCAAACCATCAAGTCCCAGTAGCATGCTTTTCTGCACTCTTTCTAGTTTAATAATATATTTTCTATAATAGGGTGACCAGAATTGTACACAGTATTCCAAGTGTGGCCTTACCAATGTCTTGTACAACTTCAACAAGATGTCCCAACTCCTGTATTCAATGTTCTGACCAATGAAATGAAGCATGCTGAATGCCTTCTTAACCATTCTGTCCACCTGTGACTCCACTTTCAAGGAGCTATGAACCTAGATCTCTTTGTTCTATAATTCTCCCCAACACCCTACCATGAACTAAGTAAGTCCTGCCCTGGTTCGATCTACCAAAATGCATCACTTCACATTTATCTAAATTAAACTCCATCCGCCATTCATCAGCCCACTGGCCCAATTGACCAACATCCCGTTGCAATTCTCGATAACCTCCTTCACTGTCCACTATGCCGCCAATATTGATGTCATCTGCAAACATACTAACCATCCCTCCTTGGAAAGCCAAGATTGCACTCAGATTTAGCGGTGCTTCACTAGAAGTCCTGCTGGGTGCAGTAGGACCAGAAAGAACCAGAAATACCAGAAAGCAGATTGTCTATCCCAGCGACTGTGAACAGAATCCATAGTTGGAGATGAGCTGAAGGGTCAGTAGAATCTTACCACAATATAGTGGCATGTTGGCAGTGCAGTGTATGCAAAGTATTGCACCTAACAGGCAGACTGTGATTAATGTGTGCCAAGTGATCTTTGAAGATCTACCAGAACAGTCAATCAATGGACGATAACTCAAGAGTCAACATTAGCACTGCCCTTAACGTCTTTGCCAAGGTATCCACTGGGTAGCCAAAGGGGACATCACATAGGCTGGCCACTTAACCTAAACAACTCCATTCAGGAGATAATGGTATCGCAATGCACCTTGCTAATTGGGTCTCAGGGAGAGATAGGAATAGATCAGTTCCACCTTTAAACTGGCAGGTATTTAAATATTTTGTATCTCAGATTTTGGAAATACCTAACTGTAGTCCATTATCGCTCCAAAGACAGTATAGAATCATATAAAGAGACCATTCAACCCATTGTGGCTGTGCTAGCTCTCTGCAAGAGCAACGCGCTGATCCCACTCTCCTCCTTTTCTCCGTAGTTCTGCATTTCATTCCCCTTTAGATAATGTTCCAATTCTTTTTGAAAGCCACAAATGAATCTGTGTCCACCATACTCTCAGACAGTGCATTCCAGATCTCAACCACTGGCCGCATTACAAATCTTTTCCTCATGTCACCTTTTTGACATTCATTTTAAACCTCTGGTTCTGAACCCTTCTACCAGGTGGGACAGTTTCTCCCTATCTATTCTGTCCAAACCACACATGACGACACGGTGCCTTTAGAGAATTTTTGAATCATATTCTTGTGCAGAATCCGTTGTAGCAGTTCTACACACTCAGAGCTATTCTGTCTCTATCCAGCAGCCCTGTATTGGTACAGCAGCAGCGTAACTGCTCTTAATTGCTAGAATGTTTGTTTTAATCTGGGCTAATGCTGGCCTGGTGTTTTTAGGAATTTCCCCTGGGGCTTTGCAGAATAGGTCTTGATTAGGTTGATTGTCAGGTACGATCATATGACTGGGTGGAGCTAGGCTTACACAGTGAATTCAAGCTTAGTTGCTGTTTAGACGCTGCTTTTGACTTGAGAGAGAGCAGTGCCGTTCTTCTTCCCTCTCTGAAGTCTAGAGACTGGGAGCAGCCAGAGACTAAGGTTAGTTCTCCCTCATTCTGTTTTTTGAGGACCTTTCTTTCTCTGGAAACTGCTGTCTGAATCTCTGCCCAGAAGTTTTAAAAGGTTGGAAATCTAGCACCACATGAGCATACATGTTTTTTGTGCTAACTAATTCTGAAGAAGGGTGTATGTCTATGGGGACAGTGCTTTAAATTGGAAGAATAGAGATAGCCAGCTGTGAATAATTATACTTTGTCATGTTTAAGTATTTTAATTGGTAAAAGATATGCTAATTCTTTTTGTTATATTCCAGCTGTGTTTTTAAATAAACCTCATTTTGATAAAAGCTTCTGAGTGGATCACTTGAATCAATTAAGCATCAATTTTCTGTGTAAGCCTAGCTCCACCCAGTCATACGGTCATACCTGTCCATCAACCTAATCAAGTCCTACTCTGAAAAACCCCAGGCTAATCCCTAAAAACAACAGAAGATCATTAGCCCAGGTTAAAACAAACATTCAAGCAATTAAGAGCAATTATGCTGCTGCAGTAACTGCCAAACTTTGACTATAATTTACCGGGGCCAGCACAGTTCTCACTGTATAGAAAATGGCCCTCCCCCAAATGATTATTTTGCCCTTTTCAGTAGTTAACCAAAACCTATGATCCTATAATCACTGTCCCCTAAATGTTCTCCGACTGGCGTCACCCCCTCTACAACTGAGCTAGCTGTGGTGCCACAGACATGGTTCTGGCTGCATTCGCAGAGGAACCATCACTCCAAGCTAAATATTGGTTGGAGTGAGATGCAGTACCCGCCTGGACATCCTCGACTGTCTGACAGTCACCCATTTTCTCTCTCCCTGCTCACCCTTAAGATGAGCGATGATTACATACAGAAATATGCTTTCCACAAAACTCTCTGCCTTGTGATGTCGACTGTTGCTCAAGCTCCGAATTCCAGAGTTTCCGCTGCTTCGGTTGACAACATTTCCTACACATGTGGTTGTCCAGGATACGAGAAGTATCCAAGATTTCCCACGTGGAAAAGGATGAGCACTCCTCAGGACTAAGCTGTGCTGCCATGCATCTCTTTAAAAGAATTTTAAGCATTAGGCTGAACAGAAATAACCTCACCAATTATGGGCAGCACGATGGCACAGTGGTTAGCACTGTTGCCTCACAGCACCAGGGACCCTGATTCAATTCCCTGTTTGGGTCACTGTCTGTGTGGAGTTAGCACATTCTCCTCGTGTCTGTGTGGGTTTCCTCCGGGTGTTCCAGTTTCCTCCCACAATCCAAAGATGTGCGGGTTAGGCGGATTGGCCATGCTAAATTGCACCTTGGTGTCAGGGGGTGTCAGGGGGACCAGCTAGGGAAAATGCATGGGGTTATGGTGATAGGGCCTGGATGGTTTTGTGGTCGGTGCAGACTTGATGGGCCGAATGGCCTCCTTCTGCACTGTAGGATTCTATGATTCTATAATTACCTACATCTCATGTGCTGGCATCATTCTTTTTAATCATAAGATATGGTGCGATTTACCATGATTTGTTATTTTTACTCTGCTTCTAAATAACATTTTTCTGTAGCAATAAATCATTTTCCACATACTTATTTTATAACTATTATTTCATTGATAATGCCTGACCTGCATAAATATACCATCACTCTCCCTAACCCTTTGGACTATAACTGTGTCAGTCCATTACTCTGCTAATCAGAACTGAAAGGTCCTCCTCAGTAAGATTATTTTTCTCTGTTAGCTTCAGATTTTTTCACTTGTGAATTGTGCTCATCAGCAAACCATTGTAGCATTTCTTCTTTCAGATGTTCCTGAAGTAGGACCAGAAATTCCCTATCAGCACTCCACGACACATCGCATCTCCGCATCTAGGAGGCTTCCACCTCACCAGGATTTATTTTGATTTATTCATTTAAGGGATCTGGGTGTCGCTGGCAAGACCAGCATTTTTTGCCCATCTTTAATTGCCCTTGAACTGGGTGGCTTGCTAGGCCATTTCAGAGAGTAGTTAAGAGTCAACTACACTGCTGTGGATCTGGAGTTATTTTTGGTTTGATTTGATTTGATTTATTGTCACATGTATTAGTATACAGTGTAAAGTATTGTTTCTGGCGCGCTATACAGACAAAGTGTACCGTACATAGAGAAGGAAAGGAGCAAGTGCAGAATGTAGTGTTACAGTCATAGCTAGGGTGTAGAGAAAGATCAACTTAATGCAAGGTAAGTCCATTCAAAAGTCTGATGGGAGCAGGGAAGAAACTGTTCTAAAGTCGGTTGGTACGTGACCTCAAACTTTTGTATCTTTTCCCCGACAGAAGAAGGTGGAAGAGAGAATGTCCGGGGTGGGTGGGGTCCTTAATTCTGCTGGCTGCTTTTCCAAGGCAGCAGAAAGTGTAGACAGAGTCAATGGATGGGAGGCTGATTTACGTGATGGACTGGGCCTCATTCACGACCCTTTGTAGTTTCTTGCAGTCTTGGGCAGAGCAGGAGCCATACCAAGCTGTGATACAACCAGAAAGAATGCTTTCTATGATGCATCTGTAAAAGTTGGTGAGAGTCGTAGCGGACATGCCAAATTTACTCAGTCTCTTGAAAAAGTAGTCATTGCTGTAGTTCTGGAGTTACTGGTCACCACACTACCAGAAGGATGTGGAAGGACTTTGGAGAAAGTGCATAGAAGGTTCACCAGGATGTTGCCTGGTTATGAGGAGAGGTTGAATAAACTAGGATTGCTTTCACTGGAAAGATGGAGGCTGAGGGGAGACCTGATAGAGGTCTACAAAATTGTGAGAGGCACAGACAGGGTGGATAGTCAGAGGCTTTTTCCCAGGGTGGGAGTGTCAATTACAAGAGGACACAGGTTCAAGGTGAGAGGGTGAAAGTTTAAGGGAGATGTGCGGGGGAAGTTTTTCATGCAGAGTTGTGCTGCCAGAGGAGATGGCGGAAGTAGGTACATTAGCAACATTTAAGAGACATCTGGATGGGTGCATGAATAGGGAGGGAATAGAGGGATACAGACTGAGTAAGGGCAGAAGGTTTTTTTTAGTTTAGTTAAGGCATTATGATCAGCACAGGCTTGGAGGGACGAAGGGCCTGTTTCTGTGCTGTACTTTTCTTTGGTCTTTGTACTGAGATTAGGTTTAATAAATTTTTACTTCATTCTTAACATTAATGCTCAGAGTGGATGGGCAAGCCCGAACCCATCTCCTTGCTTGCTCCAAAAAATCAAACTGAATCCAATTCGTGGTCCCCACAAGAAAGATATACAAGATCCAAGCTGACAAGAAAATGCATTGCATCTGATTTTGATCTGACACGTGCTTTAATGCCAGATTTACTAGTTAAATTTAAATTCCACCAGCTGAGATTTGAACCCATGCCCCCAGAGCATTAGCCTGGTCTCTGGATTATCAGCCCAGTGACATTGCCATCATAGAAACATCGAAGATAGGAGCAGGAGGAGGCCATTTGGCCCCTCGAGCCTGCTCCGC
The DNA here is from genome assembly GCF_964213995.1 of Mustelus asterias. Lineage (NCBI taxonomy): Eukaryota > Metazoa > Chordata > Chondrichthyes > Carcharhiniformes > Triakidae > Mustelus > Mustelus asterias. The sequence goes on from NC_135807.1 coordinate 13,328,440, forward strand.
CGTTCATTATGATCATGGCTGATTGTCCAACTCAATAGCCTCATCCTGCTTTCTCCCCATAACCTTTGATCCCATTCGCCCCCAAGTGCGATATCCAGCTGCCTCTTGAATACATTCAATGTTTTGGCATCAATTACTTCCTGTGGTAATGAATTCCACAGGCTCACCACTCTTTGGGTGAAGAAATGTCTCCTCACCTCCGTCCTGAATGGTCTACCCTGAATCCTCAGACTGTGACCCCTGGTTCTGGACTCCCCCACCATCAGGAATATCCTCCCTGCATCTACCCTGTCTAGTCCTGTGAGAATTTTACAAGTCTCTATGAGATCCTCCCTCATTCATCTGTACTCCAGCGAAAACAATCCTAACCTAGTCAATCTCTCCTCATACATGAGTAACCTAGTCAATCTCTCCTCATACTTCATCATTATGCCACCGTTGCCCCACATTATGGCACACAAGTGTTGAACAAGTGGAGTTCTGGTGAAAGGTTTTGCTGATCAAAATGTCCAGTTGCTTTGAGGAACCTATAGATAAAACATACATCAACATTGGGTCACATATTGGGAGCGCATTAAGGGCCATTTTCAAATGCTGTTCTACAGATGACAACTCATATAGAGAGAATCAGTTGAAGTATATGTAGAAAATCATTTAGAACGTGAAATGCTGCAGTCTACTTTCTGTGAGGAAAATGAGTTTTAATATTTCTTTTTTTTTGCAATATCGTCATCATATTGACATATAAGCTGGTGAGGGAGTGACTGATTTCATTGAATTGGAGACAGATAGACTGCAAAGGTCAAACATCAATGGAGGAGGTGTGAAGGCAAATAGTGAGAAATGGTTCTGAACAGACACAGTAAGAGTTTTAACAACACCAGGTTAAAGTCCAACAGGTTTATTTGGTAGCAAGTACCATAAGCTTTCGGAGCCCTGCTCCTTCGTCAGATGGAGTGGAAATGTGCTCTCATCTGACGAACTCCATCTAACGAAGGAGCAGCGCTCCAAAAGCTTATGGTATTTGCTACCAAATAAACCTGTTGGACTTTAACCTGGCGTTGTCAAAACTCTTACTGTGTTTACCCCAGTCCAACGCCGGCATCTCCACACCTGAACAGACAGCCATGGAAACAGAGAAACATAGAAAACAGGAACAGGGAGAGGCCATTCAACCCTTCGAGCCTGCTCCGCCATTCATTATGTTCATGGCTGATCATCCAACTCAATAGTCTGATCTCGTCTTCCCCGCCCCCACTGCATACCGCCCCCCCCCCCCCCCCCCCACCACCACCACACCATCCATATCCTTTGATCACCTCCACCTCAGGTGCTAGAACAAGAACAAAGAACAAAGAAAATTACAGCACAGGAACAGGCCCTTCGGCCCTCCAAGCCTGCACGACCATGTTGCCCGCCTGAACTAAAACCCCCTACCCTTCCGGGGACAGTATCCCTCTATTCCCATCCTATTCATGTATTTGTCAAGCCGCCCCTTAAAAGTCACTAGCGTATCCGCTTCCACTACCTCCCCCGGCAATGAGTTCCAGGCACCCACTACTCTCTGTAAAAAATCTGCCTCGTACATCTCCTTTAAACCTTGCCCCTCGCACCTTAAACCTGAGCCCCCAAGTAATTGACACTTCCATCCTGGGAAAAGGCTTCTGACTATCCATCCTGTCCATGCCCCTCATAATCTTGTAGACTTCTATCAGGTCGCCCCTCAACCTCGTCGTTCCAGTGAGGACAAACCAAGGCTCACCGGCCTGTAATTACATGGATTATTCTTGCTACCCTTCTTGAACAAAGGAACAACATTAGCTTTTCTCCAATCCTCTGAGACCTCCCCGCATTGGAGATCTCTACTGCCTCCTGAAGATACACAAGACCAACACACCCAGCCGTCCCATCGTAGCAGGCAATGGGACCCTGTGTGAGAACCTCTCCGGCTACGTCAAGGGCATCCTGAAACCCATTGTACAAAGAATCCCCAGCTTCTGTCGCGACGCTATGGACTTCCTACAGAAACTCAGCACACATGGAGCAGTTGAACCAGGAGCACTCCTCGTCACAATGGATGTCTCGGCACTCTACACCAACATCCCCCACGATGAGGGCATTGCTGCAACTGCCTCAGTACTCAACGCCGACAACTGCCAATCTCCAGATACAATTCTACAACTCATCCATTTCATCCTGGAACACAACACCCTCACCTTCAACAACCAGTTCTTCATCCAGATACACAGAACAGCCATGGGGACCAAATTCGCACCTCAATATGCCAACATCTTCATGCACAGGTTCAAACAAGACCTCTTCACCACACAGGACCTTCAACCGATGCTCTCCACTAGATACATCGATAACATTTTCTTCCTTTGGACTCTTGGCGAACAATCACTGAAACAACTATATGATGACATCAGCAAGTTCCATCCCACCATCAGACTCACCATGGATACTCTCCAGAATTGGATGCATTCTTGGACACACACATCTCCATCAAGGACAGTCACCTCAGCCCTCCACTGTACCGCAAGCCCACGGATAATCTCACGATGCTCCACTTCTCCAGCTTACACCCTAAACACATTAAAGAAGCCATCCCCTATGGACGAGCCCTCCGTATACACAGGATCTGCTGAGATGAGGAGGATCACAACAGACACCTCCAGACGCTGAAAGACGCCCTCATAAGAACAGAATATGGCGCTCGACTCATCAATCGACAGTTCCGACGCGCCACAGCGAAAAACCGCACCGACCTCCTCAGAAGACAAACACAGGACACGGCGGACAGAGTACCTTTCGTCGTCCAGTACTTCCCCGGAGCGGAGAAGCTGCAACACCTTCTCCGGAGCCTTCAACAGGTCATTGATGAAGACGAACATCTTGCCAAGGCCATCCCCACACTTCCACTTCTTGCCTTCAAACAACTGCACAACCTCAAACAGACCATTGTCCGCAGCAAACTACCCAGCCTTCAGAACAGTGACCACGACACCACACAACCCTGCCACAACAACCTCTGCAAGACATGCCGGATCATAGAACCATAGAACCATAGAAAATTACAGCTCAGAAACAGGCCTTTTGGCCCTTCTTGTCTGTGCCGAACCATTTTTTGCCTAGTCCCACTGACCTGCACTTGGACCATATCCCTCCACACCCCTCTCATCCATGAACCCGTCCAAGTTTTTCTTAAATGTTAAAAGTGGCATTTACCACTTTATCCGGCAGCTCATTCCACACTCCCACCACTCTCTGTGTGAAGAAGCCCCCCCCTAATATTCCCTTTAAACTTTTCTCCTTTCACCCTTAACCCATGCCCTCTGGTTTTTTTCTCCCCGAGCCTCAGTGGAAAACGCCTGCTTGCATTCACTCTATCTACACCCATCAAAATCTTATACACCTCTATCAAATCTCCCCTCAATCTTCTACGCTCCAGGGAATAAAGTCCCAACCTATTCAATCTCTCTCTCTAACTCAGCTTCTCAAGTCCCGGCAACATCCTTGTGAACCTTCTCTGCACTCTTTCAACCTTATTTACATCCTTCCTGTAACTGGGTGACCAAAACTGTACACAATACTTCAAATTCGGCCTCACCAATGCCTTATATAACCTTACCATAACACTCCAACTTTTATACTCGATACTCCAATTTATAAAGGCCAATGTACCAAAGGCACTCTTTACGACCCTATCCACCTGTGACGTCACTTTTAGGGAATTCTGTACCTGTATTCCCAGATCCCTCTGTTCAACTGCACTCTTCAGAGTCCTACCATTTACCCTGTACGTTCTACTTTGGTTTGTCCTTCCAATGTGCAATATCTCACACTTGTCTGCGTTAAATTCCATTTTCCATTTTTCAGCCCATTTTTCTAGTTGGTCCAAATCCCTCTGCAAGCTTTGAAAACTTTCCTCACTGTCCACTACACCTCCAATCTTTGTATCATCAGCAAACTTGCTGATCCAATTTACCACATTATCATCCAGATCATTGATATAGATGACAAACAACAATGGACCCAACACCGATGCCTGCGGCACACCACTAGTCACAGGCCTCCACTCAGAGAAGCAATCCTCCACAACCACTCTCTGGCTTCTTCCATTGTGCCAGTGTCTAATCCAATTTACTACCTCCCCATGTATACCTAGCGACTGAACCTTCCTAACTAACCTCCCATGAGGGACCTTGTCAAAGGCCTCGCTGAAATCCAGGTAGACAACATCCACCGCCTTCCCTTCATCCACTTTCCTGGTAACCTCCTCGAAAAACTCTAATAAATTGGTCAAACATGACCTACCACGCACAAAGCCATGTTGACTCTCCCTAATAAGTCCCTGTCTATCCAGATCAATGATGTGAAGATGCCGGCGTTGGACTGGGGTAAGCAAGACTGGGGTATCCAGATCAATGACATGGATGCCATCATCTCACGTGAGAACACCATCCACCAGGTACACGGTACATACTCTTGCGACTCGGCCAATGTTGTCTACCTGATACGCTGCAGGAAAGGATGTCCCAAGGCATGGTACATTGGGGAGACCATGCAGATGCTACGACAACGGATAAGTGAACACCGCTTGACAATCACCAGGCAGGAGTGTTCTCTTCCTGTTGGGGAACACTTCAGCGGTCACGGGCATTCGGCCTCTGATCTTCGGGTAAGCGTTCTCCAAGGCGGCCTTCATGACACACGACAACGCAGAATTGCTGAGCAGAGACTGATAGCCAAGTTCCGCACACATGAGGACAGCCTCAACCGGGATCTTGGGTTCATGTCACACTGTCTGTAACCCCCACGACTTGCCTGGGCTTGCAAAATCTCACTAACTGTCCTGGCTGGAGACAATACACATCTCTTTGACCTGTGATTAAACCTTTCTCCACTCACATTGTCTGTACCTTTAAGACTTGATTACCTGTAAAGACTCGCATTCCAACCATTATCTTGTAAATTGAGTTTGTGTCTTTATATGCCCTGTTTGTGAACACAACTCCCACTCACCTGATGAAGGGGCAGTGCTCCGAAAGCTTGTGCTACCAAATAAACCTGTTGGACTTTAACCTGGTGTTGTGAGACTTCTTACTGTACCTCCCCTGTAGCCAGTGAGGATACAAAGATTTCTCTCAAGGCCCCAGCAATTTCCTGCCTTGCCTCTCAGTATTCTGGGGTATATCCCATCAGGCCCTGGGGACTTGTCTACCTTAATGTTTTTCAAGAACCCCAATACCTTTTCCTTTTTGATCTCGACATGACTCAAACTATCTACACATCCTTTCCCAGACTCATCATCCACCAAGTCCTTCTCTTTGGTGAATACTGATGCAAAGTTAATACCTCGCCCATTTCCTCTGGCTCCACACATGGATTCCCTCCCTTGACCTTGAGTGGGCCAACCCTCTCCCTGGCTACCCTCTTGCTATATCTAACTGCTTCTTGAAAACATACAGGCTGAGATTCTCCCAAAACAAAACTAAGTGCCCTATGGATTGGAAAACAGGAGCATTTCCCACTCATTTTTTGGGTGTACTTCCCTGAACAAATCTCCGACACGCTGAATAATGCAGACTGCCTCAGAGTCATTCCCTTGTGATGTTAGTGTATCTTTAAGAGATTATTTTTTAAATCATTTTCTCTGTAGCTGCCAGTGTTGCCAAGTTGTCAGTAGGAGTCCTTTTATTGCTACTAAAATGGGGTTTGTTTATTTTTACTCTGGGGTCTTTTATGACCCTGCACTGATAGGAGCAAGGTCATGTGTTTTTGGGCAGTTTGTTTCCTTCATAGTGAATTCAAGGTTTCATTTTCTGTTTTGCTGGCAGCAGTTTGAGTTTCGAAGAAACATCAAGCTGAAAATAAGCGTTTCCCTGTCTCCCTGGTTTTGGAAATTCTGCTGGTTAGCTGAAAGCAAGGCTTCTTGCCTTCCTGGAGCAGAGAATCTGCTGTTGGTGGCTCGACCTGAGTCTCTCCCTGGTGTTCTGGGAAGCTGTTCTGACTCCAAGCTTCTCTGTGTGTGTGCCTCAAGAGAACTGCAGCATTCATCCAAAGGACTCAGTCCCAGGATCACCTGAGCATTAGTTTTTGCCGTGTTAAACCTGTGGAAAGGGTTTTGTCTATGGGAAGTTTTGTTTGATTGGAACATTTTAGATATTTTAGATATATTCGTTAAGGGTTATATATTATCGTGATTGTTTTGTTTTTGTTTGTAATTGATAAAAGTTATTGCTAATTTTCTTTTTCTACATGTTAACTATATTCTTTGTTTGATAAAAGCTCCCTAGTGGGTCAGTTGAATCATACCTGAGGTGAAACAGAACAGGCTTATCCTAGCCAAATTCAAAGTGCAAAACCTATGATCCAGATGGGCTTCATAAAACACTTTGGAGTTTCTGACCTGAATTATTATCTAAATGGAAAGAAATTACAACATGCTGCTGTGCAGAGGGACCTGGGGGTCCCTGTGCATGAGACGCAAAAACCCAGTCTGCAGGTGCAACAGGTGATCAAGAAGGCAAATGAGATGTTGGCCTATATCGCAAGGGGGATAGAATATAAAAGCAGAGATGTCTTGCTACATCTGTACAGGGCATTGGTGAGGCCGCAGCTGGAATACTGTGTGCAGTATTGGCCCCCTTATTTGCGGAAGGATATATTGGCCTTGGAGGGAGTACAGAGAAGGTTCACCAGGTTGATACCAGAGATGAGGGGTGTTGATTATGAGGAGAGACTGAGCAGATTGGGTTTGTACTCGTTGGAATTTAGAAGGCTGAGGGGGGATCTTATAGAGACCTATAAGATAATGAAGGGGCTGGATAGGGTAGAGGTGGAGAGATTCTTTCCACTTAGAAAGGAAACTAGAACTAGAGGGCACAGCCCCAAAATAAAGGGGGGTCAGTTTAGGACAGAGTTGAGGAGGAACTTCTTCTCTCAGAGGGTGGTGAATCTCTGGAATTCTCTGCCCACTGAAGTGGTGGAGGCTACCTCGTTGAATATGTTTAAATCACGGATAGATGGATTCCTGATCGGTAAGGGAATTAGGGGTTATAGGGATCAGGCGGGTAAGTGGAACTGATCCACTTCAGATCAGCCATGATCTTATTGAATGGCGGGGCAGGCTCGAGGGGCTAGATGGCCTACTCCTGCTCCTATTTCTTATGTTCTTATGGAAAGTGGTGGGCAGGGCCTATTCCCGTCCAAGAGGCTGGCACCATAGTGTTAAGTGGCCACTGCGCATGCACACTGCTCCTCCCCATCGCCAGCCTCCCAATCGCTGACCTCCAAAAATTGGCCTTCTCCGGAAACCCCTGACCACTGGCCTTTCCAACCCTCCCATCCCCCGATCACTGGCCTACTGGAACCCCCCTCCCCTGCTCCCCCCAGGGTCAGCCCCGATCCCTCCCCTCCACAGGGCCAGCCCCAATCTCGCCCCCACTCCCCCGGTCAGCCCCAAGCCCCCCACCATGGCCAACCCCCCCACCTTGATGACCAGGCTCGATACACGCGCATCCCTGTGGCCAGCCCTCCTCTCTCACCGATCCCCAGTGCAGAGTGGCAGTGGGTCCCCATCCACTGATTGCCGCCCCATAGGAGAATACCCACTAATCATATGGTAATTGTAATTTATCATATTTCCATGTGATAATCAAACATGAGGGATGGGTTTCAGACAAGGATCACACAAGGTTTCACTGATCTCTAATTATTAATGGTTCACATTATTAGACTTACTTTCTATTATTTAATAGACTGTAAGAAAAGGGATAGCCAGCCGTGGATAACGAAGGAAATAAAGGAGAGTATTAAATTAAAGACCAATGCGTACAGAGTGGCCAAAAATAGTGGAGACTTAGAAGATTGGGAAAGCTTTAAAAAACAACAAAGAATGACCAAGAAAGCGATAAAGAAAGGAAAGATAGATTATGAAACTAAACTAGCTCTAAATATAAAAAATAATAGTAAAAGTTTTTACAAATATATAAAAAGGAATAGAGTGGCAAGAGTGAATGTTGGACCCTTGGAGGACGAGAGAGGGGATTTAATAGTGGAAAACGAGGAAATGGCTGAGACTCTAAATAGGTTTTTTGTGTCGGTCTTCATGGTGGAAGACACAAATAGTTTACCGAATGTTAACGAACGAGTGTTGGTAGGAGGAGAGGTACTCAATACAATTATTGTTACTAGAGAGGCAATGCTTGGTAGACTAAAGGGACTGAATCGGGTGGACTAATCGGGCGGCACGGTAGCACAGTGGTTAGCACTGCTGCTTCACAGCTCCAGGGTCCCGGGTTCGATTCCCGGCTCGGGTCACTGTCTGTGTGGAGTTTGCACATTCTCCTCGTGTCTGCGTGGGTTTACTCCGGGTGCTCCGGTTTCCTCCCACAGTCCAAAGATGTGCGGGTTAGGTTGATTGGCCAGGTTAAAAATTGCCCCTTAGAGTCCTGGGATGCGTGGATTAGCGGGTAAATATGTGGGGGTAGGGCCTGGGTGGGATTGTGGTCGGTGCAGACTCGATGGGCCGAATGGCCTCCTTCTGCACTGTAGGGTTTCTATGATTCTATGAAGGTGGACAAGTCCCCGGGCCCGGATGGAATGCATCCCAGGGTACTGAAAGAAATGTCAGAGGTAATAGCGGATGTGTTAATAGTTATTTATCAAAATTCACTGGACTCTGGGGTAGTGCCAGCTGATTGGAAAACAGCTACTGTTACGCCGCTGTTTAAAAAAGAAAGTAGACAAAAGGCGGGTAACTACAGGCCAGTTAGCTTAACGTCTGTAGTTGGGAAAATGCTGGAATCCATCACTAAAGAAGAAATAGCAGGCCATCTGGATAAGAATGGTTCGATCAAGCAGACGCAGCATGGATTCATGAGAGGAAAGTCATGTTTGACGAACTTACTGGATTTTTATGAAGATGTGACTAGTGCGGTTGACAGAGGGGAACCGGTGGATGTGGTGTTGTTGGATTTCCAAAAGGCATTCGATAAGGTGCCTCACAAAAGGTTGCTGCAGAAGATTGGGGCACACGGAGTTGGGGGTAGGGTGTTAGCGTGGATTGGGGATTGGCTATCCAACAGGAAGCAGAGAGTTGGAATAAATGGGTGCTTTTCTGGTTGGCAGATGGTGACTAGTGGCGTGCCGCAGGGATCGGTATTGGGGCCTCAACTGTTTACTATTTACATAGATGATCTGGAGGAGGGGACTGAGTGTAGGGTAACAAAGTTTGCTGGTGACACGAAGATAAGTGGGAAAGTGAATTGTGTGGAGGAAGCGGAAGGTCTGCAGAGAGATTTGAATAGGCTGAGTGAGTGGGCAAGTATCTGGCAGATGGAGTATAACGTTGGCAAATGCGAGGTTATTCACTTTGGAAGAAATAATAACAAATTGGATTATTATTTAAATAGAAAAAAATTACAACATGCTACTGTGTAAAGGGACCTGGGGGTCCTTGTGCATGAGTCACAAAAACTCAGTCTGCAAGTACAACAGGTGATCAAGAAGGCAAATGGGATGTTGGCATTTATCGCGAGGGGGATAGAATATAAAAGCAGAGAAGCTTTGCTGCATCTGTATAAGGCATTGGTGAGGCCGCAGCTGGAATACTGTGTGCAGTTTTGGTCCCCTTACTTGCGAAAGGATATATTGGCTTGGAGGGAGTGCAGAGAAGGTTCACCAGGTTGATACCGGAGATGAGGGGTGTAGATTATGAGGAGAGATTGAGCAGATTAGGTTTGTACTCGTTGGAGTTCAGAAGGCTGAGGGGTGATCTTATAGAGGCATATAAGATAATGAAGGGGCTGGATAGGGTAGAGGTGGAGAGATTCTTTCCACTTAGAAAGGAAACCAGAACTAGAGGGCACAGCCTCAAAATAAAGAGGGGTCAGTTTAGGACAGAGTTGAGGAGGAACTTCTTCTCTCAGAGGGTGGTAAATCTCTGGAATTCTCTGCCCACTGAAGTGGTGGAGGCTACCTCGTTGAATATGTTCAAGTCACGGATAGATGGATTTCTGATCGGTAAGGGAATTAAGGGTTATGGGGAACAGGCGGGTAAGTGGAACTGATTCACTTCAGATCAGCCATGATCTTATTGAATGGCGGGGCAAGCTCGAGGGGCTAGATGGCCTACTCCTGCTCCTATTTCTTATGTTCTTATGTTCTTATTTGCTATGTTGAGCCACTGCACAGCAGGAGTACTTCACTGAATGCATCCAGCAAAGGTGAAAATAGCACCTGAAATCTTATTCCAGAAGTTTACCCCCCTCCTCCCTCCAGTTCCCACCCCCGAACCGAGACCCGGCACCCACCATTTTCGCCAAGATAGAAATGGGGTGGGTTATAGGTATAGCATCATAGAGTCATAGAGGTTTACAGCATGGAAACAGGTCCTTCGGCCCAACTTGTCCATGCCGTCCATTTTTTTAAACCCCGAAGCTAGTCCCAATTGCCCGCATTTGGCCCATATCCCTCTGTATCCATCTTACCCATGTAACTATCTAAATGCTTTTTAAAAGACAAAATTGTACCCGCCTCTACTACTACCTCTGGCAGCTCGTTGCAGACACTCACCACCTTGTGTGTGAAACAATTGCCACTCTGGACACTTTTGTATCTCTCCCCTCTCACCTTAAACCTATGTCCTCTAGTTTTAGACTCCCCTACCTTTGGGAAAAGATATTGACTATCTAGCTGATCTGTGCCCCTCATTATTTTATAAACCTCTATAAGATTGCACATCTGATTGTTAAAATTAGACATGTGTGTATAAAGTAAATAAATGCATTGAAACTCTTAAGCTGGCAAGAGAACTGTTAAACTGGGGATTTTAAAAAAAAGTGATTGCTTCTTCATTCTGTCTGTTGATACAATCCTGAAGATTATCATTATAGGATTTGTGCTGTTTGACTGATTTCACAACCTTTCCTTACAATGGGTTACCTATTAGTTCACAAGTTCAAATGATTGTAAAGTCTATAACGTGAGGCCATGAATACAAATGCTTGTTATTATAAGGGATTAAACACTTGAATAGAATGTTTGTTTCTATAAGAAATTATGAAGTTGAAGGAATGTAAATGTAGTGAATGGGTTTTTAAGAATGAGGGCGTTTCTAACAAAAATAAAGTTTTCAATGACACTTAGAACTTCATTTTATTTCATCTTAGAATGTTTCTTCCAGTCTGCCCATCATGGAAACTACGTGAGTTAGCATGAAGGGTGTAAGAGCTGAAAGGTCATGGGTGTGGGGCATTAGTTGGCATGAACTGGAACTAACTTGGCATGGAGCTATGAAGGTCCATATGGATGGGAACAGGGCATAGATTGACATTAGAAAGTATGAACAACCAATGGGGGATGGGTGGAGGGCATGAGGCAGCATGATTTTGCGTGGCTGGAGCATGGGGAATGTATGAGTGGGGTGAGGGGGTGTGAGTGAGGGGGAGGGCTGGACAGCTGTTTAGTTTTTTGTTTTCTTTTTACAACTGGGACAAAGTCATGGAGCACCAAGTCTGGCCTTTCAGACAGCCTGTCTCCACATCCGGTAATCCCTGTGGCTGCCTCCAAACTCCTTCCAGGAACAGCGAATTGGACTCTCATTAGCACCCTGGATTGAAAATCTGGGGCACTTTTTCCCAAATTGGGCTTTCAGAGCTGGGAAGCTTCCTTGACTCAGGAGTGAAAATCTAAGCTTCAGTCTTTAATGTTGACATGGTCAACATGATTCAACCCATCATTAATTTCAGTAGTGAATTCATAGACCCCATGTTAAAAAAAAACTTCTCTCTACCATCTACGGTCTCTGAACCTCTGGCAACAGCCTTGTTTCTAGCTATTCTATCCCATTCCTTCATAATTTTAAAACACCATCTCAATTCACCCCATAATTCTCATGACTCCTTGACTCAACTGACCCAAATGGTTCACAACATGTCCCTATAGCCACAGAAGAAAACTGGAGTACAGGATGCATTGCAAGTACCTTGTGCTCCATAAAAAGTCCATTTGATAATTTAATAGAATGAATTACCATATTACCTTGAGGCATTAGTTTGAAATTGGAAATTGGTACACATCCACTAATATTCCCCAATGAATTTGGGTCAAACATTAAGAGCTTACACCCTTCCCCCTGCACCATTAATCATGACCTACCAATAACACACATCTTTTTAAGATTAAATTTCGGGCACTTCCCCAAACTGCTGCGGGCAATTTGACTTCACATGAAGCCAGTTTGAAACTCTTCCATTAACATTTCGATACACTTTAATCCAGCTCCAAGAATCTCATCCCTGTGGCTCCGCTCACCGGATTACAGCCTTATCTTCAAGGAAGCATCTGTTATGAAAACAAGACTACACAATTTAATCACGGGGATTCAGACCAATGTATAGAACAGTCAAGTCTTAGGTGAATGTCAGAAATTTGTGCCTAAAATACCATCCACACCTTTCACTCCTTTGCTCTAACTCAAAAAAATTGAGACAATTTATTTTCTTTAACAAGGAATTTCTTTGAAAGCCAGGGAGGGATAACTGGTTCATGTAGGTAATCTTCCAATCATCAACAGCTTTGACTTATCTATTGTCTTCAATGTAGTAAAAACCTTCCTAGGCCCTTCAGAGAGTGCACAGAAAGAGTTCCCAGGATAGGTGGTCACAATTGGTAGGAATATCTTAAGGAAGTGCAACAGGGAAAGTGTTTGAGAGAAGAAATTCCAGAGTTTAGAACCGAGGCAGCTGAATGTACAACCAGCAAGGGTGGGGTGATTAAATCTGGGGATCCTTAAGAGGCCAAAATTAGAGAAGTGCAGAGATATCGATGGGAGCGGGGGTTGCAGGACTGGAGGAGGTTACAGACACAGGCAGGGAGGAACTAATACATAGAAACATACATAGAAAATAGATGCAGGAGGAGACCATTCAGCCTGTTGAGCCTGATCTGCCATTAACTATAATCATGGCTGATCATCAAATTCAATACCTTAATCCCGCCTTACCCCCATATCCCTTGATCCCTTTAGCTTCTAGAGCTATATCTAATTTCTTCTTAAAATCAGACAATGTTTTGGCCTCAACTACATTCTGTGGTAGTGAGTTCCACACATTCATCACTCTCTGGGTGAAGAAATTTCTCCTCATCTCAGTCCTAAAAGGTTTACCCCTTATCCTCTATGACCACTAGTTTTGGACTCCCCCAGCATCGGGAACATTCTTTCTGAATCTACGCTGTCTAACCCTACTGGAATGTTATAAGTTTCTATGGGATCCCCTCTCACTCTTCTAAACTCCAATGACTATAACCCTAACCAATTTAGTCTCTCTTCATATGACAGACCTGCCATCCCAGGAATCAGCCTGGTAAACCTTCACTGTACTCCCTCTATAGCAAGGACATCCTCCCTCAGATAAGGACACCAAAAATGCACACAATACGCTAGGTATGGCCTCACCAAACCCTATACCACAGAGGGATTTTAACACAGTGAGAATGTCAAAAGTTTTGTGGCATTGGAGGTAGTGGAGGTCAGTGAGCATGGAGCCTCACCAGGCATCAAAGCCATTGTGAGTCTCCCTCCAGCTGCGCTGGCCCCAATCAAGCTCCTTCCCAGAGTATTCTAGTATCTGATGAAAACTGTTTTAATATCATTGGAATATAATTCACGGGTTTGAGGCTAGAAGCTCCAGCCGCAAGTTTTGCTTCTGCCATCCCGCTCCCCCAAGCTGGAAGCCCAACCTGCAACTTGGTGCAGGTTCTGACACGTCTGGACCTGGCACCTTGGACTCCATGAGGGGGGCAAGGTGGTAGGTACGGTGCCCATGTGCCCTTCTGCTGTTGCCAGGCTGCAGAGGGATGGTTCTCCAAGGTCCTGGGAGTTGGGTGGGGAAAAGATGTTGACCTCTAGGCTCTCCCGTGGGGTGGGAGTCTCGGGACTGGACTTCCCCTTCTTGCCCTGGGAAACGTGGAGATCACTCTGAGCATGGTGATTTCAGGGAACTTCCTGTCAAAACTCTTTATTGCCTGTGTTCTGTAAAATTTTTGAAGTGGCCTGGTCACGTTAACATCCATGTCCACTGAACATCTAAAAGCTGCAGAATCATAGCATTCCATGGAAGGGATTGTCCTTGGTTGATTTCAGAACACCCAGGTGTGACAAGATCCCATTAAAGTACTTTGACTGACAGGTGATGTCAGGTTCACTGGGGGGAGGGGGGGGATTCCCTTGCTTTCTCTCAGAAACCCCAGCTGTCCTGAAGCTTCTTTGAATTGCTTTGACAGTATTCAGTTTCATGAATCTCCCTTTCAAACTGGAATAAGCTGCAGCCTTTGTCTGGCCTCTTTAGTCTGCTTTGATTGACAGAAAGCTGTCTGCTTCACTTGCTCAATTAGGGTTTGTTTATAAACTCACCTTAGGCTCCATTGAGTTTTATGAGGCTGTTGGATTGACAGCCCAAACCACATCCAAGAGATTAGCTGTATTTGTTTACATAAGGAACAGATGATGCATTTAGCTGCGAAAGGTTTTGGGAGGTCAAAGCTTGCATCGTTGATACAATCATTCTGCACCTCATTAACCCTGAAGTACTTCCTCTTTTCACCACACCTGTTCGGTTTGGCCCCTTTTTTTTTAAACACTGCTGCTTCCTTTCAGGTCTCTGGCTATGCAGAGAGGCTTAAATGCTTTGAAACGCTTTGTTTACATTCAATTTCACAGTCCTGTTCCCTTAACCAGCTTCCTGATTGACAGGTCCAGGCTATTTCACAGCAGACAATTGCTTTGTTTGTTTTTGTTTCACTTCACAGTTGATTAAATCTGAAGTACTTCCTCTTTTCTAACCACAGTTTTTTTTAAAAAACAGGCTTGTTCTTTGTTTTGAAGACCTTGGCTGTTCTTTTTGTTTCATAGTGGCTCTTCTTCAACCTCTCGTGCTGGAACCCATGCCTGCACTGGAGGTGGCTTTCAGCCAAAGAGGAGACAGGTGCCACTCCCTCTGTCATCCTGGCAGTGCCCCCTGACATTGGCAATGCCAGGGTGTCAGTGCCAGGGTGGCAGTGTGAGGGTGGCAGGGAGTAATGCCAGGATGGCACTGCCAAAGAGTGGGGCCTCAGGGGTGGAGCCCTTGGTCACCCCCTATCTGAATTTTGAGAGAGTTGGTGCTAAGGCCTCTGATTGGGTGGGGCGGGGGTGTGCAGCCTTTGACTGGGGCCGATGATTTGGGGTGGGGGTGGGAAGGGGGATGGGTCACCCTTATAAATACATGAATAGCATGGAAGAGAGAGATATGGTCCCTGGAAGGGTGGGGGTTTTAGTTCAGTCGTGCAGCATGGTCGGTGCAGGCTTAGAGGGCTGAAGGGCCTGTTCCTGTGCTGTAATTTTCTTTGTTCGTATGCCTGTGTGCTGTGGGGTGGCCCATTAATTTAAGGGTGGGGGGAGGTAGCACCCCCCCTCCCGTGAGGGATATGTGGTGTGTGGCGTCACTCTAGTGAGTTGGGGGTTGCCATACCCGTTTGGGGGGGGGGGGGGGGGTAAGAGAGAGGTGAGGAGGGAAACATGTGGTAGGCAGGCCTGTCACTCAACCTTGAGATCAGGCAACCTTTAAAGGTGGCGCCCCAATCTCGGAGAGACTGGGCTAGCCAGCGTGGTTAATATTGGGGACTTTTTGTTCCCCACCAAAGGTGGAAGAATCTCACCTGGCAAGTGCTGCCAGCGCCAAGGGTAAACACTCCAGTTTTCCCGTTGGCAGCAATACTTAGTTTTTCATCAGGGGAATCGTGCCCAATACTTGGTGCATTGAAGCAGGAGAGGTTTGTAGACTCTACAGCTGTACAAATCTTCACAGGGGCTGAACGAGCCTCCTTCTTTCAAGGGAGAGCAGCCAGCAGTCCGGTCAAAGGAAAAGACAAAAAGAGAAGAAAAGGCAAATCTCTGTTTGTCACCTGTGCACTGTCAACCAGAAGCAGAAACCTTGGCACTTAGTGTTAGGGTTAGGGTTTGCGTTTAGTGTCTGCCAAAGACTCTGGAGAGCATATGTCCTACACATCCTCAAAGAGAGCAGAGGACAGTCAGAGATTGAAACCCCCAGTGCAAGAGACTGTGAAGGGGAGGTGTAGGAGAATGTGTAACAGTGTAGAGATAACGTCGCGGGGCCATACTGGGGTGGAGGTGGTGCAGGGGGAGGAGAGAGTTGTAGGGTAAAGGGTTAACTCTAATGATAGTATGAGAAAGTGTGTAACATCAGGAATTGAGATAATTTGAAAAGCAAGAAATTCCAATAATTGGGACTGTGTTCTGCTGGTTACATGTATAAATAAAAAATATCTTAAAATGCAAACTGTAGTAGAGACAGATTAACTGGGTTTGTGGAACCAGTGTTTTGATATGTTGATAAGCCTAGCCACACTCAAAACAGATATTTACCTGAGGCAACTTGGTAACCATGGGGGATAGAATGTCAAAGGTGTAAATAAAGATTTTAGAAGTTCAAAGAAATTGACAGAGCGTGAAGTTCACAATTATAATCTGAAAGGTAAACTCACGAAATGAAGGCAATTAAGAGCGTCTTCTGAGAAGGTTAGTTCAGATAAGGGAAGATGAGAAGGTTAGTTCGGATAAGGGAAGATCAGAAGGGAAAAAACAGTAGATTAGAGGTAAGTTCGCCCTATGCACGTTAGCTGTTTTTGAGAACACGGCCCAGCTGTGTCAACTCCCAAGAAAAGCCTGCTTCAGAAACCAATTTTTTAATCCCACGTCTGATGCAACCCCAAAGGCATGTGCCTGGTGTGGTAATGATTGCTGGATTCTGCCGATAGTTTTAAAATCTTTGGGATGAGGTTTAAGGGGTTTAGCTCTTAAGTTAGGGAAATAGAGGGATTTGCAACTGGCTAAATTTAAAGATTCCGTGCATAGCCATTAAGGTAGTTAAATGTATTTCTAGCTGACTTTCTTATTGGATTTTTAATGTCTAACCAACATTTATTTTGTTTAAAATCATCACAAAAAAAATCTGGAACATCCTTCACTGGTCTTCACACCTTTCATCACGTTATACCAAAATGGAAAATACAGTTGAGAGCAGGCACTTCAAGCTTCCCTACACTAGGAGTTGGAAAACCCGAGCATTTAATATCAGCTGTGCTCTTAACAGGGAGAAGCTATGTCACAGTGATATCATTCACTGAGATGAGTATGAAGCATTTCAGGGAGTAGTTCCAGCGATGTAGTGGCCTTATTTAGCCTTTGTAAATGGTTAGCATGTAAATATTTTTGTCAAAAGACCATCACCTCCAGAGATCTCTTCCAGAGTACGGAGCCAACAAATTCCAGAATAAATCCACAACATCATTTAGGCCACCAGTGTTCACATATACCCACAATCATTGAAATCAGCTAATGGCAGTTCTGTGCACATGGATACCAACTCTGTTTCAGCATTAAATTTCTTGTCCATTTTTGTTATTCATGCTGTTGTGATTGGCAAACAAATGAAGCAGCAGCAAGACAATTTGTGGCTGCTACGGAGCTGCTTTCTTCATGGAGGAAGAGCAGAATATGTCAACATTTGGCAGTGGTTAGCACTGCTGCCTCACAGCACCAGGGACCTGGGTTCGATTCCCGGCTTCGGTTATTGTCTGTGGTGTGGAGTCTGCACATTCTCCCCATGTCTGCGTGGGTTTCCTTTGGGTGCTCCGGTTTCCACCCACAGTCTGAAAGACGTGCTGGTTAGGGTGCATTGGCTATGCTAAATTCTCCCTCAGTGTACCCGAACAGGTGCCAGAGTGTGGCAACTAGGAGATTTTCACAGTAACTTCATTGCAGTGTTAATGTAAGCCTACTTTTGACGTTAACAAATAAACTATACATTCAGAAACTATTACAATTGATGCTTACTAGCAGATAAACTGAAATTATCTGCAAATTCATTCAAATAATTTTTATTCTCCAACTTTGTCCCCATTTTCTTTTTCCTTATTTGTTCTTCCACAGCAGTGGTAAGGTCTTTCACCTTCTTCCGTCGTTCTCTCTTACACCTTCTTCCATCAGGAAAAAGATATAAAAATCTGATGTCACGTACCAACCGACTCAAGAACAGCTTCTTCCCTGCTGCCATCAGACTTTTGAATGGACCTACCTCGCATTAAACTGATCTTTCTCTACACCCTAGTTATGACTGTAACACTACATTCTGCACTGTTTCCTTCTCTATGAATGGTATGCTTTGCCTGTATAGCGCGCAAGAAACAATACTTTTCACTATGTTAATACATGTGACAATAATAAATCAAATCAAAGTCAGCGTTTGTTACACATCCATACTCGTCTTGGAGGTGGTGGTGGTCTGCCTTCTTTCACTAGTAAGAAGTCTCACAACACCAGGTTAAAGTCCAACAGGTTTATTTGGTAGCAAATACCATAAGCTTTCGGAGCAATGCTCCTTCACTAAACGTTCTTTCACTAGTCCATATGGTGTAGGTATCTCTCCACTGCATGGGGAGCTCCAGTGACAGTGCAGGAACAGCAATATAGTCCCAAGTTAGGGTGGGGTGGGGCGAGTAGGTGGTTGTGTTCCCAGACAGCTGATGCCCTCGCCCATCAAGGTGGTAGAGGTAACGGGTTTAGAAAGTGCTTTCAAGGAAAGCTTGGTGAGTTTCTGCAGCAAGAACATACCCAGTGACCCATTTTCAACATCCTGCAACTCATCGCATTGATGGCGGAGGGAGTTAATGGCGTACCATTCAAGCGGACTGCTGTCAGCCAGGCAAATGATGAGCATTCCATCACATTCTTCATTTGTGTCTTGTCAGTGGCTTTGTAACAGGCTTTGGGGAAGTGTGCAGGTGAGTCACTCCGCCCCTGTCTTCTAAGTGTCGAGTCACACTGTAGTGCCTTTCGATGCCTATCCTCAGTCATTCTACACCTGAGAGTCCAAACCTCATGTGAGCAGTCTTGCGGTGATGGTGGGTAGCACCAGAAAACCTAATTGTTTGCCCAAACGGAACCATCTGCACACTTTTATTACTTAAAAATATTGGAGCTGGGGATGGGAGTGGCAAGATGGTTGACTAACGATCAGAGCGCTTGAACTGTCTAATTTGCGGGGAACAGTCGGTGAGGGAATCAGAGGTTGAGGGGGGAAAAAAGATCGGGGCTTATGTGACCGAAATTCATGCAGGGGAAAAGGAAGTGAGACATGCATGCAGACCAGTTTTGTTGTTTGCAGTGCTGAGTTAGCATTGGTGAACTGAAACAGAGTAATTTTAAGAAATAACAATGCTGCACTGCCAAGTTGGGTTCGGCTAGGGGTCTGAAAGCCTCAGAAGCAAAATGGTCGAGAACCCCACCAGTAAAGATCACCACATCGAAACTATGTCGGGTGTCAAATCAGCAAATCAGTCCATTAAGCTTAACCATGTTCAAAACCGTACGCAGGAACAGCCAAGATCAGCCTCCTTCAACCAGATTTCCACAATAATTCTATGTTGGGATTTATGTTAGAAATATTGACGTTGCAATTTAAGCAACATACTTTCTTTTAACATCGCTCCAGCTTTGAACTGTAGAATGTTACAAATGTTTAAATGAGACCTTTGGACACATTGCAGTATGATGAAACCATAGAATCTCTACAGTGCAGAAGGAGGCCATTCGGGCCAGAGTCTGCACTGAAAACCACCCCACCCAGGCCCTATACCTGTAACCCCACATATTTACTCTGCTAATTCCCCAGACCCTAGGGTCAATTTAACATGGCCAATCCACCTAACCTGCACATCTTTGGCCTGTGGGAGGAAACCGGAGCACCCGGAGAAAACCCACGCAGACACAGGGAGAACGTGCAAACTCCGCACAGAGAGTCACCCGAGGCCGGAATTGAACCCGGGTCCCTGGTATTGTGAGGCAGCAGTGCTAACCACTGCGCCACCCTATCATCCAAGTCAAATTTCAGCCAATCAGAATCAAAACTACCATGGAATCAATAATCCCAGCTGAAGCACATCTTTGGTTGGATCACTAAATCCAAGCTTGACCTTATTATGGAGTGACTTTATTAACCCCAATAATTTGGAATTAGAATGCAAAATACCTTAGAGAAGATTCTTTCAGGAACTCTTCTGTAAGAGATTAAGTAAAGGTCACTTTCATTCGCTAATGCTAACATTGCATGGAGCATACAGCAGACAATTCCTCTCAACAGGTCCACACCAGTATTTATACTGCACTCAGGCCTCCACCTATCCCTCTTGATTCAACTCTGGCTATCGATTCAGTCTGGATTAGATCCCAGTCTCTGCTAAATAATCGGATCAGTCACAGAAGCAGCGCACACGCTGCTCAATCTTACATGAAACAAAAAACAGGATCACTGCTCCTGATCATTATCAAAAGAACCCCCATGGCACTGACTTCAGTGATCAGGCTCTCTGCATTTAAACAAATAGCTAACCTTCACCATCAAAGTGGGTGGCACAGTGGCTAGCACTGCTGCCTCATAGCTCCAGGGACCCGGGTTCGATTCCCGTCTTGGGTGACTGTCTGTGTGGAGTTTGCACGTTCTCCCTGTGTCTGGGTGGGTTTACTCTGGGTGCTCCGGTTTCCTCCTACAGTCCAAAAATGTGCAGGTTCGGTTGATTGGTCATGCTCCTTACTGTTAGGGGGATGTCAGGGGGATCGTGGGGTCATGAGGATAGGGCCTGGGTAGGATAGTTGGTGGTGCAGGCTCAATGGGTCGAATGGCCTCCTTTTGCGCTGTTGGGATTCTATGATTCTACAGTGTTGAGCATGAAGAATGGCCATTTGGGGTATCAGAGTCAGCAAATGCACCTCCGTCAAGGAAAAACAATACTTTCGGGGGCGGGAGGCCTCAGAAAATTGACAAGTTAAAAAAGTCGAATTTTCCAGAAAGTGTGGACTAATCATATTAATTTGTGCTTTAAGAAAATCCTAAATGCTTTTGCAGTATTTTAGTGAAAGAATATAAGAATTAACTTATTGGATTTTTTTAAAAACAGATATCTTACTAGTTTTGAATTGTACAGTGAAGCAGAGGATACTTTCAATTAGATTTGCAACGTATTTAACAAGAATTGGCTTGAGATTCGGAGACACAACAAAAGACACGTGGTATGGGCAAAGTGCAAAATCCTGTACAGAAAACAGGGTAGCCATAAACAAGTTTCACTTTATTTCATCCATTCGTTCACAGGATGTGTCACTGGCAAGAGCAGGATTTATTGCTCATTCTCAATTCACAAATTACTATCATGGGATTTGAACTCATGTTCCCAGACTGGTAGCCCAGACTCTGGATTTAGCCCAGCAAACATCATCACTGACTGGTGAATGAGATACAGCAGTGGGTTGCCCTAGGACCACTAATTTGAAGTGCATCAAAATTAAGATCTCCTAAGTCAACAGATACTAAAATTAGAATGAGTCATCACTGGCATAGTGGTAATGTCACTGGACTTGTAATCCAGAGACCCCAGCCTAATGTTCTGGGAACGCAAGCTCAAAATCCCACCACGACAGCTTGTGGAATTTAAATTCAGTTAATAGAACTGGAATAAAAAGCCAGTCTCTGACCATGACACTTATCGTTGCTGGTTGGAAAAACCCACCTGGTTCACTAATGTCCTCTATCTGGGCAAGAAAATCTGCCATGCTTACCCAGTCTGGCCTACATGCAACTCCAGACTCTCGGCAATGTGGTTTTGACTCTTAACTGCCTCTGAACTGGCCTAGCAAGCCACTCCGTTCAAGGACAAATAGGGGTGGGCAACAAGTGCTGGCCTTGCCAGTGCCACCCACATCCCATCAAATAATAAGACCATAAGACATTGGAACAGAACTAGGCCACTCGGCCCATCGAGTCTGCTCCGCCATTCAATCACGACTGATATTTTTCTCATCCCCATTCGCCTGCCTTTTCCCTCATAGCCCCTGATCCCCTTATTACATCAAGAAAATAAAAAGCCAAGTAGCTGATGAAAAATTAACTGAGTTCATGACTGAGTTTATGAAATTTGGCCAGTAATAACAACTGCAACATAGAACATTAGATTTCAGTACCCTGTACATTCAAGGTCACTGTACCACAAGAACACTCTCTGAAGGTACAGTGTGAATTTTGAGGGAAGGGTTAAATGTTGGACGACTTCTTAGTGGGGGAGGAAAATAAAGATAGGAGGCGGCTCAAATTCAGTTTTCAAACTTCCGAAAGCAAGAGACTGATAAAGCTGATCCAGATAAATTGTTCACACGGTTTGGGGGGGGGGGGATTAAAAAGTTCAACCACTAGCAAAATAACAAACAGGAGATGGAGGAGGCTGATCTACTTCACAAGAAAACAGGTTACATTACTAGAGAAGATGACTGAAGTAATAAGCAGAAGATGAGTTCAAAAGATGGCCAGATTATACTTCTTCAGAAAATGCACAAACACAAAGCTTTGGTTACACGGTTTGACCCGTGCTCAGAAACTCAAATCAGAGGCAGCGAAACCAACAAACCCTTCTTTGTAAGATTTCTTTTTTTTTTATAATATATTTAACAACGATTTCAACTTTCTAACATCATCGTTTCTTGAACTGTTCGTCCTAAAAAATAAAAAGTTCAGTATCCAAAAAGATTTTTTGTTTTTTTTTTTAAAATGAAAATATATACTTGCAAGTAAAACAGAAACAAGTATTGAACAAAGAAAAAGTAACAGAAAAAAAAAAAACAACATTCCAGCAAGACATTGCTTCTTGTACACCTAACAACCCGGGAAACCCAGGACTTCAGCTTGAATCCACAAATTCATCCAAAATATCTTGTAGACTTAACTGGCATAAATATCAGTCTTATAATACTGTACGTCAAAGCAGTCTTCAGAGGATTAACTGCTGCGATTAAGTCCTCTAGCACTGGAGCTTCAGGTACCGAAGAAGTTTCCAGTGAAAAATGGAGGCTTGCTCGCTTGTTTATGGCAGCTTTTCAAACGCAAAAACTAAGTATATGCCTGAGAAGAAAAATATGCAAAAGGAAAGGTTATTGCTGTGCTCATTTTTCAATACAAATGCACTGTCAATGATGGCTGTACGCAACAGATGCCAAGATTTTTACAAATAGTTTATTTTATGGTTACTCATGCTTGACATGGCTAAATATATCAGGAACAAAGAAAAGTACAGCACGGGAACAAACCCTTCAGTCCTCCAAGCATGTGCCAATCATGATGCACTAAGTTTAAAAAAAACCCTTCTGCCCTTACTCAGACCATACCCCGCTATTCTCTCCCTATTCATGTACCCATCCAGATGTCTCTTAAATGTGTTGCTAATGCGCCTGCTTCCACCACCTCCTCTGGCAGCGTGTTCCAGCAGAATGGAAAGCTCAGGGATAAAGAGTGAGAGAAAGACAGACTTGTACTTATACCACAATTTTCACAACCAACGGACTTCTCAGAGCACCTTGCAGCCTTACTTTTGGACTGCAGCCACCGTTGCAATGCACCACTTTCAACATTTGTGCCACAGATCCCACCGCCTCTCCTGTTTGGAACTGCATCCTTTATTTTACACTGCCTCTCCTCATTCTTCCTAGCAAAACGTCTTCCAACACTTCTCTGCGTTAAATTTCATCTGCCATGTGTCTGCCCCGCCAGGCTTAACAGAGGGTTCCGTTGGAAAGGCGGGGAAAGAGGGAGGAGAAGGAAAGACAGAATGGCTGCACTTTACGAACAAAGCCATAAGAATATTGAAAAGCCCGAAAGCACATCACAGAATATAAAGAATTGAAAAATATGTTTCTTATACAAGGCACAGCAGCTTTCTATTCTTACAGTGCACGTTATATCTACACCATCTATTGACAGGAAGTTATATTACATTTTCATTCACACTTGCAAATCCCCAAAACCAGGGATCTACGACAGGATAATGGTTTCTAAAATTTAAGGATTATTAAAATGGCCCATCCACAATTCAACTATTTTGGTTAAGCATTTGGTGACAAACCAGATTCCTTTAAAACAGAATATTCAACATGGCAAAATGAATTTGGCAAATCGGATCAGCAAAGGCATCCTAGAAAATTAATTCAGTGTATTCGGAACAATTTCTTAGAGCAGTACATTCTTCGGTCAACCAGGGAGCAGGCTACCCGAGACTTGGTAATGCACAATGTCAGAATAAAGAAAAGTACCGCATAGGAACAGGCCCTTCTGCCCTCCAAGCCTGTGCCGAACATGCCCCAACTAAACTAAAGAAAAACCTTGTGCCCTTACTCGGTCCGTATCCCTCTATTCCCTCCCTATTCATGTACCCATCCAGGTACCTCTTAAACGTTGCTAATGTGCCTGCTTCCACCACCTCCTCTGGCAGCACGTTCCAGGCACCCACCACTTTGAAAAACATCCCCCGCACATCTCTCAAACTTCCTCCCTCTCACCTTGAACCTGTGTGCCTGTGTGCCCTTGTAATTGACACTGCCGCCCTAGGAAAAAGCCTCTGACTGTCCACCCTCTCCTCAGCCTCCAACTTTCCAGTGAAAACAATCCTAGTTTATTCAACCTCTCCCCAGTCAGGCAACATTCTGGTGAACCTTCTTTGCTCTCCAAAGCTTCCACATCCTTCCGGTAGTGTGATGACCAGAACTGCAAACAATACTCCAAATGCGGCCTAACCAAGTATTTATATAGCTGCAACATGATTCCTCAACTCTTGTATTCAATGCCCCGGCTGTATTTTTGGAGGAGGAGGAGGAGGAATTGAGATCAATGTTAATTAGGGCTCATTTAACACCAGATGCTGAACAAACACTTACTTACAATTTGATAATCCAACGAGCAGAAATTTCCTTCAACTAAATGTTAAGACTGAAGCCACTGCTTCCAGTCTCAATCCAAGTTCTGCTCCTTAGCTACCAACTCCATCCCTCTCCCTGACAACTGTCTGAAACTGTTCCCAACCCTGGTGTCACAATGACCCCCAAACTGAGCATCTATAGTAAATGAAATGCACCTTAGGACAGTCAGTATTAACTGGTGCATTCACTAATGCAATGCCTCTACCAGAGTCCACTTGCCAATCTATCACCACTCTTTTCTCGTGCAGTATAAGTTGCTTTCCCCCCTCACATTGCAATTCTGGCAGTGTCCCGATGAGTCCAGGGGCTAAATGTTTCATTCAGAAATCTCATCCTTGTTTTTAAATCCCTTCACGGCTTCACATATCCCCATTTCTGTAATTCTTCCAGCTTCACAATCCTCCGAGACACCTGCATCATCCAATCTAGCCTTTTGAGCAACCCTGATTTTAACCGTCCACCAGTGGTTGGCACAACCTCAGTGGCCATGGCCCAAAGCTCTGCAATACCCTCCTCCCCACACACACCCTCCTTAAAATTTACTTCTTTCACAAAGCTTTTGGTCATCTGACGTAACATCTCCTTTTGCAGCTCAGAAATAGGTTGTGTTTTACTATGCTCCTCTGAGGCACATGGGAATGTGTTACCACGGTCAAGGCGCTACATAAATATGGCGCTACACAAGTACAAGTTGTTGTTGATCAGAATGGTGTTTGAAGGTTATACTTACTTGTAGCCTCCCACTCTGACTTGCTTAACGTTCCCTGTAAAACAAACATCACAAAGATAATTGTTTGCAGCGACTCCCTGGAAAAATACAGAAATGTATCTCCCACAAAATCTTGAGTATCATTCCTCAACAATTTAAACACTCATTGGCTCATTTTCAGAAAACACAAACGTACATTTTCTGTTCCCCCCCAGGTGGGATTCTAAAATTTGATTTGATTTATTATTGCCACATGTATTAACATACAAAGAAAAGTATTGTATCCTGCGCGCTATACAGACAAAGCATACCGTTCATAGAGAAGGAAACGAGAGAGTTCAGAATGTAGTGTTACAGTCATAGATAGGGTGTAGAGAAAGATCAACTTAATGCAAGGTAGGTCCATTCAAAAGACTGATAGCAGCAGGGAAGAAGCTGTTCACGAGTTGATTGGTATGCGATCTCAGACTTTTGTATCTTTTTCCCAACGGAAGAAGGTGGAAGAGAGAATGCCCAGGGTGCGTGGGGTCCTCAATTATGCTGGCTGCATTGCCGAGGCAACGAGAAGTGTAGACAGAGTCAATGGATGGGAGGCTGGTTTGCGTGATGGATTGGGCTACATTCACGACCGTTTGTAGTTTCTTGCAGTCTTGGGCAGAGCAGGAGCCGTACCAAGCTGTGATACAACCAGAAAGAATGCTTCCTATGGTGCATCGGTAAAAGTTAGAGTGTCGTTGCCAACATGCCAAATTTCCTTAGTCTTCTGAGAATGAAGAGGCGTTGGTGGGCTTTCTTAACTATAGTGTCAGCATGAGGGTACCAGGACAGGTTGTTGGTGATCTGGACACCTAAAAACCTGACGCTCTCGATCCTTTCTACTTCGTCCCTATTCATGTAGACAGGGGCATGTTCTCCTCTACACTCCCTGAAGTCGATGACAATATCCTTTATTTTATTGACATTGAGGGAAAGATTATTGTCACTGCACCAGTTCACCAGATTCTCTATCTCATTCCTGTATTCTGTCTCGTCAATGCCTGAGATCTGACCCACTACGGTGGTGTCGTCAGCAAACTCGAAAATCGAATTGGAGGAGAATTTGGCCACACAGTCATAGGTATATAAGGTGTATAGTAGGGGGGGAGCGCTGAACACAGCCTTGTGGGGCACCGGTGTTGAAGGTGATTGCAGAGGTGTTGTTGCCTATCCTTACTGATTGCGGTCTGTGAGTTAGGAAGTTCAGGATCCAGTCGCAGAGGGAGATGCCAAGGCCCAGGCCATGGAGTTTGGAGATGAGTTTTGTGGGAATAATAGTGTTGAAGGCTGAGCTGTAGTGAATAAATAGGAGTCTGACATAGGTGTCTTTGTTTTCTAGCTGTTCCAGGGTTGAGTGCAGGGCCAGTGAGATGGCGTCTGCTGTGGACTTGTTGCGTTGGTAGGCAAACTGTAGTGGATCCAGGTAGTCCGGGAGGCTGGAATTGATTCGTGCCATGACTAGCCATTCGACGCACTTCATAATGATGGATATCAGAGCCACTGGATGATAGTCATTGAGGAATGCTGCTTGGCTTTTTTTAGGTATCGGGATGATGGTCATCTTCTTAAAAGCAGATAGGGACCTCAGGTTGTTGTAAAGAGAGGTCCACCAGCTGATCCGCGCAGGATCTGAGTGCTTGACCGGGTACCCCATCTGGGCCAGTGGTTTTCCGTGGGTTCACCTTCGAGAAAGCTGCTCTGACATTTGCAATGGTGACCCCAGATACAGCTTCATCCAGGGCTCCCAGGGTGGAGGGCATGTTCTCACTGACCTCTTGCTCAAAACGGACAATGAATGCATTGAGCTCATCAGGGAGGGGTGCGTTGGAGCCGGCAATTTTACATGCCTTCATCTTGTAGCCTGTTATGTCTTGCAGACCTTGCCATAGTCAACGGGGATCTGTGTGGTTAGCCTGGGACTCTAGCTTGGTCCGGTACTGTCCTTTGGCATCTTTCATAGATCTCCTTGGATCGTATCTGGCTTTCTTGTATAGGTCAGGGTCACCTGACTTGAATGCCTCAGACCTGGACTTCAGCAAGCAGTGGAAATCCCTGTTCATCCATGGTTTCCGGTTGGGGAACACACAGATTTGCTTCTCTGGCACACAGTCTTCTATACACTTACTAATGAAGTCAGTTACTGTAGTGGCGTACTCATTCAGGCTGGTCACAGAGTTTTTAAACACTGACCAGTCCACTGACTCTAAGCGTAGGAGATTATCCTGATTCCTCAGACCAACATTGCATGACTCTCTTTGATGGATTCTCCCGCTTCAGTTTTTGCTTGTAAGCTGGGAGCAGGAGCACAGCCTTGTGGTCTGATTTGCCAAAGCGTGGGCAGGCGATAGAGCGGTAGGCATGTTTGATATTTGTGTAGCAGTGGTCTAGGATGTTTGGGCTTCTGGTGGAACAGGAGATGTGTTGGTGGTAACTTGGTTGGACGCTCGAGCTTGGCCTGATTGAAATCCCCGGCCACGATGAACAAGGCCTCGGGATGTTTTGTCTGAAGGCTATTCGTAGTGGTGTATATTTCGACCAGCATGATCTTCACGTCCGCATGGGGTGGGATGTAAACTACCATCAGGATAACGGAGGTGAACCCCCGCGGAAGGTATTAGGGGCTGCATTTGAGCGTCAGGTATTCAAGGTCTAGGGTGCAGAAACTCACCAGTGTTGCTACGTCTAGGCACCACGAGGTGTTGATTAGGAAGCAGGCCCCACCTCCCCATGCCTTGCCTGAGGCCGCTGTACAGTCCATTCGATGGATTGAGAAGCCCTCTGTTTGTAGGGCACAGTCCGGTGAAGCAGGAGTGGGCCACGTCTCCGTGAAACAGAACACACAGCAGTCTCTCAGTTCTCTTTGGAAAGTGAATCCGGCTTTAAGTTCGTCTAGCTCGTCTTCCTCTGCAGATAATTTAATCCACTTTTTCTAAAATAAAACGATTATTAACGCTGCAACAGTGCAACACTTTGACAGGATTCTTTTTGGCTGTTGTGAACTGCACAAGGTAACCAACCTTCAAGATGCCGCTGTCACTCTGATGTGGAGTCAGATTATGGTAAGGATGATAGGAGGGGGCAGAGGGAGAAGTTAAACTAGAACAACCCAAGCAGTTAAAAACATTAAAAGCACGTGGGATTACCTTAAGAGGTCTGAACAGCACAAGCACTTTGTCCTCAACTATCAATATACCAAACAAGTCGCCACACACGTGTGGGGCAATTCAGCACGGCAATTTACATTAATGGTTAGGCATTCATACAATGGATTTGAAATCACAGAATCATTACAGCAATGAAGGAGGCCGTTCAGCCCATCATGTTTGCACCTGCCTTTTCCCCGTAACCCTGCACATTCCTCCTTTTCAGAAAACAGTCTAATATCCTTTTAAGTACCTCGAATGAACTTGCCTCAGGCAGTGCATTCCAGACCTTAAAACACTCGCTGTGAAAAAAAGATTTTCATCAAGTTGCTTTTGCCAATTACTTTAATTGTTCTTGACCATTTCAAGAAAGGGAGAAACTGTTCCCAATCTACTCTGTCCAGACGCTTCATAATTGTGAATATCTATTCAGATCTCCTCTCATCCTTCACTTCTCCAAGGAAAACAAGGTTCCTCATGGCAGGCTGGTGCAAAAAGTAAAGTCTCATGGGAACCGGAGTGTGCTGGCGAGATGGATACAGAACTGGCTTGGTCATAGAAAGAAGTCTAACAACACCAGGTTAAAGTCCAACAGGTCTATTTGGTGGCTTTTGCTACCAAATAAACCTGTTGGACTTTAACCTGGTGTTGTTAGACTTCTGTGTTTATCCCAGTCCAACGCTGGCATCGACCACATCTTGGTCATAGAAGACAGAGTAGCGGTGGAAGGGTGCTTTTCAGAATGAAGATCAGTAACTGTTTCACAGGGATCAGTACAGGGACCTTTGTTGTTTGTCGTATATATAAATGAACTGGAGGAAAATGTAGGTGGTCTGATTAGTAAGTTTGTGGATGACACAAAAATTGGCGGAGTTGCAGATAGTGACAAGGATTGTCAAAGGATACAACAGGATATAGATAGATTGCAGACTTGGGCAAAGAAATGGCAGATGGGAGTTTAATCCTGACAAATGCGAGGTGATACATTTTGGAAGATCAAATTCACGTGTGAATTTTACAGCAAATGGCAGAACCCTTAGGAGCATTGACATAAAGGGATCTGGGCTTACACATCCAGATACCTGAAAGTGGCAACACAGGTGGATAACCAGCCTCCCATCCATTGACTCTGTCTACACTTCCCGCTGCCTCAGCAAAGCAGCCAGCATAATTAAGGACCCCACGCACCCCAGACACACACTCTTCCACCTTCTTCCTTTGGGAAAAAGATACAAAAGTCTGAGGTCACATACCAATTGACTCGAACAGTTTTTTCCCTGCTGCTGTCAGACTTTTGCATGGATCTACCTCGCACTAAGTTGATTTTTCTCTACACCCTAGCTATGACTGTAACACTACATTCTCTCCTTTCCTTCTCTGTGAACGGTATGTTTTGTCTGTGTAGTGCGCAAGAAACAATACTTTTCACTGTGTTAATACATGTGACAATAATAAATCAAATCAAAGGTGGTGAAGAAGGCTTGCCAGGGCATCGAGTATAAAAGTTGTCAAGGTATGTTACAGCTATATAAAACTTTAGTTAAGGTCACATTTGGAATATTGTGTGCAGTTCTGATCACCACACTACCAAAAGGATGTGGATGCTTTGGAGAATGTGCAAATAAGGTTTACCAGGATGTTGCCTGGTCTCGAGGGTTTTAGGTATGAGGAGAGGTTGCATTAACTCGAATTGTTTTCACTGGAAAGATGGAGGCTGAGGGGCGGCCTGATACAAGTCTACAAAATTATGAAAGGCACAGACAGGGTGGATAGTCAGAGGCTTTTTCCCAGGGTGGATGGGACGACTACAAGAGGGCACAGGTTTAAGGTGAGAGGGGCTAAGTTTAGGGGAGATGTGCGGGGAATGTTTTTCACAGAGGGTGGTGGGTGCCTGGAACGCACTGCCAGTGCAGGCGGTGGAAGAGGTACATTAGCAATGTTCAAGATGTATCTTGAAAGACACATGAACTGGAGGTGAACAGAGGGATAGAAACCGCGTATCGGGGCAGACGCAGTGGGCCAACAGGCCTGTTCCTGTGCTGTATTGTTCTTTCTCCAATTTATCTTCATAATGTAAGATGCTCATCCAAGGAACAATTTTCATGAATCTTTTCTGCATCACCTCCAAAGCCTTCACATCTTTAAATGTGGGACACACGACTGGATGCAGTACTCCAACTGAGGCCAAACCAGTGTCTTAAACACAAAAGCTGCTTGCTCTTGTACTCTATGCCCCTAGCAATAAAACCTCGGGTACTGTATGCTTTGTTAACCGCACAGTCTGCTGTGCCACCTTTCAACGGCTTCTACACAGACACCCAGGTGCCACATCTGTCCCACATCCCCGTTAGAATTGCAGCCTTTATATTATACTGTCTCTCCACTTTCTTCCGATCAACATGAATCACTTCACATTATTCCACATTGAACTGCAGCTGCCACTTGGAGGCCCAATCCATCAATTTGTCAATGTCTTTTTGTTAAATGTTTGATTCAAGGGTGTTCAGGAAAGACGAGGAAGAAAAGGGGCGGGGAGGTGGTTTTGATGTAGTTCTCACAGTTCATGATGCTTCCAAGTTTCGTACGATCCACAAATTTTGTGTCCTCAACACCATGGTCTATTTGTCAGGAAGAGTAAGGATCCCAACACTGACCACTGGGAAGCTGCACTACAAACCTTCCTCCAGCTCAAAATACATCCAGTAACCACAACTCTTCTGTTTCCTGTCACACAGCCGATTTTGGGTCACTGTCTGTGTGGAGTCTGCACATTCTCCACGTGTCTGCATGGGTTTCCTCCGGGTGCTCCGGTTTCCTCCCACAAGCCGAAAGACATGTTGGTTAGGTGAATTGGCCTTGATAAATTCTCCCTCAGTGTACCTGAACAGGCACCAGAGGGTGACGACGGGGGGGATTTTCCAGTAACTTCATTGCAGTGTTAATATAAGCCCACTTGTGACACTAATAAATAAACTTTAAACCGTTTCAGCACATTTTCCAACCGCAGACATTAAATTGTCTGGCCTGCAGTTGCAGTGCTTATTTTTGCACCCTTTTTTGAACAAGGCTGTAACATTTGCAACTCTCCAGTCCTCTGGCAGCAGCCCAGAGTTTATGAAGACTGTAAAATTATGGCCAGTAGCTCCACAATTTCCACTTTCCTCAGTATCCTTGGATGCACTTCACCTGGTCCTGGTGTCTTATCAACAATGAACAGACAGCTGGTCACCTCTAGCTTATCAATCTTAAATCCTTCCAGCATTTGAATTACCCCCACTTTCACTATGGTCCAGATATGATGCAAAGTATTCATTTAATACCTCAGCTATTCCCCCTGCCTCCATGTGTAAATCCCCTTTTTGGTTCCATGAGAAAAAACAGGAGTCGGCCATTCAGCTCTTCGAGCCTGCTTTGCCATTTAATAAGATCATGGCTAGTCCAACCCTTACCAATTCTACTTTCCTGCCTTATTTCCCCTAGTTACAGGAAGGATGTAAATAAGATTGAAAGAGTGCAGAGAAGGTTCACAAGGATGTTGCCGGGACTTGAGAAGCTGAGTTACAGAGAGAGATTGAATAGGTTGGGACTTTATTCCCTGGAGCGTAGAAGATTGAGGGGAGATTTGGTAGAGGTGTATAAGATTTTGATGGGTATAGATAGAGTGAACGCAAGCAGGCTTTTTCCGCTGAGGCTAGGGGAGAAAAAAACCAGAGGGCATGGGTTAAGGGTGAAAGGAGAAAAGTTTAAAGGGAATATTAGGGGGGGGCTTCTTCACGCAGAGAGTGGTGGGAGTGTGGAATGAGCTGCCGGATAAAGTGGTAAATGCGGGGTCACTTTGAACATTTAAGAAAAACTTGGACGGGTTCATGGATGAGAGGGGTGTGGAGGGATATGGTCCAAGTGCAGGTCAGTGGGACTAGGCATAAAATGGTTCGGCACAGACAAAAAGGGCCAAAAGGCCTGTTTCTGAGCTGTAATTTTCTATGGTTCTACTAATTGAAAACCAATCGATCTCAGCCTTGAAAATGTTCAAGGACTCAGCCTCCAGCTTCCCGGGTTAAAGAATTCCAAAGATTTGCCACTCCTTCAGAGAAAAAAACTTCCTAAATCCATCTTAACTGAGCACCCCCTTAGTCTGTGACTATGCCCCCCTGGAAACAGCCCCCCAACATTTACCGTGTCTAACCCGCTAATTGGCCCTACTGTCTGTCTAATCAGCCCTAATCTGTCCTACTCCTTCTTTTACTACTTATGTACCTATGGAAGACCCTGGGATTCCCTTTTATGTTTACTGCCAGTCTCTTTTCATACACCTCCTCTTATTCGCTTTTCCACTTCTTCTCTGAACCTTCTATGTGCAACCTGGTTCTCCATTGTACTATCCACTTGAGAAATATCATAAGCACACTCTTCCTTCTTAACCTTAATCTCATCATCCAGGGAGCTCCAGCTTTGTATGCCCAACCTGACCCCTTTCGAGGGAATGTACCTGGCCTGTGCTCAAACATTCTTCTTAGATAGCAACCCATTTTCAGCTACCGCTTTTTCTGCCAACTTTTGAATCCAATTTTCTTGGCCCAGATCCATTCTTACCTTGAAGTTGGCTTTTCCCCACTTCAAGTTCATTATTCTTATTCTAGTGTCCTTTGTTCTTTTCCACTGTCCCATTAATGCTCTCCTTCCGATATCTGATCCACTTGGCCCACCTCATTCCTAAGAACCAGGTCTAGCAGTGCCTCCCCTCTCATTCTGCTGTAGAAATCTTTCCTCAACACAAGGAACACTTACTCCTCTTTGCCCTTTACACTGCTACTACCCCAGTCTTTACTTGGATAGCTAAAGTGTCCCATTATAACTACTCCTATAATTTTTGCATCTCTCTAATTTCCTTTCCATTCATTTGCCTATAGACTCCACCTAGCAATGTCATTGCACCTTTTTTGTTCCTTGGCTCTAGCCAAATAGATCTGTTCTTGACCCCTCTGGGACATCCTCTCTCTCCAGCCCAACAATTCTCTCCTACATCAAAACCACCTCCCTGTCCCCTTTTCTTTCTTCCTCATCTTTCCTGAACACCCTTGTATCGAATATTTAACAACCAATCCTGCCCTTCTTTAGCCACATCATTTTTTCACATATCAATCTGCACCTGTAATTCACCAATCTTGCATACCACACACTGTGCATTCAAACACATGTGCACTAGACCTCATTTAGACTTATTACTTTCTCCTTTACTCTGACTCCACCTAATAACTTGCTATCCCCCTACTCTCGTGCTATTTCCCAGTATTCTGTGCACATTGGTGTTCCTTTTGGCAAATGCCTTGTATTTAGTAAGATTGTCGCCTCAATTGATCATTCAGCAACTTTGTACATTGTCAGTTCCACTTCAGGTCAAACGTTGGTATGTTATGAATACAGCAGGCCTTTCATATTTGATAGGAAGTATTCAGCCCAACACCTTTTCTAACCTAAAGCGAGGCGTAACTCATCCAGTTGAATTCTTCTTTTTGGGACTAGCCAAAAATTAATTTGCCAGCAGCCTTTCCTGTAAATATTTTATAGATACAATAAAATTGAGAGAGTCACATACAGGAAAATTCTGGCAATCTCCATTTGGTGGAGATGCCGGCGTTTGGACTGGGGTGGGCACACTAAGAAGTCTCACAACACCAGGTTAAAGTCCAACAGTTTTATTTGGTATCATGAGCTTTCGGAGCGCTGCGCCTTCATCAGGTGAGTGGACAAACTAACATCCACTCACCTGATGAAGGAGCAGCGCTCCGAAAGCTCGTGATTCCAAATAAACCTGTTGGACTTTAACCTGGTGTTGGGAGACTTCTTACGGAACAACCATTTGGTCATTCGATTAGCAGGAAATAAAATGGGGCTCTGGAAAAAAATGCAAGTAACTTTTCAGCGCAAAGGTGAGCCTGGGACAATTAATTAGAAATCATTAAAGTGGCAACACGTTCATTTAACTGTTCCTGATAAAAAAAGGAGCTATTCAAACTCACCAGTGGCGGTCTTGCTTGTGAACTCTTCAGGTAATCTTCCGCATGCAAATAATCCTCCTTATTAGGCCCAACACTACCACTATTCTCTGCACTAGGATATTGCTGCAAAATACACACAAAATAGTTTAAATAATATAATTAGAACTTTAAAACACATGATCCAAGTTAAAAACATACTCTATCCATCAATGCATTCTGCTTTACACTCGTGTTATTCAAGAAATTTAGAAAACCGGGTCAGAAAACAAATTCATTGGGGAAGCGAGTGAATTTTAACCGTTCAGCAGAGACCATCACCACAGATTTCACGCACAAAGCTTTTTCTAATTCATTCACAGGATTTGTGTGCCACTACCAAGGCCAGCATTCATTGCCCATCCCTAATTGCCCTCAAGGAGGTGGGAATGAGCCACTCTATTGAATCACTGCAGTCCGCTTGGTGCAGGTACAGCCAGTGCTGTTAGGGTGGGATTTTCAGGATTTTGACCCAGCAACAATGAGGGAGCAGCAAAATAGCTCTTTACTCCGGATGGCGAGTGGCTTGGAGGGGAATTGCAGGTGGTAGCGTTCTCATGCATCTGCTGTTCTTGTCCTTCTAATTGATAGAGATCAGAGGTTGGGAAGTAACCTTAAGTTCCATGGCAGTGCATTTTGTAAGCACTGCTGCCACTGCGCGCATGGAGGGAGTGAATGTTTAAGGTGGTGGATGGGGTGCCAATCAAGTGGGCTGCTTCATCGAGCTTCGTGAGTGTTGTTGGGAGTTTCCCCCGTCCAGGCAAGTGAAAAGCAGTCCATCACACTCCTGACTTGTGCCTTGTAGATGGTGGGCAGGCTTTGGGGAGTCAGGAGGGGGATTAGTCACCACAGAATTCACAGTCTCTGATCTGCTCTTGGAGAGACAGTATTTATATGGCTGGTTCAGTTAGGGTTTTGGTCAATGCCAACCCCCCCCAAAAAGGATGTTGATGGGGGGTTCAGTGATGGCAATGCTATCATGGGGAGGTGGTTGGACTCTTGTTAGAGATATTACCTAGCATTTGTGCAGCACAAATGCTGCTGCCCTTTATCATCCCAAACCCAAATGCTGTCCAAGTCTTATATAGTTAGAGTTCTTCAGCGTCTGAGGAGTTGCAAATAATGCCAAACATTGTGGAATCATCTAAAAACAATTTCACCTTTGATCTTGCGATGGTTGGGCTGAGGACACCATCTTGAAGGAATTCTGCAGCGATGCTCTGGGGCTGAGATAGTTTGCTTCCAACAAGCATCTTCCTTTGTGCTAGGGATGACTCCAATTAGTGGAGGGTTCTCCCCAAAAACGCCCAAATCTTAAAAATATTATTCATATGTGGGACATGGGTGTTGCTGGCTGGTCAGTATTTATTGCCCATCTCTAGTTGCCCCAGTTCAGAGGGCAGTTGAGAGTCAACCACATTGCTCTGGAGTCACATGTAGGCCAGACCAGGTAAGGACAGCAGATTTCCTTCCCTAAAGGATATTGTCGGAAAAACCCATCTGGTTCACCAATGGTTTCATGGTCATCAGTAGATTCTTAATTCCAGATATTTTTTATTGAATTCAAATTCCACCATCTGCTGTGGCGGGATTTGAACCCGCTAGAACATTAGCTGAGTTTCTGGGTTAATAGTCTAACGATAATACCACTAGGCCATTGCCTCCTCCTATTATATTAAATTCCCGCTGACACATTTGGTTCGGTCTCCTTAAGGCCACAATGATCAACTGCTGCCTTGATATCAAGGGCAGCAACTCATGTCAGCTCTTTTGTCCATGGTTGAACCAAGGTTGTAATGAAGTCTGTAGCCAAGTGACCCT
Source organism: Mustelus asterias (assembly GCF_964213995.1). NCBI lineage: Eukaryota > Metazoa > Chordata > Chondrichthyes > Carcharhiniformes > Triakidae > Mustelus > Mustelus asterias. The sequence goes on from NC_135807.1 coordinate 13,365,043, forward strand.
TAAAATCCAAACTGAGCATTAGTGATTATTGATGAGTAAGTGCCACTTGATAGCACTGTCAATAACTCATCACTTTACTGACGATTGAATTGGAATGACGGTGGTCATTGGCTAGTTTGGGATCATCCTGCTTCTTGTGGACAGGAAATACATGGGCAATTTTCCACTTTGCCAGGTAGATGCCAGTATTGTAACTGTACAAGAACAGCCTTAGCTAGAACCACAGCTTGTTCTGCAGCACCAGCCTTCAACATTAGAGTAGAGATGTTATTGGGAACCACAGCCCTTGCAGTAGCCAATGCACTGGGCCATTTTCTGATACCCCATGGGGTGAATCGAATCAGCTAAAGACTGATTTGATTTGTCACATGTATTGGTATACAGTGAAAAGTATTGTTTCTTGTGTGCTATACAGACAAAGCATAGCGTACATAGAGAAGGAAAGGAGGGGGTGCAGAATGTAGTGTTATACCCTCTACAGCTAGGGTGTAGAGAAAGATCAACTTAGTGCGAGGTAGGTCCATTCAAAAGTCTGACAGCAGCAGGGAAGAAGCTGTTCTTGAGTCGGTTGGTATGTGACCTCAGACTTTTATATCTTTTTCCTGACCGAAGAAGGTGGAAGAGAGGGTCTCCGGGATATGTGGGGTCCTTGATTACACTAGCTGCTTTTCCGAAGCAGCAGGAAGTGTAGACAGAGTCAATGGATGGAAACCCCAAAGAGAAAACGGTAGAAAATCTCAGCAGGCCTGGCAGCATCTATAAGGAGAGAAAAGAGCTGACGTTTCAGATGACTCTTTGTCAAAGCCCTGTGGATGGGATGCTGGTTTGCATGATGGACTGGGCTTCATTCACGACTCTTTATAGTTTCTTGTGGTCTTGGACAGAGCAGCAGCCATAGCAAACTGGCACCTGTGATGCTAGGAATCTCAAAAGGAGGGCAAGATGAATTATCCAATTGGCACTGCTGGCTGAAGATAGCTGCAAATGCTTTAGCCTCGTCTTTGCCCTGGCATTGAGCTCCCCATCATTGAGGATGGGAATGTTCATGTACTAGAGTCATAGAGGTTTACAGCATGGAAACAGGCCCTTTGGCCCAGCTTGTCCATGACGCCCTTTTTTTTTTAAAACCCCTAAGCTAATCCCAATTGCCCGCATTTGGCCCATATCCCTCTATACCCATCGTACCCATGTAACTATCTAAATGCTTTTTAAAAGACAAAATTGCACCCGCCTCTACTACTACCTCTGGCAGCTTGTTCCAGACATTCATCACCCTCTGTGAAAAAATTGCCACTCTGGACACTTTTATATCTCTCCCCTCTCACCTTAAACCTATGCCCTCTAGTTTTAGACTCCCCTACCTTTAGGAAAAGATATTGACTATCTAACTGATCTGTGCCCCTCATTATTTTATAGACCTCTATAAGATCACCTCTCAGCCTCCTACGCTCCAGAGAAAAAAGTCCCAGTCTATCCAGCCTCTCCTTATGACTCAATCCATCAAGTCTCGGTAGCATCCTAGTAAATCTTTTCTGCATTCTTTCTAGTTTAATAATATCCTTTCTATAATAGGGTGACCAGAATTGCACACAGTATTCCAAGTGTGGCCCTCCCAATGTCTTGTACAACTTCAACAAGACATTCCAACTCCTGTATTCAATGTTCTGACCGATGCATGCCGAATGCCTTCTTCACCACTCTGTCCACCTGTGACTCCACTTTCAAGGAGCTATGAACATGTACTCCTCGATCCCTTTGTTCTGTAAACTCTCCCCAACACCCTACCATTAACTGACTCTCCCCTTTTTCCAGTTTGTTTAATTGTCCACCACCATTCCACAACAGGATATGCAGAATTGCAGAGCTATGATCCAGTTTGTTGGTTGGATTCAATGCAGATTACCTCACATTTTCCCGAATTGAACTGCATCTGCTAGAGTTTAGCCCACTCACTTCATCAATCTATACTCCCTTCCCAATTTCCTGTTCCCATGTGCACTGCTCACTGTCCAGCTTTGGCGGTCCACATTATCGTGGTGGAGCTAGGCAGAGAACTCCTGCGCCTCTTGACGCACAAGGAACATTTTTTTTTTAAACTAATTTGCAGCCAGGACACTGCCTGTCGCAGCTGGAATGGACAGGCAGCCTCCCCACTCCTGAATTCAGACAAAATAAAATGGAAGAGGGCAGGAATGTGACGTAATCAGCTTCATCACCACCTTAACTGGGGGGAGAGGGTGGGGGCTTAATTAAGTGCTGTTACTTAAATTTATTGTATAATTCAGATTTTTTTTTTAAATGACGAAGTAAACGGAATTGTCCAAACAAGCGGAAAAGCATAATTACATTTGGGCAATCACTTGCCAAAGAAAGTGAGATACACAAAAATACTGGTGCTGTTCAAAATATAATAGATTCCATGATAGCCAAGTTAATGTACTAGGATAACAATGGACGGAATGGTCTTTAATCGCTCACAACTTTTCTTATGTCGCCCACAGTGCAGGGCAGCATACAAGAGAATGTGATTAGGATTGTTAGGGATTGTGGTCCTTAACCTCAAAAGATTTTAGGATATCCTTTTTTGGGGGAACACCAGCAAAAACAGAGTCAAGCTGCAGCAAACGTAATATCCAAGATCGGAAGGTAGAGAAGCAGTCCACTTCATTGACATAGAAGTGGTAATTTGTAATTTCCGTCACTAGATGTCAGTAAAGCGCTTTATAAATTCAGTCTCATTCTAAAGTATAATGACGCTGAATAGTACAAATTTTAAAATATCATTTGCGTTTGTGGGGGGTGGGAGGGGGTAGATTTGGGGCTTGTTTCATTTAAGACTTTTCCTCTTCCCAACCCCCCTCTACTAAAGTTCCTGTATAATATTTCCAATAACATAGAATCCCTACAGTGCAGAAGGAGGCCATTCGGCCCATTGAGTTTGCACCAACCACAATCCTTTCCCCAGACCCTAACCCCCATAACCCTATTTATTTATCCGTCTAACCCCCGACACTAAGGGGCAATTTATCATGGCCAATGCACCTAACCTGCACATCTTTGGACTGCGGGAGGAAACCGGAGCAAACCCACGCAGACACGGGGAGAATGTGCAAACTCCACACAGACAGTGACCCAAGCTGGGAATCGAACCCAGGTCGCTGGCGCTGTGAGGCAGCAGTGCAAACCACAGTGCCACACTATCTACATGCACCTACCTACATGGACCTACTCCTATGTTGCTCCCGTGTTATTCTTCCTATGTTGCTCCAGTGTGTTGCTCTGTGTTCAGGAGTGACTCCCTATACAGTCTACTGTATTGGTTCTCATGAGGAACTTGGAATTCTCCCACTTAGAACTGGTCTATCTGAACACAGTTCTTGACGCTGCGCCTTCAATTCGAACACCTCTACTCATCTGCAAGTACTTCCACTGAGAATTTGATTTCTTTCCCACCCCTTTCAAATATTTTCTGGTGACTTCACCTTCTTCCTTGGCCTCAATAAAAAAAAGGCTTCTGGTCCTGTGGTGTTTCCTAAATCCGTACAATCAACATTGATATTCAACAATTAAATGCTCCAGATGTATTGCAAATCTCTCTGTCCCAGCAATGTGTTATCTCTGTAACAGTCACATATTAAGCAGAAACATCTGCAAAACACAAAGTGGGCACTGTAAAACAAATTCAGTTTCGTTCACTTGCTGTTCAGCTCAGCCTTTAGGAGCAGCAAGCTTTATCACTGTTACTTATTGATCTATAACTAGCTGAAAGTATCATTCTGTACGAGGTCAGGCTGTTCCTTGACCAGTCTGCAAGACAGCTCCCCCAATATTGGCACAAGTTCCCAGATGTTAGATGAGGAAATATTTACAGGGTTGACTGATCGGTGCGCACCTTTGACATGCCTCTAATAGAAGCCTAGGTCGCTGCCAGGTGGGGCATTCAGTTTTTTTATATTTATCACTGCAGTTTAGTGCAGCGGCTGGGCAGCTGGTTCGTGATGCAGAACAATGCCAACAGTGCTGGTTCAATTCCTGTACCGGCTGAGATTATCCACGAAGGAAGACTGTTATCCACAAAGGAGGATAACAACAGGAGTCTGTGGATTCCATAAAGTTCTGATTACTGCAAAATGAGACCGTGAAACTTTCTGTATTAACTCAGAATCCCTACAGTACAGAAGGAGGCCATTCGGCCCAAGGGGTCTGTACCGACCACAATCCCACCCAAGCCCCATTCCCATAATCCCCCCGACACTAGTCAAATTAGCATGCCCAATCAACCTAACCGGCACATCTTTGGACTGTGGGAAGAAACCAGAGCACCCGGAGGAACCCTACGCAGACACAGGGAGAACGTGCAGACTCTGCACAGACAGTAACCTGAGGCCAGAATTGAACCCGGGTCCCTGGCGCTGTGAGGCAGCAGTGGTGACCACAGTGCCAACATGCTGCCCAAATGTCCCCCCGAACTCGGAAACTGAGCCATTCATTCATCCCAGATGTTGGAAAAAACGCTCCAATTACAACTCTTGAATTCAGCCATTCCAGAACACACTGGACTTTGCGCCACAAACTTGATATTTCCTATATCTTAACATGAACAAAAGACAAAGGAAGCCAATGATGCTCAGCCAATGAGACGTGGCCAGAACCTTCACTGACTGCAATTTCATGTTACCTCTAATGACTTCATTTTCTTCAACAGCAGTTTGTGTTCTGAATTCTGGACTTTCTCTTTGAAAAATTCGGCGAAAGTCTTTTTTAAAACAAGCTTCATCTTGTACTTTTTAGCCATCCTAGAAGCACAAACAGCAATGATATAGTTTGTCAAATTACACTGAACTCCACACTAGGAGAAATTATACCAAAAAGGAGCTAGGCAATTGGCCGAGAGGGCAAAAGGCAGTGAAAGGTTTTTCTATTCCCACAATGAATTAAATTGTTACAGTTCAATTATCTCTCAAATACATTTACTAACACATTAAAATGTCCACTTTGATGTTTGTTGCAATAAGTGGATGATCAGTGGATAGTCAGATGCTCTTTCCTAGATGGAAAAGTCAAGGACTGGGGACACAGGTTTAAGGTGTGCAAGGCAAGTTTTTTTGCACAGAGGGTGGTGAATTTCTGGAGCGCACTGCCCGGGAAGGTGATGGGAAATGTTGGTACAAAACAAAAATTCTGTTAATTGTAAATATAACATTTGTCACATATTAATAGTTAGTTTGGTTAGATTTTGATACTACCTGGTTGGGAAAGAGTTTGGTCATGGTCTGTGATCCATTTCACTATACACTCCAGGATCAAGAGGGGGGAATGTGGACAGAGAAAAAACGGCTACAACAATGATTTAACAACAATAATGGCAATAGTGGCTTTAAAATGGCTATTCTGGCTAAGAGCTGAGCATGCTGGGAATTTTCAATCAATTTATAGATTAAAACCAGATGCAGGTCGTAAAGAGGTTCCGATCTGGGAGCTGTGACCTAAAGCTTCCTGTCAGGACCTATAGCCTTTGCAGTATCCAGTGCCTTCAGCCGTTTCTTGATATCATGTGGGGTGAATCGAATTTGCTGAAGACTGACATCTGAGATACTGAGGACTCCCGGGGGAGGCGGAGGTGGATCATCCACTCATCATTTCTGGCTGATGATTATTACAAGTGCTTCAGCCTTATCTTTTGCACTGATATGCTGGGCTCCTCCATCACTGAGGATGGGGATATTTGTGGAGCCTGCTCTTCCAGTGAGCTGTTTAATTGTCCACCACCATTCATGGCTGGATGTGGCAGGTCGTATTTTAACAATTAAGACAACACAGTTGTCTAAAATTCAGGTTTAATTTTTTTGAGATGCTGATTTTGAACATTGGGCATCTTCTTCCTCTTTGCACCAATTGCCCCTAAATTTCCAAAGCAAAAAGTCAAGCAAGGCAACCTTGGCAGTCTGGGGTCACCAATTTTGAATCAGAACTACTGGCTCAACAGATAACTTACTCTTCAAACAGTGGAAAATAAACAAGGAATTCAGGGACATTAACTACTCCTTCCAAGTTAAAGTCATACTGGCAGCCAAAGAGTGGGTATTCGCCCTTCTTCTGAAATGTTACGCTGTACAATTTATTTCCAAACGAGTTGGTTTCTGATGCTTCCAGGCGTTTTCTGAAGAGGAGAGAGAGAAACTGAAGTGAGGCCAATGCTATTTAAAAGCAGCATCATAAATAATGGTCATAAAATTGCCCAGATCCTGTTAAAATACATAAAATACCTAGATGACGACACAATTTGCATTGTACTCTGAGACAAGGCCAGCTATCTTACGAAATTCAAGCTAGAAAAGTAGCTATCAGAACAGCAAAGGGTCAAGGAGCATGGTTAGAAATTAGAAACATTTGCTGGTGGGGGAAACAGCTAAATTGTGAGAGGCCAAGTGGATAAATACTTGGGAAAGTATAATTCGTGAAAGAAGAGTCAAAATGGATTAAGGCAAGGCTTCTAATTTTGAAGATACCACCAATATAAATAAACATGTAGCACTTCAGAGGCAAACACAAGGGCTCAGAATTAAAAGATAAATTTTAGTGTTTCACAGAAGAAAGACTGAAGGATAGGAAAACAAAGATAAACATAAAATGCAACATTGGCGAAGATTACAAAATAGGCCCCATTGGGGGTTCGTCTTGCGAACCCAGCTACCTCCAAAACACAGCATCAACTTGGATGACATTTCTGATTTCTGGATGGCCTCAAAATAAGGGGGAGCAGATTTAGGTCTGAATTGAGGAGGAACTTCTTCACACAAAGGGTTGTGAATCTGTGGAATTCCCTGCCCAGTGAAGCAGTTGAGGCTACCTCATTGAATGTTTTTAAGGCAAGGACAGATACATTTAATTCCAGTAAAGGAATTAAGGGCTATTGTGAGCGGACGGATAAGTGGAGCTGAGCCCACAAAAAGATAAGCCCTTCAGTCTCCTTATCTAAGAAAGGATACGCTTAGCTCAGAGGGAGTGCAACAAAGGTTCACTAGACTGATTCCTCGGATGAATAGACCTTATTGAACGGCGGAGCAGGCTCAAGGGGCCTAGTTCTTATGTTATGTTCTTATTTCAAATAAGACCTCAAAACTGGTGGTTATAAAAATATGAACTAGGGCTAATAATAAGCAAAGCTCAGTTAGATCATTATTCTGCAAATACCCTTTCCAGCCATTTGCCAAGTGCTCAAGCCTCAGTTATTCCCAACCTCTATCAATGTGGGGGACCGAGTGCACTGTGGGGGATTGAGGGCAACGTATTCAAGTTTGCTGAAGATAAAAAGTTAGGTTGAGAACTAAGCTATAAGCAAAGAGGCTGCAAAGGAATATCAGTCGATAGCTTAGTGGGCAAGAACATGGCAAATGGAAGTTAAGAGTGGAAGAATGTAAAAGTTTTCTACTTAGGTAGAAAAAATAAAAAAACAAAATATTTTTTAAGAAGGTGACAGACTGGTAAGCAACAGGACCGAGGTATCCTTGTAGGATTCTCAAAGTTACAGTAAGCAAATAGCATGTTAGTTTTTATTACAAAAGAATTGGGAGTAAAAATTGCAATATCTTAGGGCTTTGGCGAGACTGCACCTGGACTACTGTTAGTTTTGGTCTCCTTATCCAAGAAAGGATACACTTAGCTTAGAGGAAGTGCAACAAAGGTTCACTAGACTGATTCCTCAGATGAATAGATTGTCCTATCAGGAGAGACAGAGTAGATGTGGGATATATTTCCTGAAGTTTAGAAGAATGAGAGGTGAGCTAATTGAAACATCTGAAATTCTTAAGTGGTTAGACAGGGTAGATGCTGGGAGGGCGTTTTCCCTGGTTCAGGATTCTAGGGCTAGGGGGCCACAGCTTCAGAATATGGGGGTGGCCATTTTGGACTGAAGAGGTTTCTCCACTCTTCCACCTGGAACAGAAGTAGACTTATCAGCCCATCGAGCCTGCTCTGTTATTTAATATGATTTTCACAGTAACTTCACTGCAGTGTGAAGTAAGCCTAGCTGTGACAAATAAATAAACCTTTGATCATGGCTGATTGGACACTTTATACCCACGATTCCCATAATCCTTTTCGTCATTGTTAATCAGAAATCTATCAACCCCTGGTTTAACCATACACAATGACTGAACTTCCACAACCTTCTGGGGTCGAGAATTCCAAAGAATCACAACCCTTAGTACAAAAGCGTTTCTCCTCATCTCGATCCCACGTGATGACCCCCTTATTTTGAAATTGTGCCCCCTGGTTCTAACTTCCCCAACCAATGGAAATATCTGACCCGCATCTACCTGTCTATTCAAGCATTCTGTAGGTTTCAATGAGGTCACCTCCCATTCTTCGATCACCTAATCTGAGAAAGGATAGTATGACCAGAGGTAGATGCAGGGGTGAATAACAAAAAGGTGATTCCAATGAGGAACAGAGAGTTAACTGAGCACATTTTCTCAGTAACTTCAAGGCGATATATGGTTATGAAGTAAACTTTCAAAACAACACTGGTCCCTACAGCAAAATATTCAAATACCAAGTTAAATAGCCAGAAAGGAAACAAGGTATAACGTCTTCACCCAATGAGTTCCAAGTAAGGCCTTTGAGACAGAATGTATAAATAAGTTGGACACAACTGAATGCATTTCTGGAAGTTTTGGTCTAATTTAGGGTTTTGTCATTCAATGTCCCTGCCACTTATTTCCTCCCACACCCATGTTGCAATTTGGCAATGATGAAGTCATCTTTTCCCAGATAAATTCAGACTCACACAAGTTCAAAAGCATTTGGTGTCGTGCCAATGAAGTACCCTCCAGGGCGCAAGCGATCACAGGCATTCTTCAGCATGGTGTCTGCCTGTTGCAACGTCTCAAAGGAATAGTGGTAGACAAACTGACAGCTACAGATATCAAACAGAATGTCAGGATCCTGATATTTCTCAGTCAGTAACTCCTGAAAATAAAAGCAAAAGTATTTGCATTAATCGCACACCAAGGTTAAAACCAAAACCAAACATTTTAAGAATGTAGGTTAATAATAAAAATATATAGCTCTTAAACACTTCTCTCCCACCTTCTGCTGAGTGCCTTTCTAACTGTGTCACACATCATTGGATCAGTTATTTTTGTTTACCAAAAAGCTGATTTATTCTTTCCACTTTAGCTACGATTGTGACGACAAGGGGCAAGTTTCCAAATTTCTTTAAATGGGAAACAGTAACAAAGGATACAGAGGGCTGACAGAGGGTGCAGAGGAGATTTCCATACCAAACATGGACAGATAGGTTGGAGAAACTCGGATTGCTCTTCAAGCAGCAGAGAAGCTTATGGGGAGATTTATTAGAGGCTTTGAAAGTCATGATGGTTTTTGATGCAGTAAGCAAGGAGAGACTGCTTCCAATAGCAAAAGAATCAGTAACGAGAGGACAGAGAGGAGAGAGATTTAAGAAAGTTGGCAAAAAGGGCCAGAGACAACACAAGGAGAAAAAAGCATACGCAGCAAGTTGTGATCATCTGGAATGCAGGAAAAAGTGAGGGAAGTAGGTTTAATAACAACCGTCAAAAGGAATCTAGGTAATTAGTGGATGGGGATAAAAGATGCAGGGCTATGGGACTAATTCGATTGCTTCTTCATAGAGCTAGTACAGGCACTATGGGCCAAATAGCCTCCTTCTGTGCTAGTTTGTTATATGGTTCTAACTATCGTCGATACCAAATCCTCTCAATGACAAGTGGGGATGGGCAATAACTGCTGGTCTAGCCAGCAACATCCTTGTCCCATGAAATAATTTTTTTATATTTAAATTTTTTAATTCAGATTTTGTTGCAGTCACTTCATAACTTAACTCAAGAGATTCAGCCTAGTTAGTTAGCATACACTCACCAGCCATATCCATTCTCCCTCAATCTCCAGATGAGGCAGATTGCAATGCTGTGGCTAACTAACTCTACTTCCTTGGATGAAAGCTAAATGATTTTGGTGACAGATTATACACATTTAACTAAATGTTTAACAGCTCAGTAAATGGTTATGAAGCAGAATTCAGGTGGCGACCAACTTCTGTACTGCAGAGAATTGCGGAACTATTGAAGTCTACAGCACACAAGCAGGCCATTCAGTTCATTGTCTTTATGCAAATTCTTTGCAAGAACAGTCCAAAGCTGACCCCCTTTTTCCTACCCTACATCTTTCTCCAGTCGCACAAAATCCAAATTACTGAGGCCTACGCGCAATTTACTGCATTCAATAAAACAAATTATCTGCTATTACAATTTTCAAACACCAAATTCCAAGTTCTTAATTAAAACTTGTTGGATAAAGCACCTAAAATAAAAGCGAAGCAAACCGTTGAAATTGGAAGATTTTTGGAAAAGTGCAGGCATTTATAAACAAAGAAGTTGCCACCAGTAGACTGATTATAGAGTTAAGAGTCATACAGCACAGAAACAGGCCCTTCGGCCCACCATGTCTATGCCGTCCATCAAATACTAATCTATACTAATCCCACTTACCAGCACTTGGACCAACACTAACTATGTCTGGTGATTTAAATACTCGTTGAGATGCTTCTTAAATACTGAGCGTCCTGGCTCTCACCACGCTCTCAGGCAGCGTGCTCCATATTTCCACCACCCTCAGGTGATTTTTATTTCCTCAGATCCCCCCAAACCACTTACACCTCACCTTAAACCAACGCCCTCTGGTCTCTCCACATCATGACTTAGGTACCTCTGCCATGGGAAAAAAATTAATGATCTGCACTACCTAGGCCTCTCAGTTTTGTACACCTCTATCAGATCCCACCTCATCAGCCTCCTTTGCTGCAAAGAAAACAAACACAGCCTACCCAGTCTCTCCTCAAGCTAAAACTTTCCATCGTAAGCAACATCCTGGTGAATCTTGTGAGAATCTCCTCTGCACCTTCTCCAATGCAATCAAGTCCTTTGAATAGTGTGGCAACCAGAACTGCATACAATACTCCATCTGTGACCTAACCAATGTTTTATAAAGTTATATCAAAACCTCCCTGCTCCAATATTTTCTGCCCCGGCTAATGAAGGTATGCATTCTGTATGCGTTCTTCACCACCCTATCTAGCTGTGCTGTCATCTTCAGGTATCCATGGACTTGTATACCATGGTCCCTTTGTTCTGCAATACTCCCTGGGGACCTACCATTCATTGTGTACATCCTACCCTTATTAGAACTCCCAAAATGCATCATCGCACACTTATCAGAATTAAATTCCATCTGCCACTGCTCTGCCCAACTTACCAGCTGAGCAATATCAGTCTGTAGCCTAAGACTATCCTCCTCACTATCAACAATACCACCAATTTTCGCATCACCTGCAAACTTACTAACTATACATTCTACATTCACATCCAATCATTAATGTATATAAAAAACAGCAAGGGTCCCAGCACCAATCGCTGTGGTACAGCGCTGGTCACAGGCTTCCGATCACAAAAACAACATTCCACCATCACCCTTTGCCTCCTAACAAACCAAATTTGGATTCAATTTGCCAAGGATTCCATGGGCTCTAACCTTTTGCACCAGCCTTCATGTGAGACTTTGTCAAAGGTCTTACTGAAGTCCATGTAAACCACATCAACTGCGCTACCCTCATCAATATATTTAGTTGCCTTTTCAAAAAACTCAATTAAATTAGTTAGACAGGATCTCCCACCAACAAATCCATGCTGAATATCCCTGATCAATCCCTGCCTTTCCAAGTGTAGGTTAATCCTGTCCTTCAGAATTACGAACAAAAAGGTTTTCTAAACAAAATGTTTTCCTGAATTTACGAAAATTATTGTATCATTACTGCTAAAATATGCTTCCAAATGTTGCATTGCATCTACATTTATTCAGATTTTCATGTATTACAAAAGAAGAACAGTACAGCATAGGAACAGGCCCTTTGGCCCACCAAGCCTGCGCCGATCACATTGTCCTATCTAGACCAACTGCCTGTATCCCACTACTCCCCGTCTGTTCATGTGTCTATCCAGATAAGTCTTAAATGTCACTAACATATCTGCCTCAACCACCTCACGCGGCAGTGCATTCCAGGCCCCCACCACCCTCTGTGCAAAAGACATCCCCCGCACATCTCCACTGAACCTTTCCCCCCTTGCCTTGAACTTGTGCCCCCTTGTAATTGTCATTTCTGCCCTGGGAAAAAGCTTCCAACTGTTCACACTCTCTATGTCCCTCATAATTTTATAAACTGCTACCAGCTCAACCCTCAGCCTCTGTCTTTCCGGGGAGAACAATCCCAGTTTATTCACTATCTCCTCGTAGCTAATACCTTCCATACCAGGCAACATCCTGGTAAACCTCTTCTGTACTCCCAAAGCCTCCACGTATTATGGTGGATTATAGAATTGAACTGCTTCCTAAATTTGAAGGATTTTACCTTGGTGCAGTCTGCTCTTACAAACTCCGCAGCAAAAAGACGTTCGTTAGAGTAACATCTGTTTTTCATGTCATCGTACCGCTGAATGCACTGTTCCACAGAAATATCAGCAATGTCTGTTAGAGGAGAAAGGGTGAAAAAAATAAGAATTTAAGCAATCATCCTCATGAATTTAACAAATACTTTTTTTAAACAAACTTCGTGCTTCATCATCATCTCTCTCTCTCTCCCAATTCCTAAGTAAATTTTGTGAGGTGCTGTCTCTGGAACTGAGACCATGCCCACTTCAGCCTGAAATGGCATGGGGCAGATCCTGAACCTAATTTAAGACAGGAAAGGCAATCAGGTAATACTTAACACAAACAAATGTCACCTTTCCAAGAAACTCGAGGGGCTCTACACCATCCAAGATATCCTGTTTGATTGGCACTCCATCCACCATCTTACACACTGACTCCCTCCACCACTAGATATCAGTGGTTAGCCCTCCTGTCTCACAGCACCAGGGACCCGGGTTCGATTCCCGACTTGGGTCATTGTTGTGTGGAATCTGCACGTTCTCCCCGTGTCTATGAGGGTTTCCTCTGGGTGCTGCAGTTTTCTCCCACCATCTGAAAGACGTGCTAGTTAGGTGCATTGGCCATGCTTAACTCTCCCTCAGCGTACCCGAACAGGCGCCGGAGTGGGCCGGATTTTCACAGTAACTTCACTGCAGTGTTAACATAAGGCTACTTGTGACACTAATAAATAAACTTTCAAGCATTGTGTACCATCTACAAAATGCACTGCCAATGTTCTTCAATAGCACATCCCAAACATTCAACTTATACCAACTAGATGGACATAGGTGGCAAATGGATTGGAACACTACCCCCTGCAAGTTCTCCTCCATGTCAGACACCATCCTGACATGGAAATATTTGAGTCAGGATCAAGCAACTCTCTCCCTCACAGTATCCAGAGTGGTTCACCACCAGGTTCTCAGGGACAATTAACAAAGGGCAATAACTGCTGGTCTTGGCAACAACACCTATAATGTTATAATCCCAGGAATTAATAAGATAAAACCCTATGAAAATCTTATTTAACAATTTAAATAATAAAACAGATTCCTTTGTGATCAAAAGAAACACAAGCTTCATTTTACAAAGAGGTTAATACATAGTGAGATTAAGTGATCACAATTAATCTCATTGGAAGAAGCCGACTTAAAAAGATCTAAAAACAGAGGAAACAGAATGAAATCAGAAAACTATTCTTCAGTAGCTAAATAAATTGTGGCATAGCAGTTAACACTGCTGGCTCTCAGTGCCAGAGACCCAGGTTCGATTCCAGCCTCGGGTCACTGTGTGTGGAGTTTGCACATTCTCCCCGTGTCTGCGTGGGTTTCCTCCGGGTGCTCCGGTTTCCTCCCACTCTCCGAAGATGTGCGGGTTAGGTTGAATGGCCATGCTAAACTGCCCCTTAGTGTCAGGGGCTTAGTAGGATAAATAAGTAGAGCTATGGGGATAAGGCGGGATTGCGGTCGGTGCAGACTCGATGGGCCAAAAGGCCTCCTTCTGCACTGTAGAGATTCTATGAATAACTACTAAACAGTTCTCATCATTTAAAGCTTAAGTGCTGATGATTCAGTTTAAAACAAATGGCAAAAACATGTTTAGAGATCTCGCTCCAAATTTTTTTTTCTTTTTAAACAGGATTAAAAAACTAGAACTTGAACGTTATCCGATTTGTAAAATTAAGTTATATCTTAATTACATTTGTAGGGGCCTGAAAAAAAAGATAAATGAAAGAAAAATGAAAAGAGTGTGTTTTCCTGAAATATGGGTGAATTTAATGAAAAAGACATTTACCATTGTTCTTTGTTTTCTTGTGAGTTTCAATGTCCTGTTTACTGGGCCCAATACCGTGAACAGATACTGTTTGTTTGAGTGATGTCAGCTAAGCCAATCCATTTTCTAGAGAGCTGCACTTTAAGCCAATCAGATTACTTAGGGGGAGGGAAAAAGAAAAACGGCGGGAGGCAGAGGAAGCTGCAGTGGGGAGACACACGTGGGGAAGAGGAGCTGTTTCCATGCGGTAAAAACCCAGTTTTAACGTCAAGGCAGATAATATTTGTAGACTAACATACTTCACAGTATGGGCACAAATATTACTGTGCAGTTAAAGCTCGTGTTTGTCGCAGTTTAACAACTCATTTTTTCCAGTTTGAAGTGAAAGGCAGCAAGGTTTAGTCCTGTTTGTTATTTTCATTACTGTTGAGAAAAAGTGTAAAGTGCATCGTCTTGTATTCTCAAGCGTGGACGTTTCTGCTAGAAACTGCCGGTGAGGGACAGTCAGCTATAAACGCCGGGCGTAGTTTTCACTGAGAAGACGGAGAGAACGAGGATTAGCTGAAGCTCACTTGCTAAGTAGCACTGCCGAGGAGGACAGACTTCAGCGCACTGGACCTGCGTCACTACACGGACAGCTTGCTGCATTTTCTTCCCGCTCGCAGACCCTTCTGGGCTGTGTGTGTGTCGTGGTTGCGTGAGTAACTGGAGACTATACTATCAGACACTGAACGGTATCAGCATTGTGTTGTTGAGGGTGTGTTTTCTTCATATGTGCACCAACGTATGGGCCCCAACGTTTATAAATCCAAGCACTTGGTAATATTTTGAACATTTCTCAGGGTTGAACTGTTAAATTGAAAAATCTTTAGTTTGGGACTCTTTACCTGTTTTATGAGACGCAACAATGCAAGAAAATAAATTTATTTTTGTTATTCTTTTGCATGGTTGTCCTGAACTTTTTCTTATTACAAGGTTTACATACTTACCATTTTGGGAGGTACCGCGCTATTATTAATAGGTTATTACTCCAGATTGCAACTGCATACACTAATCCTTTTCATTCACGCCTGTACTGACATTTATTGGTAAATAGGAAATTTAGCCTAGCTCAACACCAACCGCTAAGAACTCAGGATCCTGTTAATTGAACATTTACATAGTAGCCCCTTATAACATCAAGCACATCCCAGGTACAGCTTCACTTAACTCAGCTGGTCAGAGCATATAGTTGTCAGCAGGGGGTTACACATTTATTGATTCTTGCATCGACCCAAAGATAAAATCAAAGCACCTAATTCAAATATTTTATAAACTACTTCATTCTGGAACAATTTCCAAAACAGATCAACTTTCTTCCCTCATCTCTCCTGCAATTTACTTACCAACGCAAACCAGTTTGTTAATCTGCCCTTTTTTCCACTTCAGTAAATCACCACCTTTTCCACACCCTAGGTCCATGACAGAGATGTTGTGCCTGTTCTTCAGCTTCACCTTTTCAAGATATTCTCCTGCAATAAAAAATAAGTTTATCCCAAAAGTTCCTTGAACCTCAGAATCTGCCCTTTATGAACTACTAACCAAGTTTTTACCTGAAGGTCAGTGTGGTTCGTAGAGGGCCATAAAATGATAGCAGAAATTGTTAGAACTGCTCAGCTAGAGATCGAGGTTACTTTGCTATCCCTTTCAGATGAGTAGACATATCCAAATTGTGAACGTATCTTTCTCTTTCGGATGCTTGCCTTCCGACTGCACGTTTTAGTTTTAGATTTCTTGTCTTTCTACAATGTAAAGTGACCTCCTTGATGACAACTTTACAAGAATATAATAGAATAGCCTAACTATTTTAGATTAATACAGACCACTTAAAGTGCAGCATTTGCACTACAATGATTAAGTTTTGCGACCCAACCACTCTCCCTCCAATGCCATCACTATATCCAAAACACTAAACCCTACTCCCACAGAACACAAGATTGTGGAAAAGATATGGAATGGATATACAGCAGCGATGGTTTGGGATATCTATGTTCAGGCAATGGAAGAAAATTGATTAATCTTCATTCTCATGATTTAAGCCATCTTCTGAACCGTGCCACGTTACCACCGAGATATGCACGTAAAATTGAACCTTTGCCAATTCTAGAGATTCAATTCAAGTTTATTTATGAGTGTCGCAAGTGGGCTTGCATTAACACTGCAATGAAGTTACTGTGAAAATCCCCTAGTCGCCACACTTCAGTGCCCGTTCAAGTACACCGAGGGAGAATTTAGCAAGGCCAATGCACCTAACCAGCACGTCTTTCGGACTATAAGGTGTTAAGATACAAATATGATAGCATCAGTTGAATCACAGATTTGGCAGTCTATTCTAACATATTCAGCACGTATTTTAAATTGCTCTACGTCAACTGAAATTTGAAACCCTCTAGGTAAACGCCAATGATCCCATGGCACTGTTTTGAAAACTGGCAGGGGTTCTCCCTGGTGTCCTGGCCAATATTCATCCCTCAACCAACACCTGAAGACAGATTATCTAGTTGCCATTGCCATTTGAGAGAGCTTGCTATGAGCAAATTGGCTGCTACTTTTCTTACATTACTATGCTACATTGGCTGTAATTGGATTGTGACCATTGAGTATAAATCAGATTATTACATACGTACCAATAAGGACACTCTTGATCCAGTTGTTGAAGTTGCGCAAGTAAAAGATAGGACTCTGATTACGAACTGCCAAACCACATTCCTGAAGCTCATTGTAGTGTGCAGCCACTTTACTGCAGTGTCCTTCATCTAATTTCTGATTTTTTTAAAAAACAGATAAGCTTTTAACATCAAGACAAAAATTTCCTTTGCATAACTTCAGACCTTAATTTGAAAATAAATCTTAATGACATGGGCAGAGAAATTAAACAGCAAATGGGGAACAGAAAACGTTTTTGCCATGGCTCCATTTTCCCACCAATAGATTTACAGAATTTTCTTTGCAAAACTAACCATTCGGCCAACATTCTCATCAGTGTAAGACTTCTAATGTGTGACAATTAGGACTGAGCAAAAGGGTTAAATTTCAATTAGTGTTCACTGTCAAAATGCAAGTAGATTTGATTTATCATTGTCACGTGTATTAACATAGTGAAAAGTATTGTTTCTTGCGCACTATACAGACAAAGCATACCGTTCATAGAGAAGGAAACGAGAGAGTGCAGAATGTAGTGTTACAGTCATAGCTAGGGTGTAGAGAAAGATCAACTTAATGCAAGGTAAGTCCATTCAAAAGTCTGACGGCAGCAGGGAAGAAGCTGTTCTTAAGTCGGTTGGTACGTGACCTCAGACTTTTGTATCGTTTTCTCGAAAGGTGGTGGTGAAAGAGAGAATGTCCGGAGTGCGTGGGGTCCTTAATTATGCTGGCTGCTTTGCCGAGGCAGCGGGAAGTGTAGACAGAGTCAATGGATGGGAGGCTGGTTTACGTGATAGATTGGGCTACATTCACAACCTTTAGTTGGTCCTTGCGGTCTTGGGCAAAGCAGGAGCCATACCAAGCTGTGATACAACCAGAAAGAATGCTTTCTATGGTGCATCTGTAAAAGATTTTGTCTGTCTGGTGATTTCACAATCCAGGAAGTACACACTATTGTTTAGATGTTAAGTTATTGAGTCCCTGGAACATTAGTCCAGCAGCATACCACCAAACATCTATTAATCTCTCTAGCAAGACATCTTGTTCATTTTCCTACAATTTCTGCCAGCTCAAATTTGATGGTTTCCAAAGCCAAATAACTTTCTGACACTAATTGTCAAAAATCAAAAGGGAAAGAGACAAGAATGGGGAACATCACCCTTCAGCATCAACAGTTTATCTTCAGGAAATGGAACAGAAAGAGAAAGCAGCCATTTCAGCTGTGAACCAAACAACCCAAAATGTATGTTCAAGTGAAAAGCACAAACTGACAAGCACAAAAGCACAGTTGTACTAATGTATTTTAAAACAGTTGGCTGTCTCTAGAATTTGAAATCCAATTTTACTTGCCCTTAGCAGGCAAAGGCACTAATGATAAGTGGAACTTTTTCAAGGAACAAATACTGCGTGTCCTTGATAGGTATGTCCCTGCCAGGCAGAGAGGAAATGGCCGAGTGAGGGAACCATGGTTCACAAAAGAGGTGGAATGTCTTGTCAAGAGGAAGAAGGAAGCGTATGTTAGGTTGAGAAAACAAGGTTCAGTTGGCTCGATGGAGGGTTACAAGTTAGCAAGAAATGAGCTGAAAAAGGGGCTAGGCTAAGGAGAGCTAGGAGGGGGCATGAGAAGTCCTTGGTGGGTCGGATCAAGGAAAACCGCAAGGCTTTTTATTCTTATGTGAGGAATAAAAGAATGACCAGGGTGAGGCTGGGGCCGGTCAAGGACGGCAGTGGGAATTTGTGCATGGAGTCAGAAGAGATAGGAGAGGTGATGAATGAATACTTTTCTTCAGTGTTCACCAAGGAGAGGGGCCATGTTTTTGAGGAAGAGATGGTGTCACAGGCTGATAGGCTGGAGGAAGTAGATGTTCGGAGGGAAGATGTACTAGCAATTCTGAATAAACTGAAAGTTGATAAGTCCCCTGGGCCTGATGAAATATATCCTAGGATTCTTTGGGAGGCAAGGGATGAGAGAGCAGAGCCTTTGGCATTGATCTTTGCGTCCTCACTGTCCACGGGGGTGGTGCCAGAGGACTGGAGAGTGGCGAATGTGGTTCCTCTGTTTAAGGAAGGGAATAGAAATGACCCTGGTAATTATAGGCCGGTTAGTCTTACTTCGGTGGTCGGTAAGTTGATGGAAAAGGTCCTTAGGGATAGGATTTACGACCATTTAGAAAGATGCAGCTTAATCCGGGATAGTCAGCACGGATTTGTGAAGGGCAAGTCTTGCCTCACAAATTTGATAGAATTTTTTGAGGAGGTAACTAAGTGTGTAGATGAAGGTAGTGCAGTTGATGTCATATACATGGATTTTAGTAAGGCGCTTGATAAAGTCCCCCACGGTCAGCTTATGAAGAAAGTAAGGTTGTGTGGGATAGAGGGAAGTTTGGCCGATTGGATAGGTAACTGGCTATCTAACAGAAGACAGAGGGTGGTGGTGGATGGAAAATTTTCGGACTGGAAACCGGTTACCAGCGGAGTGCCACAAGGATCAGTGCTTGGTCCTCTGATCTTTGTAATTTTTATAAATGACTTGGAGGAGGGGGCTGAAGGGTGGATCAGTAAATTTGCTGATGACACCAAGATTGGTGGAGTAGTGGATGAGGTGGAGGGCTGTTGTAGGCTGCAAACAGATTATAGATAGGATGCAGAGCTGGGCTGAAAAATGGCAAATGGAGTTTAACCCTGACAAATGAGAGGTGATTCATTTTGGTAGGACAAATTTAAATGTGGATTACAGGGTCAAAGGTAGGGTTCTGAAGAATGTGGAGGAACAGAGAGATCTTGGGGTTCATATCCATAGATCTCTGAAGGTTGCCACTCAAGTGGATAGAGCCGTGAAGAAGGCCTATAGTGTGTTGGCGTTCATTAACAGGGGCTTTGAGTTTAAGAGCCGTGGGGTTATGCTGCAACTGTACAGGACCTTGGTGAGACCACATTTGGAATATTGTGTGCAGTTCTGGTCACCTCACTACAAGAAGGATGTGGAGACACTGGAAAGAGTGCAAAGGAGATTTACCAGGATGCTGCCTGGTTTGGAGGGTAGGTCTTATGAGGAAAGGTTGAGGGAACTTGGGCTTTTCTCTTTGGAGCGGAGGAGGTTGAGAGGAGACTTGATAGAGGTTTATAAGATGATGAGGGGGATAGATAGAGTGAACGTTCAAAGACTACTTCCTCGGGTGAATGGAGCGGTAACTAGGGGGCATAACTATAGGGTTCATGGTGGGAGATATAGGAAGAATGTCCGAGGTAGGTTTTTTACTCAGAGAGTGGTTGGGGTGTGGAATGGACTGCCTGCAGGGATGGTGGAGTCAGAAACTTTAGGAACATTTAAGAAGCTATTGGATAGGCACATGGAGCACTTCGGGATGATAGGGAGGAAATAGCTTGATCTGGGTTTCAGACAAAGCTCGGCACAACATTGTGGGCCGAAGGGCCTGTTCTGTGCTGTATTGTTCTATGTTCTAGTAGAGGGGTCAATAACCAGGGGGCATCAATTTAAAATAAGGTACAGGAGAATTAGAAGGGATTTGAGAAAAACCTTTTCCACCCAGAGGGTGGTGGGAATCGGTAACTCACTGCCCGAAAGGGTGGAAGAGGCAGGAACCCTCAAAACATTTAAGCGGCACAGTGGTTAGCATTACTACCTCACAACGCCAAGGACCCGGGTTCAATTGCAGCCTTAGGTGACTGTGTGGAGTTTGCATGTTCTCTCCATGTCTGCATGAGTTTCCTCCGGGTGCTCCTGTTCCCTCACACACTGAAAGATGTGCGGGCCAAGTTGTTTGGTTATGCTAAATTGCCCCTTGGTGTCAGGGAGATTTGAAAGGTAAATATGTGGAGTTACGGGGATAGGGCCTGCGTAAAGTTGTTGTTAGTGCAAGCGTCATGGTCCGAATGGCCTAATCCTGAACTGTAGGGATTCTATGACTCTATGCATTTAGATGAACAGACAAGGCTATGGACCAAGTTCTGGAAAATGGAATTAGAATAGATAAGAGCTTGATGGCCAAAACCCCTCTTTCTGTAAAACTCGATAACCATTATAAACAGAGGGGGCATTCACCCCTCCCCCCCTTTATAAACAGAGGCGGGAAACCCCCCCCCTCCCCTTTATAAACAGAGGGTGCAGACCCCCCCTCCCCTTTATAAACAGAGGGTGCAGACCCCCCCCCTTATATAAACTGAGGGTGCAGACCCCCCCTCCCCTTTATAAACAGAGGGTGCAGACCCCCCCCCTTTATAAACAGAGGGTGCAGACCCCCCCCCTTTATAAACAGAGGGTGCAGACCCCCCCCCTTTATAAACAGAGGGTGCAGACCCCCCCCTTTATAAACAGAGGGTGCAGACCCCCCCCCTTTATAAACAGAGGGTGCAGACCCCCCCCTTTATAAACAGAGGGTGCAGACCCCCCCCTTTATAAACAGAGGGTGCAGACCCCCCCCTTTATAAACAGAGGGTGCAGACCCCCCCCTTTATAAACAGAGGGTGCAGACCCCCCCCCCTTTATAAACAGAGGGTGCAGACCCCCCCTTCCCTTTATAAACAGAGGGTGCAGACCCCCCCCTTTATAAACAGAGGGTGC
Source organism: Mustelus asterias (assembly GCF_964213995.1). Taxonomy (NCBI): domain Eukaryota; kingdom Metazoa; phylum Chordata; class Chondrichthyes; order Carcharhiniformes; family Triakidae; genus Mustelus; species Mustelus asterias. The sequence continues at coordinate 13,386,581 of NC_135807.1, forward strand.
AGACCCCCCCCCCTTTATAAACAGAGGGTGCAGACCCCCCCTTCCCTTTATAAACAGAGGGTGCAGAGCCCCTCCCCTTTATAAACAGAGGGTGCAGACCCCCCCTCCCCTTTATAAACAGAGGGTGCAGACCCCGCCCTTTATAAACAGAGGGTGCAGACCCCCCTCCCCTTTATAAACAGAGGGTGCAGACCCCCCTCCCCTTTATAAACAGAGGGTGCAGACCCCCCTCCCCTTTATAAACAGAGGGTGCAGACCCCCCCACCCCTTTATAAACAGAGGGTGCAGACCCCCCCTTTATAAACAGAGGGTGCAGACCCCCCCCTTTATAAACAGAGGGTGCAGACCCCCCCCCTTTATAAACAGAGGGTGCAGACCCCCCTCCCCTTTATAAACAGAGGGTGCAGACCCCCCCACCCCTTTATAAACAGAGGGTGCAGACCCCCCCTTTATAAACAGAGGGTGCAGACCCCCCTCCCCTTTATAAACAGAGGGTGCAGACCCCCCCTCCCCTTTATAAACAGAGGGTGCAGACCCCCCCCTTTATAAACAGAGGGTGCAGACCCCCCCCTTCCCTTTATAAACAGAGGGTGCAACCCCCCCCCTCCCCTTTATAAACAGAGGGTGCAAACCCCCCCCTCCCCTTTATAAACAGAGGGTGCAAACCCCCCCCCCCTCCCTTTTATAAACAGAGGGTGCAGACCCCCTCCCCCTCCCCTTTATAAACAGAGGGTGCAGACCCCCCCTCCCCTTTATAAACAGAGGGTGCAACCCCCCCCTCCCCTTTATAAACAGAGGGTGCAAACCCCCCCCTCCCCTTTATAAACAGAGGGTGCAAACCCCCCCCCCTCCCTTTTATAAACAGAGGGTGCAGACCCCCCCCCCCTTCCCTTTATAAACAGAGGGTGCTGTCCATTCAGAGGGCTCCGTGCGCGCTGACAACCATTCCCCCGGCCCCAGGCCCTACCTGGAATTTTCCTCCTCTCCGCTCCTCCTCCTGCTCTCCCCCCTCCTCCTGCCGCCTCCGTTTCTCGGGTTTCCTGCCGGGGCTGTTGGCTGAGCTGCTCTGCCCCGGGGACGGGCTCTCCTGCTTGGCCGAGCTGCTCATCTCCCCTGCGGCGGGCTCTCCCGCTTGTTGCATCCACGACGCTGGGGGGGCGGGGAGAGGGAACAGCCTGAAAGGGGCTCAGCGCCACTACATCCGGATGACCTCTGACCCACTCCACGGTTCCCCTTCCGGTTCATCCCCATGGCTGCGGTTACCATGGGAACTGCCTCTCCATCTGCATCAGGCTCAGCCAGCACATGGGGACCAGTACAACAAGCAAGGCTCTGCATTTGTATAGCACCTTTCACAGCCACAGGTCATCCCAAATCACTTCACAAGGCAATGAAATAGCTTCTTTTTCTCCAAAAATCTGATCCCTGTTGTCATGTGAAAAAACACAGCAACTCCCCCCCCGCCCCGCAACAAGGCACAGCAAGATCCCACAAGCAGGCGCCTTCGATCAAGGAAGATCCACTGGGAGGAAGGCAAAGGTGATGGTCTCAATATGTTTTAAAAGAACTCAGGGTGGATTCTTTTAAAAGCAAAATTTGATTTGATTTATTATTGTCACATGTATTAACATACAGTGAAAAGTATTGTTTCTTGCACGCTATACAGACAAAGCATACTGTTCATAGAGAAGGAAACGAGAGAGTGCAGAATGTAGTGTTACAGTCATAGCTAGGGTGCAGAGAAAGATCAACGAGGTAGTGCAAGGTAGGTCCATTCAAAAGTCTGATGGCAGCAGGGAAGAAACTGTTCTTGTGTCGGTTGGTACATGACCTCAGACTTTTGTATCTTTTTCCCGACGGAAGAAAGTGGAAGAGAGAGTCGTAGCTGACATGCCAAATTTCCTTAGTCTTCTGAGAAAGTAGAGGCATTGGTGGGCTTTCTTAACTATAGTGTCAGCGTGGAGGAACCAGGACAGGTTGTTGGTGATCTGGACACCTAAAAACTTGAAGCTCTCGACCATTTCTACTTCATCGCCATTGATGTAGACAGGGGCATGTCCTCCACTGCGCTTCCTGAAGTCGATGACCATCTGCTTTGTTTTATTGACAGTGAGGGAGAGATTATTGTCATCGCACCAGTTCACCAGATTCTCTATCTCATTCACGTACTCTGTCTCGTCATTGTTTGAGATCCGACCCACTACAGTGGTAACTTGAAAATCGAGTTGGAGAGGAATTTGGCCACACAGTCATAGGTGTATAAGGAGTATAGTAAGGCTGAGGACACAGCCTTGTGGGGCACTGGTGTTGAGGATGATCGGGGAGGAGGTTGCTATCCTTACTAATTGCAGTCTGTGGGCTAGGAAGTTTAGGATCCAGTCGCAGAGAGAGGAGCCAAGCCCCAGGCCACATAGTTTGGAGATGAGTTTTGTGGGAATAATGGTATTGAAGATCAGCCATGATCATAATAAATGGCAGAGCAGGCTCGAATGGCCTATTCCTGCTTCTATTTTCTTTGTTTCCATGCTGTAATGTCAATGTGATGTAATGCTAATGTGTCAGTGTGGATTCAATGGGCCGAAGGGCCTCTTCCGAGCTGTATGATTCTATGCTGGAATCTGAAACAAAAGTAGAAAATGCTGGAAAAACTCATCCAGTCTGACAGCATCTGTGGAGGGAGAATAGAGCCAATGTTTCGAGTCTGGATGACCCTTCGCCAGAGCAGATTTTTTTTGTTGTGATGTGCAACCTGTTGACTGAAAATTAGCAGGTTCAATGGCAACCTTTCAGAGGGAATTAAACTTTCGAGAGAATAAATACCTCGAAAGGTTGAAGACTAAAGTTGCTGGGTTACTGTGCAAGTGGAAGGGAGATGGACTGATTGGATGCATTTTTAACAAGCCAGCACTGAATGGCCTCCCCTGCTGTATAAGCCTGTGATTGAATTCTAAAATTTGGGGAATAAATCCACTGGAGGGGGAGCATTTGTCTCGGATCACACACACTGAGGAAAGTGTAAGTGAGTTCGCACCATCCCTTCACCCTCTCTCCCCCAATCCCAACCCCTTCCTCCCCTCAACCAGCTGTATCATTAGGTTGTTTAAGTATAACCCGCACATGATCTCCTGCCACCTACAAATGGCTCGAAAGGTGGAATTTCTTCCTCAACAAGAACTTCTGTTCCTTATCCATGTATCATCACAAGATGGAATTAATCCACTGCTAAGCTCTGTCGAGGCAATGCATACAGTTAGAAGTTAATTCTTTCAAAATCGTAAAAGTTGAGAGATGAAGAGATCAGTTAAAAAGTGACATTATGACGGTGACCAGCTGTCCCATATTTTAAGCGATCATCCCCATAATCTCACATTTTGTTCCACGCCCCGGTTGTCTGGTTCTCAGGAGGCCATTTGTCCTGTGGTAGTGCAAGGCCTCAGAGGGTCAGAGCCAACCTGTTCAGCCAATCGGGCCAGAGTGCCCGAATCCTGGACCTCAACACGGGTTTTTCTTGCCAGTTCGGAGTCTGGAGTCAGGGAGTATGATAGCCTTTATATCACTCTCGGTAAATAGTTATTTACCTAAATTAACCGTTCATTTGTTAATCTACTTGGTGATCGCCCATCTTTGCAAGATACTATGGGGGCAATTTTCCCCCCAAAAAATCAAAGTGCCCAACGGATGGGAAAACGGGAGATTTTCCTGCCTGTTTTTTGAGCACAGTTAGTGTGATGGATTTCCGGCACTCTGTGCATCACACAGTGCCACAGGGGGATTCACGCCGGTAAGGGCCTAATCCCGTCCAAGAGGTCGGCATCACTGCGCTGAGTGGGCCACTGCACAAGCGCTGATCTGTCAGTGCGGAGATCGGCACATGAGCAGTGGCCCCCTCGTCGCCAACCTCCAGATCGCCAGTTTCTCCAACCCCCCCCCCCCCCACCGATTGCCAGCCTCCGTGACCGCCCCACACCCCCCTGGCTTCCTGGAACGCCCTCCCTCGGCCAATCCTGATTGTCTGCCCCCATGGCAAGCCCCGACCCTCCCACCCTCCCACCAGCCTCCGTGACTGACCCCAACCTCCCCCCCACCCCCTCCTCCCATAGCCAGCCCCGACCTCCCCCCCCCCCCCCTCCCCATGGCCAGCCCTGACTACCCACCCCTCATGGCCAGCCCCAGTTCCTCCCCCCAGTGGCCAGCCCAAAATGCCCTCTTCCCTCCCGACCCCACCAATCCCTAATGCAGAGCACGCAGCATGTTCCTCCCCCACTACCGCCAATCAGCCCCGCTCCCCAGTAGGCCTATTCCCCTCAGGCCCCATCCCTTGGCACTGCCCGGTGCCTGGTGGGCAGTGCCAGGGTGCTAAACTGGCACTGCCAGGGTGCCAGGCTGACATGGTCCAGGGGGCAACCCCTGCCCCTGATCTCCTGGGGGGCCTCAATGTCTCCACCAGCGGGGTGATCACGCCTTGTCCCCGTTGATAGGGACGAGCTTTAATCCCTGCTGTTGGGAACCTCTCTCAGCGGTGGGGGGGGAAGCATTAGTGAGCCTGGATGATACCGTCCCGGGCTTACTAATTATGTGGAAATGGCGATTTCCATATTGTAATTAGCCTCGTGCTGAATTCCGGCGTGAGGCTGATTACGTTGAAAAAAAGGTCATGGGAAAGTCATGATCAGCTGGACGCCAGTTGCGACTCCCACTAAAGACCCCCCGCTGACATTTCCCGGCCCACTGTGCTACTTGAGCAGTGCAGCGGGCCGGGAAAGTTGTGCCCTACATGTCCCATATTTCTCAGGCAATGACAGGAGACTCATTCTTCCTTTGTGTTTCTGTTGGATAAAATATGGAGAGCTTAACTGAAATCAAACCCACTTTAAAAACAAGGATTTTAATTTTTATATGACCCATTATGTATGTTGATCTATTAAGATGCAAACTTTATTGATTATATATTGAATGTTACTATGCTGCTTTATTGCTGTCTAGTTCTTGGTGACATCTGGGGACCTGTTAATTTTCAAGACTTTTTTAATGTATTCTTTCATGGGATGTGGGCGTTACTGCCCAGACCAGCATTTGTCGCCCATCGCTAATTACCCTTGAGAAGGTGGTGATGTGTTAAAATTGGGGGTCACATTGGAAAATAGTTTGCAATTGTGAACCAGACAAGAATCCTGTCCTTCAAGCATGGTATCTTAGTTAGCTTAATTTAGAGCGTGGAAATGGTGTGCATTTTCATTTATAATGCTCAGCTCCTGACCTCATTATCTTGCCTTGGACCAAACCTGGACAAAAGAGGACAAAAGGTGCATTGGAACATCTGCAGGTCCTGCTCCAAGTCACGCACCATCCTGATTTGGAATTATATTGTCCTTTCTGCATCACTGTGTCAAAATCCTGGATCTCCCACCCTAAAAGTACTGTAGGTGTACTGACACCACATAAACTGCAGTGATTCAAGAAGGCATGTGCAATTAAGGATGGGCAACAAATGCTGTCCTTGCCAGCAACACACACATCCCATGAACAATATAAATGTATCCAATAATTTGAAAGGGATGATTGGAATCTTCAAATGTTTCAGCACACTGAGAGGCAACTGCATCATATGAACCTGCACTATTGCCACAGCTGCACAATAACAGGGAATTTGTGTGAGAATTGGACATGAGCCCTTAGGACTGTGCTGCCTTCCATCCATGTTCTCTCAAGTCCATTTCTTGGCCTCTCAAGGGCAGAAGTGAAAACCTATAAATTGGACCCAAGTCTTCACTTAGCTGGACTTATCCATGGAACTGTCATATAAAGAACAAAGAATGAAGAAAATTACAGCACAGGAACAGGCCCTTCGGCCCTCCAAGCCTGCACCGACCATGCTGCCCAACTGAACTAAAGCCCCCTACCCTTCCGGGGACTATATCCTTCTACTCCCATCCTATTCATGTATTTGTCAAGACGCCCCTTAACAGTCACTATCGTATCTGCTTCCACTACGTCCCCTGGCAGAAAATTCCAGGCACCCACCACCCTCTGTGTAAAAAACTTGCCTCGTGCATCTCCTTTAAACCTTGCCCCTCGCACCTTAAACCTATGCCCCCTAGTGTTTGACTCTTCCGCCCTGGGGAAAAGCTTCTGACTGTACACTCTGTCCATGCCCCTCATAATCTTGTAGACTTCTATCAGGTCGTCCCTCAACCTCCATCGCTCCAGTGAGAACAAACCAAGTTTCTCCAACCTCTCCTCAGAGCCAATGTCCTCCATACCAGGCAACACCCTGGTAAATATTTTCTGTACCTTCCCCAAAGCTTCTGTAGACTGCAGACTTTCAAATCCTTTGCACATGTCCACACAGATGTCAGAGCTACACCCCTTCAGTCTCCAACGTGCAATGAAGGAAGCTTGGAAGGTTCTCAAATTATTGAGTATTCTTCCTTCCTAAAAAATGTTCCATGTGAAGTTCCAAAAGGTACAAATCTACAAGAAAACAATGTTTAACTCTTCATCTGTCAATTTGTGGCTCTTAGTCCTCATTCATGTTGGATGTCTCATCAGCTGTTCCCTCGGGCATTCTATCTGATTCCCCAAAGTGAAAGTTTCCATGCTGGGAACTGAAGAGTCTCTGATGGGTCCTTGTGATGGGTCAGCTTTCTCTTCATCCCTGATGCTCACTGAACCAACTTGTGAGGCCACAACACAAAAGGGAGTCACCGGTTGGAATGAGTGAAATGCAGAGCTGTTGGAAAGTTGTAGCGATCAGAGGAGGTGGAGTTCAAGACCATAGAGAGATTTCAATACATGGATAACAATTTTAGCTTTGAGGTGTCGGTGGATCAGGAGCCAGTGTAGATCAACAGGGATTAGCGCTATTCGAAGATGGTTAGAATATGGGTAATCGCTTTGGAGAAGTTTGGCTGTCTGGAAAGTAAATGGTGATCAGTTTAAGCCTTGGAATAGTCTAGAAATAAGAAGGGATGAGAATTCTGACAGTGGATGGACTGTGGCGGACATCAGCAATTTATGGAGGTGGGTACAGGCAGGTTTCTGATAGAGAGGATAATGGGTAGGAAGCTCAGCTCAGGGCCACATCGGTTACAAGCAGACTGGATCATCATGAGGCAGTGGTCAGAGAGAGGAATGGACCTGGTGGTGAGAAAACACAAATCTGTAGCAGAGGCTGAAGCCAATGGCTTTGGTCACCCTTGGGTGACTTCAAAGATAAAGGAAACAAAGAGAAACCATTTCTGACCTTATGATGGAGGGAAGGGCAATGATGAAGCAGTGAAGATTCCGTGGCTAAAACTGAATAGGTAAGAGCATACTATTTAAGGTGCTAATTGTGATTATTTAATTGTACAGAGCACAACCAAAATAGATTGTAACAAAACTTTAAACAAATGATTCTACGGTGGCACAGTGGTTAGCACTGCTGCCTCACAGCACCAGAGACCCGGGTTCAATTCCCGACTTGGATCACTGTCAGTGTGGAGTCTCCCCATGTTTGCGTGGGTTTCCTCTGGATGCTCCAGTTTCCTCCCACAGTCTGAAAGACGTGCTGGTTTGGTGCATTGTCCATGCTAAATTCTCCCTCAGTGTACCCGAACAGGCGCCGGAGTGTGGCGACTAGGGGATTTTCACAGTAACTTCATCGCAGTGTTAGTGTAAGTCTACTTGTGACACTAATAAATAAACTTTAACTTCTTTAATATAAATTAAAGAGGGAGATGTCGATGTAGATTAATGCCAGATGCGCTCATTATAAACTGCTGCTTACAGCAAAGTCATAAAAGTATTTCTTGGGAAAGATGCATATTTATTTGAATATAAACAAGAACAATCAAAATCTTGCACTAAGTAGTTCTCACATTAGCAAAGAGGAAATATTCCTTTAAGAATTAACGTTATGAAATAATCTTTGTTAAAAACCGCACAAAAATGTAAAGATTTTATTTGGAAGATTGTTCATCGAGTAGAATAAATAAATGGAAATGTACACCTTAATATTTGCTCCAGTAACAGATGTGATTGCACAAATATTTACAGCTTGCATCGGCAAAATACAACAGTTAATTGCTCACCTTGTCATGGTAAGAGTTCGGAAACCACTATGTGTAATGTGATCGAAAATAGGGAAAATGAACACTGGGAATTGAAATATTTTTCCCAGAACACCGGAACCTGATAGCATTCATCGCAGAACAATGATAAATCATGCATACGTTTCATTATCACGTCCATGTAAATATTATTACCCAAAGCTACTTTTAAGATGTCGTTTTACTGATCCTTAAACACACTTGAATGTTTTCTCATATTGTGCTCAAATCAATGGTGACATGTTTGTATATTTGAGTATTTCCTTTGAAACTTGAGCTGAACATGAACTCGCGATGGTCTGTCACCACAAATGTAAATGATCGCGGAGCCTGGATGTTTAGTTCTTGGAATTTTACAAACTTCTCTTTGCTGCTTTCCCAGCGGTAGATCTGGGTGAAGGAGTAGTCGCTCCCGAGAATGGCGTACTGCCAGTCGTTCACTCGTAGAGGCTGGAATACCATGGCACCACGGGACGGAAAGGACTGTTTGACCACAAACCTGGAGTTCTCCCATTTCATCATTTTGGAGTCACCTATGAATCTGGTCAGGCAAATGTAGAGATCGCCATTGATGACAAAATGTTTCACTGCGTACACGTCCTCCATGTCTGGGATATCGGTGCGCCACACAAACTCCTTCTGGCTTTTACTCCATTGGAAGATAACAGGACGTTGGGAGCTACTTGACAGGATTAAATGTGGCTTGTTTGCTATTTCGAGGTACTCCACATCTGTGTCCCTGAACCAGGAATGCAGGCTCTGATGGGAATAGAATCCATTGCCATTCCATTTGTACACAGTGGTCGATCCAGCCTTGGATGTGTCTGCAATTACAAAGTACCGCTCGCCTTCTATTTCAAATGTCTCAATGTCATTGGGTTTTCTGATCTTAAAGTTGTCCACGTCTTGCATCTTGATGAACTTGTTGGAGAAACCATCCCTTTTGTAGATGTGGGAGCCGCCAAACAGCTGGGCCACAATGACAAACAGCTGAGCATCAATGATCAGGGGCTTGCAGAACACAATCGAGCTACCTACAGCAGGAGAAGGAATGTTAGTTATTAATGTGCAGAGAAAACAGAACCTGACACTGTTATCATGGTTATGGCCGTTATCTTTTGTCAGGTCCAAAATTGGAATAAGGATACCGGAGTAGGTTCCTGGGGTGAGGGAGTTGGAGGAGGGGGGAGGGGGTGCTTGAGGGAAAACATTTTAATAATTATATTAACACCTTTAAAGCAGTAAAATTTCCCAAGGCTGTTAAAATGAAATTTAGTGCCAAGCCACATTAGGAGATTTTGGGACAGAAGACCAAAAGCTTGATCAAAGAGGTAGGTTTTAAGAGCATCTGAAGAGTAATGGAGAAGCAGGGAGGCTCAGGGAGGAACTTTTAAAATTTAGGTCGTGGCGCCTAATTGTGAAGAAATGAAAAACAGAAATGGGTGAGAGGGCAAAGCTGGCGATCTCAGACCCTCAGGCCTAAAGACTGGACTGATTGCAACAACAACTTGTATTGATATATCCCACCTCTAGTGTAATAAAATGGAGCATTATAATGCAAATGTGGAGTATTATAATGCAAAGCTTGAGCTGCCTAAACAAATATTGAGGCAGATAACCAAACGTTTTGTCAAAAAGATAGATGTTGAAGAGTGTCTCAAAGGAAGAAAGAGAGGCAGAGATATTTAGGAGGGGAATTACAGAACTTGGGGCCCAGGCAGCTGTAGTCACAGCCACCAACGGTGGAACAATTAAAACCAGGGATACTCAGGAGCCCAGAGTTAGATGAACGCAAGTATGTTAGAGGGCACAGAAGAGATTGCAGAGATAGGAAGGGGTGCGGCCATGGCAGGGTTCAAAAACAAGGATAAGAATTTTAAAATGGAAGCTTTGGTTAATGAGAAGCCAGTGTATCTCAGAGAGCACAGGGGTAATGGGTGAAAGAGATTAGATGAGTAAGAAGTTTATACATTTCCTTGTGCATGAATCAAGGTAATTTAACATGCAAGTACCGCAAGCAATTAAGAAGGCAAATCGTATGTCAGCTTTTGTTACAAACGGATTAATGTATAAGAGTAAAGCAATATCAGTGCAATTATACAGGGCGTTGGCAAGGTCGCACCTGGAGTACTGCGTGCAAATTTGGTCTCCTCATTTATGGAAGGAGATACTGGTGCTTGCCCTAGAAAGAGTGCAACAGAAGTTCACTAGACTTGTTCCTTGGATGAGAGGATTGCCCTATATGGAGAATAGTAGATTAGACCTCTATTCCCTGAAGGTAAGAAGAATGAGAGGTGATCTCTGTAAAATGTAAAATCCCTCTGGCATTTGACAGGATAGAAGCTGAGAAAATGTTTCTGTTGCCTGGGGAATCGAGAACGTTGGCCATTGAGGATTAAGCTGAGAAGAAAGAAGAGATTTACAGGGATCTTGTCAGGATCAGAAAATTGCAGCTACGAGGAAAGATTGGATAGGCTGGGGTTGTTCTCTTTGGAACAGAGGAGGCTGAGGGGAGATTTGATTGAGATGCACAAATTTGTACAGGGCCTGAATAAAGTGGATGGGATGGGCCTAATTACTTTAGCAGAGAGGTCAGTGACTAGGAGGCATGGTTTAAAATGGTTACTAGAAGAATTACAGGGGAGATGAGGAAAAGATTTTTCACCCAGAGAGTTGTAGGGGTCTGTAACATAAGAACATAAGAAATAGGAGCAGGAGTAGGCCATCTAGCCCCTCGAGCCTGCCCCGCCATTCAATAAGATCATGGCTGATCTGACGTGGATCAGTACCACTTACCCGCCTGATCCCCATAAGAACATAGAACATAGAACATTACAGCGCAGAACAGGCCCTTCGGCCCACGATGTTGCACCGACCAGTTAAAAAAAAAAACTGTGACCCTCCAACCTAAACCAATTTCTTTTCGTCCATGAACCTATCTACGGATCTCTTAAACGCCCCCAAACTAGGCGCATTTACTACTGATGCTGGCAGGGCATTCCAATCCCTCACCACCCTCTGGGTAAAGAACCTACCCCTGACATCGGTTCTATAACTACCCCCCCTCAATTTAAAGCCATGCCCCCTCGTGCTGGATTTCTCCATCAGAGGAAAAAGGCTATCACTATCCACCCTATCTAAACCTCTAATCATCTTATATGTTTCAATAAGATCCCCTCTTAGCCGCCGCCTTTCCAGCGAAAACAATCCCAAATCCCTCAGCCTCTCCTCATAGGATCTCCCCTCCATACCAGGCAACATCCTGGTAAACCTCCTCTGCACCCTCTCCAAAGCCTCCACATCCTTCCTGTAATGTGGGGACCAGAACTGCACACAGTACTCCAAGTGCGGCCGCACCAGAGTTGTGTACAGTTGCAACATAACGCTACGACTCCTAAATTCAATCCCCCTACCAATAAACGCCAAGACACCATATGCCTTCTTAACAACCTTATCTACTTGATTCCCAACTTTCAGGGATCTATGCACACATACACCTAGATCCCTCTGCTCCTCCACACTATTCAAAGTCCTCCCGTTAGCCCTATACTCAACACATCTGTTATTCCTACCAAAGTGAATTACCTCACACTTCTCCGCATTAAACTCCATCCGCCACCTCTCGGCCCAACTTTGCAACCTGTCTAAGTCTTCCTGCAAACTACGACACCCTTCCTCACTGTCTACCACACCACCGACTTTGGTGTCATCAGCAAATTTGCTAATCCACCCAACTATACCCTCATCCAGATCATTAATAAATATTACAAACAGCAGTGGCCCCAAAACAGATCCCTGAGGTACACCACTTGTAACCGCACTCCATGATGAATATTTACTATCAACCACCACCCTCTGTTTCCTATCCGCTAGCCAATTCCTGATCCAATTTCCTAGATCACCCCCAATCCCATACATCTGCATTTTCTGCAGAAGCCTACCATGGTGAACCTTATCAAACGCCTTACTAAAATCCATATATACCACGTCCACTGCCTTGCCCCCATCCACCTCCTTGGTCACTTTCTCAAAAAACTCAATAAGGTTAGTAAGGCACGACCTACCTGCCACAAAACCATGCTGACTATCACCTATCAATTCATTACTCTCCAAATAACTATAAATCCTATCCCTTATAATTTTTTCCAACATAACTCACTACCTGAGTTATGTTAGAAAAAATAACTCACTACCTGAAGAAGTAGCTGAAGCAGAAACCCTCAACCCATTTAAAGGTATCTTGATATGGACCAAAAATGCCGTCACCTGCAGGGCTATGGGTCACATGCTGGAAAGTAGGATTAGGCTGGCTGGATCATTTTTCAGCTGGCGCAGGTATGAGGGGCCAAGTGGCCTCTTTCTGTGCTGTAAACATTCTATGATTCCAATTTCTTTACTCAGAGGATTGTGAATCTTTGGAATTCTCTACCCTGGAGAGCAGTGACAACATTCAAGACAGAGGGTGGTAGATTTTTTGCTACTAAGGGAATTAAGGGACATGGAGCTAGTGTAGGAAGGTGAAGTTCAGGTAGCAGTTTGGCCAGGACCTTACTGAATGGCAGAGTTATCTCTAAGGGCAAAATTCCCTACTCCATCTCCTATTTCTTATATTCTTATGTTTTGGATGGCCACAAGTTTACAGAAGGTGGGAGGCCTGCTAGGAGTTTATTAGAATAGACAGTCTGGAAGCAATATAGGTATGCATGAGATTTTCAGCACCATATGAGCTGGCAGGAACAGATTGAGTCAGACGATGGTATGGAGCTGGAAATAAGCAGTCTTGGTGATGGCATGGGTATCCAGTCAGAAGCTCGGAATCGAATGACACCAAGCTTGCAACTATTGCTTGGGAGAGGAATAGAGTCAATTACTCAAAATGGAGTTTGCCACGTGGATCAAAGACAACATGTTAACATGTCACTTAACATGGACACCTGCAAGTGGTCAGCAGTTTATTGGGAAAAAGGTCAAGGGAACCCAGACAACTCATTTCAATGTCAACACCGATTATTGTTTCAGGGAACTGACTATCCATACCAACAATGTTGTCATAGTTTCTGAAAACCATCTCCACATGATCCCATTCAAAAAAGCTGCATTTCCCCATGATAGGCTGAGCGATAACAACATTGGCATCATTCATGAAGGTGAAGGCTTCGATTGATAGGGACTGAAACTGTAAAGACTGATCAAGGACAAATTCTGAAAGATGGAAAAGGAAATTGAATTAATAAAGCTGTGATTTAGACCTTCCCATTTTAATCCTGATAAAGAGGTTTGCATCACCTGTAGTTATGCAGTCGAATTCCTTCAGTGAGAGATTGTTAATTTTATCATTCTGATACTCCACTGGACTGGCACAGTCAATCTGATCAACCGTAGCATTTGTGCTGCTTAACCATTCCACCAGCCATTTCAGTTTGCAATCACAATGAAAAGAATTCCCTCTAAGATCTCTGCAAAGAAACATAATTCCAACTGAAAAATTATCTTTGGTGATTCACAGCTGATGGAGGAGCATCATTTTTCCTGTCCTTGGAACAGGGCAACTTGAAAATGCAAGACTTAGAAGTTCAGAGCTGCAGTGTCACAGAATCCCTACAGTACAGAAGGAGGCCTTTTGGCCCATCAAGCCGGCACCAACAACAATCCCACCCAGGTCCTATCCCCATAATCTTGGGTATTTACCCTGCTGATCCCCTTGACACCAAGGGGCAATTTAGCATGGCCAATCAACCTCATCCGCACATCTTTGGAGTGTGGGAGGAAACCGGAGCACCCGGGGGCAACCCACAGAGACACGGGGAGAATGTGCAAACTCCACACAGACTGTCACCAGAGGCCGGAATTGAACCCTGGTCCCTAGTGCTGTGAGGGAACAGTGCTATCCACTGTGTCACAGTGCCGCCTTTGTATCTCTGCATGCCAATTTTTAAAAAAAACTAACCCACTTTTCTAAGCTTTTTGAAAGTTAATTTGCGACATACATTAAGAATATTGGAAAGTCAAAAAAGCAACTCCAAAGTATCTTCTTCATGTCATGCTTAACTTTTTGAACCAAAAGGAGCTGTTTTCCAGATATGTCTTGAGAATCCTAAATATAAAAGATGCATCAACAACACAGTTGTAGATGTTTCAGGAATTAACTCATTTTCTTTGCAATGTCTTAACCAGACAACAAAGAAGAAATATTTCTTCTTTTTTGAATGAGCATTAGTAGTAATTAAGTTTTTGTGAAGCGATTCCACATCATGGTGGCTTCACTCTTTCTGTTGAATGATAGCAATTGTGAAACATGTTCTATGAATTATTCAGTGGAAAACAGAAATAAATGCCATCTGAGGTATTATGTATACATAACACAAATAATGTTGAGCTTTGAAGAGTCTGACGGACTCGAACATGTCCGTTTCTCTCTCCACAGATGCTGCAAGACCTGCTGAGCTTTTCCAGCATTTCCTGTTTTTATTTTCAGATTTCCAGCCTCCGCAGTATTTTGCTTTTATTTTACTTGTTGATTAATCGTTTTGCTCATTGCGGACTGTATTTCCACGCAGTATCTGAGTAGGAGACCAACTTCTACAGTAAGAATCTAAAACTACAGCTCTGGAGTCGCATGTGAATTCAACATATCCCTGCTTCAAATCTGGTTTATTTTTCTGATAGATTTTAACAGTTTATGACCCAAAGTTCTCTTCTGATTGATGTCTTTTTCATAAAAATAGTTACTTGTTTTCAAAGCAGTAATTTTCAGAATAATTAATAATTTACTGTAAATAAAGGCACTTAACTTTATATTGTGCCTCAGGTTAAATTTCCCCAGACACCAGAATTTTTGGCTATTGTCTAGCAGTTCTAGACAGTGGGAGGAAGTCACACAAAGGTATTCTCAAATAGTTCTCAATATCATCAGTAAAATTATATGAGTAAGCTGCACACAGGTCATGTAGAAAGGCGTACTCAACAGATATTAATTGACTGAAGTATAACACCAAAATAACATGCAATTATCTATATTGTTACACTTGCAGTCAAAGCAAAGGCGATCTTAAGGTCAGCCCTGAAATGCATGAAATGCCCGAGTGACCCTAACTTAATTTTGTCAACACTCTTCCATCTGCTGAGGTCAACATATTGTGTAAGGAGCTCATCAATTTATTATTTAAATTCAACATCATTGACTCCGCACATCAATGAGCTGAGGATTAACTTGTAGTCTTAAAAAACAGCACATGTGTTCAAGTCCAGAAGCTAAAAGCATTCCCACAGGGCATGAGCAAGTGGAAAATAGGAGTGAATAATAATCAGCCAGCAGATTCTGTGCAAAGTGCACTCAGTGATCTGCTGATTCAACTTGAAAGAATGCAGGGAGATGCAAAACAGGCAGTCAGCCGCCCATTGATCTCTATTCCGCTGTAGAGAGCGAGGAAGTCCAGTAGAGCTGGGTATTGTACAATAATGTATTGTAACTGGTACAGGCTGGTCACACTTCAATCCTCCCCAAATTCAGGAAGTCAAAAACTACCTGTAACCCTCTCTCTCAGAGACTGCCTCCTGGTGAACAGATGAACACACAGTACCTGCTAATATGAGTGCACGTGGAGCAAAGCAAAGCCTCCTATGCTTTACCTAAACCAATAAATAGTTCACCTGCGCAGCACACTCAAGGCTAGCTGGAAGAAATCCAACATGGACCATGGTGAACGAACAAGTCTGCAGCTCTGCGAATCCCAGAATATCTCCCAGTCTCGAGGAATTCTTACCCATTGATGACAACCACAACCCCCAACAGAACAATTAAACTCAGGGCAGAATCTAGGCGGAACCTTTAACTACCTTGACCTTGGATTATAAATCTCAGTAGTATCTTTAAGAATGTCGTCGGCATATGGTACACACAGCTCTGCAAATTCCACATGGTCAACACTCAGAAGAAACACTAAGAAGAGCGAGAAGATTGGTCCACTGAAGTTGACAGAAATACTTTGGAGCTAAGAGCCCAAGAGGCCTAACTCCTGGTCAGAGACCAGAACTTAATAGCAAAGACAATTTAGGACATCAGAACACTGTTTGCAATTGAAATGGTATGGCAGTATAATGGTTATGTTACTAGATTAGTAATCCAGAAGCCTGGATTGATGCTCTGGAGATACGTAGTTCAAATCCCACCACCCCAGATGTGAAATTTGAATCTAACTAATTAAATTAAATCCAGAAATAAAAAAGCTATTATCAGTATTGGTGAAAATAAAATCCATCTGAAAACCTACCATCCTTCTCCTCTCTGGCCTACAGCAACATGGTTGACTCTTAATTACCAACTGCATTGGCCTAACAAGTGGCCTGGAGTACAATTAGGAATGAGCGATAATGACTGGCTTTGCCCATGATACCCGTACCCTGTTATTGAATTAAAAATGGTAAATCTCTTCTTTACCCAGAAGGTCCTCTGAACTAACACACATAAGGCACAAAGCTAATGCGGAGCGGCAAGTTATCCACTCCATCCTTCTCCAGGGACACATTTCAGGTGAGCAGTAGCATAGAAGGAATATTGTGCTAAACTAGGACAAGCTATTGTCAACATAAAGGGAGTCTGGGAAGCTTCCTTTGTATCCACTGTAATCAGGAACAAAACAGAGACATCACTTCACAGAGCAACTGGTGAAACCCACCAGCATTCAAGTTAAATTAATAACAGGCTTACTTCCTCACCAATTCAAGTCATCTAGCTGCTTACTCACACCAGCAAATGTCTGAGGACAGCACGCATAAATGCTCCAATGTCAGCCAATGATATCCAAAGAATTGGTCAAAAATGTGGCAAAGTCCCACGGTCAGGTGGATAACCTGCAGAATCTTGATAAGATCCAAAAAATTGGTCAAAAATGTGGCAAAGTCCCTTGGGCTGCACGGTGGCACATGGTTGGCGCTGCTGCCTCACAGGTCCAGGGACCTGGGTTCGATTCCCAGTTTGGATCACTGTCTGTGTGGAGTTTGCACGTTCTCCCCGTGTCTGCGCGGGTGTTCTGGTTTCCTCCCACAGTCCAAAGATGAGCTGGTTAGGTGCATTGGCCATGCTAAATTGCCACTTAGTGTCCCGGGATGCATAGGTTAGATGGATTAGCGGGGTAAATATGTGGAGTTATGGGGATAAGGCCTCGATGGGATTGTTGTTGATGCAGACTCGATTGGCCGAATGGCCTCTGTAGGGTTTCTATTTCTAAGATAACCTGCAGAGTTGGCATAAATGGGTCTTTTTCTGATTGACAGTCAGTGACTAGCGGGGTTCTGCAGGGATCTGTGCTACGACCCCAACTGTTCACATTATATATTAATGATTTGGAAGAAGGAACTGAATGTATTATCTTCAGATTTGCAGATGATACAAAGTTGGGTGGGAGGGAGAGCTATGAGGAAGATGCAGAGATGCTTCAGCATGATTTGGACAGGCTGAGTGTGTGGACATCTGCATGGCAGATGCAGTATAATGTGGATAAATGTGAGGGTGTCCATTTTGGTAGCAATAATAGGAAGACGGATTATAACTTGAACGGATGTAAATTGAGAGAGGTGGAAACTCAACGAGACCTTGGAATCCTCATGCATCAGTCGCTGAAAGTAAGCACACAGGTGCAGCAGGCAGTAAAGAAGGCAAATGGTATGCTGGCCTTCATAGTGAGAGGATTTGAGTAGAGGGATAGGGATGTTTTGCTGCAATTGCATAGGGCATTGGTGAGGCCACCTCTGGAGTATCGTGTGCAGTTTTGGTGTCCTTATCTGAGGAAAGATGTCCTTGCTGTAGAGGGAGTACACCGAAGGTTTACCAGGCTGATTCCTGGGATGGCAGGTCTGTCATATGAGGAGAGACTAAGTCAGTTAGGATTATATTCATTGGAGTTTAGAAGAGTGAGAGGGGATCACATAGAAACTTATAAAATTCTAACAGGGTTAGACAGAGTAGATTCAGAAAGAATGTTCTCAGTGGTGGGGGAGTCCAGAACTCAGGGTCATAGTTTGACGATAAGGGGCAAACCTTTTAGAACTGAAATGAGGAGAGATTTCTTCACCCAGAGGGTGGTGAATGTGTGGAATTCACTACTGCAAAATGTAGTTGAGGCCGAAACGTCTGATTTCAAGAAGAAATTAGATATAGCTCTTGGGGCTAAAGGGATCAAGGGATATGGGGGGGAAGGGGGGAATCAGGATATTGGTTCGATGATCAGCCAAGATCAAAATGAATGGAGGAGCAGGCTCGAAGAGCCAAATGGCCTACTCCTGCTTCTCGTTTCTATGTTTCAATGTAATCTTGAAATCTATTCCCCCTGCTGACGAGGCTCTTCCACCACACATTGGATATAAGCAATCTAGCAGATGTGGAATCAGAAGTAGCACATCTTCCAAACGATGTAGTGAGGGAGGCAATGAAGGATACACCTGCCACAATACAATGGAAGGTAGCTGACAGTATTGGACAGGCCTAACTACAAGAGGCGACTGCCTGGAACAAGGACCTCATCTAAAACATGTGGAGTGGAGGCAAGCAGCACCTGACTAAACTCTACTGTGCCCTTTCCCATCTCAGAAGCTTAGAAAAGATCAGTTGTCTTTACCGGGAAACAAAATCAGCTTGGGTAGAAAACGAGCGGCTGATTATCCTGTCAGGCCCAGCCAGGTGGGTAGAGCAAAATTACCTCCATGGACAAAAAATCTTGTAAGATATTGACTAAGAAGAGCAAAACGATGTACTTGGAGATAAGAAACAAAATCAGAAAATGGCTGGAAAATCTCAGCAGGTCTGACAGCATCTGTAGAGAGAGAATAGAGCCAATGTTTCGAGTCAGGATGACCCTTCGTCAGAGCTCAGAAGATAAGAAAATACTGACCTTTTATGTAATCAGTGCTTGTATGACTTCTCCCAATCTCCTACCAGAAGGAGATTGGCACAGACACAGAAAATGGCATAAATAGCTACTTATTCAATTCCTGCCTGGTTTTTACTAATCATGCACTGTAGATCGGTAAAACTTCATGAATATTCCACTGTCTAATGAGGCTTTGTGCTGGGGCTGTATGCTCACTGCATTTATTGTGTCGTTTTTATTCGCACACCACATGCTATATCCAGACCTTTTATATTTCAGACTCAGATTTGTCTAAAACATAAATGAAAACAGAAAGTGCTGGATAAACTCAACAGGTGTGGCAACATCTGTGGAGAGAGAAACAGAGTTAATGTTTCAAGTCCATACGACCCTTCTACAAAACTGAAAAGGGATAGAAACGTGAAGGATTATATACTTGGAGAAGGGGGTGGGGCAAAATGGAAAGTCAGTGATAGGTCGGAGTTAAAGAGAGATTGACAGAGATGTCATGGACAGGAGACAAGGGGGTTGTTAATGGTGCTATTAGGGATTGAAGAGCATTAGTAGTGGCAAAGATGTGAGAGCAGAATGTGTTAATAGGAGAACAGAGTTAACAGGAAATCAGTGCTCAGTGGAAGCAAAACTGAAACATATCTATAACATGTCTAGAATTCCACAATGGTTCTCCTGATCTTTAACTATAACTTTGGTGCAAAACTGTCAGAGTTCCAGTGAGATAGTATTAATGACTGGGTACCAATCAGTTGCCACCCTGTTTTCGCTCCCAGAATACTGCCCTCCTCTTAAAATGCTGAAAACTCGCAATCTCGTGGATTTAGCAGTCACTCCACAAATAAAAGCAATAACAGCTTTCAGGTGGGAAGGAGGGCAGTGAAAATTGACTATTGAGAGTGTTACAATACAGGTAACAGTGAATTGGCAGTTGGTTTTACACAATGGAACAGAACATCAGCTAGGGTATAACATGGACAGACAACTGGAAAAGCCATTTTGTGCTACCCTCACCCCCAACATTGTATCAGAAATTCTGATACGTCATTGAGCCTTTTAAAGTATGACGGTGTATTAATTAACGTAAATGCTTGCCACGCCATTAGATCAGCAACACAAGATTATAATTACAGATCATTCTTACACATTGGTCAAGGCATCCAGCCCTTTGAATACATCCTTTGGAAGTGTCTTAAGGTTGTTATTTGCCAAGCTTCTGTCAAAACAAAAATGGAGAAATTATGTTACTTTAACAGCATACATGGTGATAAGCTGTGGTGCACTATCTGACAAGTTCAAGACTGGTCAACAGCTAGGATCCCAATTTTATATACATGACAAAGGAGCCAACTTCAAAAGACCCTCATATAAGAGCTGATCCTTTCTTTTTAATTTTTCACTCTATCCTTAAAGTTACAAAGCCAATGCTCAGAACGGACTGGGTTAAACCCAAGTCCATTTCTTGCTTGCTCCAAAAACTAATTTCAAAATCCAACTGAATCCAATTCATGGTTCCCGCACAGGAATACACAAGAAATAGAAGCAGAAGTAGGCCACCAGGTCCTTCAAGCCTGCCCTGCCATTCAATATGACCATGGCTGATCTATGCCGGACTCAGCTCCTGTTCTGTGCCATTTCCCCATAGCCCTCTGGTCCTCAATCCATCAAATATTTTTCCATCTCCACTTTAAATACTTCTAATGATCCAGTCTCAACGACAAGAGAGACAAATGAGATCCAAGCTGACAAGATAAGGCATTGCACCCCAACTGAGGCTTGATCTAACGCTTGATCTTGGCCAAAAGACTGAGAAGCCAACCTGCTCCAAATGAAGATGCATTGACCAGATTTTAAGCCATGGTCACTTTGGTTTCAATCCTACTGCCCTACTTATCTGTTAACTACATCATTGTATGGATATGAATTTCATGGATGCAAATCAAGAGACACGATTTTAAAATACAGGTAACATAATAAATATATTGTACTTAATTGTAAATATTACTTCTGACATACTTATAACTTTAATATAGGAAGAAGTGGAGAACCCCCCCCCCCCCCCCCAGACCCATCCTGGTGCAGGATGGAGGTGCAGAGGGATTGGACATCCACAGTGAAGAGGAAGTGGTTACAGCCAGATAACTGGGAATTGTCGATGTAACGTAGGGCATCAAAAGAATCATGAATATAGGTGGGGAGAGACTAGACAAGTGGAGAGAGGATGGAACCAAGATAAGAAGGAATTAGCTCAGTGGGGCAGGAACAGGCTGACATGATGGGTCTACCCGGGCTGTCCTGTTTGTGGATTTTGGGAAGGAGGTACAAGCAGGCTGTGCAGGATTGGGGGATTATGAGGTTGGAGGCTGTGGAGGGAAGATCACTAGACATGGTGGGATCAGTGGCAATCCTGGAAATAATTATTTGATACTCGGTGGTAGGGTCATGATCCAGGAGGAGGTAGGAAGAAGTGTCTGAGAGTTGGCGTTCAGCCTCTGCAGATTTCCCTCTCCCATGCACCCACTCTCCCCCCACGTGGTTGACAGGGCACTCAACTGTGTTCTACCCATTTCCTGCAACCTTGCCCTTACCCCTTCCCCTCCCTCCAAGAACAGAGATGAGGTCCCCAAAAGAGAAAATGCTGGAAAATCTCAGCAGGTCTGGCAGCATCTGTAAGGAGAGAAAAGAGTTGACGTTTCGAGTCCAGATGACCCAAGTGTCATCTGGACTCGAAAGGTCAACTCTTTTCTCTCCTTACAGATGCGGCCAGACCTGCTGAGATTTTCCAGCATTTTCTCTTTTGATTTCAGATTCCAGCATCCAGGGATAGGGTTCCCCTTGTCCTCACTAGCCACCCCACCATCCTTCACATACTCCACCATTTCCACCAACTCCAGAATGATGCCATCACAAAACACATCTTCTCCTCGCTCCCCCTGTCAGTATTCCACAGGGACTGCTCCCTCTGTGACACCCTGGTCCACTCCTCCATCATGCCCAACTTCCAATCCAACACATTTCCCCTTCTCTTTAGCTCTGAAGAAGAGTCACATGGATGAGAAACATTGGGGGGGGGGGGGGGGTGGAATTCTCCTCCTGACTCCCCTCCCCTCCCCCTGCCAAGCCTGTCCACCATCTACAAGGCACAAGTCAGGAGTTTGATGGAATACTCCTCGCTTGCCTGGATGAGTGCAACTCCAACAACACTCAAGAAGCTCAACACCATCCAGGACAAGTAGCCTGCTCAATTGCTACCCCCTCCACAAACATTCAATCCCTCCACCACTGATGAACAGTGGCAGTGGTGTGTACTATCTACAAGATGCATTGCAGGAACTCACCAAAGTTCCTTTAGAATAGAATAGAATAGAATCCCTACAGTGCAGAAGGAGGCCATTCGGCCCATCGAGTCTGCACCGACCACAATCCCACCCAGGCCCTACCCCCACATATTTACCCACTAATCCCTCTAATCTACGCATCCCAGGACTCTAAGGGGCAATTTTTAACCTGGCCAATCAACCTAACCCGCACATCTTTGGACTGTGGGAGGAAACCAGAGCACCTGGAGGAAACCCACGCAGACACGAGGAGAATGTGCAAACTCCACACAGACAGTGACCCGAGCCGGGAATCGAACCCAGGACCCTGGAGCTGTGAAGCAGCAGTGCTAACCACTGTGCTACCGTGCCGCCCCAACCACTGTGCTACCGTGCCGCCCTTCCAAACCCAGGCAGCACCTTCCAAACCCAGGACCACTACCATCTAGAAGGACAAGAGCAGCAGATACCTGGGAACACCACTGCCTGGAGGTTCCCCTCCAAGTCACTCACCATCCTTTCTTGGAAATATATCACCTTTTTGTCACTGTTGCTGGGTCAAAATCCTGAAACTCCCTCCATAGCAGCACTGTGGGTGTACCTACACCTCTGGACTGCAGCGATTCAAGATGGCAGCTTACCACCACCTTCTGAAAAGCAACTAGGGTTGGGCAATAAGTGTTGGCCTGACCAGCTATGCCCATATCCCATGAATAAATTTTCATCTCCATCAAGACTCAAGAAGCTCAACACCATCCAGGACAAAGCAGCCCACTTACTTGGCACCTCGTCCACGAACTCCAACATCCTCAACTCCCTCCACCACCATTCGCAGTGGCAGCAGGGTGTACCATCTACAAGATGCACTGCAGCAATTCACTGAGGCTCCTTAAACAGCACCTTCCTAAACTGTGACCTCTACCATTAAGAAGGTCAAGGGCAGCAGACGCATGGGAACATCACCAACTGCAAGGCCCCGTCCAAGCCACACACCATGCTGACTTGTAAATATATCGCCGTTCCTTCATTGTCGCTGGGTCAAAATCTTGGAACTTCCTCCCTAAAAGCACAGTGGATGTACCTGCACCACATGCATCTGAAAATTGATAAATCTCCGGGCCCAGATGGGCTACATCCTAGAGTTCTAAAGGAGATAGCTGAAGAAATAGTGGAGGCGTTAGTTATGATCTTTCAAAAGTCACTGGAGTCAGGGAAAGTCCCAGAGGATTGGAAAATCGCTGTTGTAACCCCACTGTTCAAGAAGGGAACAAGAAAAAAGATGGAAAATTATAGGCCAATTAGCCTAACCTCAGTTGTTGGCAAAATTCTAGAATCCATCGTTAAGGATGAGATTTCTAAATTCTTGGAAGTGCAGGGTCGGATTAGGACAAGTCAGCATGGATTTAGTAAGGGGAGGTCGTGCCTGACAAACCTGTTAGAGTTCTTTGAAGAGATAACAAATAGGTTAGACCAAGGAGAGCCAATGGATGTTATCTATCGTGACTTCCAAAAGGCCTTTGACAAGGTGCCTCACGGGAGACTGCTGAGTAAAATAAGGGCCCATGGTATTCGAGGCAAGGTACTAACATGGATTGACGATTGGCTGTCAGACAGAAGGCAGAGAGTTGGGATAAAAGGTTCTTTCTCAGAATGGCAACCGGTGACAAGTGGTGTCCCGCAGGGTTCAGTGTTGGGGCCACAGCTGTTCTCTTTATATATTAACGATCTAGATGACGGGACTGGGGGCATTCTGGCCAAGTTTGCCGATGATACAAAGATAGGTGGAGGGGCAGGTAGTATTGAGGAAGTGAGGAGGCTGCAGAAAGATTTAGACAGTTTAGGAGAGTGGTCCAAGAAGTGGCTGATGAAATTCAACGTGGGCAAGTGCGAGGTCTTGCACTTTGGAAAAAAGAATAGAGGCATGGACTATTTTCTAAACGGTGACAAAATTCATAATGCTAAAGTGCAAAGGGACTTGGGAGTCCTAGTCCAGGATTCTCTAAAGGTAAACTTGCAGGTTGAGTCCGTAATTAAGAAAGCAAATGTAATGTTGTCATTTATCTCAAGAGGCTTGGAATACAAAAGCAGGGATGTACTTCTGAGGCTTTATAAAGCACTGGTTAGGCCCCATTTGGAGTACTGTGAGCAATTTTGGGCCCCACACCTCAGGAAGGACATACTGGCACTGGAGCGGGTCCAGCGGAGATTCACACGGATGATCCCGGGAATGGTAGGCCTGACATACGATGAACATCTGAGGATCGTGGGATTGTATTCATTGGAGTTTAGGAGGTTGAGGGGAGATCTAATAGAAACTTACAAGATAATGAACGGCTTAGATAGGATGGACGTAGGGAAGTTGTTTCCATTAGCAGGGGAGACTAGGACGCGGGGGCACAGCCTTAGAATAAAAGGGAGTCACTTTAGAACAGAGATGAGGAGAAATTTCTTCAGCCAGAGAGTGGTGGGTCTGTGGAATTCATTGCCACAGAGGACTGTGGAGGCCGAGACGTTAAGCGTCTTCAAGACAGAAATTGATAAATTCTTGATTTCTCGAGGAATTAAGGGCTATGGGGAGAGAGCGGGTAAATGGAGTTGAAATCAACCATGATTGAATGGTGGAGTGGACTCGATGGGCCGAATGGCCTTACTTCCGCTCCTATGTCTTATGGTCTTATGAACTGCAGGTCACCATCACCACCTCATTCTGGATTGGGCAATCAGAACTCTGGCCCAGCCAGCGATACCACATCAGGTGAAAGAGTAAAAGTAGAATAACAAGGGAATTGTCCCAGTGCCTTCACCACCATTTATCCCTCAAACAACATCATTAAAAAAAAATTAATTGTTTGTTGACCTTGCTATGTTCAGATCCAATGCCATAATTCCTTACAGCATTGACCAGTTTCAATTAAAAGTACATTATTGGCTGCAAAGCACTTTGCCACATCCTGAATTTGTGCATAGTGCTGAGTACATATAAGCTGTTCCTTTCATTCGCATTAAATTCTTCCTTCCTGCTGTTTACGCTACTCCATTTAGAGCATAGGGCAGGTTCATTAACTGGATGTTTGCTTATGAAAATCAATCACTGAAGAAGTCTCCATACCAAGCTGGAAATAAAGAACGCTGATCTATACAGACAGCACTGTACCTTTCAGTAATGTCCAAAAGTGTTTACATTATTTTGAAGTACAGTCACTGTTGTCATACAGGCGAGGGAGGCACCCAATTTGTACACGGCAAGGTCCCACAAATATGACTTCCGTTCTGATGAAAAGTCAGCGATCTAAAAAATTAACTCTGTTTCTCGCTCCACAGATGCTGCCTGACTTGCATTCTTTTTTTTTTGTTCCGATTTAGAGCATCTAAATTTATATTTTTTTATTGGGCAATCTTGATCTAAGACCCAAGGTACAAAATGTAAAGTACTACCAAGGTTGAAAAAAATTGGACAGAAAGCAAGTTGAATTTAATAGTTATAATTGGATGACTTCAAGATTGTTTTTAATTGGAGGATGAGAAGACTCAGAGTAGTAAATGATTGAAGCAAATACAGTTGCTTTTACGCAGTATTTTAAATTCATCTCGTGTTAATATCACACATCTAGGATGGAGTTTTCCTGTCCCGCCCACCACAAAAATCTCAGCAGGTGGGACAGGACCGTGCAGAGGTCCGTTGACCTCGGACAGGATTTTCCGGTCATGGGGCAAGCGTGGCCGGAAAATCCCGCTCCTAATGTTTAGTGTCTGCTTTTAATTCCAGTCATCTCAGAGAGTGGTGCTCACCAATTCGTAAAGCATACAGGTATCTCGATAGTTTAATAAACACATTTTTCAGCTGAAAAAATGCAACTTCCCTGTGTGCCATGCTAAGTCAAGATATATCCATTGAACGTTGTTGGATAATTAAAGTGCCAGGTTCCTTAATGTGTGCCATCTTCTTCTACGTCAGGTTCTATATCCTTTCTTGTGAAATTTCGAATGCTAAAGAGGTCAAGCCCTTCCCACACATTCACTTCCTCAGCCACAAGACAAAGTTATGTTACTCTATCACAAACCCACATCCTCTCCTTTGCTTCATTGCCATGCCCTTACTTGCTTTTTAATTCACCCCCACCCCCATCATATGCCAAAAAGACAGCTTGCCCTCATGTAGTTACTTTCCATGAAATTTTCCATGCAACCCATAAAGGATTTAAGTTCTTTTGTTTCATGACATCTTTGTAATTTAACTTCCCCCTGTCCTCCAACCTATCCCTGGCCTTTTCTTTTTGCTCCACCTGACCCTCTTCCAACAGCACAAAACCCATCACATTTCTGCCTCTCTTCAGTTCCAAAGAAGAGCCAAGTAATGGACCCAAAAGGCGAACTCCGTTTCTCTCTCCACGGATGCTGCCAGACTCACTGAGTTTTTCCAGCATTCTCTGTTTTTATTTCAGATCTCCAGCATACACAGTATTTTGCTTTTATTAACCCTTAAAGGATCTTGTGTTGTGCCAGATTTCCTATCCTCTTCCTTCATCAGGTTGCTACTCGGCTAACGTGTGCACCTTCTGATCAGTCAAGCAACCTGACCTCTCAAACTGAGACAAAATCAGACCCAATCTATCTATGGCACGTCTGTCACTGCCTTCTGATCACAGAACCAGCTCCATAATTCTCTTCCTCCAACCTACACTCTCACTGTATTGAAATTAAAACTCGTGTCTATTTCCAAAACCTATCAACATCCTTGGAGTTATCATTGACTAGAAACAAAGCTGGAATAACCAAGTCGATATTGTGGCCACAAGAACAGGTCAGAGGCTAGGAATCATGAGGCAAGTAACTCACCTCTTGACTCCCCAAAGCCTGTCCACCATCTACAAGTGAGGCCTGTGAGGAATACTTTCCACTTGTCAGGATGAGTGCAGCTCCAAAAATACTCAGGAAGCTCCTTACAATCCAGAACAAAACAGCCTGTTTGAATGGATCCCCATCCACAAACTTTCACTCCCTCCACCACTTAACCCTTAACTCGGAACCACTTAACTCAGAAAGTTATCTCCAATTGCAACGGGATCTTGATCAATCGGGCTAGTGGGCTGACGAATGGCAGATGGAGTTTAATTTAGACAAATGCGAGGTGATGCATTTTGGTAGATTGAACCAGGGCAGGACTTACTCAGTTAATGGTAGGGCGTTGGGGAGACTTACAGAACAAAGAGATCTAGGGGTACATGTTCATACCTCCTTGAAAGTGGGGTCACAGGTGGACAGAGTGGTGAAGAAGGCATTCGGCATGCTTGGTTTCATTAGTCAGAACATTGAATACAGGAGTTGGAATGTCTTGTTGAAGTTGTACAAGACATTGGTAAGGCCACACTTGGAATACTGTGTGCAGTTCTGGTCACCCTATTATAGAAAGGATATTATTAAACTAGAAAGAGTGCAGAAAAGATTTACTCGGATTCTAGAACTTGATGGTTTGAGTTATAAGGAGAGGCTGGATAGGCTGGTACTTTTTTCTCTGGAGCGTAGGAGGCTGAGGGGTGACCTTATAGAGATCTATAAAATAATGAGGGGCATAGGTAAGGTAGATAGTCAATATCTTTTCCCAAAGATTGAGGAGTCTAAAACTAGAGGGCATAGGTTTAAGGTGAGAGGAGAGAGATACAAAAGCGTCCAGAGGGGCAAATGTTTCACACAGAGGTGGTGAGTGTCTGGAACAAGATGCCAGAGGTAGTAGTAGAGGCGGGTACAATTTTGTCTTTTAAAAAGCATTTAGATAGTTACATGGATAAGATGGGTATAGAGGGATATGGGCCAAATGCTGGCAATTGGGATTAGCCTAGGGGTTTAAAAAAAATTGGCGGCATGGACAAGTTGGGCTGAAGGGCCTGCTTCCATGCTGTAAACCTCTATGACTCTATGACACCGATGCACAGTAGCAACTGTGTGCGCCATCTACAAAATGCCCTGCAGCAACTCACCAAGGCTCCTTAGACAGCATCTTACAAATCCATGGCCTCTACCATCTAGAAGGACAAGGGCAGCGGAGGGATAGGAACACCACCACCATCCTGACTTGGAAATATATTGTCATTTCTTCACTGTCGCTTGGTCAAAACCTTCTCAAGGGCAATTAGGGATCAGCAGTAAATGCTGGCCTAGCCAGCGACACTCACAACCCATGAGGAAATGAAAAAACATGTTCCCCAGCATCTCAATAATACACAACAATCATTTACTACTCTGAGTCTTCTCATAGTCCAATAAATTAAAAACAACAATCTTAACGTCATCCAATTATAACAATTAAATTCAACTCGCTTTCTGTCCAATTCTTTTCAACCTTGGTAAAAGACTACCTTACATTTTGCATCTTGGTCTGACATCAAGATTGCCCAATAAAAAAATATAGATAGCACTCAATAAGGCAGTGATCCAATTACAATTAGATGACAATTATAATCTACTTACACATAACCCTTCTAGTTTGCAACACTATTTAAAGCTCTTGACTGGATTAGTGCCTTGGAATTGCTAAGAATATCCATTGCATAATGTGACGGCAGCCAAAACACTGGTAAGAGAGCAAAAGCTACGTGACTTGTGACTGTCCCCAAGAGGGTTCAGGAAAGCTCAGTTGCATCAAATTGCTGGTTTATTTCCTTTGACTGAGACAGAGCTCTGCTATCCCCCTTGAGAAGCCTCGAGGACTGGTGTTGTAAAGTAACCTTGGCCTTGATTCCTGCTGTTACTCTTTTTTTTCAACTCAGTTGATAAATCCAAGACAGATAGGACAGGAAGCCCAGAGGTAGAGCACCAGCCTTCTGCACTAGGAATCTATACTTCCAACTTAACAAATATCACTTGAAGTCAAAATGATGAATCAATGTATAAAAGATTTTTTTTTAAACTTTCTTTATTAGTATCACAAGTAGTGACATTAACACTGCAATGAAGTACTGTGAAAATTCCCTAGTCGCCACACTCCAGCGCCTGTTCGGGTATACTGAGGAAGAATTTAGCATGTCCAATGCACCTAACCCACACATCTTTGGAGTGTGGGAGGAAACCGGAGCACCCGGAGGAAACCCACGCAGACATGGTGAGGACGTGCAAACTCCACACAGTCAGTGACCCAAGCTGGGAATCGAACCTGGATCCTTGGAGCTGTGAGGCAGCAATGCTAACCACTGTGCCACCGTGCCACCCTGGTAGAGAAATGCCTGATAGAGAAACGATTCTCAAGAAAACAATCAAGCCACAAAACTATCCATTCGAGAAATGTAGATTAATATTTTAAAACAGCACAGTCCTATATTGAAATTTTCTGTGCAGATCATCTCTCCACCACCCCCACTCCCCAACCCTCCATTCCCATTATGATACTCAATTTTTCTCGATTTCCAATACCACTCTGCTTTGTAAGCTCCTGAGTAAAACCACCAGATTGTGGGTAGTCTTAGATCATATACCAACTGACTGGAACTGCATTTTAAGCTATCAAAGCTAACTTTAGGACTTTTGCAGTCAAATGAAATAATGACCCAGAAATCTTGTGTTTACCACGGTAATTCCAATGGGACACTGGCAAAAATCCCCCAGGGGGAATAGTCTAAATGTTGTTCGTCATCATTTTGCACATGTTTTTCACTGATGTCCAAATCAAATTATGGCAGGAAACCTGCAGAATTCCAGACTGAGCCAGGACCGGAGTTTCATGCTATTGCTCTGGGTTGAAGTCCAAACCAAGGAGAGTTGAATGAGACAAACAGGTTTTTGAATATTCATTCATGAGAGACAATTGGTTATAACACAGAATCATTACAGCGCCAAAGGAAATCATTTGGCCCATCCTGTCTGCACTGACTCTCCAAATGAACAATTCAAGTATGGGCAAAGCAAGGACAATGTCCATAAATTACTCCAGCCAGCACAGGGATTGAACCTGCACCATTGGTATCATAGAATCCTACAGTGCAGAAGGAGGCCATTCGGCCCATCGAGTCCGCACTGACCACAATCCTACCCAGGCCCCATCCCCATAACCCTATGCATTTACCCTAGCTAGTCCCCCTGACACTAAGGAGCAATTTAGAATGGCCGATCTGCCTAACCTGCACACCTTTGGACTTTCTGCACCACACCCTAGCCATCCAACCAACTGAGCTAATCAACCCCAAGAAGCCATTTGGACATAAACACTAGTATAGAGTGGAGGGTTCAAATGGCCTGTTTCTGCACTGTAACTTCTATATATCCATGTAACATTTAAATAACTTAGTTAACATTTTACATTGTAGTCAGCATTAAGTTTTTATATTGTATCCTGCAGCACTACAGCTTATACAATAACCCGCATATCACAGAATCATTACAGAACTGAAGGAGGCCATTCAACCCATTCAGTGCCAGCTCTCCGTAGAGAAGACAAATCAGTCCCATCTCCCATTCCCCCCACGCTCCCCCCCACCCCCACCACCCCCCCCCCCACCGTCGCCCACCCCCACCGCCGCCCCCCCCACCGCCGCCCCCCCCACCGCCGCCCCCCCCCACCGCCGCCCCTCCCCCCCACCGCCGCCCCCCCCCACCGCCACCCCCCCCCCACCGCCGCCCCCCCACCGCCACCCCCCCCACCGCCGCCCCCCCACTACTGCCCTCCCCCCCACCGCCGCCGCCCCCCCACCGCCGCCCTCCCCACCGCCGCCCACCCCCACCGCCGCCCCCCCACCGCCGCCCCTCCCCCCCACCGCCACCCCCACCGCTGCCCCCACCACCGCCCCCCCCCACCGCCGCCCCCCCCCCACCGCCGCCCCCCCCCCCCCCCGGCCGCCACTGCCCCCCCCCCCCCCGCCCCCCACCACCGCCCCCCACCGCCCCCCACCGCCGCCCCCCCCCCCCCCCAACCCGGCACTGTAACCCTGTAGGTTTATTTCCCTCAAGTGCCCATCCAATTTCCTTTTGAAATCATTCATCTACCCTGTAATGACTTCAATCAGGTCATTGAGGTTGGCCTATTGGAATATGAAGTCCCTGATTAAGGAGTCAATTGATGGGCCAATCAGGGAATCTTTTCCTTGTATTTAACTGGGAGTGTCAGTTCCTCTGACACTCCTGAAGATAGACTGCTGACTGATAGCACTCTGCGTACTGCTCTTGGAATTGTAAATAAAGGGATTTGGTGAAGGGACTTCTGCCTCTGAAGACTTATTACCTATCCCACCTCCACCATCCTTGCAGACATTAAAAAGACATGTGCTGGATTAAAGGTTGCAAAGAACTGAAATATAATAAAAACACTGAAGGGGAAGCAAAAGGGAAAATTAGAAACACCAAGAGCATGTATGAGAGTAGATGGTGGTTGACAAGAAGGGTTTAGGTAATAAACAATAGGCATGATCAAAGAGGAGGTGGGACTAATTAGATCGGATGATATCAAATACATTGATTTCAGCACAACACAGAGGTATGTTATTGGCATTCATTACAATTTTAGAATTGTTCACTACTTTTCCTCAAGAGCATTTGTACAAGGTACAAGGGTCATATGCTATGTCAAATGTATAGGTTACATGGAGTGAGAAACGTTATACTTACAAGTGAATTAGAGACTTGAGTCCTCGAAAAGCATATCTGGAGATGGACTGTATTTTGTTGTTTTCTACAAACCTAGGGGGAAGATTAGCATTTCAGTGCTCTCATATCAATCATACTCAATTATTCCGAAGCGCGAACACGTCCAGATTTGTCATCTACTCACAGATACTCGAGTTGAGAAAGACCAAGGAAGGCATCATCCCCAACAGTGTCAAAAGAGTTTGAAGTGAACAAGCTGTTAGAGAAGTAATAATCAGAACAAGAATATTTTTTATTTTCAGAAAATATCTGACATTATGATTGATACTGACAAAATTTATGCAATTCTCAATCACACACTTTAAGGTGGGTGTATTTTGCTGGTTGACCCTATCTGATGGGGGGGCGGGGAGTGGAGTAAGATTCAATTAGCAACTTGCATAGAAACATAGAAACTAGAAGCAGAAGGAGGCCATTCAGTCCATCAAGCCTGCACCGACAACAATCCCACCTAGGTCTTATCCCCATAACCCCACATATTTACCCTGCAACTTCCCCTGACACTAAGTGGCAATTTATCATGACCACTCAACCTAACCCACACATCTTTGGACTGTGGGAGGAAACCTGAGCACCCAGAGGAAACGCACGCAGACACAGGGAGAACGTGCAAACTCCACATAGACAGTGACCCAGGCCGGGAATAAAACCCAGGTCCCTGAAGCTGTGAGCAGCAGTGCTAACCACTGTGCCACCACGCCACATTTATTATGATCATGGCTGATCATCAAATTCAACATCCTGATCCCCCCTCCCCTCCCCATATCCTTTGATCCCTTTAGCCCCAAGAGCGATACCCAATTTGTTAATGAAATCACCCTTTCAAAAGAGAATTGGGTGCACAGTTGAAGAGGAAAAGTTTTGCAGGCCTGTGAAAAAAAAGCAGAGTAATTAGATAGCACTTCCAAAAGAGCTGGCACGGACATGAGGGGTGGAATGGCCTCTTTCACTGCAGTTAGATTCCACAATTCTATCTGTATGCCCAACAAGGGGATCAATGCTGGAAATAAAATACTCTTGTGTGCTGAAGTAAGGGTTAGAATTTAATTCCACCCTCAGGAGCAGGCTAGGAGGCGGTGGGGACAGTAGAATTGGGAGAGATCGCAGGGAGCAGAGACCATTTAAATTAGGGATGGAAAGGGTAACAGATGGTCTTCCTGCCTGGAGGCCAAGTGAGGTGGAGGCCAAGTGAGGCCCTCAAATGGCTAATTAATGGCCATTTATGGGCCTCAACCCACCACGACTGGTAGGGGTGGTCAACCGCATGGTAAGACCTGACGGCCTCTCTCTGGGCTTCGGGGTCTTCCTCACTGGGCATTCTGTGTCCCACAAAGGGCCAAATGGTGACAAGGACTGCGCCAATGGAAAAAAAAACCCTGTCCTCCACAATGAGCTGGAATCTGCCCAACCGGTCTTGAGGATCTCCAAAAACTAGATCCATTCCTGGGCCTCCCCCATAGTACAGGCTGCCTGCAGTACCAGCAGCAGCCACCACTCCTGGTGGCACAGCAGGGACTGAAGACTTGCTGACTCTCTGATTGGCAAACAGCTCTCGAAGGCAGGGCCTCTGCCCTTAGATACCTGACTGCCATGTAATTACATTTGGGCTTCCAAAAATGACCATGGCAGGATTTGCCTTCAGCTTTCTGGGCTGTGAACAGGTCCACCACCACAGCCATCAAATTCATTGCAAGGGTCAACATCAAAATTCTTTAGGACAGACACAGCAAGGGCAAAATGTAATAATTGCGATAGCTGAGCATGTTGTTATATTGTCCTTTCTGCTGGCCTTTCTGTTGAGGAGTTGTAAGTAAAGATGTTCAATAATGGTTACCTGCTGTGAGTCCACATTCTCTGCACAACAGAAAGATGGTGACCAGACTGGGTTAGAATTTTCTTTTACAATTCATTTGAGAAATTAATGGCTGAAAAACATCGTGACACATTTTTGGAATGTCTAGAGTTGAGTTTGAGGAATTTGAAAGATTGTTCCATGTACAGATAAACAGCGAGTCACTGCAGTGAAGACATATTTGGGGACAATAGGGGGAAACTCAACTCTAACAAAGGGGTAAAAGCAAATTACGACGAATGCTGGAATCTGAAACCAAAAGAGAAAACACTGGAAAATCTCAGCAGGTCTGGCAGCACCTGTAAGGAGAGAAAAGAGTTGGTGTTTCGAGTCCAGATGACTCTTTGTCAAAGCTCATCTGCTCAGCTGCTGCCAGACCTGTGAGATTTTCCAGCGTTTTCTCTTTTGGTTTCTCACAAAGGTGTAGTTACAAACGAAGATTACACATTTGACTGAAGGCAAATAAAGTAGGAGGTGAGGCTAAAGCAAATGTGATGGAACCAGCTGCTTCTGAGGTGACCCTTATGATCACGTTTGGTTCCAAGAAGAGAGCACTATCCCTAGTGGCAGCACAGCTTTAAAGATGGGCGTTGATTCTGATAGCCCATCAGTATGATTTAAATGTCGGAAGTTAGCAGAACATGGAAATGTGAACATTCTTTTGGGATTTCCCATTTATTCTTATTCATTTTTATCCACTGAGTTACCTGTGAATTACTTTACATGCAAAACGGCATGCCAGCATCTGCCAGAGAAATTAGCGAAGAGACTCAGAAGGGTGCGGTGCTCAGTAAAGTACTCGATTATATCATGAATGACTAACCTAAAGAATATAATGATGAGAAATTGCAAGGGTATTTCACATGTACAAATGAAATGAGTGTCTCCTGTGGTGGTTAAGAGTCATTATTCCAACAAGGCTTTGAGAAAGGTTCATAGAATTCTTACGGTATAGGAGGCCATTCAGCCCATCGAGTCTGAACCGACTCTTCAATAGAGCATCTTACCCAGGCCCACCCCCTGCCCCTTACCATAGCTAATCCACCTAACCTACACATCTTTGGACTGTGGGGGGAAACCAGAGCACCCGACGGAAACCCACTCAGACACAGGGAGAACGTGTAAACTCCACACACACAGTCACCCAAGGCTGGAATCGAACCCGGGTCCCTGGTGCTGTGAGACTGCAGTGCTAATCACTGTGCCACCGTGATAGAGGAATTTCATCAAGGGAACATGGGGATAGTCCATTTGAAAGCAGTGGCACGAAGCTATTTCTGGTATCCAAAGATAGACTAAGATATTGAAGAGTTGGTGGGAGGTTGTGCAGTGTATCTCAGAATGAGAAATGATCCAACCAAGATTCCTTTAATTCTGTGGTCAAATCCAAGAATACCGTGGGAATGAGTACTTGTTGATTTGTTTGAAGTGGAAGGGGAAAGAGTATCTTGTTTTGGTCAATGGATATAGCAAATGGATAAACATTGAATCTGTGCCCAATATCACAAATGGAAAATCTATTGAGATTTAGAGAAGTTTGTTTGCGATTTATGGGTAGCTAGAGGTGTTGATGTCAGATAATGGTCCACAGTTTACATCAGAACAGACTGAAATATTTCTGAGTAAGAAACATACTCAATTATCACGATAACACCTAGCATTGAATGGAGCTGCAGAAAGAAGTGTACAGATTATGAAGAGGTCTTTGCAGAAGTATTTGTTAGGTGACAAGCTAGGCAGTGTAGTAGGGCAAAACCCAGGGAGTGTGAGCTGCAGCAGGAGAGGAATGTATGGAAAGGGTTAAACAGATCGCACTGTGGTATCCACACTCATTGTAGGCAGACAGGACAAAATACAAATAACTATATCTCAGACGGCACTAAAACAGTCACACCCCAGGTGGTATCGCTCCACGATTACAACAACCATATGAGAATTGGTATCAATTATCAAGGCTCCAAAAGGTCTAGAGGAACCATTGTGCCTCTGAAAACTTAGTCACATATCCAGGAGATGGGACAATTAACACCCCATCAAAATCGGTTGGGCAAACACAACACTTTGATATTGTAAACAGGTTGACAGGAGATGTCCAGAAAATGATTAAAAGTGAAAGCACACAAGACAATGGAACCGTATAATGTAATGTTGGGACATCTTGTTGAAGTTGTACAAGACATTGGTAAGGCCACACTTGGAATACTGTTTACAGTTCTGGTCACCCTATTATAGAATGGATATTATTAAACTAGAAAGAGTGCAGAAGAGATTTACTAGGATGCTACCGGGACTTGATGGTTTGAGTTATAAGGAGAGGCTGGATAGACTGGGATTTTTTTCTCTGGCGTGTAGAAGGCTGAGGGGTGATCTTATAGAGGTCTATAAAATAATGAGGGGCATAGATCAGCTCGATAGTCAAATTATTTTCCCAAATCTAGGGGAGTCCAGAACTAGAGGGCATCGGTTTAAGGTGACAGGGAAGAGATACAAAAGGGTCCAGAGGGGCAATTTTTTCACACAGTGAGTGGTGAGTGTCTGGAACAAGCTGCCAGAGATAGTAGTAAGGCAGGTACAATTTTGTCTTTTAAAAAGCGTTTCGACAATTACATGGGTAAGGTGGGTATAGAGGGATATGGGTCAAATGCAGGCAATTGGGACTAGCTTGGGGGTTTAAAAAAAATGGTGGCATGGACAAGTTGGGCTAAAGGGCTTGTTTCCACGCTGTAAACCTTTATGACTCTATTCAAAAACACAACTGTAACCAATTCAAAGTAACAATATGACGACCTGATGTAAATGTAATATTTTGTAATGTAAAGGGGTATTATAATCTGACAGAGCCAATGCTCAGTAGAGTAGCTCAGAAGCAAGCTGTAGTTACAACCATGAGTTCTACTCTCCCTAATGCATGTTGAATAAAGCCGTTTTTGTTGAAGTTCTACATGGTCTCGGAAGAGTCAGTTTGTTCATTCCCTCTTACAGCAGTAATTCATAGAAATCATAGAATCCTACAGTGCAGAAGGATGCCTGCACTGACAACAATCCCACCCAGACCCTATCCCCCTAACCCCACTTATTTAGCCTGCCAATCCCCCTGATACTAAGGATCAATTTAGCATGGCCAATCACCGTGCTGCCCTCCATGTAGTTGCATGTTTCTCTTCAACACAGCCTGGACAATTTTCTGTTCCTTTACAGAATAACTCCACAGCCTACAACAGATAGTTCTCCTTACGAGTTCATGCTTAAGGACAAGGTTTAGTTTGCTTAAGCCTGACATAAATGGCAAAGTAAGTGCAAAGCAAGACAAAATGATGATGAGTTATGATGCACGGGGCTTGAAATCTAGAGAGTTCAGTTCTAGTCAGAAATTTATGGTGATAACCACTGATATATGAGGAGAAGTATGTGATTGGAGTTGTTGTAAAGAGACTAGGTGCATTCACATATCTAGTGAAGATGGAGAGAGACTATCAGTGTCATGTAGACTGTATGCTTGAGAGAGAAAATCTGACAGAGGGAGGCCTTCTAAGATCCAAAGATGTGCGGGTTAGGTTGATTGGCCATGTTAAATCACCCCTTAGTATCCCAGGATGTGTAGGTTAGAGGGATTAGCGACGTAAATATGTGGGGTTGTGGGATGGGGCCTGGGTGGGATTATTGTCAGTGTGGACTCGATGGGCCAAATGGCCTCCTACTGCACTGCAGGGATTGTATGATTCTATGATTCAAGTTCCTCCATCAGTCCGAAGTTAAAATCAGAAAGACAGTGAAAGTCACGATAAAACTGGAAGTTTGCCAGTATCACAGAATCCACCAATACAGCCAAGTGAGTTGGGTTCTTTGATAAAGACAAACCAATCAATGTCACAGTCCCAACCATTAAATGGAGTTGGTAATCAAAGTCAAAGTTCAGGATTGACACAATCAGAGATGTTGAGAGAGCATCGTCAGGTCATTGGAAACAGAAGGACAAATCCAGTCAGAAAGAGGAAGAAGCCAGATGCCATTACTTCTTATCGAATATGGTATTTTTGTTAAACACATTAAGGACGTTTTTTTTAACATGTATATTACTCGGGTAACTTTGGTCACATAGATGTCTGGTTGTGATTATAGTATAAACAAATATGCAACCCAGCCTGTTAAATATTAGGAACTGATGACATTGGTTTAGATATTCTGGGAAATTATGTACTTGTGCCCTTTTACATTTGGATGTACAAGTTTTTTTTAAATGGGGAAGGAGTGTAAAATTGCCCTCTCTGCTGCCCTCTCTGTTGGGGAGGTGTAAATAATGCTGTTCCATAAAGACTCTGCTGCAAGTCCGCATGCTAATCTTTTCCCAGTGCAATAAATAACAGAAAGATTCACCGAAAGATCTCTAGATCCTTCCACATCAAGTTACTTTAAAGTTAACATTATCTGGGCACTCCTGCTGCACCAATTTGACGTTTGCCATTTTGTGTATCAGTGGAATCTTTAAGTGCCAATTAAGCACAAAAATAATGTCAAGTCAAGAGGCAGCCAGTGTCCCCCTTCCCCTTCCTTCCAGTGGATGGTGTTGCCAAGAATTGACTAACTCATCTATCTCAGCAGACAAATTCAAGTGATAAACAGCATTGAACCCCAAACTGCAGGCATCAATGCAATCCAAAGAACAAAGCAAAGTACAGCATTGGAACGGGCCCTTCGGCCCTCCAAGCCCGTGCCGATCATGATGCCCTAACTAAACTAAAAAAAAACCTGCTCTTACTCGGGCCATATCCCTCTATTCATGTACCTATCCAGATGCCTCTTAAGTGTTGCTAATGTGTCTGCTTCCACCACCTCCTCTGGCAGCGCATTCCAGGCACCCACCACTCTCTGCGTGAAAAACTTCCCCCGCACATCTCCCTTAAGCTTGCCCCCTCTCACCTTAAACCTGTGCCTCCTTATAATTGACACTTCCATCCTGGGAAAAAGCCTCTGACTATCCACCCTGTCTATGCCTCTCATAATTTTGTAGACCTCTATCAGATCTCCCCTCAGCCTCCAAGTTTCCAGTGAAAACAATCTCAGTTTATTCAACCTCTCCTCATAGCCAACACCCTTGAGACCAGGCAACATCCTGGTGAACTTTCTTTGCACCCTCTCCAAAGCTTCCACGTCCTTCCGGGAGTGTGTCGACCAGAACTGCACGCAATACTCCAAATGCGGCCTAACCAATATCATTAGGGTAAATTTAGTGATTCAATGCTGCCAGTAGGGAACAGAATTTGAAGAAAGTGCAGGTCAGGAGATCAACACTAGTGTTGAAGCTCTATTCCCAACCTACACATCCTCCAAGAGGCTACTCTACTGTGTCCAGTTTTTTGAGATTTGACAAGGGAACACAGAACCACTTAGGCCTGAATTTTTAGGCCACGTCCCCGCCATCCAAAGAATCTATTGGGCCGATGCCATTTTATGCTCTAATGAGCATTGATTGGCAGAAGGTGGAACTTTTGCCCTCACTCGGGATTGATCAGAAGCTCTCCGGTCCCTTATGTACAGCACTGCAGTGGCCGGAAGGGGTACTGCACGGAGCTGCCTGGAACTAAATCCTGAGACCCAAAGGAAAGATAAGTGGCAAAGGTTCCAGGGCTTGGAGGGTGGGAACGTCTGTGGGGTCACCAGGGTAATGATCAGGGACCTGGAGGATAAACCAGGGGAAGTGGGAGTTCTGGAGGTTACAGGGCCTTAAGGGGAGGGCAACCTCCTAGTCAGAAGGGGGGCATCAGATGGAGACGCCCACGCCCCTGCCTCCCCACCCAAGATCGAACTTTGTTTTTTTCCAGCCTTCCCCCGAACTGTCATCTGCCCACCAGCCTAAAAAAATGAGGCTGGGTGGGAAAATGCCCTTCAGTGATCACTAAAGTGTCCACTTAAAGGCTTTAAACAGGGGCATGGTTTCACCCACCTAATGCATAAATTTCCTTCAGAAATGATGGCAGCCTGATATGAACTTACAAATGGAAACCAAAAGAGAAAATGCTGGAAAATCTCAGCAGGTCTGGCAGCATCTGTAAGGAGAGAAAAGAGCTGACGTTTCGAGTCCAGATGACCCTTTGTCAAAGCTGGTAACCTGTTTGTAATTATGTACAGGGTAATTGCCCCCTCCAACCCACCACCCCCACCCCCCCACCCCCACATTGCCCTCAATTGCATGCTATTTAATTTTTCTATTAACTTACACTATTAAAAAAGGCATAGTGGACCCTTCCCTTTATTAATCGAATATGAAAGCAGGGAGGTTATGCCCAAACATTTACTGTATACTAAAACACACTTTCATTCTTCAGCTTGAGTGCTGTGTTCAATTCTTGGCACCTTACTTTAGGCAGGATGTCAAGGCCTCATGGAGGGGACAGGAGAGATTTAGTAGAGTGGTACCAAGGATGAGGGATTTCAGTTATGTGGAGAGTCTAATGAATCAGGGACTGTTCTCCTTGCAGCTGGAGGTGTTAAAAATCAACAGTTTTGATAGAGCAAATGAGGAGTAACTACTTCCAATGGCTAAAGGGCCTGTAATCAGAGGACAGAGAATCAAAGCGATTGACAAAATAACCAGAGGCAGCATGAGGAAACTTTTTTTTCACCCAGAGAGTAATGTCCTGGAATGCACTGGCCGAAAGGAAGGTGGAAGCAAATTCAAAAGCAACTTCCAAAAGAAAAATGATTGGATGCTTGAAGGGAAAAGCAAACGATAATGCTGTCAGCAAATAAGGGCAATTGCTGATCACCCACCATCCCTGTGCCCGCTGACCTACACGGTATCCAAGTTGATAATGCCTCGGTTTTTAAATTCTCTACCTTCTTTTCAAATCCTTCCATTCCCTGGTCTCTCCCTCTCTCTGCCATCTTCTCCGACCTTACAACCCTTTGAGACAGCTGCATTCATCTCATTCCGGCCTCCTGTGCATTCCACAATTTGAATTGCTCCATCACAGTCTGTGCGGAGTCTGCATGTTCTCCCACAGGCTTCCTCCGGGTGCTCCGGTTTCCTCCCACAGTCCGAAAGATGCGCTGGTTAGATGCATTGGCCATGCTAAATTCTCCCTCAGTGTGCCCGAACAGGCAGCGGAGTGTGGCGACTAGGGGCTTTTCACAGTAACTTCATTGCAGTGTTAATGTAAGCC
The DNA here is from genome assembly GCF_964213995.1 of Mustelus asterias. Lineage (NCBI taxonomy): Eukaryota > Metazoa > Chordata > Chondrichthyes > Carcharhiniformes > Triakidae > Mustelus > Mustelus asterias. The sequence goes on from NC_135807.1 coordinate 13,427,504, forward strand.
TACTGGTGACACTCATAAATAAAACTTCAAACCATTGGTGGCCACGGGCCTTCGCTCTTGAATTCCCTCCCTAAACCACTTACCTCTCTACCTCACTTTCCCCCTTCAACACATTCCTTAAAACCTGCTTCTTCGACGAGGTTTTTGTCCAGCTCCTTACGTAGCTGGGAGTTGTATTTTATTTTATCGGGCCTTGGTGAAGGACCTTGGGATGTTTTATTATGTTAAAAGTGCTATATGAATAAAAGCTATTGCAGTTATTGCTGTTGTGTAGTGTTGTGTAGCAGTGTCAACCTTGGCTCCAAGTGAAAGATGGCTTAAGTTCCCGTCCAGGGACTTGAACACAGAAGTCTAGGCTGACGCTGCAATTCAGTACTGAGAGAGTACTTACGGAATTATGGATTGGAGCACTAAATTAGAAAACCTAAAAGATTAAAGGTTTTAAATAACTTTCCTACAGAAAAGCAAACAACAGTGGATTAAACTCCCCACAAAAGCTAATGCTGTGCCAATTAAAAAGCAGATCACTTTATATCTAATTAAGAATGGTATTGAGAGGCATGAGTTGCTCCTAATCGAATGCCCTATGGTTCTGTCCTCTGGGTCTATAAATACATTGTCTAATTTTCACTGCCTCGAATAATAGTTCAAAATAAATCAGACTGGAAAATCCAAAGTTAATACACAGCAAATTTAAAAAGATTATTAAGAAATATTGCTTTGCTCAGATTGCAACAAATTATTGGAAAGCAAGAGTAATAGACAACATGAAATTGTGCAGTGCTTAGCAATAATGTAAAGAAACTGAGGCACAGCTGAGGCCGACAAAGGTATGTTGGAATTTGGAGTCTTTGGCCCAGAATCTCACTCCCGGGTTGTGCGCATGGAGATGGGAGAGTTCCAGGCCCTGCCCACCCAATTTAAAAATGATGGCCCGCAGTTTCAATTTTATTTTGGGAGGGGCTGTAGGATGGAGTAGAAGTCTGGCCCGCCACCTCCCGAACCAGTGTGGAGGCTGCTGGGTGCAGGAGCGGGCTGTGGGGAAGGCCTGTCTTTGTAGTCCAGCCCTTTGTAGAATTCAATAAAAAAGAATGATTGAAACAAAAAAAAGCCCTACAGTCCTCACCCCTCACCCCACACACACCCCATGCCCAATGCATGCCAATCCATGTCAACACATGCCGCCACTCATCCCCCATGGCTCCTCATATCCCCTATGCCAACCCATGCTCTTCTATCCACCCCCATGGACCCTCTCACTCATTAGATTCCCCACATCCCCATGGCCCCTTTCTAAACCCTATGCCAATTTACTGCCAACCCATGTTCCATATCCATCATCCTTTGCCCTTACCCCTTGCATGCCAACTCATCTAGTATCAATCATGGGCAAACGTCAGGAGCCATCTTGGCACAAAATAAAGTCATGTGTCCATTGATGAAGTCATTATTTTCAACAAAAAAACTCTCATTGATTACAAAAAATCAATATATGGAAATTCCTTCAACTGATTGCTTATGAAAACAAACATTTTTACTCTATAACCACTTGGAGCTGTCAGTCAAACTGGTCTCATGACAGGCATCCCACTGTGACAATATGTGTTTCTTAAATCAGACATTGCAGCACTAATCCTATAATGATAACCCTTAGGCTTATGTCAACAGCCAGACATATTTTTTTTTAAATCTCCAGATGGTTTTTAAGATTTAAATCCCAGAAGAGTAAAATCCACTCACAGCTTTGACAGTTCCAATTAGTTTTGACAGTTGCTTGACAGTGTTGACAGTTCCAATGAGTGTATGCAGTTTTTACACACAATCATGTTACTTTTAACAATCCCTTGATCTACTAAAATGTGTCTTACCTATTCCAAAGGGTGGCTTACCTCTCCCATAGTTCTCCTGGACCATATCCCCGGGGTACTTTCCTTCTCCAAAGGGCTATCCAAATGAAATCGGCAAGTTCAGACCTCGTCTTACTTGGTCTAATTTGCACACGCCAGGATTCACACTCTTGGCCTATCAAAATGCCACTTCAGTGGAGGCAGCTGATGATTTAAGTGGCCAGCAACCTCCATAAAACACACAGAGGCAAACCCCAGCCCTACTCCATTTTCGTCCCCACAAAAACAGCAAATGTTGCACTTGGGGGCAGAACCTAAGATGTTTTGACATTTCCACTATTTTTGCCATGACAGAGAGCCTCTTTGTCATGGCAAAATCTGTATCATTGTTACAGATAGAGAGCGACAGCAAAGAAGGCTGACAGGGTAGGTGAGAGAGGAGGACTCTTTCAACCAAAAAAGAACCAAAAAAGGGCGGCACGGTAGCACAGTGGTTAGCACTGCTGCTTCACAGCGCCAGGGACCCAGGTTCGATTCCCGGCTTGGGTCATTGTCTGTGCGGAGTTTGCACATTCTCCTCGTGTCTGCGTGGGTTTCCTCCGGGTGCTCCGGTTTCCTCCCACAGTCCAAAGATGTGCGGGTTAGGTTGATTGGCCATGCTAAAATTGCCCCTTAGTGTCCTGAGATGCGTAGGTTAGAGGGATTAGTGGGTAAATATGTTGGGATATGGGGGTAGGGCCTGGGTGGGATTGTGGTCGGTGCAGACTCGATGGGCCAAATGCACTGTAGGGTTTCTATGATTCTATGATTCTATGGTGAGGATTCTCTTCCTGCCTCCCCACCCCGAGAACATAATGAGTCAATCTCACTGCTGTGGGACTGGAGTCACATATAAGCCAGACCCATTAGAGATAGCAGGTCCTTTTCCTGAATGTTGTCAGTAAATACATTTGTGTTTTACAAGTCAACATGTATCTGATGGACTTGAACAAACGTACGTGTTTCTAGACTTATTAACATGGAGTCAAGCGGGTTAGATTTGTGTGTTATGCTTTTTACCATGATGAACAGTCATCTTCTCAGTTCTCTCTATTTCAAAACTCTATGCTTTAGAATGGATAAAATAGAATAGAATCCTACAGTGCAGAAGGAGGCCATTCAGCCCATCGAGCCTGCACCGACAACATTCCCACCCAGGCCTTACCCCTGTAATCCCAGGTATTTATCCTGTTAATCCCCCTGACATTAAGGGGCACTTTAGCATGGCCAATCAACCTAACCTGCGCATCTTTGGAGTGTGGGAGGGAACCGGGGCACCCGGAGGAAACCCACGCAGACACAGGGAGAACATGAAAACTCCACAAAGACAGTCACCCGAGGCCGGGATTGAACCTGGATCCCTGGCGCTGTGAGGCAGCAGTGCTAACCACTGTACCAATATGCCAGCCCACTGTGCCACCATGTCTCCTGGCAAAATGTTAAACCCTATGTCATATATTAGACCCAATCCAATCTGCAGACTTTTCTTGAAGATCTTAAATGTGCTGATTTTCATTTCCACGCAGTAAGATTTGTCCATCAATTAAAGCTAATTTGTCATGTCCTGTGTAATAGCTTAATAGCTATACTGAATGTTCTGGCAGTGACCCAGTCAGATCAGGAGATCCCCAGGTTTGCATGCTGATCTGTACCAAATTAGCTTAGTTCACAAGAAAACAAGAGCACCTATGGGACAAATTTTCTGGCCCTTTCCAAAAGACCATAAGATATTGGAACAGAATTAGGCCATTTGGCCCATCATGTCTGCTCTACCATTCAATCATGGCTGATATGATTCTCTTCCCCATTCTCCTGCCTTCTCTCCATAACCCTTCATCCCTTTATTAATCAAAAACCTATCCATCTCTGGGGCGGCACGGTAGCGCAGTGGTTAGCACTGCTGCTTCACAGCTCCAGGGACCTGGGTTCGATTCCCGGCTTGGGTCACTGTCTGTGTGGGTTAGGTTGATTGACCATGCTAAAATTGCCCTTCGTATCCTGAGATGCGTGGGTTAGAGGGATTAGCAGGTGGATATGGGGATAGGGCCTGGGTGGGATTGTGGTCGGTGCAGACTCGATGGGCCGAATGGCCTCTTTCTGTGCTGTAGGGATTCTAAGAATTCTAAGAGAATGGCCTGTCTTAAAGATACTCAATGACCTGGCCTCTCCAGCCCTCTGTGGCAATGAATTCCACAGATTCATCATCCTCTGGCTGAAGAAATTCCTCCTTATCTCAGTTTTAAAGGAGTGTTTCTTCACTCTGAGGTTGGGCCCTCGAGTTCTAGTCTCTCCCACTAGTGGAAACATCCTCTCCAAGTCCACTCTATCCAGGCCTTCTCAGTATTCTGTAAGTTTCAATCAGATCCCCCCCTCATCCTTCTAAACTCCATCAAGTACAGACCCAGACTCCTCAACTGCTTCTCATACGACAAATCCTTTAGAAATTGGCACTGGTGGGACAGACAACCTGACGTACATTTAAAGGTTCGTTGACCTCGGGCGGGAATTTCTGGTCTCGGGGTGGGCACGACCGGAAAATCCTTAAGGAGTAGAAAAATTAATGAGGATCTCTGCTGCTGATTGTTGTCCAGTAATTCACATTGACCGCACACATGAATAAACGCCCAATGAGAACATGGTCACACGCACAGGTGGGGGGATCCCCATTGAAAGTAGCACAGCAGGAGCCGGAGTCTCCGACCTCGCTCGCAGTGGGATTCTCCTGTCCCGCTGCAGTGAGCGGAGATTTGGCTGAGTGCCAAATTCTCCATCCTCGCTGGTAACGGCGGCAGGGTATGAACGTCCGGAGAATTCCGGCCCAATTTTCTCAACAGACGCGATGAACACCCACTTAGTAAGTTGCTAGATGACCATGGAGGGAAAAGAAACAGAAAGTCAAAAGAAGCTTCTTCAAGAAATGGGGCAAGGAGCAACATTACCCTTCACTATGTCAGTTGTCCTCAGTCTGCAGGGAGAGACCTTTCCTTCTCTGGCATCTTGTCACATACTACTGCTCATCCCGGTGAGTAAGTGGAGCGGGAATGTGAATTAGTGCCTAAGAACCATAAAGGATATTATGGTCTGCCCACCTCATTCCCACAGGAAACCCTGATAGGAATCAATACGTCAGCTTTTTTTGTTTCTGGTGTTTTAAACTTGATTCCAATACATTATACATCCTAAAATCCCAGAATCCATACAGAGCAGAAGGAGGCCATTCGGCCCATCGAGCCTGCACCAGCCACAATCCCACCCAAGTCCTATCCCCATAACCCCATGCATTTACCCAAGCTAGTCCCCTGGAAAATTAGCACGGCCAATCCACCTAACCTGCACATTTTTGGACTGTGGGAAGAAACCGGAGCACCCGGAGGAAACCCACGCAGACACTGGGAGAACGTGCAAACTCCACACAGACAGTGACCCAAGCCGGGAATCAAACCCGGGTCCCTGGCGCTGTGAGGCAGCAGTGCTAACTAACCACTGTGCCACCACGCCGCCTGCAGATTTGGCCAATCTGGATTGTCACAGCACTGTTTTAAAAGTGAACAACCCCTATACCAGGTTGCAGAGTTTTCTCAGCATGTTCTGCATGTACTTCTAATTTCCAGCATCCGCCGCACTTTGCTTTGCTATCTGCACCATTTTCCCATGCAGCAGATATTGTTGCTCCCTTTGAAAATTGGCATTCTTAGGTCTGTCCTGATGAGCGCAAGGTGAAAAACTTCGACAGCATGGCTCTTTTTTCAGCAATAGTCATTGGATAATTAATATAAATAAAAAGAGGAACTGCTGGAAAACCTCAGCAGGTCTGGCAGCCCCTGTGGAGAAAGAGACAGAGTTAATGTTTCGAGTCCATGTGTTTCTCTAACCACAGGTGCTGTCAGACCTGTTAATTCCCTCCAACATTTCCTGTTTTTAGTTCAGATTTCCAGCTTTTGCAGTATTTTGCTTTTGTCCCATTGAATGATTGTTATGTTCAGAATGATTCTTTCAGCACAGCGGCTCAGTGGTTAGTCCTGCTGCCTCACAGCGCCAGGGACCCAGGTTCATTCGGGGATGTTCATTGTAACTTCATTGCAGTGTTAATGTAAGCCTTACTTGTGACTAATAAATAAACTTTAAAAAGAAGCATGAATCATCGAATCGCTACAGTGCAGAAGGAGGCCATTTGGCCCATTGAGCCTGCACCAAAAACAATCCCAGCCCACATATCTACCCTGCTAATCCTCCTGACACTAAGGGTCAACTTAGCATGGCCAATCAAACTAACCCGCACATCTTTGGACTGTGGGAGGAAACAGGAACACCCGGAGGAAACCCACGCAGACACGGGGAGAACGTGCAAACTCCGCACAGTCACTCAAGGCTGGAATTGAACCCAGGTCCCTGCCGCTGTGAGGTAGCAGTGTTAACCGCTGTGCCGCTGTGCCAAATGCTTTGTTATGGAGACGTGAAGGAGGCAGTAGACCAATTAAGATATGTCGAATAGAGAGAACATCATTCAGGTGAAGTGAATCTCATTCACAGCGAATGCTACCCAGGACGCCTGCCCCTTGATTCCCGGAGGGACCCTGACCAGACTTCCTGATGGAGTGGAGCAGAAGCGGGATGCACTCTGCCCCCACGCTATGCTCCTCACACTCCAGCTCCCAATCAAGACCCACGCCTGCCACACCTCATCACCATCTTAAATGTCAACACTCCTGCCTACACTCTCCCTATCTGTGTCATTGCAAGACAAACTCAACCACAACAAGTGTCAGCAAGCACGCCCAGCCTGAGTCACGCCCGGCCTGAGTCACGCCCGGCCTGAGTCACGCCCGGCCTGAGTCACGCCCGGCCTGGGTCACGCCCGGCCTGAGTCACGCCCGGGCTGAGTCACGCCCGGGCTGAGTCACGCCCGGCCTGGGTCACGCCCGGCCTGGGTCACGCCCGGGCTGGGTCACGCCCGGCCTGAGTCACGCCCGGCCTGGGTCACGCCCGGGCTGAGTCACGCCCGGCCTGAGTCACGCCCGGCCTGAGTCACGCCCGGCCTGGGTCACGCCCGGGCTGGGTCACGCCCGGCCTGGGTCACGCCCGGGCTGGGTCACGCCCGGCCTGGGTCACGCCCGGGCTGGGTCATGCCGGAGCTCAGAACGCTCTCACAACTTGAGGAGATAGCCCTTGAGGAGGAAGTGTGCACCCACGCTGATGGTGAAGTGGGGGCAGCAGATAAACATGAGAATCCTCAAGACACACTGTCATTCCTCAAGTCCCAAGTGAGTAATCAGTATTCCCTCCTTCATTCCCTGTAATGCATTAATGCCACCTTCCCTTCTCTTTCAGGCATAGCAACTAAGCAGGCCAGATCATCCTCGCACCCTCTGGACCCACTGGACTCAGGCAGCTCCGAGGGGGGCTTCTCCAACCCCACCATGGAAGATATGTCACAGCTGTCACCCGGCACCAGTGAAGATACTCACACCTCGGTGGGATCACTGAGTACATTGGTTTCTGGGTCACTCACTGGTGAGCACCTCATAGCTGAAATCCGCAGCAGGGGGAGGAAGGGACATCCCAGGGAACCGGAGGGATGTCGGACCCCAGGACTCTGCTGGGCCCCTGCCCGATGATGTGCCCCTGGGTCCAGCCATCCCACAGCTGTTGGAGCTGCAAAGGCAGAGCCGTGAACATCAGGAAGGGCTGGCAGCATCACTCCTCGGTGTGCAAGGCCGACTGGGAGAGTCCCATCGCCTTCTGTCCAAGGAGATGGTGCCGTCGCCATGTGTGGTCCTGCTGAGTCGCAGCAGGCCGCTGGTCCTGGCCACGTGCATCAGCTGCCTCTGCTGCTGGCCAATCCTGATCAGTAGAAAGGTCAAGTCAACAGACTCCAGGATTCTGATGAATCATGCACTGAAACAGTGAGTGCGAAGGAGTCGGCACAAAGCCCTGATCCTCATCGCTCCATGTGTCTGTGACCTCCACCTCAGTGCTTCCCATTACCTGTGTGAATTTCTGCCCTATCTCACACTGCCCCCTCTGATACTACAGCCACATCCCCTCATAGCTTCCCCTGAACTCCAGCAGGATGTATGGTGTTGAGCCTCTATTGTCTCATGGTATCTGATCAACACATTAAACCCCCCCACATCCCCCCCCCCCAACCCACCTATGCCAAAGAATGTGCCCCGACCCTGCACAGTGCTAAAGTGCATCCGGCAGAATGCATGATAACAAGGTCTGCATTCTGACAGGGCACCTCAGAAATGGTGCCAGTCCTGATATTGAATAGGGGGCATGGTGCCACTTATCACTATCCTACCTTGCCAGGGGGTTCTCCACAGTGCGAGCTGTGCACTACTAAGGCTTGGATTGAAAGACGCTTCTGCATTCTTGGGCTTGGTGTTCCAAAGGGTCAGCCTTTATCCCCAGACTTGATCTAACTAGATCTAGCTCTGGATATTAAACTGGCTTGCTGGACTCCTCCAAGATTCATTAGTTAGTCGCTCTGGCAACAACATCCATCTTGATGAGACACAGCTGAATCCTGAGAGGTCTGCAATTAGCTTTTGAAGCAATTCCCTCGAGGATAGCCTCATTCTTCCGGCTCTTCAATGTTGTGGAGTTAAGCAGCCTTGCATGAGAACAATAAACACACACTCACTGCTTGACCTGAGAGTCGGAGTTTACAGAGAAGCGGATTTGAACTTCCTGTCCAATAGGCCCCTCTGGTCTCACACTATTGACAGAGTGAGGGTTGCAGGTTTCACTGCATTCGCCCTCTCTCAAGGGAGAGGGCCTTTATGCCTCATGAGGCAGAGTAGCTCCCCAATACTGATACCCCCACACTGCCCTTGCAGCCTCTCCCAAAGCAGGAGTCCTGGCCTTAATATTCACCCCCAGTGCTGCCCCTCTGTGGTGGCCACCTCCCACCCAGTTTGCAGCTCCAAACAGGAAGGGCACCCACTCAGCTACTGTTTGAACAGTAACTCACACAGACAAAGGCAGAGACATAGAATCACTGCACTGCAGAAGGAGGCCATTCATGTAGGAATCTAGGAAGTGATGCCGGCTTGGCAGCCAGCACATCACCTCGGAGCAAGGAGCGACCCGACATGTGGGGAAGATAAGGATTCTGAGCGACCCCCGCCCCCCCCCCCCCCCCCCCCCACGATGGCCACCATGATCCTCGCCCCCAGCCCCAAGCTGTACTTGTGCGCATCCCCAGCATTCCTCCTGCTGCCCCTTGAGTCTTGGATTGTCTGAGAAGCAGTGGCCACCTGAGCGTTCACCTCCGATATCCCCCTCAGAAGTGATGGCGCCAGGTTCACACTTGCGTAGACCTATTGTAAATGGCGCCAAGGCGATGTCACGCTGACGCCCGCTGAATATTCGATGCAGGTTCAATATCTGGCATGATGTGCCGATGCATTCAGATTAGGTTCGTGCCCTCGCCTGGCATGTTCCGCACCACTCCGCCGGCGGGGCTAGCTCAAAATCAGAAGAGGCGATCTCGCTGACGAGGATCACGCTTTTCCGAACTCTCCGAGTTTTAAGCCCTTGCCACCTGTCTTGCAGACAGAGAGAGTGCGCTCAAAATCTCGCCCACTGTTGTTGAAGAAATTTCTGTTTTTACAATGCCTTACTCAACCAACCCTCCCTCACAGCAGGACTGAGCTCATTCTTCTAAAGAGAAAGTAATCCCACGCTGTTACAAATTTTTGCTGCAGGAATACTTCCTGCAGCTCTCACAGGATTGAGAAGCTAAGGAAGATTTATGATTCTTTTCATAGAATCCCTACAGTGCAGAAGGAGGCCATTTAGCCCATCAAGTCTGCACTGACCACAATCCCATCCAGGCCCTATACCCGCAACCCCACATATTTAATCTTCTCTTCCCCTGACTGTAAGGGGCAATTTAGCATGGCCAATCCACCTAACCTGCACATCTTTGGACTGCGGGAGGAAACCAGAGCACCCGAAGGAAACCCACACTGACACAGTGGAGAAAGTGCAAACTCCACACAGTCACCTGAGGCCAGAATTGAACCCGAGTCCCTGGCGCTGTGTGACAGCAGTGCTAACCACTGTGCCATACCAGGAGGTTGGATGCAGTACCAAAGACACTTAAACATCCCTTTCTCTCCAAATAATACAAAATATTGGGGATGGTGTCATTTTCCCAATGCATTTTGTGAATCCCATGACCAAGACCTAAGTCAATACTGATGTTCTTCTGATACGCTTCTTGAAGATTAATATGTAAAAAACACAAACTATAAATGCTCCTTACACAATTAGCACTTAAAATTTACACCTATTGCTTTTGCGTTTCCCAACACAGATATCAATGAATGTAAAATCTAAATCTCTCATTTTTACATTACACTACGATTCAAAACAGTCTTGCTGATTGTTCCACAATTTCCAATGGAAATTTCGCTATTAACCTCTTCTTGTGCTAGTTTGTGTTAAATTATTTCGGTGGGGGGGCGGGTGGGGAGGGCGCTACTGCTGCAACATTAAACCCCCCCCCCCCCCCCCCCGACATCCCCTTCCAACCGAGACAGTTGCTGCTTCAACGCCACAGAATATGAAATGAGAGTCTTCATTAATCTACCGAATAAACAGAGAAAAGGAGCTGTGATCTTACAGGAGCTGCAGAGAGGGCATGTGTAAAAAGCTGCCTTGTGGGATTTCACTGAAACCAGACTTCACAAACGACCTGTAAACAAAATTAACAATGTCAGAATTCTGAGCCCTTTCAATCAACCCAATCGCACACATTGTTGACTGACTACACATCCATCATCGTTTGTCAATATCGTCCAAATATCCCACAACACCGTTAACAATTCGACAATCTGCATTCACACTAGTCTATTTTTAGATGCTGTGTGACACAGGCGAGATCCTTTCATGCAACATTATATAATAAACACAGCCTGGCTTCTCTGCTACCCGTTCATGTTAAATGACAAATATTGTCGCAAAATGATAGTACTCACAAGGAAACTACGCCGGGAGGAAAATTGTGAGGAATGGATTTTCTATTTTCACATAAAGCGTTATCCTTCGAGCAAGTGCACCCTGCAGGACATCTCATCTGCTTGGATGTCTTTGCTTCAATTAGCAGCAACAGATGCATAATCCACAAGAACAAGCAGAATCTTTTTGTGGCATTTCCCATTCTTCCATACACTTCTGCTGCGATCGGTGCAAAGAATGTCCCAGATCATGAACCGGTTGCTGCTTTTAACCTGCTCCCGTAAAGACAAACTCAGCTCCTCCAACGCCTACAACAACACTTGAACTGATTTATATTTCACTAGTGCAGCAGTGCTCCTCGTCTACTGGTCTGCCTCCATTTCACCAACACGAGGGTGAACCCAAGGAACCACTCATTACCGATGGCAACGCAAAACCGCCAGCCCCTGTTATTTATTTTCGTAGATATATTTTCTAAAACCTTTGTAATCTTGCGTTGCCTTTATTGAATCAGCTTTCTCCCCCACACACACCCCACCCCAGTTGCTTATCCGCATTTTACATTTTTTGGAAAATGTCCTGTGGACCCTTTGGAATAAAATGGTATATGCTGAAATCCTCTGGGAATTCATTAAAGGAAATATTATGGTTGGATGGATCTCCAATCCCAGTACACTGCTCATCGGCTGCATGTGGGGAGGCGCAGTTATAAAAATTAAACAGGGCATACTGTAATACAACAGCAACCATGGAAAGCATACTGCACTGTTAGTACTGTTATTGCAGAAGTCCTTTCAACAAACAGAAACTGCTTATGTTTGCAGAGCTTTCTGAGAAATTGTATCATTACATAAACTAACAATTAAATAAATGTGCAATATTTCAATATTATTCTAAAATATATTGTCAATCCAAGGGAATAACATTTGATTTCAAATCTAAGCTTAACGATTACAATTGCAATCCCTGTAAAAATCCAATTATATGCTTCAGCTTTTTACACCCACAAAGTTCTATTTTGCTTTGAACAGAGAAGGATCAGACTCATGTTAATCTGTGCTGCTGCTTGCAGAGCTAAATTTAATGCAGCATTTTCCTGAGGTGCACCTACATGACACATATGCAGAGCAATTCCTATTTTTAGCCACAGCGTTAACAATGTGATGCAAGGAATGTTGTGCCCACAAGCAGAACAAGCGAGGGTTCGTGTCCTTAATTTCCCATTTGAGCCCGTCAGCAGAAGGCGAGGGGTCAGCAAAGCTCAGAGATACTCGCGAGCAGAAGACTCTCGCTTGCTTCTGGGACGGGACAGCTCAAGGCCAGCATTGGATGAAGTGTAACTGTGGGCTATACACCGACTAAGTCAATACATTCCAAAAATAATTAATTGAGCGAAGCACTCTGAGACGTTTTGATTTGATAATATATGACATAAAATAGGTATAAAAATACAAAGAAAGACTTACATTTCTATAGCGCCATTCACAACCTCAGGACACCCCAAAGCGCTTTACAAGCAATGAAGTGGGTTTTGAAGTGTGGTCACTACTGCCACAGGTTCGATTCCTGACTTGGGTCACTGTCTGTGTGGAGTTTGCACATTCTCCCCGTATCTGCGTGCATTCCCTCCGGGTGCTCCAGTTTCCTCCCACAGTCTGAATGACATGCTGGTTAGGTGCATTGACTCAAACAAGCACCGGAGTGTGGTAGCTAGGGGAATTTCACAGGAGCTTTATTGCAGTGTTGATGTAAGCCTTACTTGTGACTAATAAATAAACTTTAAACTTTACATAGAATAGGGCGGCATGATGGCACTGTGGTTAGCACTGCTCCCTCACAGCTCTGAGGAATTGGGTTCGATTCCCAGCTTGGGTCACTGTCTGTGCGAAATCTGCACATTCTCCCCGTGACTACGTGGGTTTCCTCTGGGTGCTCCGGTTTCCTCCCACACTCCAAAGATGTGCGGGATAGGTTGATTGGCCATGCTGAATTGCCCCTTAATGTCCCGTGGTATATAGGTTAGAGGGAGTAGTGGGGTAAATATGTGGGATGACGGGGATAGGGCATAGGTGGGATTGTTGTCGGTGTGGACTTGATGGGCCGAATGGCTTCCTTCTGCACTGTAGGAATTCTATGATTTACAGCACTGAAGGAGACTATTCTGGTTTTCTGTAGAGCAATGCAGTCAGTTCCACTCCCTATCTGATCCCTGTTTTCCTGCAGGTTTACCACCTTCTACTGATCATCCAACTTTCTTTTAAAATCATTGATTGCTTCCGATTCCACCACCCTCAAGGGCAGTGAGTTCCAAGTCATTACCATTCACTGTGTTAAAAAAAATCATTCCTCACACTCCCCATTGCAATTCCAAAGCCTTAAAATCTGTGTCCTCTCGTCCTTGTGTCGTCAGCTAATGAGAAGAGCTTTTTGTTGTCAACCTTATCTAAAACTGCCAAAATCTTGTCCACCTCCGTCAACTATCCCCAGATCTCCTTTGCTCCAAGATCAAACACCCCAGTTTCTCCAACCTTACCTTGTGGTTAAAATTCCTCATCCTTGGAACCATTCTGATTAATCTTCTCTGAACCCACTCAAGGACCCTCACATCCTATGAGTGGTGACCAGAACTGAATGCAATACTCCAGTTGGGGTCTAAACAGAGCTTTAGCAAAGCTTAGCCGAACTTCCTTGTTTTTGTACTCAAATCCTCTGATTATGAAGCCCAAGATTGCATGCGCTGTGCTAACTACTCTTTTAATATGTTCTGTACCCTCAAAATTTGATAAACTTGCACCCCCAGATCCCTCTGCTTCTGTACACTCCATTGACGTGTGCCATTTGTTTATATTGCCTCTCCCTATCCATTCTGCCTCAAAGCATAATTTCACATTTCTCTGTATTAAATTCCATCTGTCAGTGGTCTGCCCATTCTGCTAACCTATCTATAGCATCTGGCAAGGGAAAGTGGCGGCATAGTGGTTAATATCACTGGTGTAGTAATCTCGAGACCCAGGCTATTGCTCTAGGAGCATGGGTTTAAATCTCATCATGGCAGCTATTTCAGAGCAGAATCATAGAATCCCAACAGTGTTGAAAAAGACCATTTGGCCCATCGAGCCTGCACCGACAACAATCCCACCCAGGCCATATTCCCGTAACCCCACTAGTCCCCGATACTAAGGGGCAATTTACCATGGCCAATCAACCTAACCTGCACATCTTTGGACTGCGGGAGGAAACCAGAGGAAATCCACGCAGACAAGGGAGAACGTGCAAACTCCACACAGTCAGCCAAGGGCGGAATTGAACCTGGGACCCTGGCGCTGTGCGGCAACAGCACTAACCACTGCGCCATTGTGCTGCCCCATTTCTTTAAATTCAATTAAGAAATCTGAATTATAAAGCTAGCCTCAGTAATGGAGACAATGAAAACATTGTCAATTGTCATAAAAGCCCATCTGGTTCATTAATGCCCTTAGGGAAGGAAATGTGCCATTTTTACCTAGTCTGGACTACATGTAACAAGAGTGACATAGTAATCTACTCAGTTGTATCATACCACAACAAAATCTAAAAGTTTTTTTTATTTATTAGTGTCACAAGCAGGCTCACATGAACACTGCAATGAAGTTATTGTGAAAATCCCCTAGTCGCCACACTCCAGCTGTTCGGGTACACTGAGGGAGAATTTAGCATGGCCAATCCACCCAACTAGCACGTTTTTTGTACTGTGGGAAGAAACTGGAGCACCCGGAGGAAACCCACGTAGACATAGGGAGAACATGCAGACTCTGCACAGACAGTGACCCAAGTCGGGAATCGTACCTGGGTCCCTGGCACTGTGAGGCAGCAGTGCTAACCATCGTGCCACCCCAAAGGAATGAAACCTGTCAAATCACCCAGCAAAGATCTAGGCAGAGAAAATGACAACGGCAAACCCAACCCTATCAACTGCAAAATTCTCCTTACTAACAGCTGGGGGCTTTGGGAAAAATTGGAAGAGCTGTCCCACAGAGCAGTCAAGCGATAACCTTACAGAGTCACACTCATAGAATCACACCTTACAAATAATGTCCCAGATACTACCATCCCTGGGCATGTCCTGCCCCACCTACAGGAGACCATCCAGAGGTGGCATTGGCACAGTGGTATAAAGTTGGGAGGGGGTTGCTCTGGGAGTCCTCAACATTGACCCCAGATACCATGATGTCTTATGGCATCAGATCAAACATGGACAAGGAAAACCCCTGCTGGACACCATCTACTACTGCTCATAAAGCTCAACACCATCCTGGACCCTCTTGATTGGAACCCTATCCACCACTTTAAATATTCACTCCCTTCAGCACCAATGCACAGTGGCAGCAGTGTGCACTATCTATAAGATGCACTGCAGCAGTCCAAGAAGGCGCCTACAAAATCACCTTTTGAACCCTCAATCTCTACAAGAAGGCAGAAGATGCATGGGAACAGCACCACCAGCAAGTTCACCTCCATGCCACACACTTAGAATTGTATCGCCGAAGCAGCCACCAAGATCTTTTCCCGTTAGGCTCCCAATTGACTCTTTTATCAGATTTGGCTCATGTTTTAACTTGCACTCTGGGCAAATTGCAATGGGTGATCCCAGATTTGAGCTCCCAATTTCTGTTATGGACAGGAGAGGGCTCCAGTTTCCTCCCACAGTGTGAAAGACATGCTAGTTAGGTGCATTGTCCATGCTAAATTCTCCCTCAGTGTACCGAACAGGCGCCGGAGTGTGGGGACTGGGGGATTTTCACAGTAACTTCATTGCAGTGTTAATGTAAGCCTACTTGTGACTAATAAATAAACTTTAATGTTTCCCCTCATTACCTGTCTGCAAACAGAAAACTATTTGATTTGCTTCCCACACTTTAATGGTGGCTTATTTCCCAACCTCTCAGCTTTGGTGTGATCCAATTTCTATTCATATCCCCACAGCAGACTTGAGATAGGATAGACTCAAAGGGTTAGTTTATTTGCAAACTCAAAACGCAGGAGGAGGGCCACAACATTGCCTTCTTTGCACTCAGGCAGTAAAAGGGGGAAAGAGAAAAGAAAGATTTATGGTGCAGAAACCACAGAGAAAATAAATGTTGTTTCACATGGGTTACAGAGTCGAGAATCAAAGTCCAATGAGGCATTCTTTCATGGCGATCAGCAGGCTGAATAGCAATGCTGTATAATTTCCTTTTCTGGTGGTGTTGACTTCACACAATGGGATGGGCACACAGAAATGAATCAGTCTTTTAGGTGATGGGACAGACTTTCCAGCAGAAGCAGAGTAGATGGGGCCAGGTATCCAACCTGAGCCAGAGTTCCTTGTTTGCGATGCAGCTGGCTAGATGATAAAATGGCAGACTTAATTTTGGGGGTTGGTTTAGCTCAGTCGGTAGGACAGCTGGTTTGTAATGTAGAGCACCGCCAACTCAAACTCAACTTGAGCGTAGGTTCAATTTCCCCTACCGGCTGAGGTTATTCATGAAGGCCCACCTTCTCAGTTTTGTCCCTCACCTGAGGTGTGGTGATCCTCAGGTTAAATCACTACCAGTCAGCTCTCGCCCTCAAAGGGGGAAGCAGCCTATGGTCATCTGGGATAACGGTGACTTAACTTACTTACAACAAGGCAATATTACTGGTTCCACAAGGCAGAGATCCATAGAACATGACTTCCATATTTGCAGACTGCAGCTCCTTTTGTTCAAGGGGCGCAGATAGATATAGATTGGGCCATTTTAGGTTTGTGTCTGGATTTAAATTTTTAATGAGCATATCTCTATATATTTTATTTAAAACATACACAGGGTGAGGTCTTAGTCTATCACACTAGCCATTGCCTCTACCATCTCCATTTCTGCCGATATTTTGTCAGATTCCTCTTCCTTCATTAACACCAATACACTGAATAAATTAGTTTAGAATATCTAGTTTTGTCCTGTACCTCTAAGCATATATTCTTTTGTCCTTGATAGGACCCACTCCACCTGTTACTGCCTGTTTGCTATTTACATGCTCATAGAAGATTTTTGGGTTCCTGTTTATATGGACAGCCATTCTGTTCTCATATTCTCTCTTTACCAGCCTTACTTTTTACTCCACATCTCCTCTCAACCTATTGGGCTGAATTATCCCGTCTCGCCCACCACGGGAATCATAGTGGGTGGGACACGGTCTATGCAAAGGTCCGTTGACCTCGGGCGGGATTTTCCAGTTTCGGGACATGCGCGACTGGAAAATCCCGCCCATTGTGTTTGTACTGCTTTGCACTTGGAGACAGTAATGTGTGTAGACTGGTAACACCAAAGGCCTGGCTAATGTATTGAGGTAACAGATCCAAACCCCTCTCATAGCAACCTATCTGAAATCTGTACTTAAAAGCTCATCTCAGTAATGGTGGCCATAGCAACTATCATTTATTGTTGTAAAATCCCATCTGGTTCACTAATGTCTTTCAGGGAAGGAAATAGAAACTAGAAGCAGGAGTAGGCCATTCGGCCCTTCGAGCCTGCTCCGCCATTCATTTTGATCGTGGCTGATCATCAAATTCAATATCCTGATCCCGCCTTCCCCCCCCCCCCCCATCCCTTGATCCCTTTAGCTCTAAGAGCGATATCTAATTTCTTCTTGAAATCAGACAACGTTTTGGCCTCAACTACATTCTGTGGTAGTGAATTCTATACATTCACCACCCTCTGGGTGAAGAAATTTCTCCTCACCTCAGTTCTAAAAGGTTTACCTCATCGTCAAAACTATGACCCTTAGGTCTGGACTCCCCCACCATTGGGAGCATTCTTTCTGAATCTACCTTGTCTGACCCTGTTAGAATTTTATAAGTTTCTATGAGATCCCCTCTCACTCTTCTAAACTCCAGTGAATATAATCCTAACCGATTTAGTCTCTCCTCATATGGCAGACCTGCCATCCCAGCAACCAACCTGCTGCTGTCCTTACCTGGTCTGGCCTATATGTGACTCCAGACTCACAGCAATGAGGTTGGCTCTCGACCACCCTCTGAAATGGCCTAACAAATTTCTCAGTTCAAAGGCAATTAGGAATGAGCAACAAATGCTGGCCTTGCCAGTGACGCCCAAATCAATATCCTCTCAGGTGGTTCGGAGTTAGATTTTGTTTGGTAACTCTCCTGTGAGATACCTTTGGATGTTTTACTATGCTGAAGGTGCTATAAAAATACAAGTTATTGTTGCCTGATACACGGCCCCCCTGCTGTAAACTCCTCTGATTCCTGGGCTATACCCTGCCTAGGTTCTCGCCTTACTCTGGTTTTCAGAGCAGGACGGCCATGTGGCTCAATCAAAGTTTTCTTGATTGAATAACTACAAATATACTGTATTAGAAACTGGCTACTGGCCTTTCCGCGTGCGCGTCCCATCCCAGGGTGGTCCCTGCACTGAGAGAATCCTCTGCATGTTTTCAGTGACTGACCAGTTCATACCTTTCTGATCATCGCACTGACCCTCTCGAGCTCCTGATCTTAATAGTGTGAAGGATGTCACACACACAATTGCGCGCACGCACACACACACACACACACACCATCTTGTGGGTTTCACCCACCCGAAGTCAGTTCAACCAGTTGAACTCCAAGTTCATAAAAAGTTCAATTCCGAGACAGGAAGACAACTTCAGCACATAGTCAGCAAGAGAACAGAGGGATAGGAACCACATACCAGTGCAGGCTTGGTGGGCCGAAGGGCCGTTTCTGTGCTGTAATGTTCTTTGTTCTAGGAGCTCCTTAACGGTAAACACTCTCAGTTTTTACCTCATCAGGCACAGGCACATGTTCCTTAGAATCATAGAATCCTACAGTGCAGAAGGAGGCCATTCGGCCCATCGAGTCTGCAATGACAACAATCCCACCCAGGCCCCATCCCCATACCCCATGCATTTACACTAGCTAGTCCACCTGACACTAAAGGGCAATTTAGCATGGCCAATCCACCTAACCCGCACATCTTTGCACTGTGGGAGGAAACCGGAGCACCCGGAGGAAACCCACGCAGACGTAGGGAGAAGGTGCAAATTCCACACAGACAGTAACTTGAGGCTGGAATTGAACCCGGGTCCCTGGCACTGTGAGGCAGCAGTGTTAATCGCTGTGCCAACATGCCACCCTTCTTTCATTGGGAAAAACGAGTTACACCATTGTCTGGCAGTTTGCAGATGGGCAATTTTGTTTTTTCAGCAGAAGACAAAAACGTATTTTATAACCAGTGTCTAACTAAGCAACAGTCCATTTTACATTTCTTCAGTAATGTGGTCTTCCTTGTTCAGCCATCCTTTATCAATCTCTAAGGGCAGGACTGCCAAACGCTGTTTACTCATAACAGTATTGAATCTGAAGCACTCTATCTGCACGGAATTAGTAAAAATCAGATGATAGGAACAAATGGGTTAAAATGGGATTATAAAAAAAACTTAAAAGAAAATGATAAAGGCAAATTACTGCAGATGATGGAATCTGAAACAAAAACAGAAAATGCTGGTGAAACTCAGCAGGTCTGACAGCATCTGTGGAGAGAGATGAAGGGTCATCCAGACTCGAAACGTTGGCTCTATTCTCTCTCCACTGTCAGGATGGAGAAACTCACCATTTATGTTTTAAAGAGGTCCAAACCATGAAAATGGTTTGATTCATCAGACAGGATGCTGTAGAAGTGGCACAGCCACATGCCTGGTTTGACCAAAAGTTCCAAACCACCTAAGATATACTTCCTATTGCAGACAAACATACACACAGTATAACCCCATGTGGCAAAGCAACTGCTATCCACTGAATAAAGTTAAAGTTAAAGTTAATTTATTAGTCACAAGTAAGGCTTACATTAACGCTGCAATCAAGTTACTATGAAATTCCCCAAGTCGCGCCTGTTCATGTCAATGCACGTCTTTCAGACTGTGGGAAGAAACCGGAGCAAACTCCACACAGACAGTGACCCAAGGCTGGCAATCGAACTCAGGTCCCTGGCACTGTGAGGCAGCAGTGCTAACCACTGTGCCACTGTGCCGCCCATGTTGACAGGTAGACAGTAGCCAGGTATCCAATACCCAATGAGGACCAAGATGAGTTGACACCCAGCAGAGGTCTCAGTGGTCCAGGACTCAGGTGTCCTGAAGCTAGCCAGTCAGGCAGACACAAATAGAAGGATAGGAACTGAATATTGGCCAATCCGACTGAACTCTGTGGCTCAAGATAAGGAATTCACTCCATCAGCACAAAGATGCCTGATTGAAAGAGGGTTGGGCAGATTATTATTTTCTTGTTCTATGAAAAATAAAACAGAAGTGGTAACCTTATAAAGATAGAATTTACAGCGCAGAAACAGGTCACTTGGTCTCTCGGGGGAGGCGATGGCCTAGTGGTGTTATCACTGGACTATTAATCCAGAAACTCAGCTAATATTCTGGAGACCCAAGTTCGAATCCCACCGTGGCAGATGGTGGAATTTGAATTCAATAAAAAATATCTGGAATTAAGAATCTAATGATGACCATGAAGCCATTGTCCATTGTCGGGAAAACCCATCTGGTTCACTAATGTCCTTTAGGGAAGGAAATCTGCCATCCTCATCTGGTTTGGCCTGTATGTGATTCCTAAGCCACAACAATGTGGTTGACTCTCAACTGTCCTCAGGCAACCAGGGATGGGCAATAAATTCTGGCCAGTCAGTGACGTCCATGTCCCACGAATGAATAAAAAAATATACATTTTTCTACTTCTTCCTTCTGTTAGGGACCAAATCAGAAACTCCAAAGTATATTATGAAGTTAGCCTAAACCTTGATTTGATTTTGGCATTATGGCAAGCATAAAGTGCTCCAGGCATGACTCTATTAACTCACTAGGGAGCTTTCATTAAAACAAACTTTATTTCAGAACACAGTTAGAATATATCAAAAAGAATTAGCACAACTTTTATCAATTAAGATATTTAAACATGACAAAATGTGATTCTTAACAGCTATCCATCTCTATAGTTCCAATTTAAGCAATATCCCCATAGACATAAATCCTACTTCAGAACCAACTAGCACCAAAAACAGGTATGTTCATGTGGATGCTAGATTTCAATCCTTTTAACCCCTGTGGACACCTGCCTTCTGGCTCCTATTCAGCAATTTTCAGAGAAGGATATATCCCCAAACAGCAGAACTTCAGAGAAATAAACCTAGTTTCTGGCAGATCCCAGTCTCCAGACTTCAGAGAGAGAAAGAGCGACTTTTCTCTGTGGCTTCCAAACAGCAACTGACTTGATTTTTTTGTGTAAGCCTAGTCACGCCCAGTCATATGACTGCACCTGTCAATCAACCTAATCAAGCCCCACTCTGAAAAAACACCTGAGGAAAACACTAAAATAATAACCCTGCATTAGTCCAGATTAAAACAAACATTGCAGCAATTAAGATCAATTATGCTGCTGCAGTAACAACAGGGACTGCCATGTACAGACAAAATGGCACCAATACATAGATATGACTGCTAAACAAATTCTGCACAAGATACATGACACAAATACATTTCATAAAGGAACAGTATTATCGCACTTCCTCATGTATTAATCAACTTTGTCTTAAATTTGTCTATACAATTTGAATCAAGCACTCCTTATGGTAGCAATTTTAACATTCTAACCAATTCCCGATTGGATGTATTGGTGAGTATCATACATTTATGGCACCTAGTTTTGTTATTCACTACAAGTAGAAGCATTGAGTGGAATCTTGTGGTGGATTTGGTGGTGTGGCAGGGGGAGCATTTAATTGGACTAAATTGGGGCATTTAATCTGTTGGGGTACTGCCACTTTCCCACCTCCCCCCCCCAATTCAGTCTGTGGCAGGAAGCCATTAATGACAACTTAAGGGCCTCATCTTGCCGCCACTGCTATTAACCCTTACAGGGAGCATGACAAGAGGACTTACAGGCTCCCAGGATGGGTCCTCATTCTAAGGCACTCAATACCTGATTGAGGGGCTTAGCATAGGGAGAGGGGCTGAAAGCCACCACCCTGCATGTACTGACAAACCCCCTCAGTGTCCCTCTCCCTTGATCCTCCCACCATCATTTACCTGAGCGTGGGCCCTCTTCAATTCCTAAGCCTCGGGCCAGCGTCATACCAGCAGTAGCCACCACCTCCCCAGTGGCGCTGATGAATACGGAAGAGTTGCTGGTCTCTGATTCTGCCATCAGCGCTCAACAGGCAGGACATTAACTACCCCGCCCCCCCCACCCCCGGGTCCTTGATCACAGGGGAAGGCCCGCCATTGACCACATTAAGCAGAAGGCCTTCTCAAAAAGAGGCGGCAGGGGTTTCGCTGGCTCTACAATGACTGATAAACTATCCAGTAATGTACCTATCTGGAATAATTTATTCATTTAAATGTAATCATTTGCTAACATAGGAATGCTTACAGATTAATATTAGGGAGATGTTTTATTTTATTCTTAACATTTCAATATCCCGCCTAGTCTCGTCAATCAGACTGGAGGATCCAATCACAATATTCAACGTTATTACCTTAGCCAATAACGTTCCACCTGTCAACAGGAATAGGACAATATTAGGTCAGAGAGCACAGTTAATCCTCAATGACTGTGTCTCTCTCCTGATGCATGCATTAGCAAATAAATTCCTTTTCGTTCTTTAAATATATGCGGTCTTTCACAGTCTATGTATTGGTTGAATGAGTTTCAACAAATACAGGGCACCCCAAGGGGAACACCCTTCAGAAAATTCCTCTTACAATTTGGCGCTGTGACAGAAGAGTACTCACCAGTGGCCGGCGGTGAGACGTGTTCCCAAAAGATGGGTGAGTACTTTCTTTAAATACCACCCAGTAGCTAGGGGGCTACGCGTCTGGCAGCCGGAAGCCGGAAGTTGAGTATCTTGGACTGGGGAAGAGGTGCGAAAGCAGTGTGCATGTAAAGAGCCCACACTTACTGTACAGGGGCCGGGGACGGACTCTCAGATCTCCTACGGAGCGGAGCGAAAAGCCGTGTGGGTAGAAGAGGAGTTTGCAGGGAAGATACACTTAAACATAGGGGGCCGGGGACGGACTCTCGGACACTCCTATGCAGCGTAGCCGAAGAGGCTAGAGAAGCATCAAGTGGCTAGACCGTGCGTACAGACGGCGGCTGGCTCGGGCATAAGGAACTCACAGGGAGGGGTTCCAGAGGTAGGGACAAGGTCGTGTGAGAGAACCGGCAGGGAGAGGTCCCAGAGGTACAGGTCTCCTGTGAGAGAGAGAGAGACAGAGAGACAGGTTAAATTGGTTGGTCTAAAGCGTCATAGACCAAAGAGGGGAGTAAAGGGTTAAAAGCAGGCATGGACTCTCTGAGTATGGCACAGAGAGAGAGAGAGAGAGGATGTAATTGTGCGATTCATGGTCATTTTCAAGAATAGGAGTCTGACAGAGATTTGAGCTCTGCCATGTTGGGAAAGGAAAATCAATTTCAAGCTGGCGTTACGTTATGTCTGAAAAGTTGCAAGGAGAGTTAAACACAGTTGATTTGATTTTGTATCTGCCTGTGTTGGTTACGGAGGCAGAGTTGTAGAAATAATTAATCATGCAAATTTTGAGCTAAACTGGAGAAATTGTAAGTGTAGAAGTTTTAATTTAGTAGGGATATTTAAAAGTGATAAAAATTTCATTTAATTTTGGATTAATCTGGATCAAGTTTGTTGTTAATTTCAAAAATGTATTCTTGATAGAACTGACAATGAAAAGATAAATGGGAAGAATTATTCTGGAGTGTTTGAAGTGGTGATGTCAATCTGAGTGAATTTACTCTGCCCCTGCTGAAACACGCAGAGAATTAACCCATTCTGTCCCAGACAGGATGGATCTTTGTGTTATAAGACTTGAAGTAGTTTTAAGACATAAAATCAAAAATCTAACAGAAAGGGGAGTTGCATTAGGTAGAATGAGAGTACGTGTTTAATGATGGGAATTATGCTGCCATAATGCATTCTAGTTAAAATGTATGACATGGATATGCAAAGTAGCGAATCAACCACAAAACTGGAGGAGTAGTTTTGAACACTAAGCACATCCTGTTGTAAATTTTGAATATGGGAAGGTTGAAAGCTGTATTAGATGCGAGACGAGCTAAAAGGGAGAGCCCGCCTATAACACTGATTTGACAGATTAATATAATTAGAGATGAGGGAAATAATTCAGTGGAATAAATGAGAAAGGAAAATGAACAGGGTAATAAAAGATACATTATAGAGGAGCTGACAATAAACAGAGGACAGAATCAAAAGTGGGATTCATTGGATACAAGAAAGACATTTAAAGGGATTCTAGGGAGTAGAACGCAGTTTAGGTGATAGCTATAGATGAAGGAACAAAGTTTTCTTAAAGGAAAGAAGAGACAAGATAGACAGTAATGGGCAGTTGAAAGCCCAAAACACTGCTTTCTGAGTTTGGGATGTTTCTGACATAAGAAAATGTGCTGTAAGCAAGTTACCTTAATAAAATTATGTGATCTAAGATAAGAACAAACAATTAAAATAAGTTATGGCCTGGGATCAAATTGAAAGACTTGATCTCTGTTTCAAAGATGCTATTGGGTTATAGTATACAGGGGGAAAAAAAGATAGTTTCCAGAGGATCGGGGGAAGGTTATTTGTGTACAAAGGCTTTTCACTGGAAAAGGGATAAGTCAAATATTGAAGACTTTTTAACTATTGGAGGAATTTTGTGGAAGATTATGCCCGAGTGGTAAAGCCCTTACAGGACTTGATAAAGGGAGGAAGGGCTAGTCAGGAAAAGATAGAGTGGGGAGACGCAGAAGTTCAGGCTTTTTCAGATTTGAAGCAGGCTTTGGTGACAGCCCCAGCTTTAGTCACCAAACCAGTCCACATTTTCTGTGAGGAAAATGATGGAATGCAGGCAGCTGTAGTTGCTCAGCAGCACGGGGACAGATTGAGACTGATGGGGTGTTACTCTGCTCAGTTGGACTCAGTTGCCAAAGGGATGCATCGGTGTGTGAGGGCACTCGCTTGTGCCTCGTGGGCGGTCAATGTTTCGGAGCCCCTCACCTTGATGGGAAAAAATGATCCTCCATAGCCCACATACTCAGGAATTTATTCCAGGCAGCCAGTGCTCCTTTAGAAGCAGCAATATTAGATAAAAGTTCAAGCTGACAGGAAAATTGAGAATGAAGAGCAGCAAGGAAATCATTTTGCCGACTAGGCAGCAAAGGCCTTAGTAAAACAGGACTGGGAGTGGACACAGCCTGTAGGGTTGGCAGCTGTAGCAGTTCAGGATAGTCCAGATATTGATGTAGAATAAGTGCAGGAACAAGCCGATGAAGAGGAACAGGAACAATGGAAAAAAGATGGGGGATGGTAAGTTCATGATGGAATAGGTGAAACAGGCAGCAGAGGCTATAAGCGAGAGTTCTGATTGGTAACTAAGTGTTATTTTTTCTTTTTGCTCTTGACATTGTAGTTGTTGCACACTACTACAGTGTTTCTGTGTCATTTCTGTGGTTTATAGTTTGAAAAGGTTATACTTGGTAGTAACAAGGAGCAGGAAAGAAGGACCCTCAAGAATTGGATATAATCTGAAACAAAACATCTTTCAAAAGTTTAATTTAAAGGGGTGAGACATGACAGGAGAGCTCCAAGCCGTGGTTTGCTCCTCTTGCTCCATATGGCAGCCTGGGGACAGTCCCAATCCCCTGGGTCAGCGTGTGTGCTGGAAGTGTCTCCAGCTACAGCTCCTGGAAACTCGAGTTTCAGAGCTGGAGCGGCGGCTGGAGACACTATGGGGCATCCGCGAGTCAGAGAGTATCGTGGATGGCACGTATAGAGAGGTGGTCACACCGCAGGCTCAGACTCTGCAGGCAGGAAGAGAATGGGTGGCTACCAGACAGAGCAAGAGGGATAGGCAGGTAGTGCAGGAATCTCCTGTGGCCATTCCCCTGCAGAACAGATATACCGCTTTGGATACTGTTGAGGGGAATGACCTCTCAGGGGAAAGCAGCAGCAGCCAAACTCGTTGCACCACAGTTGGTTCTGCTGCAGAGGGGAGGGGTAAGAAGTGTGCCAGTGCAATAGTTATAGGGGATTCACTTGTAAGGGGAATAGACAGGATGCTAATGAGACTCCAGGATGGTATGTTCCTCCCTGGTGCTAAGTTCAAGGAAATCTCGGAGCGACTGCAGGACATTCTGAAGTGGGAGGGCGAACAGCCAGTGGTCGTAGTACACGTTGGTACAAACTACATAGGTAAAAAAAGGGATGAGGTCCTAAAAGCAGAATACAGGGAGCTAGGAAGAAAGTTAAGAAATCGGACCTCAAAAGTAGTGATCTCAGGATTACTACCGGTGCCACGTGCTAGTCAGAGTAGAAATGACAGGATATATCGGATAAATATGTGGCTGAAGAGATGGTGACAGGGGGAAAGTTTCAGATTCCTGGGGCATTGGGACCGGTTCTGAGGGAGGTGGGACCTGTACAAATTGGACGGGTTACACCTGGGCAGGACTGGGACTGATGTCCTAGGGAGAGTGTTTGCTAGGGCAGTTGGGGAGGATTTAAACTAATATGCCAGGGGGATGGGAACCTCTGTAAGGAGTCCGAGAAGGAGAGAGCAAGGAAAAAATATGGGGAAAATGTTCCAACTACATCAAAAATCAGGGAAAAGGTTAAAAGGAAGGAGAACTCAGGAAATGTTATTAATGGAAGTGGTAGAATTCAAAAAGAAGGTACAAAAACTAGCATAAGGGCACTTTATCTGAATGCTCATCGCATTCGAAACAAGGTAAATGAGTTGACAGCAAATCATTGCGAACGAGTCTGATTTGGTGGCCATTACAGAGACATGGTTGCAGGATGGTCATGACTGGGAGTTAAATATCCAGGGGTATCAGACTGTTCGGAGGGGCCGACAGGAAGGTAAGGGAGGTGGTGTAGCTCTGACAAGCTAGGATGACAATAGGGCAGTAGTGAGAGATGATATAGGTTCTATGGAAAAAAAGATTGAATCCATTTGGTTGGAAATTAGAAATAGTAAGGAGAAAAAGTCACTGATAGGTGTAGTCTATAGGCCACCAAATAATTACATCATGGTGGGGCGAGAAATAAACCAAGAAATAATTGATGCATGTAAAAATGATACAGCAATTATCATGGGGGATTTTAATCTACATATCACTTGGTCAAATCAGGTCAGAGGAGTTCATAGAATGTATCCATGATAGCTTCCTTGAACAGTATGTAATGGAACCAACAAGGGAGCAAGCTATCCTAGATCTGGTCCTGTGTAATGAGACGGGAATAATTAATGATCTTGCAGTTAGAGATCCTCTTGGAAGAAGCGATCACTGTATGGTTGAATTTAAAATACAGATGGAGTGTGAGAAGGTAAAATCCAATACCAGTGTCTTGTGCTTAAACAAAGGAGACTACAAAGGGACGAGGGAGGAGTTGGCTAAGGTAGACTGGGAGCAAAAACTTTATGGTGGGACAATTGAGGAACAGTGGAGGACTTTCAAAGCGATCTTTCACAGTGCTCAGCTAAAGTATATACCACTGATAAGGAAGGACTGTAGAAACAGAGATAATCTGCCATGGATATCTAAGGAAATAAAGGAGGGTATCAAATTGAAAGAAAATGCATACAAAGTGGCAAAGATTAGTGGGAAACTAGAGGATTGGGAAATCTTTAAAGGTCAGCAGAAAACCACGAAAAAAGCTATAAAGAAAAGATGGATTATGAGAGTAAACTAGCTCAGAATATAAAAACAGATAGCAAAAGTTTCTACAAATACATGAAACAAAAAAGAGTGGCTAAAGTAAACATTTGTCCTTTAGAGGATGAGAAGAGGGATGTAATAACTGGAAATGAGAAAATGGCTGAGGCATTGAACAGGTATTCTGTGTCGGTCTTCACAGTGGAAGACACAAATAACATGCCAAAAATTGATGACAGGAAGGCTATGGCAGGTGAAGACCTAGAAACTATCATTATCATGAAAGAGGTAGCATCGGGCAAGTTAATGGGGCTAAAGATAGCCAAATCTCCTGGTCCTGATGGAATGCATCCCAGGGTACTAATGCAGGAGAAATAGCAAATGCACTAGTGGTAATTTACCAAAATTCACTGGACTCTGGGGTGGTTCCCGCAGATTGGAAAACAGCAAATGTGACGCCACTGTTTAAAAAAGGAGGTAGACAAAAGGTCGGTAACTATAGGCCGGTTAGCTTAACTTCTGTAGTAGGCAAAATGCTTGAATCTATCATCAAGGAAGAAATAGCGAGATATCTGGATATAAATTGTCCCATTGGAAAGACGCAGCATGGGTTCATGAAGAGCAGGTCATGTTTGACTAATTTGGTGGAATTCTTTGAGAACATTACATGTGCAGTGGACGATGGGGAACCTGCAGATGTGGTGTATCTGGATTGCTAGAAAGCATTTGACAAGACTGCTACATAAGATAAAGGTTCACGGTCTTAAGGGTAATGTATTAGCATGGATAGAGGATTGGTTAACTAACAGAAAGTAAAGAGTGGGGGTAAATGGGTGTTTTTCTGGTTGGCGATCAGTGACTAGTGGTGTGCCTCAGGGATCAGCGTTGGAACCGCAATTGTTTACGATTTACATAGATGATTTGGAGTTGGGTACCAAGTGTACTGTGTCAAAATTCGCAGATGACACTAAGATGGGTGGCAGAGCAAAGTGTGCAGAGGATGCTGAAAGTCTGCAAAGGGATATAGATAGTCTAAGTGAGTGGGCGAGGGTCTGGCAGATGGAGTACAATGTTGGTAAATGTGAGGTTATCCATTTTGGTAGGAATAACAGCAAAATGGACTATTATTTAAATGGTAAAAAATTGCAGCATGCTGCTGTGCAGAGGGACCTGGGTTTCCTTGTGCATGAATCACAAAAAGTTGGTTTGCAGGTGCAGCAGGTAATTAAGAAAGCAAATGGAATTTTGTTCTTTATTGCTAGAGGGATGGAGTTTAAAAACAGCGAGGTTATGTTGCAGCTGTATAAGGTGCTGGTGAGGCCACACCTGGAGTACTGTGTACAGGTTTGGTCTCCTTACTTGAGAAAGGAGGGTTGGCTTATGAGAAGAGACTGAGTAGACTGGGGCTATACTCATTGGAATTCAGAAGAATGAGGGGAGATCTTATAGAAACATATAAGATTATGAAGGGAATAGATAAGATAGAAGCAGGGAAGTTGTTTCCATTGACGGGTGAAACTAGAACGAGGAGGCATAGCCTCAAAATAAGGGGGAGCAGATTTAGGACTGAGTTGAGGAGGAACTTCTTCACACAAAGGGTTGTGAATCTATGGAATTCCCTGCCCAGTGAAGCAGTTGAGGCTACCTCATTGAATTTTTTAAGGCAAGGATAGATACATTTTTGAACAGTAAAAGAATTAAGGGTTATGGTGAGCGGGCAGGTAAGTGGAGCTGAGTCCACAAAAAGATCAGCCATGATCTTATTGAATGGCGGAGCAGGCTCGAGGACCCAGATGGCCTACTCCTGCTCCTAGTTCTTATGTTCTTAATATGGAGGAGAGAAGGGAAAATAATAGTTCCTAAAATAATACAGCATTCCCTGCTGAAGATTTATCTCGGAATAGAACAGACAAGCAGGGACAGAATGCTTGATTTATTGAACAAATATTAGTATTGTCAGAGGAGTCTGCAATGCACCCTAGTGGTGCCAGGACGTTCTTGCAAGATTAAAATGGGAAGTCAACCCAGACCAAAGGACCCTGGGAGAATTTACAAATGGATGTTACAGGACCATTACCATGGGTACACGAAAAGCGTAGTGTTTAATAATTGTAGACCAGTTTACTCTTTGGGTTGGAGCATTCCCATATTACCAAATGAGATAATTCCCAGGTGGGGAATGCCTCTTCAGCTGGATTCTGATCAGGGAACTCATTTCACAGGAAGAGTTTTGAAAGAGGTCTGTCGTATGCTGGGAATAAAGCAGAGGTTTCACATACCATATCGCCCTCAGAGTTGAGGGGTGGTGGAGAGGATGAATTGAATATGGAGGGATCTAATAGACCATCTACATTTTCTTAAAAAGCAGGTGATCACACAACAGCAACACCGAGATTGGACTAAATTGGCAGGAGAGAGTACTCCTAAGTTGCCGTCACCGGGAGATGAGGTAATGGTGAAACTCATGACAGACAAAAAGGGGCTAGGAAATTGCTGGGAAGGGCCTTTTGATGTGGTGGTTACAGAGCAGACATGTGCCGTCATTGATGAGAAGTGTGGCCTGCGCTGGAGACACTGGACTCAGTTAAAGCCGTACCCTGGTGGTAAGCTCCAAGATAATGAACCTGACCCAGTGACCGAATGATTTAATATAATAGTAGAAGTGGAGAGAATCTGATTAGATCGAATTTTAAATTTAAGATCGTGAGGCCATCTGGATTGTATTGCAGATTATATGCTAGCGAAGATACCCGGAGCTCTACAACGAAGACTACAATCAAGGCACAGCTCCAATCAAGATCGACCAGACATCCCCAACGCAGAAGCAAGTCAAGTCGCGCGCGTGTGCAAAGTGTGGCGCGGTGATTGTGCAAGTTTTGTAAACAAGCTGTATTATTACTGACATTGATCAACAATTGTGTTTAATTGTAAGACAGAAGGTACGTGTTAATACTTACTTATGTATGGCACACACATATGCTAGACTGACTAGTCAGGCGAAGTGTTGGGTATGTTCACACATCCCCATACATGTAGGAGAGGGAATCAGTAGAGAGGTAAGGAAAGAATTTCTTTACGGTGAGTCTTGTGCAGGGAAGTTAGGTTATATAAACACATATATACCTATCTGTAACCTAGGGGAACCAGCTCCTAGTTTAGTTTTAAAACAGCCAACACCAAAATCAAAAGGGATATATTGTGCTAGAAACATGGAATGCCAAGGGGAAAACTTGCGCATGTGAACACATGGTAGATCGAACCACCTGGCTATGCCTGAGTCCACCCAGTAATGACCAATCTTGCATTATTCTTATTGCTTTAGAGGATGCAACACTTATCCAAGTGTTATGGAACATATTGGATTTGTGGGGATAGGGCATATCCTTGGTTCCCTGTCGGATGGAAGGGGCCGTGTTACCTTAGGTATGTAATCCCATACATATATCACACTCCTAAACTCCCTCCCTGCCAAGACATCGGCGAGCTATAACAGAAACAGAACGGTTCTTTGGCATATTGTTTCCCCAATATGGAGTAGCTAAAGCGATGCGTGAAATTCTGATTCTGCACTCCATTTTGGAACAAGTCGCCAATGATACAGCAACTGCCCTTGCTAAGGATAATGATGAGATGATAGCCATGCATACTGTGGCACTTCAACACAGATTGGCATTGGATTAAGTCTTGGCGGCAAGGGGTGGGACCTGTGCAGTGATTGGATCAGGATGTTGCACGGACATACCAGATAGTTCAGAAAACATAACTAATCGGGATAATCATTGTGGTGAACCATAGTTGGTTACCACTATGAGTGCTGAGCCATGGATGGTCAGCACTATGGGTATTTGTAGATATATTACTGTTGTCACTGTTGGGGTTAGGGTTGGGCTGTTCTACCTGTTGATATTGTTCTGTGGTACACTCCAGTTGGCTCCGCCTACCTGGGGAAGTATAAAGGTCACTGCACTGCCTGGTGACCCTTTAGTCTGGGATTGTATTGTATATAGTGTGCTCCATTCTTGTTAGTAATAAAAGCCTTTATTTCCCGGGTACAATCTAGCCTCCCGAGTGATTTAATCGCGCATCAATCATATCAGGAAAGAGGTGGAGACACTCAAAGACCCTGAACCATTTACCTTAGGTGATTGGCTCTCAGGCTGGCTGGGTTCATTGGGAACATCAATCCTACAAGGGATTGCAATATTCTTCATGGTGAGCTTGGCATTGATGATGGTGCTTGTCAATGTAGTTAAGTGTGCTTGTGCAAGGTTGTCCAAGTCCACAGAAGGGATGGTACCAGTGATGGCAGTTAAGTTGAGCAAACAAGGATACGAAGGGACCAGTCATCCTTCAGGACACAGAAACAAGTATTGGGACACTTCTATTTAGTGGCCTTATCTTGGGCTATAGCCAAGGGCCAAAAGCAGGGACTGAGGGGGGGTAGGATAGAATTCTTAGTATGAGGCCCTTCTTTTAGTTATACTATAATAAGTTAAGGTAATTATAAAGTGCCTTATATATATGGTAAGAATTCACAATGTGCCTAGAACAATTGCAAAGGTATTATAAATTCCAAATGTATTATAAACTATATGCTCGGCACAACATCGTGGGCCGAAGGGCCTGTTCTGTGCTGTACTGTTCTATGTTCTATGTTCTATATCCACAAATGAATCAAGTATTATAAGCTTAAACTGTATTTTCAACCCTGTATTGTGCGCCTTGGCCAACTTTGTTCTGAATGCAGCATGATGGGAAACACAGTGGTAAGCACAGTAAGAAGTCTCACAACACCAGGTTAAAGTCCAACAGGAAATTAACCTGGTGTTGTGAAACTTCTTACTGTGTTTACCCTGATCCAATGCCGGCATCTCCACATCATAAACACAGTGGTAGACAGACCAAATTCTTCTAATACAATGGAGCACAGAAAGGCAGCTTCTCTTATCTGTTTTTGGATACACGAAAACAAGTTGAATCATAGGCCTGCTATTTAAGGGAGTGGATTTGTTCATGGGTAGTGAGGCTGGAGCAGGCTCTCAAGCTGATAAAGGAGGCCCAGGTTCCAGCGAAAGAACGACTCCTTTCACCAATTAAAAATCACAGGTGTTCGTTATGGCCTTGGTTAGTGGTAATGATGTGGGTTGGGTTTCCAAGGTAAAGGGGAAGGAACCTACATGGGCAATAAGCTAATAATCTCCTATTCCTGTTGACAGGTGGAACGTTATTGGCTAAGGTAATAATGTTGAATATTGTGATTGGGCCCTCCAGTCTGATTGACGAGACGAGGCGGGATATTGAAATGTTAAGACTAATATAATAATTTTACCGGGCAATGTTAGGTCAGAGAGCACAGTCAACCCTCAATGACTGTGTCTCTCTCCTGATGCATGCGTTAGCAAATAAATTCCTTTTCATTCTTTAAATATATGCTGTCTTTCGCAGTCTATGTATTGGTTGAGTGAGGTTCAACAAATACAGGGCACCCCAAGGGGAACACCCTTCAGAAAATTCCTCTTACACCCTCCAAACCACTCACCATCCTGACTTGGAAATATATCGCCGTTCCTTCGCAGTCGCTGGGTCAAAATCCTGGAATTCCCTCCCTAACGGCATTGTGGGTCAACCCACAGCACATAAACTGCAGCGATTCAAGAACGCAGCTCACCACCACCTTCTCAAGGGCAACTAGGGATGGGCAATAAATGCTGGCCAGCCAGCAATGCCCATGCCCCACGAGTGGATAAAAAAACTACAAACTTTCTTGCATCCAAATCAAGTGTGCTACTCTCAGTGTAGACTAAGTGTTTTACCGAAAGTATCATAGCTGCAAAAATGTCCGAGGGATGTAACAGATCTCAGATTATCCCCTTAAATATAAGTAACCTCTCCGTTTCAGAAAAAAAACTGAATGGTAGAAATAAGGATTAAAATAATTGCCTCCTGTAATGAGAGTCTGGTATGTCTTACTGATGTGGAGATGCCGGCGTTGGACTGGGGTAAACACAGTAAGAAGTCTCACAACACCAGGTTAAAGTCCAACAGGTTTATTTGGTAGCAAATACCATAAGCTTTCGGAGCGCTGCTCCTTCGTCAGATGGAGTGGAAATGTGCTCTCAAACAGTGCACAGAGACACAAAATCAAGTTACAGAATACTGATTAGAATGCGAATCCCTACAACCAGCCAGGTCTTAAAGGTACAGACAATGTGGGTGGAGGGAGCACTAAACACAGGGGATTAAACATCTCTTTGGCCTGTGTTTAGTGCTCCCTCCACCCACATTGTCTGTACCTTTAAGACCTGGCTGGTTGTAGGGATTCGCATTCTAATCAGTATTCTGTAACTTGATTTTGTGTCTCTGTGCACTGTTTGAGAGCACATTTCCACTCCATCTGACGAAGGAGCAGCGCTCCGAAAGCTTATGGTATTTGCTACCAAATAAACCTGTTGGACTTTAACCTGGTGTTGTGAGACTTCTTAATGTCTTACTGAAGCAGACTAACATTATTCACATAAATAGAAAATCAATCAATGTATCACAGGCTTAGGCCATTCAACCTATTCTGCCTGTGTTAGCTCGGTGGAATAGCTACCCAATGACCTGCAATCCTATTCCCTTACTCTTTCCCCCATCGCCCCAAATTGTGTTTTTCCCCCTTTTGATGTAAATATTTAATTATCTTTTGAAAGTTTTTCAATTGAATCTGCTTCTACCACCCTTTCAGGCAATGCATTTCAGATCATAGCAGCTCACTCTGTTAGAAAAGAAAACTTATCACCCTTCTGTTTTTTTTTGTTAATTGTCATGAATCTGTCTTCCTGGTTACTGGTCCTCCTAACAGTGGAAATAGTTACTCATTATTTACTCCATCAAAACCCTTCCTAACCTTGAACATCTCTATTAAATCTCCCCGTAACATTCTCTGCTCTAAGGACAGTTAAAGTTTCCCTAATCTCTCCACATAACCAAAGTCCCTTATCCTTGGTATTTTTGTCAGAAAAATTCCTAAACCGCCCACAACTGCAAGGCTTTGACATCCTACCCAGAAATGGATATAATACTCCAGCTGAGGACTAACTAGTGATTTATAAATATTTGGCATCATTTTCTTGCTTTTAGAAGACCGTAAAATGATTTTCTCCATGGCAATTCTTTCGGGTTTATTTGTTGGAGAAGGGAGGGAATCTAGGAACAAAAATAGAAAATGCTGGAAAATCTCAGCAGGCTTGACAGCATCTGTGGAGACAGAATAGAGCCAACGTTTTGAGTCTGGATGATCCTTCGTCAGAGCTACTCATCTAGAGTATCTGTATCATCACAAGTTAACCAATCTAGGCTGGTGAGTGCAAGAAATTGGGCCATAACAGGCTGGGTCAATTTCCACTGGCATTGCCAGGTGTTGAGGTTATGCCATTGGTTCCTTTTCTCTCTCAAGCAAGCAAGTTGCTTGCCTTCAGATATTTCCTAGATGAGAAGGACGAGATTGTGTAGTGACAGTCCTGCTATCCTCAAGTAAAAATCTCCTCAAAGTATAAACCTCAAGACGGGAAAATTCTGTCTGACCTCTTTAGCCAACAACCACGTCATGTGCAATTGCTTGACAAAGTAAAGTGTATCGTACAGAAACCTAAGCTTTTGATAGGTTTCTAAACAGAAGCAAAGAGCACAAAAGCCAAGAATTTTGTTAAACCTAGAAGAAACAGCTTGACTCCACTGTCATTATGATTCCTAATTCTGGGTACCCCGAGGGTGTTGGGCGGGGGGGTGCGGGATGCTATTTTCTATGAAGCACGAGTCATGGGATATAGATCTCAGAAACAGGAGAAGCACCGGGGCCCATGATTTCTCTCTCTGGCCCTGATGGTGAGCCAACTTCTTGAACTGCTAAGGGTCCATGTGGTGTAGGTACAGCCACAGTGCTGTTAGACCATAAGACCATAAGACATAGGAGCAGAATTAGACCACTCGGCCCATCGAGTCTGCTCCGCCATTCAATCATGGCTGATATTTTTCTCATCCCCATTCTCCTGCCTTTTTCCCATAACCCTCGATCCCCTTATTGATCAAGAAGGAAGGGAGTTAGGAAGGGAGTTCAAGGGTTTTGATCCAATAGCAGTGAAGGGACAGTGAAATAGTTCGAAGTCAGGATGGTGTGTGGCTTGGAGGGAACTTGCAGCTGGTGGTGTTCCCATGTGTCTGCTGCCCTTGTCCTTTAAAATGGGTTTGGAAGATGCTGCCAAAGGAGATTTGGTGAGTTGCTGCAGTGCATCTTGTAGATGGTGCGCGCTGCTACCACTGAGTGTGTGTA
Organism: Mustelus asterias; assembly: GCF_964213995.1. Classification (NCBI taxonomy): domain Eukaryota; kingdom Metazoa; phylum Chordata; class Chondrichthyes; order Carcharhiniformes; family Triakidae; genus Mustelus; species Mustelus asterias. Next base: position 13,463,415 of record NC_135807.1, read on the forward strand.
GTGGAGAGAGTGAATGTTGAAGGGGGTGAATGTGATGTCAATCAAGTGGGCCGCTTTGTCCTGGATGGTGTCGAGAATCTAGAGTGTTGTTGGAGCTGCACCCATCCAGACAAGTAGAGAGTATTGCATTATACTCCTGATTTGCACCTTGTAGAAGGTGGACAGGATTTGTAAAGCCAGAAGGTGAGTTACTTGCTGCAGGATTCATAGAAAATAGAAAATAGAAGCAATATTAGGTCAGTCAGCCCTTCAAACCTTCTCCCCCATTCAACATGATCATGGTTGATCCTCTATCTCAACTCTATACTCAGCATTCTCCCCATACCCCTTGGCACCTTTAGAGTCTAGGGAACTATCTATTTCCTTCTTAAATATATTCAGTGACTTGGCCTCCACAGTCTTCTCTGGTAGAGAATTTCACGGGTTCACCAGCCTCTGAGTGGAAGAGTTTCTCTTCATCTCAGTCCTAAAGGGCCTACCACGTATCCTGAAACTGTGACTCCTTGTTCTGGATCCCGCTAGCCAGAGGAAACAACATTCCTGCATCCAGTCTGTCCAATTCTGTCAGAATTTTATACATTTCAATGAGATCCACTCTCATTCTTCTAAACTCCAGTCGACCCAACCTCTCCTCAAATGACAATCCTGCCATCCCAGGAATCAGTCTGGCAAACCTTTGCTGCACTCCCTCTGTGGCAAGTATATCTTTTCTTAGATAAGGAGACCAAAACTACATGCAATATTGAGGTGTGGTCTCACAAAGGTCCTGTACAGTTGCAGTAAGGAACCCTTGCTCCTGTACACAAGTCCTCTTGCAATGAAACCAACTTACCATTTATCAGGTCCTGGGCATTTTCCGGCTTTCAGTTCCATTAGTTTCACCAACTATGGGCAGGGTTTTATGGCCTTGTTCATCCCAAAACTGTAAAATCCCGCCAGAGGTCAACGGACCTTTCCATGGTCCACCCCTCGCCCGCTACGATTCCCTTGGTGGATGGGACTGAAAAGTTCAGGCCATTATTTTTCTAGTAATATTAATTTCCTTCAATTCCTCCTTCTCAGTCGACCCTTCATTCCTTAGCGTTTCAAGGAAGCTATGGGTGGCGCGGTGGCACAGTTGTTAGCACTGCTGCCTCACAGCGCCAGGGACCCAGATTCAATTGCAACCTTGGGTCACTGTCTATGTGGAGTTTGCACTTTCTGCCTGTGTCTGTGTGGGTTTCCTCCGGTTTGCTCCCACAGTCCAAAGATGTGTAGGTTAGGTTGATTGGCCATGCTAAAATTGGCCCTCGTGTCAGGGGGATTAACAAGGTAAATGTGTAGGGTTATGGGAATAGGGCCTGGGTGGGATTGTTGTCAGGAAACCATGAAGTGTGAGTTGGCTAAGATAGATTGGGGAACTGCATTAAAAGGCATGATCGTGGAAGGCAATGGCTAATATTTAATTGGCTGAATGGCCTCCTTCTGTGCTGTAGGGATTCTATGATTTGTGTCTTATTCTGTGAAGACAGAATTAAACTAATTGTTTAATTGCTCTGCTATTTTCTTGTTCTATATTATAAATTCTTCTGTTTCAGACTGTAAGGGACCTTCATTTGTCTTCACTAATCTTTTTTTTATATACTTATAGAAGCTTTTAAGTTACTTGCAAGTTTACTCTCATACTCTATTTTTCCCTCTTAATCAATCCCATTGTCCTCCTTTGCTGTGTATGGAACTTCTCCCAATCCTCAGGCTAGTTTTTCTAGCAACTTTATATGACCCCTCTTTGGGTCTAATACTCATAGAATAGAATCATAGAATTATAGAATTCCTGCAGTGCAGGAGGAGGCCATTTGGCCCATCGAGCCTGCAACAACAACAATCCCACTCAGGCCCTATCCCCTTAACCCCTCCTATTTACCCTAAGGGGGCAATTTAGCATGGCCAATTAACCTAATCCACACATTTTTAGAGTGTGGGGGAAACCGGAGCACCTGGAGGAAACCCACGCAGACACGGGGAGAACGTGCAGACTCCACACAGACAGTGAACCGATACTACCCTTGATTTATTTTATAAGCCATGGTTGGACCATTGTGTCTTTGTGCCAGAAAGGGATGTATACCTGTTGCAATGCATACATTTGTTCCTTAAGTATTAGCCATTGCCTTCCACTATCATGCCTTTTAATGCAATTCCCCAATCTATCTTAGCCAACGCACGCCTCATAGGTTCTTTTGTTTAGATTTAGGACCCTAGTTTAAAATTGGACTTCTAAATGGTAATTGTGTACAATTCTAGTCGCCACACTACCAAAAGAATTTTGATGCATTGGAAAGGGTGCAGAAGAGATTTACCGGGATGTTGCCTGGTTTGGAGGATATGGATTATGAAGAAAGGTTGAACAAACTTGGATTGTTTTCATTGGACTGTCGGAGGATGAGAGGGGACCTGATAGAGGTTTACAAAATTATGACAGGCTTGGATAGAGTGGATAGTCAGAGTCTTTTTCCCAGGGTCAAAGGGTCAATTACTCGGGGGCATAGGTTGAAAGCGAGAGGGGGAAATGTTTAAAAGCAATGTAAGGGGCACGTTTTTCACACAGAGGGCGGTGAATGCCTGGAATGTGCTGCTGGAGGAAGTGGTGGAAGCAGATTCTATAACAACGTTCAAGAGGCATCTGGATAGATACATGAATAGGCAGGGAATAGAGGGATATGGACCACATAGAGGCAAGAAAATATTTGATTAGAGAGGCATCTGATTTGGCACAGACTTGGTGGGCCGAAGGGCCTGTTCCTGTGCTGTACTGTCCTATATTCTTTATGAATTCTTTGGTGGAAGTGAGATGCTATTGAAGAAACCTGGTGAATTGTTGCAGTGCATATTGTAGATTGTAAACACTGCTGTCACCAGGGCACCAGTGGTGGAGGGAATGGATATTTAGGGTGTTAGACGGAGTGCCAGTCGAACAACCTGCTTTATCATAGAAATCATAGAAACCCTACAGTACAGAAAGAGGCCATTCGGCCCATCGAGTCTGCACCGACCACAATCCCACCCAGGCCCTACCCCCATATCTCTACATATTTTACCCGCTAATCCCTCTAACCTACGCATCCCAGGAAACTAAGGGGCAATTTTAGCATGGCCAATCAACCTAACCCGCACATCTTTGGACTGTGGGAGGAAACCGGAGCACCCGGAGGAAACCCACGCAGACACGAGGAGAATGTGCAAACTCCACACAGACAGTGACCCAAGCCAGGAATCGAACCCAGGTCCCTGGAGCTGTGAAGCAGCAGTGCTAACCACTGTGCTACCGTGCCGCCGTGATCCTTAATGGTATCAAACATTTGAGTGTTATTGGAGCTGCACTCATCCAGGTAGCTGAAGAGCGCTCCATCACTTTCCTGACTTGTGACTTGTAGATGGTGGGCAGGCTCTGGGGAGTTGGGAGATGAGTCAATTGCTGCAGAATTCTCAGCCTCTGACTTTTCTGTTGTAATCACGGTATTTATATGGCCGGTCCGGTTCCATTTCTGGTCAATAGTAACACCAAGAATGTTTATAGTTCAGAATTTGACAGCGGTAATGCCATTAAATGTCAAGGGAACATAAGCAGGTTTTCCCTTGTTGAAGATAATTATTACCCGACACTTGTGTAGTATGTTTTGATCTAAGGTTTCAGTTTCTACATTCTAGTTCTTCTTTAAGAGCTCTTGAGCTTAAAATCCGGCATGTTGTGTCGTTAAGAGCTTCCTCCTGATTCCAAGTATTCTCTGGGCCTGCCAGCATACGTGGCCAGCTGCTGGTAGGAGATATATCGATATCCTGCCCAGCAATATTGCAATGTGTTGAACATGGAATTTTCAACAGTCAATGTTGGGATTACTATGTAAGTGGGGGACCACACCTCCACATTACAGCATCAGATTGCAGAACTCAAAGATCCAGAGTCAAATCATATTTCAAGGGGAATTTCACAGTAACTTCATTGCAGTGTTAATGTAAGCCGTACTTGTGACTAATAAATAAACTTTAAAAACTTGTTGCTTTACACAGCGGCATGGTGGCACAGTGGTTAGCACTGCTGCCTCACAGTGCCAAATTCCCAGCTTCAATTCCCGGCGTGGGTCACTGTCTGTTCGGAGTTTGCATGTTCTCCCCGTGTCTGCGTGGGTTTCCTTCAGGTGCTCCGGTTTCCTCCCAAATTCCAAAAGACGTGCTGGTTAGGTGCATTGGTCATGCTAAATTCTCCCTCAGTGTACCCGAACAGGTGCCGGAGTGTGGCGGCTAGGGGATTTTCACAGCAACTTCACCGCAGTGTTAATGTAAGCCTACTTGTGACACTAATGATAAATAAACATCTCCAAAGCTTTGATTTCTTTGGCAATGACATGTAACAGTAGGTTAAGAGTATGGCAAAAAAACAATGGCCGGAATTATCTGACCTCGCCCGCGGCTGGGATTTTCTAGTTGTGCTTCTGTGAACAGAGATTCAGTTGAGCATCAAATTCCACATTCTCGCTGGCACTGCAGCAGGGCATGCGTGACCGGATAATTCTGGCTAATGTTTTGAAAATGAAGCCATGCTATAGAACAGCAGCAGAAAACAATTTAAATTTCCAAATATGTCTGAGGGAACAATACTTCAATATCCGTACAACACACGACCAAAAGTCAATTCTAGGGATGTGGGAGCACTAGTCGACTCTTTGCATTTCGCTGTATCGCAAGTATTAAAACGGCTTAAATCCTCCGATTTGAAAAAATAATATTTTAAAATGTTTCCTGTTACAGTTCCCCTTGCAACATTAATTCAACAGAACCTTCAGCAAATTTAAAAAGTTAAAGTTTATTTATTAGTCGCAAGTAAGGCTTACATTAACACTGCAATTAAGTTACTGTGAAATTCCCCTAGTCGGCACACTCCGGCGCCTGTTTGGGTCAGTGTATCTAACCAGCACGTCTTTCAGAAATTTATTTGGGTGGTGATAAAGCCTGGGTCCAACCCAAAATAATGTTTCTCACAAGTACTTCCATTTCTAATTTAAAGGTCATATTCCACTGCAACCAAGTTGAAACCTGAATAACTTAGACACCAACCAGCGAGAAAGTCACTTTGTGTTTTACACAAGAACTTTGTTACAACACTTATGTCAAGACTTTAACCTTGCTTTGTAAAGACAACTTCCTATATGATACACAATCAGTCCATGTGATATATAATCACGTGGTGGTTCATATTGATAAAACATTGGAAGTTATCATTTGGCAACATGCTTTATGCCTGGGGAGGCTGGAATTCAGGTTTAAAATCTAAGCAGATAAAATAATTGTTCATTCAATTAGCTTATCAGAAATAATTCAATTAAGCCTACTTAACAACCATTAAGCTGGCTAAATCTTTCTTTAAATCCCAGCGGCAGCTTCCTGTACAAAACATCATGGGGATATTTTATTTAAGTCAGGCTCATTCTTAATAAATTAAATGTAGGATAAAAAAGAAAGTTGTGCATTATCTAACGTCTTTCACAGCTACTGGAGCTCCCACAACGCTTTACACCCAGTGATGTACTTTTGAAGTAGACTCACTGTTGTAATCTGGGAACAAAGAAGTCTAGAAACAGCTCTGACGAAAGGTCATCCTGACTCGAAACACTGACTCTATTCTCCCTCCAGAAATCCTGTCAGACCTGCTGAGACTTTCCAGCATTTTCTGTTTTTGTTTGATATAACATTTTGATTGGATGGTCCAGAAACGACAAAAACTTGTATTCATATAGCACCTTCAACATAATAAAAAGTCCCAATGTGCTTCCTAGGAGAGTTATTGACACCAAGCCTTAGGCGGCATGGTGGTACAGTGGTTAGCACTGCTGCCTCACAGCTCCAGGGACCCAGGTTCAATTCCTGGCTTGGGCCACTGTCTGTTTGGAGTTTGCACGTTCTCCCCGTGTCTGCGTGGGTTTCCCCTGGGTGCTCCGGTTTCTTCCCACAGTCCAAAAGATGTGCTGGTTAGGTGCATTGACCATGCTAAATTCTCCCTCAGTGTACCCGAACAGGTGCCAAAGTCTGGCGATTAGGGGATTTTCAAAGTAACTTCATTGCAGTGTTTTTTTTTATTGATTCGTGGGGCATGGGCTCACTGGCTGTCCAGCATTTATTGCCCATCCCTAGTTGCCCTTGTTCAGAGGGCAGTTGAGAGTCAACCACATTGCTGTGGCTCTGGAGGCACATGTAGATCAGACCAGGTAAGGACAGTAGATATCCTTCCCGAAAGGACATTAGTGAACCAGATGGGTTTTTACGACAATCGTCAATGGTTTCATGGTCATCAATAGATCTTTAATTCCAGACATTTTTTAGTGAATTTAAATTCCACCTTCTGCCATGGCAGGATTCAAACCCGCGTCCCCAGACCATTGGCGAAGTTTCTGGATTAATAGTCTAGTGATAGTCCCACTAGCCCATTGCCTTCCTGATATGTTAATATGATGTGATGTGTTAATGTAAGCCTACTTATGACAAATAAATGAAATAAATTAAGGCAAATAAGCCTTAAGCTTACAAAGGTCAGTTTTAAGGAGTGTCTCACAGAAGGAAAGAGTGATGATGTGGAGTTGCCGGCGTTGGACTGGGGTGGGCACAGTAAGTAGTCTCACAACACCGGGTTAAAGTCCAACAGGTGTATTTGGTAGCACGAGCTTTCGGAGCACTGCTCCTTCATCAGGTGAGTGGGTGTTAGGCTCACAAACAGGGCATATATAGACACAAACTCAATTGCAAGATAATGGTTGGAATGTGAGTCTTAACAGGTAATCAAGTCTTCACAGATACAGACAATGCAAGTGGAGAGAGGGTTAAACACTGGTTAAAGAGGTGTGAATTGTCTGAAGCCAGGACATTTAGTGAGATTTTGCAAGCCCAGGTAAGTCGTGGGGGTTTACAGATAGTGTGACATGAACCCAAGATCCCAGTTGAGGCCGTCCTCATGTGTACATAACTTGGCTATCAGTTTCTGCTCAGCGATTCTGTGTTGTCGTGTGTCATGAAGGCCGCCTTGGAGAACACTTACCCGATGATCAGAGGCTGAATGCCCTTGATTGCTCAAGTGTTCCCCGACAGAAAGAGAACACTCCTGGCTGGTGATTGTCAAGCAATGTTCATTCATCCGTTGTTGTAGTGTCTGCATGATCTCGCCAATGAACCGCACTGACCTCCTCAGAAGACAAACACGGGACACGGCATACAGAGTACCCTTCGTCATCCAGTACTTCCCTGGAGCAGAGAAGCTACGATATCTTCTCCAGAGCCTTCAACATATCATCGCTGAAGACGAACATTTTGCCAAGGCCATCCCCACACCCCCACTACTTGCCTTCAAACAACCACGCAACCTCAAACAGACCATTGTACGTGGCAAACTACCCAGCCTTCAAGAGAACAGTGACCACGACACCACACAGCCCTGCCACAGCAACCTCTGCAAGACGTGCCGGATCATTGACATGGGGTGCCATCATCACGCGTGAGAACGCCATCTACCAGGTACATGGTACATACTCTCGTAACTCAGTCAACTTTGTCTACCTGATACGCTGCAGGAAAGGATGTCCTGAGGCATGGTACATTGACGAGACCATGCAGAGGCTACAACAATGGATGAATGGACACCGCTCAACAATCACCAGGCAGGAGCGTTCTCATCCTGTCGAGGAACACTTCAGCGGTCACGGGCATTCAGCCGCTGATCTTCGGGTAGCATTCTCCAAGCCGACCTTCAAGACACACGACAACGCAGAATCGCCGAGCAGAAATTGATAGCCAAGTTCCGTACACCTGAGGACGGCCTGAACCGGGATCTTGGGTTCATGTCACACCATCTGTAACTCCCATGACTTGCCTGGGCTTGCAAAATCTCACTAACTGTCCTGGCTTCAGACAATTGACACCTCTTTAACCAGTGCTTAACCCTCTCTCCACTCGCATTGTCTGCACCTGTAAAGACTTGATTACCTGTAAAGACTCGCATTCCAACCATTATCTTGTAATTGAGTTTGTGTCTATACATGCCCTGTTTGTGAACCCAACTCTCCACTCACCTGATGAAGGAGCAGCACTCCGAAAGGAGGAAAAAGGGTAGAGAGGTTTAGGAAAGGAATTTAAAAGCTTGAGGCCTTGGCAACTGAAGGCCAGGCCACCTTCAATGGAGGTATAATAACTCCAGGTGTCCGCTGTGAAGGAACCGTGCTTTTATTGCACAAAATGAAAATAAACAATAAACACAAGCCTGTGGTGAACACAACCGAGACTAAAAGGATAATGGACTCACTCAGGGTCTTGCTTTATACAGGGCTCGGTATACTAGCTCCACCTGGTTGGCGAATTACCAATTCCCAGGGAGCTCATATTCAACAAGTCCAACGGGGAGGTCAATGAGTGACTCCCCGCGCAGATCATGGGGGTTATCACAGGAGGAGATTAAATTTGGAGCTGCTCTCGAGGGCTGAATTGGAGAAGCACAGAGATCTTGGGCAGATGTGGGGCAGGACAGGAAGAGGAAGGACTTAAAAACAGAGATAAAAATTTTAAAACCGAGATATTTCTTGACCAAGAACCAACGTGGGTCAGCAAGTACAGGGGTGATGGGTGAACAGTATTCTGTGCGAGTAAGGACATGGTCAGCAGAGTTTCCGATGACTTCCAATTTACAGAAGGCAGAATATGGGAAACTGGCCAAGAGTGTGTTGAAATCATTAAATCTAGATATAAAGAAGGCTTAGGTGAGGGCTTCAGTAGCAGAAGAACTGAGGGTGAAGCAGAGACATGTGCCAATGCAAGTTTAAAATAACTTTGTACTGAACATTTGTTTTTAATAAAAAATATACTTTATTCACGGAGTTTATGAAAACACCTTACATCACAGTTCAACCCAGGTCCCTGGTGCTGTGAGGCAGCAGTGCTAACCACTGTGCCACCAGGTCAAACAAATATACAGTTTAACTATTTCCAGCCCCACATATTATAGTGGGAGCGCTTTTCTCTCAGCAGCCTTTGTCACAGCTGCCCCAAACTTCAGTGCCTCCCTCAGCACATAGTCCGGGACCTTTGAATGCACCAGGCTGCAACCAGGCTTTTGAACATCACAAGCTGCTGACAAAGGGTCGTTCTGACTCAAAATGTTGGCTCTATTCTGTCTCTATTCTGTCTATTCTGTTCCACTCCATCTGACGAAGGAGCAGTGCTCCGAAAGCTTATGGTATTTGCTACCAAATAAACCTGTTGGACTTTAACCTGGTGTTGTGAGACTTCTTACTGTGTCCACAGATGCTGTCAGATCTGCTGAGATTTTCCAGCATTTTCTGTTTTTGTTTCAGATTCCAGCATCCGCTGTATTTTGCTTTTATCACAAGCTGCTGGTTCAATAACTTCTGTTCTTTTCCTCCCAAATACACTCTACAAAAATGTTTAAATTACATTACAAAACATTGCTATTTAAAAATCACAGCAAGTGTGATATAATTCATCTTGCCTCCCAAGAGCATTTTCCATTCCAAGGGGCCTCAGTACAATTGATACATTCCCAGCTTGAAGGAAAAGCATTTCAAATTAAATATTACAGTGAGTGCAATAAACTTCACCTTTTCTCCATACCTGTTGCACTCTGAGGTGCCTCAATACAATTCCAATACTCTTGATTTTTACCGCATACATTCCTTGTCAGGCATACAGCCATAGACAGGGAACCCCTCCCCACTGTGCCTCTGTTTAGTATAACATCCCTGCTTTTGACCTTGCTGGACAGGATTTTTCCCTGCTTAGTTGGAATTGCCTATAATCCATCTTCATTTTTTACATTCAACCATTCATTTTTAAATTTAAACGTTCAGCTGGTTCTGAGTTAAAAGAAGCAATAAAATGATAACTTCTCCAACATGGCGGCACAGTGATTAACGCTGCTGCCTCACAGCTCCAGGGACCCGGGTTCAATTCCTGGCTTGGGTCATTGTCTGTGCGGAGTTTGCAATTTCTCCCCGTGTCCGCATGGGTTTCCTCTGGGTGCTCCGGGAGTTTCCTCCCACCGTCCGAAAGACATGCTGGTTAGGTGCATTGGCCATGCTAAATTCTCCCTCAGTGTACCCGGACAGGTGCCGGAGTGTGGTGACTAGGGGGATGTTGACAGTAACTTCATTGCAGTGTTAATGTAAGCCTAATTGTGACACTAATAAATAAAACTTTAAACATGTTGCCAAAAGAGAAAATGCTGGAAAATCTCAGCAGGTCTGGCAGCATCTGTAAGGAGAGAAAAAAGCTGACGTTGAGAGTCCAGATGACCCTTTGTCAAAGCTAAAAGGCTTAGAAAGGACCCCACGCACCCCAGACATTCTCTCTTCCACCTTCTTCCATCAAGAAAAAGATACAAAAGTCTGAGGTCATGTACCAACCGACTCAAGAACAGCTTCTTCTCTGTTGCCGTCAGACTTTTGAATGGACCTGCCTTGCATTAAGTTGATCTTTCTCTACACCCTAGCTATAACTGTAACACTACATTCTGCACTCCAGCTCCCCATCCGCCCGGAGGACCGCAAATATACGGCTTTCGAGGCGGATGGCCACCTCTACCACTTTCTTAGGGTTCCCTTCGGAGTCACCAATGGGGTCTCGGTCTTCCAGTGCGAAATGGACCGAATGGTGGACCAGAACAGGCTGCGGGCTACCTTTCCATACCTGGATAACGTCACCATCTGCAGCCATGATCAGCAGGACCACGACGCCAACCGTAACAAATTCCTCCATACGGCCGCTCTTCTGAATCTGACCTATAATAAGGAGAAGTGTGTCTTCCGCACTCACCGCCTCGCCATCCTGGGATATGTGGTGGAAAACGGGGTCATCGGCCCCGATCCCGACCGCATGGAACTCCCCCTCCCGACCACGCTTAAAGCACTGAGGAGATGCCTGGGCTTCTTCTCATACTACGCCCAGTGGGTCCCTAATTATGCGGATAAGGCCCGTCCGCTTATCAAATCCACCCTTTTTCCCCTGTCGGGAGAGGCTCGCTCGGCCTTCAACCACATCAAAGCGGACATCGCAAAGGCCACGATGCACGCTGTGGACGAGTCAATCCCCTTCCAGGTGGAGAGTGATGCGTCTGACTTCGCCCTGGCTGCCACCCTCAACCAGGCGGGCAGACCCGTAGCCTTCTTCTCACGAACCCTTCAGGGCTCGGAAATCCGACACTCCTCGGTCAAGAAGGAGGCTCAGGCCATCGTCGAAGCAGTGCGACACTGGCGCCACTACCTAGCTGGCCGACGGTTCACCTTGCTCACGGACCAACGTTCAGTGGCTTTCATGTTCAACAACGCGCAGAGGGGCAAGATTAAGAATGATAAGATACTGAGGTGGAGGATTGAGCTCTCCACCTACAATTACGATATCTTATACCGACCCGGGAAGCTCAATGAGCCTCCAGACGCCCTGTCTCGTGGAACACGTGCTCGCATGCAGGTGAACCAACTACAGACTCTCCACAATGACTTCTGTCACCCAGGGGTCACCAGGCTCTACCATTTTATTAAGGCCCGTAATCTACCCTATTCTGTTGAGGACATCCGGTCTATAACCAGACACTGCCCTGTCTGCATAGAGTGTAAGCCGCACTTCTATCGGCCGGACCGGGCACGCCTCATAAAAGCCACCCGCCCCTTTGAACGCCTCAGCGTCGATTTCAAAGAGCCCCTTCCTTCTTCTGACCACAACATCTATTTCCCCAACGTGATAGATGAGTACTCCCGATTCCCTTTTGCCATCCCCTGCTCAGACATGACCTCGACCACGGCCGTTAAGGCCCTGCACGGCCTCTTCCCCCTGTTCGGGTACCCCAACTATATCCACAGCGACCGGGGATCCTCGTTCATGAGCGATGAGCTGCGTCAGTACCTGCTCTCCAAGGGCATAGCCTCGAGTAGGACTACCAGCTACAACTCCAGGGGTAATGGACAGGTGGAGAGGGAGAACGTGACAGTCTGGAAGGCCGTTTTACTAGCGCTACGGTCTAAAGGCCTTCCAGTCTCCTGCTGGCAAGAAGTACTCCCCGATGCACTACACTCAATCCGGCCCCTCCTGTGTACGGCCACCAACGCCACCCCCCACGAGCGGATGTTTGCTTTCCCGAGGAAGTCCTCCTCGGGAATCGCACTACCGTCGTGGCTGGCGTACCCAGGCCCCGTTCTGCTCCAGAGGCATGTACGACCCCATAAGTCGGACCTCCTAGTTGAAAAAGTCCAGCTCCTCCACGCCAACCCCCAATATGCCTATGTGGCATACCACGATGGGCGGGAGGACACGGTCTCTATCCGGGACCTGGTGCTTGCGGGTGCCCCGGAGCCCACTATGACCCCCCAGCCCACACCCCTAAACCCCTCTGTTCAGGTGGCACTAGGTCCGCTTACATCTTTGCCCCTTGTACGCAGCTTGCCTGAGCCCCCGGAGTCACCACGCAGGACCAGACCAGAAGGGACGACGGCGGATTCGAGCGGCTCCACCCTGCCACCAGCAGCAACCCCCCAACCGGTACTGCGGCGGTCACAACGACTGGTCAAGCCGCCCGACAGGCTAAACCTGCAAAAGGGACGACGCCTCACCTCAGCTTGTGACTTTTCTATGTATATATACTCCTGTACATATGGTTCCACCCACCCCGCCGGACTCTTTTTTAAAGGAGGGGTGAATGTGGTGAACCACTGTTACTACATGTATGTGCCTGGACACACCCATGCTGCACCTGGCCCGAGACTCCTCCCTTTCCACCTGAGACCCCTCCCTTTCCACCCACAGTGGGGTATAAAGGTGATGATTCCTCCTCCTTGCCTCAGTCTAGACCAGGTCAGCTACAAGGGTGTGCTCCTGTTTTCTGTGAATAAAAGCCTATTAGTTTCCCTCACTCTCAGATGTCTTTGCGTCGTAATTGATAGTGCATCAATATATTTGGGGGGAAAAGAACGGAAGTTATGTTAAACTCGTACTGAACCAGCAGCTTATGATAAAAGCAAAATACAGCAGCTGCTAGAATCTGAAACAAAAACAGAAAATGCTGGAAAATCTCAGCAGATCTGACAGCATCTGTGGGGACAGAAATAGAAAGAAGTCTCAGAACACCAGGTTAAAGTCCAACAGGTTTATTTGGTAGCACAAGCCGCAAGCTTTCGGAGCACTACCCCTTCATCAGGTGAGTGGGAGTTGTGTTTACAAAGAGTATAAGAATAGAGTCAACGTTTCGAGTCAGGATGACCCTTTGTCAGCAGCTTGTGATGTTCAAAACAGTTCCTCGTCAGGCATACAGCCGTAGACATGGAACGTCTCCCCATTGTGCCTCTGTTTAGTGGAACATCCCTGCCTTTGACCTTGCTGGACAGGCTTTTATCCTGCTTAGTTGGGATTGCCTGTGATTCACTTACACTTTTTACATTCAACTATTAATTTTAAAATTTAAATATTCAGCTGATTATGAGTTAAAAGGAGCAATAAAGTGACAAGTTCTCCAGGAGCCATCACTGATGAACCATCTTTCAACAGCAACATTGCAAGGACATGAGCCCAATATTGGCAATTGCAGTAAACACGTGGCGCCCAGTCAATGGCAGAGGCACGTGTTCCCCGCGCGGGGTGCTCTGGGAGTTGTAGTCCAGACTCCGGCAGCGCCGTTCCCCACGGCGGGTAATGCACTACAACTCCCAGAGGGCACCGCGCCGGGCCGGACACGCATGCGCGAGGGGTGCGAGGCGCTGGGCGTAGGTTGGAGGCGG